>NW_028295546.1:0-652000 GCF_964341445.2 Mesoplodon mirus | reverse complement strand
TGGGCTGGTGGTGGGTTTTCGTTCCGAGCTAGGGTTAGGGTTAGGGAACGGCAAGTCGTAGGGCACAGGTGAGTGTACAGAAACGTGGGAGGGTCAGGCTACGTGCGGACGCTCGGGTCAGTGCCAGCGTACGGGCCAGGAGTAGGCTACGGCTTGGGGGTAAGGTGTAGGGCTGGTGGTGTGTTTCCGCTCCGGGCTAGGGTTAGGGTTAGGGAACGGCAAGTTTTATGGCACAGGTGAGGGTACGGAAATGTGGGAGGGTCAGGCTACGTGCTGACGCACGTGTGAGTGCCAGCGTACGGGTCAGGAGTAGGCTACGGCGTAGGGAAATATGTTTGGCTGGTGGTGGATTTCCGTTCCGAGCTAGGGTTAGGGTTAGGGAACGGCAAGGCTTAGGGCACAGGTGATGGTACGGAAACGTGGGAGGGTCAGGCTACGTGCTGACGCACGGGTCAGTTCCAGCGTATGGGCCAGGAGTAGGCTACGGCGTACGGTAAGGTGTAAGGCTGGTGGTGGGTTTTCGTTCTGGGCTAGGGTTAGGGTTAGGGAACGGCAAGGCTTAGGGCACAGGTGAGGGTACAGAAATGTGGGAGGGTCAGGCTACGTGCTGACGCACGTGTCAGTGCCAGCGTACGGGCCAGGAGTACGCTAAAGCGTAGGGTAAGGGGTAGGGCTGGTGGTGGATTTCCATTCCGGTCTAGGGTTAGGGTTAGGGAGCGGCAAGGCTTAGGGCACAGGTGAGGGTACGGAAACGTGGGAGGGTCAGGCTTCATGCTGACGCATGGGTCAGTGCCAGCATACGGGCCAGGAGTAGGCTACGGCTTGGGGGTAAGGTGTAGGGCTGGTGGTGTGTTTCCGCTCCGGGCTAGGGTTAGGGTTAGGGAACGGCAAGTCTTATGGCACAGGTGAGGGTACGGAAATGTGGGAGGGTCAGGCTACGTGCTGACGCACGGGTCAGTGCCAGCGTACGGGTCAGGAATAGGCTACGGCGTAGGAACATGTGTTTGTCTGGTGGTGGATTTCCGTTCCGAGCTAGGGTTAGGGTTAGGGAACGGCAAGGCTTAGGGCACAGGTGAGGGTACGGAAACGTGGGAGGGTCAGGCTACGTGCTGAAACACGGGTCAGTGCCAGCGTATGGGCCAGGAGTAGGCTACGGCGTACGGTAAGGTGTAGGGCTGGTGGTGGGTTTCCGTTCTGGGCTAGGGTTAGGGTTAGGTAACGGCAAGGCTTAGGGCACAGGTGAGGGTAGAGAAACGTGGGAGGGTCAGGCTACGTGCTGACGCACGGGTCAGTGCCAGCGTACGGGCCAGGAGTAGGCTATGGCTTGGGGGTAAGGTGTAGGGCTGGTGGTGGGTTTCCGTTCCGAGCTAGGGTTAGGGTTAGGGAAGGGCAAGGCTTAGGGTACAGGTGAGGGTACGGAAACGTTGGAGGGTCAGGCTAAGTGCTGACGCACGGGTCAGTGCCAGCGTACGGGCCAGGAGTAGGCAATGGCTTGGGCATAAGTTGTAGGGCTTGTGGTGGGTTTCCATTCCGGGCTAGGGTTAGGGTTAGGGAACGGCAAGGCTTAGGGCACAGGTGAGTGTATGGAAACGTGGGAGGGTCAGGCTACGTGCTGGCGCACATGTCAGTGCCATGGTACGGGACAGGAGGAGGCTACGGCGTAGGGTAAGGTGTAGGCCTGGTGGTGGGTTTCCGTTCCGGGCTAGGGTTAGGGTTAGGGAACGGCAAGGCTTAGGGCACAGGTGAGGGTACGGAAACGTCGGAGGGTCAGGCTACGTCCTGACGCACGGGTCAGTTCCACCGTATGGGCCAGGAGTAGGCTACGGCGTACGGTAAGGTGTAAGGCTGGTGGTGGGTTTTCGTTCTGGGCTAGGGTTAGGGTTAGGTAACGGCAAGGCTTAGGGCACAGGTGACGGTACAGAAATGTGGGAGGGTCAGGCTACGTGCTGACGCACGTGTCAGTGCCAGCGTACGGGCCAGGAGTACGCTAAGGCGTAGGGTAAGGGGTAGGGCTGGTGGTGGTTTTCCTTTCCGGTCTATGGTTAGGGTTAGGGAGCGGCAAGGTTTAGGGCACAGGTGAGGGTACGGAAACGTGGGAGGTTCAGGCTACACGCTGACGCACGGGTCAGTGCCAGCATACGGGCCAGGAGTAGGCTACGGCTTGGGGGTAAGGTGTAGACCTGGTGGTGTGTTTCCGCTCCGGGCTAGGGTTAGGGTTAGGGAACGGCAAGTCTTATGGCACAGGTGAGGGTACGGAAATGTGGGAGGGTCAGCCTACGTGCTGACGCACGGGTCAGTGCCAGCGTACGGGTCAGGAATAGGCTACGGCGTAGGAAAATGTGTTTGGCTGGTGGTGGATTTCCGTTCCGAGCTAGGGTTAGGGTTAGGGAACGGCAAGGCTTAGGGCACAGGTGAGGGTACGGAAACGTGGGAGGGTCAGGCTACGTGCTGACGCACGGATCAGTGCCAGCGTATGGGCCAGGAGTAGGCTACGGCGTACGGTAAGGTGTAGGGCTGGTGGTGGGTTTCCGTTCAGGGCTAGGGTTAGGGTTACGTAACGGCAAGGCTTAGGGCACAGGTGAGGGTAGAGAAACGTGGGAGGGTCAGGCTACGTGCTGACGCATGGGTCAGTGCCAGCGTACGGGCCAGGAGTAGGCTACGGCGTAGGGTAAGGTGTAGGGCTGGTGGTGGGTTTCCGTTCGGGGCTAGGGTTAGGGTTAGGGAACGGCAAGGCTTAGGGCACAGGTGAGGGTACGGAAACGTGGGAGGGTCAGGCTACGTGCTGACACACGGGTCAGTGCCAGCGTACCAGCCAGGATTAGGCTACGGCTTGGGGGTAAGGTGTAGGGCTGGTGGTGGGTTTCCGTTCAGAGCTAGGGTTAGGGTTAGGGAACGGCAAGGCTTAGGGTACAGGTGAGGGTACGGAAACGTCGGAGGGTCAGGCTAAGTGCTGACGCACGGGTCAGTGCCAGCGTACGGGCCAGGAGTAGGCTACGGCTTGGGCATAAGTTGTAGGGCTGGTGGTGGGTTTCCATTCCGGGCTAGGGTTAGGGTTAGGGAACGGCAAGTCTTGGGGCACAGGTGAGTGTTTGGAAACGTGGGAGGGTCAGGCTACGTGCTGACGCACAGGTCAGTGCCATGGTACGGGACAGGAGGAGGCTACGGCGTAGGGTAAGATGTAGGCCTGGTGGTGGGTTTCCGTTCCGGGCTAGGGTTAGGGTTAGGGAACGGCAAGGATTAGGGCACAGGTGAGGGTACGGAAACGTGGGAGGGTCAGGCTACGTGCTGACGCATGGGTCAGTTCCAGCGTACGGGCCAGGAGTAGGCTACGGTGTTGGTAAGGTGTAGGGCTGGTGGTGGATTTCTGTTCCGGGCTAGGGTTAGGGTTACGTAACGGCAAGGCTTAGGGCACAGGTGATTGTATGGAAACGTGGGAGGGTCAGGCTACGTGCTGACGCACGGGTCAGTGCCAGCGTACGGGCCAGGAGTAGGCTACGGCTTGGGGGTAAGGTGTAGGGCTGGTGGTGTTTTCCCGTTCCGGGCTAGGGTTAGGGTTAGGGAACGGCAAGGCTTAGGGCACAGGTGAGGGTATGGAAATGTGGGAGGGTTAGGCTACGTGCTGACGCACGAGTCAGTGCCAGCATACGGGCCAGGAGTAGGCTACGGCTTGGGGTTAAGGTGTATGGCTGGTGGTGGGTTTCTGCTCCGGGCTAGGGTTAGGGTTAGGGAACGGCAAGTCTTATGGCACAGGTGAGGGTACGGAAACGTGGGAGGGTCAGGCTACGTGCTGACGCACGAGTCAGTGCCAGCGTATGGGCCAGGAGTAGGCTACGGCGTACGGTAAGGTGTAGGGCTGGTGGTGGGTTTCCGTTCTGGGCTAGGGTTAGGGTTAGGGAACGGCAAGGCTTAGGGCACAGGTGAGGGTAGAGAAACGTGGGAGGGTCAGGCTACGTGCTGACGCACGGGTCAGTGCCAGCGTACGGGCCAGGAGTAGGCTACGGCATAGGGTAAGGTGTAGGGCTGGTGGTGGGTTTCCATTCGGGGCTAGGGTTAGGGTTAGGGAACGGCAAGGCTTAGGGCACAGGTGAGGGTACGGAAACGTGGGAGGGTCAGGCTACGTGCTGACACACGGGTCAGTGCCAGCGTACGGGCCAGGAGTAGGCTACGGCTTGGGCATAAGTTGTAGGGCTGGTGGTGGGTTTCCATTCCGGGCTAGTGTTAGGGTGAGGGAACAGCAAGGCTTAGGGCACAGGTGAGTGTATGGAAACGTGGGAGGGTCAGGCTACGTGCTGAGGCACAGGTCAGTGCCATGGTACGGGACAGGAGGAGGCTACGGCGTAGGGTAAGGTGTAGGGCTGGTGGTGGGTTTCCGTTCTGGGCTAGGGTTAGGGTTAGGTAACGGCAAGGCTTAGGGCACAGGTGAGGGTAGAGAAACGTGGGAGGGTCAGGCTACGTGCTGACGCATGGGTCAGTGCCAGCGTACGGGCCAGGAGTAGGCTACGGCGTAGGGTAAGGTGTAGGGCTGGTGGTGGGTTTCCGTTCCGGGCTAGGGTTAGGGTTAGGGAACGGCAAGGCTTAGGGCACAGGTGAGGGTACGGAAACGTGGGAGGGTCAGGCTACGTGCTGACACACGGGTCAGTGCCAGCGTACGGGCCAGGATTAGTCTACGGCTTGGGGGTAAGATGTAGGGCTGGTGGTGGGTTTCCGTTCAGAGCTAGGGTTAGGGTTAGGGAACGGCAAGGCTTAGGGTACAGGTGAGGGTACGGAAACGTTGGAGGGTCAGGCTAAGTGCTGACGCACGGGTCAGTGCCAGCGTACGGGCCAGGAGTAGGCTACGGCTTGGGCATAAGTTGTAGGGCTGGTGGTGGGTTTCCATTCCGGGCTAGGGTTAGGGTTAGGGAACGGCAAGGCTTGGGGCACAGGTGAGTGTTTGGAAACGTGGGAGGGTCAGGCTACGTGCTGACGCACAGGTCAGTGCCATGGTACGGGACAGGAGGGGGCTACGGCGTAGGGTAAGGTGTAGGCCTGGTGGTGGGTTTCCGTTCCGGGCTAGGGTTAGGGTTAGGGAACGGCAAGGATTAGGGCACAGGTGAGGGTACAGAAACGTGGGAGGGTCAGGCTACGTGCTGACGCATGGGTCAGTTCCAGCGTACGGGCCAGGAGTAGGCTACGGCGTAGGGTAAGGTGTAGGGCTGGTGGTGGATTTCTGTTCCGGGCTAGGGTTAGGGTTACGTAACGGCAAGGCTTAGGGCACAGGTGATTGTATGGAAACGTGGGAGGGTCAGGCTACGTGCTGACGCACGGGTCAGTGCCAGCGTACAGGCCAGGAGTAGGCTACGGCTTGGGGGTAAGGTGTAGGGCTGGTGGTGTTTTCCCGTTCCGGGCTAGGGTTAGGGTTAGGGAACGGCAAGGCTTAGGGCACAGGTGAGGGTACGGAAATGTGGGAGGGTCAGGCTACGTGCTGACGCACGGGTCAGTGCCAGCATACGGGCCATGAGTAAGCTACGTCTTGGGGTTAAGGTGTAGGGCTGGTGGTGGGTTTCCGCTCCGGGCTAGGGTTAGGGTTAGGGAACGGCAAGTCTTATTGCACAGGTGAGGGTACGGAAATGTGGGAGGGTCAGGCTACGTGCTGACGCACGGGTCAGTGCCAGCGTACGGGTCAGGAATTGGCTACGGCGTAGGGAAATGTGTTTGGCTGGTGGTGGATTTCCGTTCCGAGCTAGGGTTAGGGTTAGGGAACGGCAAGGCTTAGGGCACAGGTGAGGGTACGGAAACGTGGGAGGGTCAGGCTACGTGCTGACACACGGGTCAGTGCTAGCGTATGGGCCAGGAGTAAGCTACTGCGTACGGTAAGGTGTAGGGCTGGTGGTGGGTTTCCGTTCTGGGCTAGGGTTAGTGTTAGGTAACGGCAAGGCTTAGGGCACAGGTGAGGGTAGAGAAACGTGGGAGGGTCAGGCTACGTGCTGACGCATGGGTCAGTGCCAGCGTACGGGCCAGGAGTAGGCTACGGCGTAGGGTAAGGTGTAGGGCTGGTGGTGGGTTTCCGTTCGGGGCTAGGGTTAGGGTTAGGGAACGGCAAGGCTTAGGGCACAGGTGAGGGTACGGAAACGTGGGAGGGTCAGGCTACGTGCTGACACACGGGTCAGTGCCAGCGTACCAGCCAGGATTAGGCTACGGCTTGGGGGTAAGGTGTAGGGCTGGTGGTGGGTTTCCGTTCAGAGCTAGGGTTAGGGTTAGGGAACGGCAAGGCTTAGGGTACAGGTGAGGGTACGGAAACGTCGGAGGGTCAGGCTAAGTGCTGACGCACGGGTCAGTGCCAGCGTACGGGCCAGGAGTAGGCTACGGCTTGGGCATAAGTTGTAGGGCTGGTGGTGGGTTTCCATTCCGGGCTAGGGTTAGGGTTAGGGAACGGCAAGTCTTGGGGCACAGGTGAGTGTTTGGAAACGTGGGAGGGTCAGGCTACGTGCTGACGCACAGGTCAGTGCCATGGTACGGGACAGGAGGAGGCTACGGCGTAGGGTAAGATGTAGGCCTGGTGGTGGGTTTCCGTTCCGGGCTAGGGTTAGGGTTAGGGAACGGCAAGGATTAGGGCACAGGTGAGGGTACGGAAACGTGGGAGGGTCAGGCTACGTGCTGACGCATGGGTCAGTTCCAGCGTACGGGCCAGGAGTAGGCTACGGTGTTGGTAAGGTGTAGGGCTGGTGGTGGATTTCTGTTCCGGGCTAGGGTTAGGGTTACGTAACGGCAAGGCTTAGGGCACAGGTGATTGTATGGAAACGTGGGAGGGTCAGGCTACGTGCTGACGCACGGGTCAGTGCCAGCGTACGGGCCAGGAGTAGGCTACGGCTTGGGGGTAAGGTGTAGGGCTGGTGGTGTTTTCCCGTTCCGGGCTAGGGTTAGGGTTAGGGAACGGCAAGGCTTAGGGCACAGGTGAGGGTATGGAAATGTGGGAGGGTTAGGCTACGTGCTGACGCACGAGTCAGTGCCAGCATACGGGCCAGGAGTAGGCTACGGCTTGGGGTTAAGGTGTATGGCTGGTGGTGGGTTTCTGCTCCGGGCTAGGGTTAGGGTTAGGGAACGGCAAGTCTTATGGCACAGGTGAGGGTACGGAAACGTGGGAGGGTCAGGCTACGTGCTGACGCACGAGTCAGTGCCAGCGTATGGGCCAGGAGTAGGCTACGGCGTACGGTAAGGTGTAGGGCTGGTGGTGGGTTTCCGTTCTGGGCTAGGGTTAGGGTTAGGGAACGGCAAGGCTTAGGGCACAGGTGAGGGTAGAGAAACGTGGGAGGGTCAGGCTACGTGCTGACGCACGGGTCAGTGCCAGCGTACGGGCCAGGAGTAGGCTACGGCATAGGGTAAGGTGTAGGGCTGGTGGTGGGTTTCCATTCGGGGCTAGGGTTAGGGTTAGGGAACGGCAAGGCTTAGGGCACAGGTGAGGGTACGGAAACGTGGGAGGGTCAGGCTACGTGCTGACACACGGGTCAGTGCCAGCGTACGGGCCAGGAGTAGGCTACGGCTTGGGCATAAGTTGTAGGGCTGGTGGTGGGTTTCCATTCCGGGCTAGTGTTAGGGTGAGGGAACAGCAAGGCTTAGGGCACAGGTGAGTGTATGGAAACGTGGGAGGGTCAGGCTACGTGCTGAGGCACAGGTCAGTGCCATGGTACGGGACAGGAGGAGGCTACGGCGTAGGGTAAGGTGTAGGGCTGGTGGTGGGTTTCCGTTCTGGGCTAGGGTTAGGGTTAGGTAACGGCAAGGCTTAGGGCACAGGTGAGGGTAGAGAAACGTGGGAGGGTCAGGCTACGTGCTGACGCATGGGTCAGTGCCAGCGTACGGGCCAGGAGTAGGCTACGGCGTAGGGTAAGGTGTAGGGCTGGTGGTGGGTTTCCGTTCCGGGCTAGGGTTAGGGTTAGGGAACGGCAAGGCTTAGGGCACAGGTGAGGGTACGGAAACGTGGGAGGGTCAGGCTACGTGCTGACACACGGGTCAGTGCCAGCGTACGGGCCAGGATTAGGCTACGGCTTGGGGGTAAGATGTAGGGCTGGTGGTGGGTTTCCGTTCAGAGCTAGGGTTAGGGTTAGGGAACGGCAAGGCTTAGGGTACAGGTGAGGGTACGGAAACGTTGGAGGGTCAGGCTAAGTGCTGACGCACGGGTCAGTGCCAGCGTACGGGCCAGGAGTAGGCTACGGCTTGGGCATAAGTTGTAGGGCTGGTGGTGGGTTTCCATTCCGGGCTAGGGTTAGGGTTAGGGAACGGCAAGGCTTGGGGCACAGGTGAGTGTTTGGAAACGTGGGAGGGTCAGGCTACGTGCTGACGCACAGGTCAGTGCCATGGTACGGGACAGGAGGGGGCTACGGCGTAGGGCAAGGTGTAGGCCTGGTGGTGGGTTTCCGTTCCGGGCTAGGGTTAGGGTTAGGGAACGGCAAGGATTAGGGCACAGGTGAGGGTACAGAAACGTGGGAGGGTCAGGCTACGTGCTGACGCATGGGTCAGTTCCAGCGTACGGGCCAGGAGTAGGCTACGGCGTAGGGTAAGGTGTAGGGCTGGTGGTGGATTTCTGTTCCGGGCTAGGGTTAGGGTTACGTAACGGCAAGGCTTAGGGCACAGGTGATTGTATGGAAACGTGGGAGGGTCAGGCTACGTGCTGACGCACGGGTCAGTGCCAGCGTACGGGCCAGGAGTAGGCTACGGCTTGGGGGTAAGGTGTAGGGCTGGTGGTGTTTTCCCGTTCCGGGCTAGGGTTAGGGTTAGGGAACGGCAAGGCTTAGGGCACAGGTGAGGGTACGGAAATGTGGGAGGGTCAGGCTACGTGCTGACGCACGGGTCAGTGCCAGCATACGGGCCATGAGTAAGCTACGTCTTGGGGTTAAGGTGTAGGGCTGGTGGTGGGTTTCCGCTCCGGGCTAGGGTTAGGGTTAGGGAACGGCAAGTCTTATTGCACAGGTGAGGGTACGGAAATGTGGGAGGGTCAGGCTACGTGCTGACGCACGGGTCAGTGCCAGCGTACGGGTCAGGAATTGGCTACGGCGTAGGGAAATGTGTTTGGCTGGTGGTGGATTTCCGTTCCGAGCTAGGGTTAGGGTTAGGGAACGGCAAGGCTTAGGGCACAGGTGAGGGTACGGAAACGTGGGAGGGTCAGGCTACGTGCTGACACACGGGTCAGTGCTAGCGTATGGGCCAGGAGTAGGCTACTGCGTACGGTAAGGTGTAGGGCTGGTGGTGGGTTTCCGTTCTGGGCTAGGGTTAGTGTTAGGTAACGGCAAGGCTTAGGGCACAGGTGAGGGTAGAGAAACGTGGGAGGGTCAGGCTACGTGCTGACGCACGGGTCAGTGCCAGCGTACGGGCCAGGAGTAGGCTACGGCATAGGGTAAGGTGTAGGGCTGGTGGTGGGTTTCCGTTCGGGGCTAGGGTTAGGGTTAGGGAACGGCAAGGCTTAGGGCACAGGTGAGGGTACGGAAACGTGGGAGGGTCAGGCTACGTGCTGACGCACGGGACAGTGCTAGCGTATGGGCCAGGAGTAGGCTACTGCGTACGGTAAGGTGTAGGGCTGGTGGTGGGTTTCCGTTCTGGGCTAGGGTTAGTGTTAGGTAACGGCAAGGCTTAGGGCACAGGTGAGGGTAGAGAAACGTGGGAGGGTCAGGCTACGTGCTGACGCACGGGTCAGTGCCAGCGTACGGGCCAGGAGTAGGCTACGGCATAGGGTAAGGTGTAGGGCTGGTGGTGGGTTTCCATTCGGGGCTAGCGTTAGGGTTAGGGAACGGCAAGGCTTAGGGCACAGGTGAGGGTACGGAAACGTGGGAGGGTCAGGCTACGTGCTGACACACGGGTCAGTGCCAGCGTACGGGCCAGGAGTAGGCTACGGCTTGGGGGTAAGGTGTAGGCCTGGTGGTGGGTTTCCGTTCCGGGCTAGGGTTAGGGTTAGGGAACGGCAAGGATTAGGGCACAGGTGAGGGTACGGAAACGTGGGAGGGTCAGGCTACGTGCTGACGCATGGGTCAGTTCCAGCGTATGGGCCAGGAGTAGGCTACGGCGTAGGATAAGGTGTAGGGCTGGTGGTGGATTTCTGTTCTGGGCTAGGGTTAGGGTTAGGTAACGGCAAGGCTTAGGGCACAGGTGATTGTATGGAAACGTGGGAGGGTCAGGCTACGTGCTGACGCATGGGTCAGTGCCAGCGTACGGTCCAGGAGTAGGCTACGGCTTGGGGGTAAGTTGTAGGGCTGGTGGTGTTTTCCCGTTCCGGGCTAGTGTTAGGGTGAGGGAACGGCAAGGCTTAGGGCACAGGTCAGGGTACGGAAATGTGGGAGGGTCAGGCTACGTGCTGACGCACGGGTCAGTGCCAGCTTACGGGCCAGGAGTAGACTACGGTGTAGGGTAAGGTGTAGGGCTGGTGGTGGGTTTCCGTTTGGGGCTAGGGTTAGGGTTGGGGAACGGCAATGCTTAGGGTACAGGTGAGGGTACGGAAAAGTGGGAGGGTCATGGTACGTGCTGACGCACGGGTCAGTGCCAGCGTACGGGCCAGGAGTAGGCTACGGAGTAGGGTAAGGGGTAGGGCTGGTGGTGGGTTTCCGTTCTGGGCTAGTGTTAGGGTTAGGGAACGGCAAAGCTTAGGGCACAGGTGAGGGTACGGAAACGTGGGAGGGTCAGGCTACGTGCTGACGCACGGGTCGTTGCCAGCCTACGGGCCAGTTGTAGGCTACAGCGTAGGGTAAGGTGTAGGGCTGGTGGTGGGTTTCCTTTCCGGGCTAGGGTTAGGGTTAGAGAACGGCAAGGCTTAGGGCACAGGTGATGGTACGGAAACGTGGGAGGGTCAGGCTATGTCCTTATGCACGTGTTACTGCCAGCGTACAGGCCAGGATTAGGCTACAGCGTAGGGAGATGTGTTGGGCTGGTGGTGGGTTTTCGTTCCGAGCTAGGGTTAGGGTTAGGGAACGGCAAGTCGTAGGGCACATGTGAGTGTACAGAAACGTGGGAGGGTCAGGCTACATGCTGACGCACAGGTCAGTGCCAGCGTACGGGCCAGGAGTAGGCTACGGCGTAGGGTAAGGGGTAGGGATGGTGGTGGGTTTCCGTTCCGGTTTAGGGTTAGGGTTAGGGAACGGCAAGGCTTAGGGCACAGGTGAGGGTACGGAAACGTGGGAGGGTCAGGCTACGTGCTGACACACGGGTCAGTGACAGCGTACGGGCCAGGAGTAGGCTACGGCGTAGGGTAAGGGGTAGGGATGGTGGTGGGTTTCCGTTCCGGGCTAGGGTTAGGGTTAGGGAACGGCAAGGCTTAGGGCACAGGTGAGGGTACGGAAACGAGGGAGGTTCAGGCTACGTGCTGACGCACGGGTCAGTGCCAGCGTACGGGCCAGGAGTAGGCTACGGCGCAAGGTAAGGTGTAGGGCTGGTAGAGGGTTTCTTTTCCGGGGTAGGGATAGGGTTAGGGAACGGCAAGGCTTAGGGCACAGGTGAGGGTACGGAAACGTGGGAGGGTCAGGCTATGTGCTGATGCACGTGTCATTGCCAGCATACAGGCCAAGAGTAGGCTACAGCGTAGGGAGATGTGTTGGGCTGGTGGTGGGTTTTCGTTCCGAGCTAGGGTTAGGGTTAGGGAATGGCAAGTCTTAGGGCACAGGTGAGGGTACGGAAATGTGGGAGGCTCAGGCTACGTGCTGACGCACGTGTCAGTGCCAGCGTACGGGCCATGATTACGCTAAGGCGTAGGGTAAGGGGTAGGGCTGGTGTTGGGTTTCCGTTTCGGGCTAGGGTTAGGGTTAGGGAACGGCAAGGCTTAGGGCACAGGTGAGGGTACGGAAACGTGGGAGGGTCAGGCTACGTGCTGACGCACGGGTCAGTGCCAGCGTACGGGCCAGGAGTAGGCTACGGCTTGGGGGTAAGGTGTAGGGCTGGTGGAGTGTTTCCGCTCCGGGCTAGGGTTAGGGTTAGGGAACGGCAAGTCTTATGGCACAGGTGAGGGTACGGAAATGTGGGAGGGTCAGGCTACGTGCTGATGCACGTGTGAGTGCCAGCGTACGGGTCCGGAGTAGGCTACGGCGTAGAGAAATGTGTTTGGCTGGTGGTGGATTTCCGTTCCGAGCTAGGGTTAGGGTTAGGGAACGGCAAGGCTTAGGGCACAGGTGAGGGTACGGAAACGTGGGAGGGTCAGGCTACGTGCTGACACACGGGTCAGTGCCATCGTACGGGCCAGGAGTAGGCTACGGCTTGGGGGTAAGGCGTAGGGCTGGTGGTGGGTTTCCGTTCCGAGCTAGGGTTAGGGTTAGGGAACGGCAAGGCTTAGGGTACAGGTGAGGGTACGGAAACGTTGGAGGGTCAGGCTAAGTGCTGACGCACGGGTCAGTGCCAGCGTACGGGCCAGGAGTAGGCTACGGCTTGGGCATAAGTTGTAGGGCTGGTGGTGGGTTTCCATTCCGGGCTAGGGTTAGGGTTAGGGAACGGCAAGCCTTAGGGCACAGGTGAGTGTATGGAAACGTGGGAGGGTCAGGCTACGTGCTGACGCACAGGTCAGTGCCATGGTACGGGACAGGAGTAGGCTACGGCGTAGGGTAAGGTGTAGGCCTGGTGGTGGGTTTCCGTTCCGGGCTAGGGTTAGGGTTAGGGAACGGCTAGGATTAGGGCACAGGTGAGGGTACGGAAACGTGGGAGGGTCAGGCTACGTGCTGACGCATGGGTCAGTTCCAGCGTACGGGCCAGGATTAGGCTACGGCGTAGGGTAAGGTGTAGGGCTTGTGGTGGATTTCTGTTCCGAGATAGGGTTAGGGTTACGTAACGGCAAGGCTTAGGGCACAGGTGATTGTATGGAAACGTGGGAGGGTCAGGCTACGTGCTGACGCACGGGTCAGTGCCAGCGTACGGGCCAGGTGTAGGCTACGGCTTCGGGGTAAGGTATAGGGCTGGTGGTGTTTTCCCGTTCCGTGCTAGGGTTAGGGTTAGGGAACGGCAAGGCTTAGGGCCCAGGTGAGGGTACGGAAATGTGGGAGGGTCAGGCTACGTGCTGACGCACGGGTCAGTGCCCGCATACGGGCCAGGAGTAGGCTACGGCTTGGGGTTAAGGTGTAGGGCTGGTGGTGGGTTTCCGCTCCGGGCTAGGGTTAGGGTTAGGGAACGGCAAGCCTTATGGCACAGGTCAGGGTACGGAAATGTGGGAGGGTCAGGCTATGTGCTGACGCACGGGTCAGTGCCAGCGTACGGGCCAGGAGTAGACTACGGTGTAGGGTAAGGTGTAGGGCTGGTGCTGGGTTTCCGTTTCGGGCTAGGGTTAGGGTTGGGGAACGGCAATGCTTAGGGCACAGGTGAGGGTACGGAAAAGTGGGAGGGTCAGGCTACGTGCTGATGCACGGGTCAGTGCCAGCGTACGGGCCAGGAGTAGGCTACGGTGTAGGGTAAGGGGTAGGGCTGGTGGTGGGTTTCCGTTCTGGGCTAGGGTTAGGGTTAGGGAACGGCAAAGCTTAGGGCACAGGTGAGGGTACGGAAACGTGGGAGGGTCAGGCTACGTGCTGACGCACGGGTCGTTGCCAGCCAACGGGCCAGTTGTAGGCTACAGCGTAGGGTAAGGTGTAGGGCTGGTGGTGGGTTTCCTTTCCGGGCTAGGGTTAGGGTTAGAGAACGGCAAGGCTTAGGGCACAGGTGAGGGTACGGAAACGTGGGAGGGTCAGGCTATGTGCTGATGCACGTGTCACTGCCAGCGTACAGGCCAGGAGTAGGCTACAGCGTAGGGAGATGTGTTGGGCTGGTGGTGGGTTTTCGTTCCGAGCTAGGGTTAGGGTTAGGGAACGGCAAGTCGTAGGGCACAGGTGAGTGTACAGAAACGTGGGAGGGTCAGGCTACATGCTGACGCATGTGTCAGTGCCAGCGTACGGGCCAGGAGTACGCTAAGGCGTAGGGTAAGGTGTAGGGCTGGTGTTGGGTTTGCGTTCCGGGCTAGGGTTAGGGTTAGGGAACGGCAAGGCTTAGGGCACAGGTGAGGGTACGGAAACGTGGGAGGGTCAGGCTACGTGCTGACGCACGGGTCAGTGCCAGCGTACGGGCCGGGAGTAGGCTACGGCTTGGGGGTAAGGTGTAGGGCTGGTGGTGTGTTTCCGCTCCGGGTTAGGGTTAGGGTTAGGGAACGGCAAGTCTTATGGCACAGGTGAGGGTACGGAAATGTGGGAGGGTCAGGCTACGTGCTGACGCACGTGTGAGTGCCAGCGTACGGGTCAGGAGTAGGCTACGGCGTAGGGAAATATGTTTGGCTGGTGGTGGATTTCCGTTCGGAGCTAGGGTTAGGGTTAGGGAACGGCAAGGCTTAGGGCACAGGTGATGGTACGGAAACGTGGGAGGGTCAGGCTACGTGCTGGCGCACATGTCAGTGCCATGGTACGGGACAGGAGGAGGCTACGGCGTAGGGTAAGGTGTAGGCCTGGTGGTGGGTTTCCGTTCCGGGCTAGGGTTAGGGTTAGGGAACGGCAAGGCTTAGGGCACAGGTGAGGGTACGGAAACGTCGGAGGGTCAGGCTACGTGCTGACGCACGGGTCAGTTCCACCGTATGGGCCAGGAGTAGGCTACGGCGTACGGTAAGGTGTAAGGCTGGTGGTGGGTTTTCATTCTCGGCTAGGGTTAGGGTTAGGTAACGGCAAGGCTTAGGGCACAGGTGACGGTAGAGAAATGTGGGAGGGTCAGGCTGCGTGCTGACGCACGAGTCAGTGCCAGCGTACGGGCCAGGAGTACGCTAAGGCGTAGGGTAAGGGGTAGGGCTGGTGGTGGTTTTCCTTTCCGGTCTAGGGTTAGGGTTAGGGAGCGGCAAGTTTTAGGGCACAGGTGAGGGTACGGAAACGTGGGAGGTTCAGGCTACATGCTGACGCACGGGTCAGTGCCAGCATACGGGCCAGGAGTAGGCTACGGCTTGGGGGTAAGGTGTAGACCTGGTGGTGTGTTTCCGCTCCGGGCTAGGGTTAGGGTTAGGGAACGGCAAGTCTTACGGCACAGGTGAGGGTACGGAAATGTGGGAGGGTCAGGCTACGTGCTGACGCACGGGTCAGTGCCAGCGTACGGGTCAGGAATAGGCTACGGCGTAGGAAAATGTGTTTGGCTGGTGGTGGATTTCCGTTCCGAGCTAGGGTTAGCGTTAGGGAACGGCAAGGCTTAGGGCACAGGTGAGGGTACGGAAACGTGGGAGGGTCAGGCTACGTGCTGACGCACGGGTCACTGCCAGCGTATGGGCCAGGAGTAGGCTACGGCGTACGGTAAGGTGTAGGGCTGGTGGTGGGTTTCCGTTCAGGGCTAGGGTTAGGGTTAGGTAACGGCAAGGCTTAGGGCACAGGTGAGGATAGAGAAACGTGGGAGGGTCAGGCTACGTGCTGACGCACGGGTCAGTGCCAGCGTACGCGCCAGGAGTAGGCTACGGCGTAGGGTAAGGTGTAGGGCTGGTGGTGGGTTTCCGTTCGGGGCTAGGGTTAGGGTTAGGGAACGGCAAGGCTTAGGGCACAGGTGAGGGTACGGAAACGTGGGAGGGTCAGGCTACGTGCTGACACACGGGTCAGTGCCAGCGTACCGGCCAGGATTAGGCTACGGCTTGGGGGTAAGGTGTAGGGCTGGTGGTGGGTTTCCGTTCAGAGCTAGGGTTAGGGTTAGGGAACGGCAAGGCTTAGGGTACAGGTGAGGGTAAGGAAACGTTGGAGGGTCAGGCTAAGTGCTGACGCATGGGTCAGTGCCAGCGTACGGGCCAGGAGTAGGCTACGGCTTGGGCATAAGTTGTAGGGCTGGTGGTGGGTTTCCATTCCGGGCTAGGGTTAGGGTTAGGGAACGGCAAGGCTTGGGTCACAGGTGAGTGTTTGGAAACGTGGGAGGGTCAGGCTACGTGCTGACGCACAGGTCAGTGCCATGGTACGTGACAGGAGGAGGCTACGGCGTAGGGTAAGATGTAGGCCTGGTGGTGGGTTTCCGTTCCGGGCTAGGGTTAGGGTTAGGGAACGGCAAGGATTAGGGCACAGGTGAGGGTACGGAAACGTGGGAGGGTCAGGCTACGTGCTGACGCATGGGTCAGTTCCAGCGTACGGGCCAGGAGTAGGCTACGGTGTAGGGTAAGGTGTAGGGCTGGTGGTGGATTTCTCTTCCGGGCTAGGGTTAGGGTTACGTAACGGCAAGGCTTAGGGCACAGGTGATTGTATGGAAACGTGGGAGGGTCAGGCTACGTGCTGACGCACGGGTCAGTGCCAGCGTACGGGCCAGGAGTAGGCTACGGCTTGGGGGTAAGGTGTAGGACTGGTGGTGTTTTCCCGTTCCGGGCTAGGGTTAGGGTTAGGGAACGGCAAGGCTTAGGGCACAGGTGAGGGTATGGAAATGTGGGAGGGTCAGGCTACGTGCTGACGCACGGGTCAGTGCCAGCATACGGGCCAGGAGTAGGCTACGGCTTGGGGTTAAGGTGTATGGCTGGTGGTGGGTTTCTGCTCCGGGCTAGGGTTAGGGTTAGGGAACGGCAAGTCTTATGGCACAGGTGAGGGTACGGAAATGTGGGAGGGTCAGGCTACGTGCTGACGCACGGGTCAGTGCCAGCGTACGGGTCAGGAATAGGCTACGGCGTAGGGAAATGTGTTTGTCTGGTGGTGGATTTCCGTTCCGAGCTAGGGTTAGGGTTAGGGAACGGCAAGGCTTAGGGCACAGGTGAGGGTACGGAAACGTGGGAGGGTCAGGCTACGTGCTGACGCACGAGTCAGTGCCAGCGTATGGGCCAGGAGTAGGCTACGGCGTACGGTAAGGTGTAGGGCTGGTGGTGGGTTTCCGTTCTGGGCTAGGGTTAGGGTTAGGGAACGGCAAGGCTTAGGGCACAGGTGAGGGTAGAGAAACGTGGGAGGGTCAGGCTACGTGCTGACGCACGGGTCAGTGCCAGCGTACGGGCCAGGAGTAGGCTACGGCATAGGGTAAGGTGTAGGGCTGGTGGTGGGTTTCCATTCGGGGCTAGGGTTAGGGTTAGGGAACGGCAAGGCTTAGGGCACAGGTGAGGGTACGGAAACGTGGGAGGGTCAGGCTACGTGCTGACACACGGGTCAGTTCCAGCGTACGGGCCAGGAGTAGGCTACGGCTTGGGCATAAGTTGTAGGGCTGGTGGTGGGTTTCCATTCCGGGTTAGTGTTAGGTTTAGGGAACGGCAAGGCTTAGGGCACAGGTGAGTGTATGGAAACGTGGGAGGGTCAGGCTACGTGCTGACGCACAGGTCAGTGCCATGGTACGGGACAGGAGGAGGCTACGGCGTAGGGTAAGGTGTAGGGCTGGTGGTGGGTTTCCGTTCTGGGCTAGGGTTAGGGTTAGGTAACGGCAAGGCTTAGGGCAAGATGAGGGTAGAGAAACGTGGGAGGGTCAGGCTACGTGCTGACACATGGGTCAGTGCCAGCGTACGGGCCAGGAGTAGGCTACGGCGTAGGGTAAGGTGTAGGGCTGGTGGTGGGTTTCCGTTCGGGGCTAGGGTTAGGGTTAGGGAACGGCAAGGCTTAGGGCACAGGTGAGGGTACGGAAACGTGGGAGGGTCAGGCTACGTGCTGACACACGGGTCAGTGCCAGCGTACGGGCCAGGATTAGGCTACGGCTTGGGGGTAAGGTGTAGGGCTGGTGGTGGGTTTCCATTCAGAGCTAGGGTTAGGGTTAGGGAATGGCAAGGCTTAGGGTACAGCTGAGGGTACGGAAACGTTGGAGGGTCAGGCTAAGTGCTGACGCACGGGTCAGTGCCAGCGTACGGGCCAGGAGTAGGCTACGGCTTGGGCATAAGTTGTAGGGCTGGTGGTGGGTTTCCATTCCGGGCTAGGGTTAGGGTTAGGGAACGGCAAGGCTTGGGGCACAGGTGAGTGTTTGGAAACGTGGGAGGGTCAGGCTACGTGCTGACGCACAGGTCAGTGCCATGGTACGGGACAGGAGGAGGCTACGGCGTAGGGTAAGGTGTAGGCCTGGTGGTGGGTTTCCGTTCCGGGCTAGGGTTAGGGTTAGGGAACGGCAAGGATTAGGGCACAGGTGAGGGTACGGAAACGTGGGAGGGTCAGGCTACGTGCTGACGCATGGGTCAGTTCCAGCGTACGGGCCAGGAGTAGGCTACGGTGTAGGGTAAGGTGTAGGGCTGGTGGTGGATTTCTGTTCCGGGCTAGGGTTAGGGTTACGTAACGGCAAGGCTTAGGGCACAGGTGATTGTATGGAAACGTGGGAGGGTCTGGCTACGTGCTGACGCACGGGTCAGTGCCAGCGTACGGGCCAGGAGTAGGCTACGGCTTGGGGGTAAGGTGTAGGGCTGGTGGTGTTTTCCCGTTCAGGGCTAGGGTTAGGGTTAGGGAACGGCAAGGCTTAGGGCACAGGTGAGGGTATGGAAATGTGGGAGGGTCAGGCTACGTGCTGACGCACGGGTCAGTGCCAGCGTACGGGCCAGGAGTAGGCTATGGCTTGGGGTTAAGGTGTATGGCTGGTGGTGGGTTTCTGCTCCGGGCTAGGGTTAGGGTTAGGGAACGGCAAGTCTTATGGCACAGGTGAGGGTACGGAAATGTGGGAGGGTCAGGCTACGTGCTGACGCACGGGTCAGTGCCAGCGTACGGGTCAGGAATAGGCTACGGCGTAGGGAAATGTGTTTGTCTGGTGGTGGATTTCCGTTCCGAGCTAGGGTTAGGGTTAGGGAACGGCAAGGCTTAGGGCACAGGTGAGGGTACGGAAACGTGGGAGGGTCAGGCTACATGCTCACGCACGGGTCAGTTCCAGCGTAAGGGCCAGGAGTAGGCTACGGCGTACGGTAAGGTGTAAGGCTGGTGGTGGGTTTTCGTTCTGGGCTAGGGTTAGGGTTAGGGAACGGCAAGGCTTAGGGCACAGGTGAGGGTACAGAAATGTGGGAGGGTCAGGCTACGTGCTGACGCACGTGTCAGTGCCAGCGTACGGGCCAGGAGTACGCTAAGGCGTAGGGTAAGGGGTAGGGCTGGTGGTGGTTTTCCTTTCCGTTCTAGGGTTAGGGTTAGGGAGCGGCAAGTCTTAGGGCACAGGTGAGGGTACGGAAACGTGGGAGAGTCAGGCTACATGCTGACGAAGGGGTCAGTGCCAGCATACGGGCCAGGAGTAGGCTACGGCTTGGGGGTAAGGTGTAGGGCTGGTGGTGTGTTTCCGGTCCGGGCTAGGGTTAGGGTTAGGGAATGGCAAGTCTTATGGCACAGGTGAGGATACGGAAATGTGGGAGGGTCAGGCTACGTGCTGACGCACGGGTCAGTGCCAGCGTACGGGTCAGGAATAGGCTACGGCGTAGGAAAATGTGTTTGTCTGGTGGTGGATTTCCGTTCCGAGCTAGGGTTAGGGTTAGGGAACGGCAAGGCTTAGGGCACAGGTGAGGGTACGGAAACGTGGGAGGGTCAGCCTACGTGCTGACGCACGGGTCAGTGCCAGCATATGGGCCAGGAGTAGGCTACGGCGTACGGTAAGGTGTAGGGCTGGTGGTGGGTTTCCGTTCTGGGCTAGGGTTAGGGTTAGGTAACGGCAAGGCTTAGGGCACAGGTGAGGGTAGAGAAACGTGGGAGGGTCAGGCTACGAGCTGACGCACAGGTCAGTGCCAGCGTACGGGCCAGGAGTAGGCTACGGCGTAGGGTAAGGTGTAGGGCTGGTGGTGGGTTTCCGTTCGGGGCTAGGGTTAGGGTTAGGGAACGGCAAGGCTTAGGGCACAGGTGAGGGTACGGAAACGTGGGAGGGTCAGGCTACGTGCTGACACACGGGTCAGTTCCAGCGTACGGGCCAGGAGTAGGCTACGGCTTGGGCATAAGTTGTAGGGCTGGTGGTGGGTTTCCATTCCGGGTTAGTGTTAGGGTTAGGGAACGGCAAGGCTTAGGGCACAGGTGAGTGTATGGAAACTTGGGAGGGTCAGGCTACGTGCTGACGCACATGTCAGTGCCATGGTACGGGACAGGAGGAGGCTACGGCGTAGGGTAAGGTGTAGGGCTGGTGGTGGGTTTCCGTTCTGGGCTAGGGTTAGGGTTAGGTAACGGCAAGGCTTAGGGCACAGGTGAGGGTAGAGAAACGTGGGAGGGTCAGGCTACGTGCTGACGCATGGGTCAGTGCCAGCGTACGGGCCAGGAGTAGGCTACGGCATAGGGTAAGGTGTAGGGCTGGTGGTGGGTTTCCATTCGGGGCTAGGGTTAGGGTTAGGGAACGGCAAGGCTTAGGGCACAGGTGAGGGTACGGAAACGTGGGAGGGTCAGGCTACGTGCTGACACACGGGTCAGTTCCAGCGTACGGGCCAGGAGTAGGCTACGGCTTGGGCATAAGTTGTAGGGCTGGTGGTGGGTTTCCATTCCGGGTTAGTGTTAGGGTTAGGGAACGGCAAGGCTTAGGGCACAGGTGAGTGTATGGAAACGTGGGAGGGTCAGGCTACGTGCTGACGCACAGGTCAGTGCCATGGTACGGGACAGGAGGAGGCTACGGCGTAGGGTAAGGTGTAGGGCTGGTGGTGGGTTTCCGTTCTGGGCTAGGGTTAGGGTTAGGTAACGGCAAGGCTTAGGGCAAGATGAGGGTAGAGAAACGTGGGAGGGTCAGGCTACGTGCTGACGCATGGGTCAGTGCCAGCGTACGGGCCAGGAGTAGGCTACGGCGTAGGGTAAGGTGTAGGGCTGGTGGTGGGTTTCCGTTCGGGGCTAGGGTTAGGGTTAGGGAACGGCAAGGCTTAGGGCACAGGTGAGGGTACGGAAACGTGGGAGGGTCAGGCTACGTGCTGACACACGGGTCAGTGCCAGCGTACGGGCCAGGATTAGGCTACGGCTTGGGGGTAAGGTGTAGGGCTGGTGGTGGGTTTCCATTCAGAGCTAGGGTTAGGGTTAGGGAATGGCAAGGCTTAGGGTACAGCTGAGGGTACGGAAACGTTGGAGGGTCAGGCTAAGTGCTGACGCACGGGTCAGTGCCAGCGTACGGGCCAGGAGTAGGCTACGGCTTGGGCATAAGTTGTAGGGCTGGTGGTGGGTTTCCATTCCGGGCTAGGGTTAGGGTTAGGGAACGGCAATGCTTGGGGCACAGGTGAGTGTTTGGAAACGTGGGAGGGTCAGGCTACGTGCTGACGCACAGGTCAGTGCCATGGTACGGGACAGGAGGAGGCTACGGCGTAGGGTAAGGTGTAGGCCTGGTGGTGGGTTTCCGTTCCGGGCTAGGGTTAGGGTTAGGGAACGGCAAGGATTAGGGCACAGGTGAGGGTACGGAAACGTGGGAGGGTCAGGCTACGTGCTGACGCATGGGTCAGTTCCAGCGTACGGGCCAGGAGTAGGCTACGGTGTAGGGTAAGGTGTAGGGCTGGTGGTGGATTTCTGTTCCGGGCTAGGGTTAGGGTTACGTAACGGCAAGGCTTAGGGCACAGGTGATTGTATGGAAACGTGGGAGGGTCTGGCTACGTGCTGACGCACGGGTCAGTGCCAGCGTACGGGCCAGGAGTAGGCTACGGCTTGGGGGTAAGGTGTAGGGCTGGTGGTGTTTTCCCGTTCAGGGCTAGGGTTAGGGTTAGGGAACGGCAAGGCTTAGGGCACAGGTGAGGGTATGGAAATGTGGGAGGGTCAGGCTACGTGCTGACGCACGGGTCAGTGCCAGCGTACGGGCCAGGAGTAGGCTATGGCTTGGGGTTAAGGTGTATGGCTGGTGGTGGGTTTCTGCTCCGGGCTAGGGTTAGGGTTAGGGAACGGCAAGTCTTATGGCACAGGTGAGGGTACGGAAATGTGGGAGGGTCAGGCTACGTGCTGACGCACGGGTCAGTGCCAGCGTACGGGTCAGGAATAGGCTACGGCGTAGGGAAATGTGTTTGTCTGGTGGTGGATTTCCGTTCCGAGCTAGGGTTAGGGTTAGGGAACGGCAAGGCTTAGGGCACAGGTGAGGGTACGGAAACGTGGGAGGGTCAGGCTACATGCTCACGCACGGGTCAGTTCCAGCGTAAGGGCCAGGAATAGGCTACGGCGTACGGTAAGGTGTAAGGCTGGTGGTGGGTTTTCGTTCTGGGCTAGGGTTAGGGTTAGGGAACGGCAAGGCTTAGGGCACAGGTGAGGGTACAGAAATGTGGGAGGGTCAGGCTACGTGCTGACGCACGTGTCAGTGCCAGCGTACGGGCCAGGAGTACGCTAAGGCGTAGGGTAAGGGGTAGGGCTGGTGGTGGTTTTCCTTTCCGTTCTAGGGTTAGGGTTAGGGAGCGGCAAGTCTTAGGGCACAGGTGAGGGTACGGAAACGTGGGAGAGTCAGGCTACATGCTGACGAAGGGGTCAGTGCCAGCATACGGGCCAGGAGTAGGCTACGGCTTGGGGGTAAGGTGTAGGGCTGGTGGTGTGTTTCCGGTCCGGGCTAGGGTTAGGGTTAGGGAATGGCAAGTCTTATGGCACAGGTGAGGATACGGAAATGTGGGAGGGTCAGGCTACGTGCTGACGCACGGGTCAGTGCCAGCGTACGGGTCAGGAATAGGCTACGGCGTAGGAAAATGTGTTTGTCTGGTGGTGGATTTCCGTTCCGAGCTAGGGTTAGGGTTAGGGAACGGCAAGGCTTAGGGCACAGGTGAGGGTACGGAAACGTGGGAGGGTCAGCCTACGTGCTGACGCACGGGTCAGTGCCAGCATATGGGCCAGGAGTAGGCTACGGCGTACGGTAAGGTGTAGGGCTGGTGGTGGGTTTCCGTTCTGGGCTAGGGTTAGGGTTAGGTAACGGCAAGGCTTAGGGCACAGGTGAGGGTAGAGAAACGTGGGAGGGTCAGGCTACGAGCTGACGCACGGGTCAGTGCCAGCGTACGGGCCAGGAGTAGGCTACGGCGTAGGGTAAGGTGTAGGGCTGGTGGTGGGTTTCCGTTCGGGGCTAGGGTTAGGGTTAGGGAACGGCAAGGCTTAGGGCACAGGTGAGGGTACGGAAACGTGGGAGGGTCAGGCTACGTGCTGACACACGGGTCAGTTCCAGCGTACGGGCCAGGAGTAGGCTACGGCTTGGGCATAAGTTGTAGGGCTGGTGGTGGGTTTCCATTCCGGGTTAGTGTTAGGGTTAGGGAACGGCAAGGCTTAGGGCACAGGTGAGTGTATGGAAACGTGGGAGGGTCAGGCTACGTGCTGACGCACAGGTCAGTGCCATGGTACGGGACAGGAGGAGGCTACGGCGTAGGGTAAGGTGTAGGGCTGGTGGTGGGTTTCCGTTCTGGGCTAGGGTTAGGGTTAGGTAACGGCAAGGCTTAGGGCACAGGTGAGGGTAGAGAAACGTGGGAGGGTCAGGCTACGTGCTGACGCATGGGTCAGTGCCAGCGTACGGGCCAGGAGTAGGCTACGGCGTAGGGTAAGGTGTAGGGCTGGTGGTGGGTTTCCGTTCGGGGCTAGGGTTAGGGTTAGGGAACGGCAAGGCTTAGGGCACAGGTGAGGGTACGGAAACGTGGGAGGGTCAGGCTACGTGCTGACACACGGGTCAGTGCCAGCGTACGGGCCAGGATTAGGCTACGGCTTGGGGGTAAGGTGTAGGGCTGGTGGTGGGTTTCCATTCAGAGCTAGGGTTAGGGTTAGGGAATGGCAAGGCTTAGGGTACAGCTGAGGGTACGGAAACGTTGGAGGGTCAGGCTAAGTGCTGACGCACGGGTCAGTGCCAGCGTACGGGCCAGGAGTAGGCTACGGCTTGGGCATAAGTCGTAGGGCTGGTGGTGGTTTTCCATTCCGGGCTAGGGTTAGGGTTAGGGAACGGCAAGGCTTGGGGCACAGGTGAGTGTTTGGAAACGTGGGAGGGTCAGGCTACGTGCTGACGCACAGGTCAGTGCCATGGTACGGGACAGGAGGAGGCTACGGCGTAGGGTAAGGTGTAGGCCTGGTGGTGGGTTTCCGTTCCGGGCTAGGGTTAGGGTTAGGGAACGGCAAGGATTAGGGCACAGGTGAGGGTACGGAAACGTGGGAGGGTCAGGCTACGTGCTGACGCATGGGTCAGTTCCAGCGTACGGGCCAGGAGTAGGCTACGGTGTAGGGTAAGGTGTAGGGCTGGTGGTGGATTTCTGTTCCGGGCTAGGGTTAGGGTTACGTAACGGCAAGGCTTAGGGCACAGGTGATTGTATGGAAACGTGGGAGGGTCTGGCTACGTGCTGACGCACGGGTCAGTGCCAGCGTACGGGCCAGGAGTAGGCTACGGCTTGGGGGTAAGGTGTAGGGCTGGTGGTGTTTTCCCGTTCAGGGCTAGGGTTAGGGTTAGGGAACGGCAAGGCTTAGGGCACAGGTGAGGGTATGGAAATGTGGGAGGGTCAGGCTACGTGCTGACGCACGGGTCAGTGCCAGCGTACGGGCCAGGAGTAGGCTATGGCTTGGGGTTAAGGTGTATGGCTGGTGGTGGGTTTCTGCTCCGGGCTAGGGTTAGGGTTAGGGAACGGCAAGTCTTATGGCACAGGTGAGGGTACGGAAATGTGGGAGGGTCAGGCTACGTGCTGACGCACGGGTCAGTGCCAGCGTACGGGTCAGGAATAGGCTACGGCGTAGGGAAATGTGTTTGTCTGGTGGTGGATTTCCGTTCCGAGCTAGGGTTAGGGTTAGGGAACGGCAAGGCTTAGGGCACAGGTGAGGGTACGGAAACGTGGGAGGGTCAGGCTACATGCTCACGCACGGGTCAGTTCAAGCGTAAGGGCCAGGAGTAGGCTACGGCGTACGGTAAGGTGTAAGGCTGGTGGTGGGTTTTCATTCTGGGCTAGGGTTAGGGTTAGGGAACGGCAAGGCTTAGGGCACAGGTGAGGGTACAGAAATGTGGGAGGGTCAGGCTACGTGCTGACGCACGTGTCAGTGCCAGCGTACGGGCCAGGAGTACGCTAAGGCGTAGGGTAAGGGGTAGGGCTGGTGGTGGTTTTCCTTTCCGGTCTATGGTTAGGGTTAGGGAGCGGCAAGTCTTAGGGCACAGGTGAGGGTACGGAAACGTGGGAGAGTCAGGCTACATGCTGACGAAGGGGTCAGTGCCAGCATACGAGCCAGGAGTAGGCTACGGCTTGGGGGTAAGGTGTAGGGCTGGTGGTGTGTTTCCGGTCCGGGCTAGGGTTAGGGTTAGGGAATGGCAAGTCTTATGGCACAGGTGAGGATACGGAAATGTGGGAGGGTCAGGCTACGTGCTGACGCACGGGTCAGTGCCAGCGTACGGGTCAGGAATAGGCTACGGCGTAGGAAAATGTGTTTGTCTGGTGGTGGATTTCCGTTCCGAGCTAGGGTTAGGGTTAGGGAACGGCAAGGCTTAGGGCACAGGTGAGGGTACGGAAACGTGGGAGGGTCAGCCTACGTGCTGACGCACGGGTCAGTGCCAGCATATGGGCCAGGAGTAGGCTACGGCGTACGGTAAGGTGTAGGGCTGGTGGTGGGTTTCCGTTCTGGGCTAGGGTTAGGGTTAGGTAACGGCAAGGCTTAGGGCACAGGTGAGGGTAGAGAAACGTGGGAGGGTCAGGCTACGAGCTGACGCACGGGTCAGTGCCAGCGTACGGGCCAGGAGTAGGCTACGGCGTAGGGTAAGGTGTAGGGCTGGTGGTGGGTTTCCGTTCGGGGCTAGGGTTAGGGTTAGGGAACGGCAAGGCTTAGGGTACAGGTGAGGGTACGGAAACGTTGGAGGGTCAGGCTAAGTGCTGACGCACGGGTCAGTGCCAGCGTACGGGCCAGGAGTAGGCTACGGCTTGGGCATAAGTTGTAGGGCTGGTGGTGGGTTTCCATTCCGGGCTAGGGTTAGGGTTAGGGAACGGCAAGCCTTAGGGCACCGGTGAGTGTATGGAAACGTGGGAGGGTCAGGCTACGTGCTGACGCACAGGTCAGTGCCATGGTATGGGACAGGAGTAGGCTACGGCGTAGGGTAAGGTGTAGGGCTGGTGGTGGGTTTCCGTTCCGGGCTAGGGTTAGGGTTAGGGAACGGCTAGGATTAGGGCACAGGTGAGGGTAGAGAAACGTGGGAGGGTCAGGCTACGTGCTGACGCATGGGTCAGTTCCAGCGTACGGGCCAGGATTAGGCTACGGCGTAGGGTAAGGTGTAGGGCTTGTGGTGGATTTCTGTTCCGAGCTAGGGTTAGGGTTACGTAACGGCAAGGCTTAGGGCACAGGTGATTGTATGGAAACGTGGGAGGGTTAGGCTACGTGCTGACGCACGGGTCAGTGCCAGCGTACGGGCCAGGTGTAGGCTACGGCTTCGGGGTAAGGTGTAGGGCTGGTGGTGTTTTCCCGTTCTGTGCTAGGGTTAGGGTTAGGGAACGGCAAGGCTTAGGGCACAGGTGAGGGTACGGAAATGTGGGAGGGTCAGGCTATGTGCTGACGCACGGGTCAGTGCCCGCATACGGGCCAGGAGTAGGCTACGGCTTGGGGTTAAGGTGTAGGGCTGGTGGTGGGTTTCCGCTCCGGGCTAGGGTTAGGGTTAGGGAACGGCAAGCCTTATGGCACAGGTCAGGGTACGGAAATGTGGGAGGGTCAGGCTATGTGCTGACGCACGGGTCAGTGCCAGCGTACGGGCCAGGAGTAGACTACGGTGTAGGGTAAGGTGTAGGGCTGGTGGTGGGTTTCCTTTCCGGGCTAGGGTTAGGGTTAGAGAACGGCAAGGATTAGGGCACAGGTGAGGGTACGGAAACGTGGGAGGGTCAGGCTATGTGCTGATGCACGTGTCACTGCCAGCGTACAGGCCAGGAGTAGGCTACAGCGTAGGGAGATGTGTTGGGCTGGTGGTGGGTTTTCGTTCCGAGCTAGGGTTAGGGTTAGGGAACGGCAAGTCGTAGGGCACAGGTGAGTGTACAGAAACGTGGGAGGGTCAGGCTACATGCTGACGCATGTGTCAGTGCCAGCGTACGGGCCAGGAGTACGCTAAGGTGTAGGGTAAGGGGTAGGGCTGGTGTTGGGTTTGCGTTCCGGGCTAGGGTTAGGGTTAGGGAACGGCAAGGCTTAGGGCACAGGTGAGGGTACGGAAACGTGGGAGGGTCAGGCTACGTGCGGACGCTCAGGTCAGTGCCAGCGTACGGGCCAGGAGTAGGCTACGGCTTGGGGGTAAGGTGTAGGGCTGGTGGTGTGTTTCCGCTCCGGGCTAGGGTTAGGGTTAGGGAACGGCAAGTCTTATGGCACAGGTGAGGGTACGGAAATGTGGGAGGGTCAGGCTACGTGCTGACGCACGTGTGAGTGCCAGCGTACGGGTCAGGAGTAGGCTACGGCGTAGGGAAATATGTTTGGCTGGTGGTGGATTTCCGTTCCGAGCTAGGGTTAGGGTTAGGGAACGGCAAGGCTTAGGGCACAGGTGATGGTACGGAAACGTGGGAGGGTCAGGCTACGTGCTGACGCACGGGTCAGTTCCAGCGTATGGGCCAGGAGTAGGCTACGGCGTACGGTAAGGTGTAAGGCTAGTGGTGGGTTTTCGTTCTGGGATAGGGTTAGGGTTAGGGAACGGCAAGGCTTAGGGCACAGGTGAGGGTACAGAAATGTGGGAGGGTCAGGCTACGTGCTGACGCACGGGTCAGTGCCAGCGTACGGGCCAGGAGTACGCTAAGGCGTAGGGTAAGGGGTAGGGCTGGTGGTGGATTTCCATTCCGGTCTAGGGTTAGGGTTAGGGAGCGGCAAGGCTTAGGGCACAGGTGAGGGTATGGAAACGTGGGAGGGTCAGGCTTCATGCTGACGCATGGGTCAGTGCCAGCATACGGGCCAGGAGTAGGCTACGGCTTGGGGGTAAGGTGTAGGGCTGGTGGTGTGTTTCCGCTCCGGGCTAGGGTTAGGGTTAGGGAACGGCAAGTCTTACGGCACAGGTGAGGGTACGGAAATGTGGGAGGGTCAGGCTACGTGCTGACGCACGGGTCAGTGCCAGCGTACGGGTCAGGAATAGGCTACGGCGTAGGAACATGTGTTTGTCTGGTGGTGGATTTCCGTTCCGAGCTAGGGTTAGGGTTAGGGAACGGCAAGGCTTAGGGCACAGGTGAGGGTACGGAAACGTGGGAGGGTCAGGCTACGTGCTGACACACGGGTCAGTGCCAGCGTATGGGCCAGGAGTAGGCTACGGCGTACGGTAAGGTGTAGGGCTGGTGGTGGGTTTCCGTTCTGGGCTAGGGTTAGGGTTAGGTAACGGCAAGGCTTAGGGCACAGGTGAGGGTAGAGAAACGTGGGAGGGTCAGGCTACGTGCTGACGCACGGGTCAGTGCCAGCGTACGGGCCAGGAGTAGGCTACGGCTTGGGGGTAAGGTGTAGGGCTGGTGGTGGGTTTCCGTTCCGAGCTAGGGTTAGGGTTAGGGAACGGCAAGGCTTAGGGTACAGGTGAGGGTACGGAAACGTTGGAGGGTCAGGCTAAGTGCTGACGCACGGGTCAGTGCCAGCGTACGGGCCAGGAGTAGGCAATGGCTTGGGCATAAGTTGTAGGGCTTGTGGTGGGTTTCCATTCCGGGCTAGGGTTAGGGTTAGGGAACGGCAAGGCTTAGGGCACAGGTGAGTGTATGGAAACGTGGGAGGGTCAGGCTACGTGCTGGCGCACATGTCAGTGCCATGGTACGGGACAGGAGGAGGCTACGGCGTAGGGTAAGGTGTAGGCCTGGTGGTGGGTTTCCGTTCCGGGCTAGGGTTAGGGTTAGGGAACGGCAAGGCTTAGGGCACAGGTGAGGGTACGGAAACGTCGGAGGGTCAGGCTACGTGCTGACGCACGGGTCAGTTCCACCGTATGGGCCAGGAGTAGGCTACGGCGTACGGTAAGGTGTAAGGCTGGTGGTGGGTTTTCGTTCTGGGCTAGGGTTAGGGTTAGGTAACGGCAAGGCTTAGGGCACAGGTGACGGTACAGAAATGTGGGAGGGTCAGGCTACGTGCTGACGCACGTGTCAGTGCCAGCGTACGGGCCAGGAGTACGCTAAGGCGTAGGGTAAGGGGTAGGGCTGGTGGTGGTTTTCCTTTCCGGTCTATGGTTAGGGTTAGGGAGCGGCAAGGTTTAGGGCACAGGTGAGGGTACGGAAACGTGGGAGGTTCAGGCTACATGCTGACGCACGGGTCAGTGCCAGCGTAAGGGCCAGGAGTAGGCTACGGCTTGGGGGTAAGGTGTAGACCTGGTGGTGTGTTTCCGCTCCGGGCTAGGGTTAGGGTTAGGGAACGGCAAGTCTTATGGCACAGGTGAGGGTACGGAAATGTGGGAGGGTCAGGCTACGTGCTGACACACGGGTCAGTGCCAGCGTACGGGTCAGGAATAGGCTACGGCCTAGGAAAATGTGTTTGGCTGGTGGTGGATTTCCGTTCCGAGCTAGGGTTAGGGTTAGGGAACGGCAAGGCTTAGGGCACAGGTGAGGGTACGGAAACGTGGGAGGGTCAGGCTACGTGCTGACGCACGGATCAGTGCCAGCGTATGGGCCAGGAGTAGGCTACGGCGTACGGTAAGGTGTAGGGCTGGTGGTGGGTTTCCGTTCAGGGCAAGGGTTAGGGTTAGGTAACGGCAAGGCTTAGGGCACAGGTGAGGGTAGAGAAACGTGGGAGGGTCAGGCTACGTGCTGACGCATGGGTCAGTGCCAGCGTACGGGCCAGGAGTAGGCTACGGCGTAGGGTAAGGTGTAGGGCTGGTGGTGGGTTTCCGTTCGGGGCTAGGGTTAGGGTTAGGGAACGGCAAGGCTTAGGGCACAGGTGAGGGTACGGAAACGTGGGAGGGTCAGGCTACGTGCTGACACACGGGTCAGTGCCAGCGTACCAGCCAGGATTAGGCTACGGCTTGGGGGTAAGGTGTAGGGCTGGTGGTGGGTTTCCGTTCAGAGCTAGGGTTAGGGTTAGGGAACGGCAAGGCTTAGGGTACAGGTGAGGGTACGGAAACGTTGGAGGGTCAGGCTAAGTGCTGACGCACGGGTCAGTGCCAGCGTACGGGCCAGGAGTAGGCTACGGCTTGGGCATAAGTTGTAGGGCTGGTGGTGGGTTTCCATTCCGGGCTAGGGTTAGGGTTAGGGAACGGCAAGTCTTGGGGCACAGGTGAGTGTTTGGAAACGTAGGAGGGTCAGGCTACGTGCTGACGCACAGGTCAGTGCCATGGTACGGGACAGGAGGAGGCTACGGCGTAGGGTAAGATGTAGGCCTGGTGGTGGGTTTCCGTTCCGGGCTAGGGTTAGGGTTAGGGAACGGCAAGGATTAGGGCACAGGTGAGGGTACGGAAACGTGGGAGGGTCAGGCTACGTGCTGACGCATGGGTCAGTTCCAGCGTACGGGCCAGGAGTAGGCTACGGTGTAGGGTAAGGTGTAGGGCTGGTGGTGGATTTCTGTTCCGGGCTAGGGTTAGGGTTACGTAACGGCAAGGCTTAGGGCACAGGTGATTGTATGGAAACGTGGGAGGGTCAGGCTACGTGCTGACGCACGGGTCAGTGCCAGCGTACGGGCCAGGAGTAGGCTACGGCTTGGGGGTAAGGTGTAGGGCTGGTGGTGTTTTCCCGTTCCGGGCTAGGGTTAGGGTTAGGGAACGGCAAGGCTTAGGGCACAGGTGAGGGTATGGAAATGTGGGAGGGTCAGGCTACGTGCTGACGCACGGGTCAGTGCCAGCATACGGGCCAGGAGTAGGCTACGGCTTGGGGTTAAGGTGTATGGCTGGTGGTGGGTTTCTGCTCCGGGCTAGGGTTAGGGTTAGGGAACGGGAAGTCTTATGGCACAGGTGAGGGTACGGAAATGTGGGAGGGTCAGGCTACGTGCTGACGCACGGGTCAGTGCCAGCGTACGGGTCAGGAATAGGCTACGGCGTAGGGAAATGTGTTTGTCTGGTGGTGGATTTCCGTTCCGAGCTAGGGTTAGGGTTAGGGAACGGCAAGGCTTAGGGCACAGGTGAGGGTACGGAAACGTGGGAGGGTCAGGCTACGTGCTGACGCACGAGTCAGTGCCAGCGTATGGGCCAGGAGTAGGCTACGGCGTACGGTAAGGTGTAGGGCTGGTGGTGGGTTTCCGTTCTGGGCTAGGGTTAGGGTTAGGGAACGGCAAGGCTTAGGGCACAGGTGAGGGTAGAGAAACGTGGGAGGGTCAGGCTACGTGCTGACGCACGGGTCAGTGCCAGCGTACGGGCCAGGAGTAGGCTACGGCATAGGGTAAGGTGTAGGGCTGGTGGTGGGTTTCCATTCGGGGCTAGGGTTAGGGTTAGGGAACGGCAAGGCTTAGGGCACAGGTGAGGGTACGGAAACGTGGGAGGGTCAGGCTACGTGCTGACACACGGGTCAGTGCCAGCGTACGGGCCAGGAGTAGGCTACGGCTTGGGCATAAGTTGTAGGGCTGGTGGTGGGTTTCCATTCCGGGCTAGTGTTAGGGTTAGGGAACAGCAAGGCTTAGGGCACAGGTGAGTGTATGGAAACGTGGGAGGGTCAGGCTACGTGCTGAGGCACAGGTCAGTGCCATGGTACGGGACAGGAGGAGGCTACGGCGTAGGGTAAGGTGTAGGGCTGGTGGTGGGTTTCCGTTCTGGGCTAGGGTTAGGGTTAGGTAACGGCAAGGCTTAGGGCACAGGTGAGGGTAGAGAAACGTGGGAGGGTCAGGCTACGTGCTGACGCATGGGTCAGTGCCAGCGTACGGGCCAGGAGTAGGCTACGGCGTAGGGTAAGGTGTAGGCCTGGTGGTGGGTTTCCGTTCCGGGCTAGGGTTAGGGTTAGGGAACGGCAAGGCTTAGGGCACAGGTGAGGGTACGGAAACGTGGGAGGGTCAGGCTACGTGCTGACACACGGGTCAGTGCCAGCGTACGGGCCAGGATTAGGCCACGGCTTGGGGGTAAGATGTAGGGCTGGTGGTGGGTTTCCGTTCAGAACTAGGGTTAGGGTTAGGGAACGGCAAGGCTTAGGGTACAGGTGAGGGTACGGAAACGTTGGAGGGTCAGGCTAAGTGCTGACGCACGGGTCAGTGCCAGCGTACGGGCCAGGAGTAGGCTACGGCTTGGGCATAAGTTGTAGGGCTGGTGGTGGGTTTCCATTCCGGGCTAGGGTTAGGGTTAGGGAACGGCAAGGCTTAGGGCACAGGTGAGGGTACGGAAACGTGGGAGGGTCAGGCTACGTGCTGACACACGGGTCAGTGCCAGCGTATGGGCCAGGAGTAGGCTACGGCGTACGGTAAGGTGTAGGGCTGGTGGTGGGTTTCCGTTCTGGGCTAGGGTTAGGGTTAGGTAACGGCAAAGCTTAGGGCACAGGTGAGGGTAGAGAAACGTGGGAGGGTCAGGCTACGTGCTGACGCACGGGTCAGTGCCAGCGTACGGGCCAGGAGTAGGCTACGGCTTGGGGGTAAGGTGTAGGGCTGGTGGTGGGTTTCCGTTCCGAGCTAGGGTTAGGGTTAGGGAATGGCAAGGCTTAGGGTACAGCTGAGGGTACGGAAACGTTGGAGGGTCAGGCTAAGTGCTGACGCACAGGTCAGTGCCAGCGTACGGGCCAGGAGTAGGCAATGGCTTGGGCATAAGTTGTAGGGCTTGTGGTGGGTTTCCATTCCGGGCTAGGGTTAGGGTTAGGGAACGGCAAGGCTTAGGGCACAGGTGAGTGTATGGAAACGTGGGAGGGTCAGGCTACGTGCTGGCGCACATGTCAGTGCCATGGTACGGGACAGGAGGAGGCTACGGCGTAGGGTAAGGTGTAGGCCTGGTGGTGGGTTTCCGTTCCGGGCTAGGGTTAGGGTTAGGGAACGGCAAGGCTTAGGGCACAGGTGAGGGTACGGAAACGTCGGACGGTCAGGCTACGTGCTGACGCACGGGTCAGTTCCACCGTATGGGCCAGGAGTAGGCTACGGCGTACGGTAAGGTGTAAGGCTGGTGGTGGGTTTTCGTTCTGGGCTAGGGTTAGGGTTAGGTAACGACAAGGCTTAGGGCACAGGTGACGGTACAGAAATGTGGGAGGGTCAGGCTACGTGCTGACGCACATGTCAGTGCCAGCGTACGGGCCAGGAGTACGCTAAGGCGTAGGGTAAGGGGTAGGGCTGGTGGTGGTTTTCCTTTCCGGTCTATGGTTAGGGTTAGGGAGCGGCAAGGTTTAGGGCACAGGTGAGGGTACGGAAACGTGGGAGGTTCAGGCTACATGCTGACGCACGGGTCAGTGCCAGCATACGGGCCAGGAGTAGGCTACGGCTTGGGGGTAAGGTGTAGACCTGGTGGTGTGTTTCCGCTCCGGGCTAGGGTTAGGGTTAGGGAACGGCAAGTCTTATAGCACAGGTGAGGGTACGGAAATGTGGGAGGGTCAGGCTACGTGCTGACGCACGGGTCAGTGCCAGCGTACGGGTCAGGAATAGGCTACGGCGTAGGAAAATGTGTTTGGCTGGTGGTGGATTTCCGTTCCGAGCTAGGGTTAGGGTTAGGGAACGGCAAGGCTTAGGGCACAGGTGAGGGTACGGAAACGTGGGAGGGTCAGGCTACGTGCTGACGCACGGATCAGTGCCAGCGTATGGGCCAGGAGTAGGCTACGGCGTACGGTAAGGTGTAGGGCTGGTGGTGGGTTTCCGTTCAGGGCTAGGGTTAGGGTTAGGTAACGGCAAGGCTTAGGGCACAGGTGAGGGTAGAGAAACGTGGGAGGGTCAGGCTACGTGCTGACGCATGGGTCAGTGCCAGCGTACGGGCCAGGAGTAGGCTACGGCGTAGGGTAAGGTGTAGGGCTGGTGGTGGGTTTCCGTTCGGGGCTAGGGTTAGGGTTAGGGAACGGCAAGGCTTAGGGCACAGGTGAGGGTACGGAAACGTGGGAGGGTCAGGCTACATGCTGACACACGGGTCAGTGCCAGCGTACCAGCCAGGATTAGGCTACGGCTTGGGGGTAAGGTGTAGGGCTGGTGGTGGGTTTCCGTTCAGAGCTAGGGTTAGGGTTAGGGAACGGCAAGGCTTAGGGTACAGGTGAGGGTACGGAAACGTTGGAGGGTCAGGCTAAGTGCTGACGCACGGGTCAGTGCCAGCGTACGGGCCAGGAGTAGGCTACGGCTTGGGCATAAGTTGTAGGGCTGGTGGTGGGTTTCCATTCCGGGCTAGGGTTAGGGTTAGGGAACGGCAAGGCTTGGGGCACAGGTGAGTGTTTGGAAACGTGGGAGGGTCAGGCTACGTGCTGACGCACAGGTCAGTGCCATGGTACGGGACAGGAGGAGGCTACGGCGTAGGGTAAGATGTAGGCCTGGTGGTGGGTTTCCGTTCCGGGCTAGGGTTAGGGTTAGGGAACGGCAAGGATTAGGGCACAGGTGAGGGTACGGAAACGTGGGAGGGTCAGGCTACGTGCTGACGCATGGGTCAGTTCCAGCGTACGGGCCAGGAGTAGGCTACGGTGTAGGGTAAGGTGTAGGGCTGGTGGTGGATTTCTGTTCTGGGCTAGGGTTAGGGTTACGTAACGGCAAGGCTTAGGGCACAGGTGATTGTATGGAAATGTGGGAGGGTCAGGCTACGTGCTGACGCACGGGTCAGTGCCAGCGTACGGGTCAGGAATAGGCTACGGCGTAGGAACATGTGTTTGTCTGGTGGTGGATTTCCGTTCCGAGCTAGGGTTAGGGTTAGGGAACGGCAAGGCTTAGGGCACAGGTGAGGGTACGGAAACGTGGGAGGGTCAGGCTACGTGCTGACACACGGGTCAGTGCCAGCGTATGGGCCAGGAGTAGGCTACGGCGTACGGTAAGGTGTAGGGCTGGTGGTGGGTTTCCGTTCTGGGCTAGGGTTAGGGTTAGGTAACGGCAAGGCTTAGGGCACAGGTGAGGGTAGAGAAACGTGGGAGGGTCAGGCTACGTGCTGACGCACGGGTCAGTGCCAGCGTACGGGCCAGGAGTAGGCTACGGCTTGGGGGTAAGGTGTAGGGCTGGTGGTGGGTTTCCGTTCCGAGCTAGGGTTAGGGTTAGGGAACGGCAAGGCTTAGGGTACAGGTGAGGGTACGGAAACGTTGGAGGGTCAGACTAAGTGCTGACGCACGGGTCAGTGCCAGCGTACGGGCCAAGAGTAGGCAATGGCTTGGGCATAAGTTGTAGGGCTTGTGGTGGGTTTCCATTCCGGGCTAGGGTTAGGGTTAGGGAACGGCAAGGCTTAGGGCACAGGTGAGTGTATGGAAACGTGGGAGGGTCAGGCTACGTGCTGGCGCACATGTCAGTGCCATGGTACGGGACAGGAGGAGGCTACGGCGTAGGGTAAGGTGTAGGCCTGGTGGTGGGTTTCCGTTCCGGGCTAGGGTTAGGGTTAGGGAACGGCAAGGCTTAGGGCACAGGTGAGGGTACGGAAACGTCGGACGGTCAGGCTACGTGCTGACGCACGGGTCAGTTCCACCGTATGGGCCAGGAGTAGGCTACGGCGTACGGTAAGGTGTAAGGCTGGTGGTGGGTTTTCGTTCTGGGCTAGGGTTAGGGTTAGGTAACGGCAAGGCTTAGGGCACAGGTGACGGTACAGAAATGTGGGAGGGTCAGGCTACGTGCTGACGCACGTGTCAGTGCCAGCGTACGGGCCAGGAGTACGCTAAGGCGTAGGGTAAGGGGTAGGGCTGGTGGTGGTTTTCCTTTCCGGTCTATGGTTAGGGTTAGGGAGCGGCAAGGTTTAGGGCACAGGTGAGGGTACGGAAACGTGGGAGGTTCAGGCTACATGCTGACGCACGGGTCAGTGCCAGCATACGGGCCAGGAGTAGGCTACGGCTTGGGGGTAAGGTGTAGACCTGGTGGTGTGTTTCCGCTCCGGGCTAGGGTTAGGGTTAGGGAACGGCAAGTCTTATAGCACAGGTGAGGGTACGGAAATGTGGGAGGTTCAGGCTACGTGCTGACGCACGGGTCAGTGCCAGCGTACGGGTCAGGAATAGGCTACGGCGTAGGAAAATGTGTTTGGCTGGTGGTGGATTTCCGTTCCGAGCTAGGGTTAGGGTTAGGGAACGGCAAGGCTTAGGGCACAGGTGAGGGTACGGAAACGTGGGAGGGTCAGGCTACGTGCTGACGCACGGATCAGTGCCAGCGTATGGGCCAGGAGTAGGCTACGGCGTACGGTAAGGTGTAGGGCTGGTGGTGGGTTTCCGTTCAGGGCTAGGGTTAGGGTTAGGTAACGGCAAGGCTTAGGGCACAGGTGAGGGTAGAGAAACGTGGGAGGGTCAGGCTACGTGCTGACGCATGGGTCAGTGCCAGCGTACGGGCCAGGAGTAGGCTACGGCGTAGGGTAAGGTGTAGGGCTGGTGGTGGGTTTCCGTTCGGGGCTAGGGTTAGGGTTAGGGAACGGCAAGGCTTAGGGCACAGGTGAGGGTACGGAAACGTGGGAGGGTCAGGCTACATGCTGACACACGGGTCAGTGCCAGCGTACCAGCCAGGATTAGGCTACGGCTTGGGGGTAAGGTGTAGGGCTGGTGGTGGGTTTCCGTTCAGAGCTAGGGTTAGGGTTAGGGAACGGCAAGGCTTAGGGTACAGGTGAGGGTACGGAAACGTTGGAGGGTCAGGCTAAGTGCTGACGCACGGGTCAGTGCCAGCGTACGGGCCAGGAGTAGGCTACGGCTTGGGCATAAGTTGTAGGGCTGGTGGTGGGTTTCCATTCCGGGCTAGGGTTAGGGTTAGGGAACGGCAAGGCTTGGGGCACAGGTGAGTGTTTGGAAACGTGGGAGGGTCAGGCTACGTGCTGACGCACAGGTCAGTGCCATGGTACGGGACAGGAGGAGGCTACGGCGTAGGGTAAGATGTAGGCCTGGTGGTGGGTTTCCGTTCCGGGCTAGGGTTAGGGTTAGGGAACGGCAAGGATTAGGGCACAGGTGAGGGTACGGAAACGTGGGAGGGTCAGGCTACGTGCTGACGCATGGGTCAGTTCCAGCGTACGGGCCAGGAGTAGGCTACGGTGTAGGGTAAGGTGTAGGGCTGGTGGTGGATTTCTGTTCCGGGCTAGGGTTAGGGTTACGTAACGGCAAGGCTTAGGGCACAGGTGATTGTATGGAAATGTGGGAGGGTCAGGCTACGTGCTGACGCACGGGTCAGTGCCAGCGTACGGGTCAGGAATAGGCTACGGCGTAGGAACATGTGTTTGTCTGGTGGTGGATTTCCGTTCCGAGCTAGGGTTAGGGTTAGGGAACGGCAAGGCTTAGGGCACAGGTGAGGGTACGGAAACGTGGGAGGGTCAGGCTACGTGCTGACACACGGGTCAGTGCCAGCGTATGGGCCAGGAGTAGGCTACGGCGTACGGTAAGGTGTAGGGCTGGTGGTGGGTTTCCGTTCTGGGCTAGGGTTAGGGTTAGGTAACGGCAAGGCTTAGGGCACAGGTGAGGGTAGAGAAACGTGGGAGGGTCAGGCTACGTGCTGACGCACGGGTCAGTGCCAGCGTACGGGCCAGGAGTAGGCTACGGCTTGGGGGTAAGGTGTAGGGCTGGTGGTGGGTTTCCGTTCCGAGCTAGGGTTAGGGTTAGGGAACGGCAAGGCTTAGGGTACAGGTGAGGGTACGGAAACGTTGGAGGGTCAGACTAAGTGCTGACGCACGGGTCAGTGCCAGCGTACGGGCCAGGAGTAGGCAATGGCTTGGGCATAAGTTGTAGGGCTTGTGGTGGGTTTCCATTCCGGGCTAGGGTTAGGGTTAGGGAACGGCAAGGCTTAGGGCACAGGTGAGTGTATGGAAACGTGGGAGGGTCAGGCTACGTGCTGGCGCACATGTCAGTGCCATGGTACGGGACAGGAGGAGGCTACGGCGTAGGGTAAGGTGTAGGCCTGGTGGTGGGTTTCCGTTCCGGGCTAGGGTTAGGGTTAGGGAACGGCAAGGCTTAGGGCACAGGTGAGGGTACGGAAACGTCGGACGGTCAGGCTACGTGCTGACGCACGGGTCAGTTCCACCGTATGGGCCAGGAGTAGGCTACGGCGTACGGTAAGGTGTAAGGCTGGTGGTGGGTTTTCGTTCTGGGCTAGGGTTAGGGTTAGGTAACGGCAAGGCTTAGGGCACAGGTGACGGTAGAGAAATGTGGGAGGGTCAGGCTACGTGCTGACGCACGTGTCAGTGCCAGCGTACGGGCCAGGAGTACGCTAAGGCGTAGGGTAAGGGGTAGGGCTGGTGGTGGTTTTCCTTTCCGGTCTATGGTTAGGGTTAGGGAGCGGCAAGGTTTAGGGCACAGGTGAGGGTACGGAAACGTGGGAGGTTCAGGCTACATGCTGACGCACGGGTCAGTGCCAGCATACGGGCCAGGAGTAGGCTACGGCTTGGGGGTAAGGTGTAGACCTGGTGGTGTGTTTCCGCTCCGGGCTAGGGTTAGGGTTAGGGAACGGCAAGTCTTGGGGCACAGGTGAGTGTTTGGAAACGTGGGAGGGTCAGGCTACGTGCTGACGCACAGGTCAGTGCCATGGTACGGGACAGGAGGAGGCTACGGCGTAGGGTAAGATGTAGGCCTGGTGGTGGGTTTCCGTTCCGGGCTAGGGTTAGGGTTAGGGAACGGCAAGGATTAGGGCACAGGTGAGGGTACGGAAACGTGGGACGGTCAGGCTACGTGCAGACGCATGGGTCAGTTCCAGCGTACGGGCCAGGAGTAGGCTACGGTGTAGGGTAAGGTGTAGGGCTGGTGGTGGATTTCTGTTCCGGGCTAGGGTTAGGGTTACGTAACGGCAAGGCTTAGGGCACAGGTGATTGTATGGAAACGTGGGAGGGTCAGGCTACGTGCTGACGCACGGGTCAGTGCCAGCGTACGGGCCAGGAGTAGGCTACGGCTTGGGGGTAAGGTGTAGGGCTGGTGGTGTTTTCCCGTTCCGGGCTAGGGTTAGGGTTAGGGAACGGCAAGGCTCAGGGCACAGGTGAGGGTATGGAAATGTGGGAGGGTCAGGCTACGTGCTGACGCACGTGTCAGTGCCAGCATACGGGCCAGGAGTAGGCTACGGCTTGGGGTTAAGGTGTATGGCTGGTGGTGGGTTTCTGCTCCGGGCTAGGGTTAGGGTTAGGGAACGGGAAGTCTTATGGCACAGGTGAGGGTACGGAAATGTGGGAGGGTCAGGCTACGTGCTGACGCACGGGTCAGTGCCAGCGTACGGGTCAGGAATAGGCTACGGCGTAGGGAAATGTGTTTGTCTGGTGGTGGATTTCCGTTCCGAGCTAGGGTTAGGGTCAGGGAACGGCAAGGCTTAGGGCACAGGTGAGGGTACGGAAACGTGGGAGGGTCAGGCTACGTGCTGACGCACGAGTCAGTGCCAGCGTATGGGCCAGGAGTAGGCTACGGCGTACGGTAAGGTGTAGGGCTGGTGGTGGGTTTCCGTTCTGGGCTAGGGTTAGGGTTAGGGAACGGCAAGGCTTAGGGCACAGGTGAGGGTAGAGAAACGTAGGAGGGTCAGGCTACGTGCTGACGCACGGGTCAGTGCCAGCGTACGGGCCAGGAGTAGGCTACGGCATAGGGTAAGGTGTAGGGCTGGTGGTGGGTTTCCATTCGGGGCTAGGGTTAGGGTTAGGGAACGGCAAGGCTTAGGGCACAGGTGAGGGTACGGAAACGTGGGAGGGTCAGGCTACGTGCTGACACACGGGTCAGTGCCAGCGTACGGGCCAGGAGTAGGCTACGGCTTGGGCATAAGTTGTAGGGCTTGTGGTGGGTTTCCATTCCGGGCTAGTGTTAGGGTTAGGGAACAGCAAGGCTTAGGGCACAGGTGAGTGTATGGAAACGTGGGAGGGTCAGGCTACGTGCTGAGGCACAGGTCAGTGCCATGGTACGGGACAGGAGGAGGCTACGGCGTAGGGTAAGGTGTAGGGCTGGTGGTGGGTTTCCGTTCCGGGCTAGGGTTAGGGTTAGGTAACGGCAAGGCTTAGGGCACAGGTGAGGGTAGAGAAACGTGGGAGGGTCAGGCTACGTGCTGACGCATGGGTCAGTGCCAGCGTACGGGCCAGGAGTAGGCTACGGCGTAGGGTAAGGTGTAGGGCTGGTGGTGGGTTTCCGTTCCGGGCTAGGGTTAGGGTTAGGGAACGGCAAGGCTTAGGGCACAGGTGAGGGTACGGAAACGTGGGAGGGTCAGGCTACGTGCTGACACACGGGTCAGTGCCAGCGTACGGGCCAGGATTAGGCTACGGCTTGGGGGTAAGATGTAGGGCTGGTGGTGGGTTTCCGTTCAGAGCTAGGGTTAGGGTTAGGGAACGGCAAGGCTTAGGGTACAGGTGAGGGTACGGAAACGTTGGAGGGTCAGGCTAAGTGCTGACGCACGGGTCAGTGCCAGCGTACGGGCCAGGAGTAGGCTACGGCTTGGGCATAAGTTGTAGGGCTGGTGGTGGGTTTCCATTCCGGGGTAGGGTTAGGGTTAGGGAACGGCAAGGCTTGGGGCACAGGTGAGTGTTTGGAAACGTGGGAGGGTCAGGCTACGTGCTGACGCACAGGTCAGTGCCATGGTACGGGACAGGAGGAGGCTACGGCGTAGGGTAAGGTGTAGGCCTGGTGGTGGGTTTCCGTTCCGGGCTAGGGTTAGGGTTAGGGAACGGCAAGGATTAGGGCACAGGTGAGGGTACAGAAACGTGGGAGGGTCAGGCTACGTGCTGACGCATGGGTCAGTTCCAGCGTACGGGCCAGGAGTAGGCTACAGTGTAGGGTAAGGTGTAGGGCTGGTGCTGGATTTCTGTTCCGGGCTAGGGTTAGGGTTACGTAACGGCAAGGCTTAGGGCACAGGTGATTGTATGGAAACGTGGGAGGGTCAGGCTACGTGCTGACGCACGGGTCAGTGCCAGCGTACGGGCCAGGAGTAGGCTACGGCTTGGGGGTAAGGTGTAGGGCTGGTGGTGTTTTCCCGTTCCGGGCTAGGGTTAGGGTTAGGGAACGGCAAGGCTTAGGGCACAGGTGAGGGTATGGAAATGTGGGACGGTCAGGCTACGTGCTGACGCACGGGTCAGTGCTAGCATACGGGCCAGGAGTAGGCTACGGCTTGGGGTTAAGGTGTATGGCTGGTGGTGGGTTTCTGCTCCGGGCTAGGGTTAGGGTTAGGGAACGGCAAGTCTTATGGCACAGGTGAGGGTACGGAAATGGGGGAGGGTCAGGCTACGTGCTGACGCACGGGTCAGTGCCAGCGTACGGGTCAGGAATAGGCTACGGCGTAGGGAAATTTGTTTGTCTGGTGGTGGATTTCCGTTCCGAGCTAGGGTTAGGGTTAGGGAACGGCAAGGCTTAGGGCACAGGTGAGGGTACGGAAACGTGGGAGGGTCAGGCTACGTGCTGACGCACGAGTTAGTGCCAGCGTATGGGCCAGGAGTAGGCTACGGCGTACGGTAAGGTGTAGGGCTGGTGGTGGGTTTCCGTTCTGGGCTAGGGTTAGGGTTAGGGAACGGCAAGGCTTAGGGCACAGGTGAGGGTAGAGAAACGTGGGAGGGTCAGGCTACGTGCTGACGCACGGGTCAGTGCCAGCGTACGGGCCAGGAGTAGGCTACGGCATAGGGTAAGGTGTAGGGCTGGTGGTGGGTTTCCATTCGGGGCTAGGGTTAGGGTTAGGGAACGGCAAGGCTTAGGGCACAGGTGAGGGTACGGAAACGTGGGAGGGTCAGGCTACGTGCTGACACACGGGTCAGTGCCAGCGTACGGGCCAGGAGTAGGCTACGGCTTGGGCATAAGTTGTAGGGCTGGTGGTGGGTTTCCATTCCGGGCTAGTGTTAGGGTTAGGGAACGGCAAGGCTTAGGGCACAGGTGAGTGTATGGAAACGTGGGAGGGTCAGGCTACGTGCTGACGCACAGGTCAGTGCCATGGTACGGGACAGGAGGAGGCTACGGCGTAGGGTAAGGTGTAGGCCTGGTGGTGGGTTTCCGTTCCAGGCTAGGGTTAGGGTTAGGGAACGGCAAGGATTAGGGCACAGGTGAGGGTACGGAAACGTGGGAGGGTCAGGCTACGTGCTGACGCATGGGTCAGTTCCAGCGTACGGGCCAGGAGTAGGCTACAGCGTAGGGTATGGTGTAGGGCTGGTGGTGGATTTCTGTTCCGGGCTAGGGTTAGGGTTACGTAACGGCAAGGCTTAGGGCACAGGTGATTGTATGGAAACGTGAGAGGGTCTGGCTACGTGCTGACGCACGGGTCTGTGCCAGCGTACGGGCCAGGAGTAGGCTACGGCGTAGGGAAATTTGTTTGGCTGGTGGTGGATTTCGGTTCCGAGCTAGGGTTAGGGTTAGGGAACGGCAAGGCTTAGGGCACAGGTGAGGGTACGGAAACGTGGGAGGGTCAGGCTACGTGCTGACGCACGGGTCAGTTCCACCGTATGGGCCAGGAGTAGGCTACGGCGTACGGTAAGGTGTAAGGCTGGTGGTGGGTTTTCGTTCTGGGCTAGGGTTAGGGTTAGGGAACGGCAAGGCTTAGGGCACAGGTGAGGGTACAGAAATGTGGGAGGGTCAGGCTACGTGCTGACGCACGTGTCAGTGCCAGCGTACGGGCCAGCAGTACGCTAAGGCGTAGGGTAAGGGGTAGGGCTGGTGGTGGTTTTCCATTCCGGTCTAGGGTTAGGGTTAGGGAGCGGCAAGGCTTAGGGCACAGGTGTGGGTACGGAAACGTGGGAGGTTCAGGCTACATGCTGACGGACGGGTCAGTGCCAGCATACGGGCCAGGAGTAGGCTACGGCTTGGGGGTAAGTTGTAGACCTGGTGGTGTGTTTCCGCTCCGGGCTAGGGTTAGTGTTAGGGAACGGCAAGTCTTATGGCACAGGTGACGGTATGGAAATGTGGGAGGGTCAGGCTACGTGCTGACGCACGGGTCAGTGCCAGCGTACGGGTCAGGAATAGGCTACGGCGTAGGAAAATGTGTTTGGCTGGTGGTGGATTTCCGTTCCGAGCTACGGTTAGGGTTAGGGAACGGCAAGGCTTAGGGCTCAGGTGAGTGTATGGAAACGTGGGAGGGTCAGGCTACGTGCTGACGCACAGGTCAGTGCCATGGTACGGGACAGGAGGAGGCTACGGCGTAGGGTAAGGTGTAGGCCTGGTGGTGGGTTTCCGTTCCGGGCTAGGGTTAGGGTTAGGGAACGGCAAGGATTACGGCACAGGTGAGGGTACGGAAACGTGGGAGGGTCAGGCTACGTGCTGACGCATGGGTCAGTTCCAGCGTACGGGCCAGGAGTAGGCTATGGCGTAGGGTAAGGTGTAGGGCTGGTGGTGGATTTCTGTTCCGGGCTAGGGTTAGGGTTACGTAACGGCAAGGCTTAGGGCACAGGTGATTGTATGGAAACGTGGGAGGGTCAGGCTACGTGCTGACGCACGGGTCAGTGCCAGCGTACGGGCCAGGAGTAGGCTACGGCTTGGGGGTAAGGTGTAGGGCTGGTGGTGTTTTCCCGTTCCGGACTAGCGTTTGGGTTAGGGAACGGCAAGGCTTAGGGCACAGGTGAGGGTACGGAAATGTGGGAGGGTCAGGCTACGTGCTGACGCACGGGTCAGTGCCAGCATACGGGCCATGAGTAAGCTACGTCTTGGGGTTAAGGTGTAGGGCTGGTGGTGGGTTTCCGCTCCGGGCTAGGGTTAGGGTTAGGGAACGGCAAGTCTTATTGCACAGGTGAGGGTACGGAAATGTGGGAGGGTCAGGCTACGTGCTGACGCACGGGTCAGTGCCAGCGTACGGGTCAGGAATTGGCTACGGCGTAGGGAAATGTGTTTGGCTGGTGGTGGATTTCCGTTCCGAGCTAGGGTTAGGGTTAGGGAACGGCAAGGCTTAGGGCACAGGTGAGGGTACGGAAACGTGGGAGGGTCAGGCTACGTGCTGACGCACGGGTCAGTGCTAGCGTATGGGCCAGGAGTAGGCTACGGCATAGGGTAAGGTGTAGGGCTGGTGGTGGGTTTCCGTTCCGGGCTAGGGTTAGGGTTAGGGAACGGCAAGGATTAGGGCACAGGTGAGGGTACAGAAACGTGGGAGGGTCAGGCTACGTGCTGACGCATGGGTCAGTTCCAGCGTACGGGCCAGGAGTAGGCTACGGCGTACGATAAGGTGTAGGGCTGGTGGTGGATTTCTGTTCTGGGCTAGGGTTAGGGTTAGGTAACGGCAAGGCTTAGGGCAAAGGTGATTGTATGGAAACGTGGGAGGGTCAGGGTACGTGCTGACGCATGGGTCAGTGCCAGCGTACGGTCCAGGAGTAGGCTACGGATTGGGGGTAAGTTGTAGGGCTGGTGGTGTTTTCCCGTTCCGGGCTAGTGTTAGGGTGAGGGAACGGCAAGGCTTAGGGCACAGGTCAGGGTACGGAAATGTGGGAGGGTCAGGCTACGTGCTGACGCACGGGTCAGTGCCAGCTTACGGGCCAGGAGTAGACTACGGTGTAGGGTAAGGTGTAGGGCTGGTGGTGGGTTTCCGTTTGGGGCTAGGGTTAGGGTTGGGGAACGGCAATGCTTAGGGCACAGGTGAGGGTACGGAAAAGTGGGAGGGTCAGGGTACGTGCTGAGGCACGGGTCAGTGCCAGCGTACGGGCCAGGAGTAGGCTACGGCGTAGGGTAAGGGGTAGGGCTGGTGGTGGGTTTCCGTTCTGGGCTAGTGTTAGGGTTAGGGAACGGCAAAGCTTAGGGCACAGGTGAGGGTACGGAAACGTGGGAGGGTCAGGCTACGTGCTGACGCACGTGTCGTTGCCAGCCTACGGGCCAGTTGTAGGCTACAGCGTAGGGTAAGGTGTAGGGCTGGTGGTGGGTTTCCTTTCCGGGCTAGGGTTAGGGTTAGAGAACGGCAAGGCTTAGGGCACAGGTGATGGTACGGAAACGTGGGAGGGTCAGGCTATGTCCTTATGCACGTGTTACTGCCAGCGTACAGGCCAGGATTAGGCTACAGCGTAGGGAGATGTGTTGGGCTGGTGGTGGGTTTTCGTTCCGAGCTAGGGTTAGGCTTAGGGAACGGCAAGTCGTAGGGCACATGTGAGTGTACAGAAACGTGGGAGGGTCAGGCTACATGCTGACGCACAGGTCAGTGCCAGCGTACGGGCCAGGAGTAGGCTACGGCGTAGGGTAAGGGGTAGGGATGGTGGTGGGTTTCCGTTCCGGTTTAGGGTTAGGGTTAGGGAACGGCAAGGCTTAGGGCACAGGTGAGGGTACGGAAACGTGGGAGGGTCAGGCTACGTGCTGACACACGGGTCAGTGACAGCGTACGGGCCAGGAGTAGGCTACGGCGTAGGGTAAGGGGTAGGGATGGTGGTGGGTTTCCGTTCCGGGCTAGGGTTAGGGTTAGGGAACGGCAAGGCTTAGGGCACAGGTGAGGGTACGGAAACGAGGGAGGTTAAGGCTACGTGCTGACGCACGGGTCAGTGCCAGCGTACGGGCCAGGAGTAGGCTACGGTGCAAGGTAAGGTGTAGGGCTGGTAGAGGGTTTCTTTTCCGGGGTAGGGATAGGGTTAGGGAACGGCAAGGCTTAGGGCACAGGTGAGGGTACGGAAACGTGGGAGGGTCAGGCTATGTGCTGATGCACGTGTCACTGCCAGCATACAGGCCAAGATTAGGCTACAGCGTAGGGAGATGTGTTGGGCTGGTGGTGGGTTTTCGTTCCGAGCTAGGGTTAGGGTTAGGGAATGGCAAGTCTTAGGGCACAGGTGAGTGTACGGAAATGTGGGAGGCTCAGGCTACGTGTTGACGCACGTGTCAGTGCCAGCGTACGGGCCATGATTACGCTAAGGCGTAGGGTAAGGGGTAGGGCTGGTGTTGGGTTTCCGTTTCGGGCTAGGGTTAGGGTTAGGGAACGGCAAGGCTTAGGGCACAGGTGAGGGTACGGAAACGTGGGAGGGTCAGGCTACGTGCTGACGCACGGGTCAGTGCCAGCGTACGGGCCAGGAGTAGGCTACGGCTTGGGGGTAAGGTGTAGGGCTGGTGGAGTGTTTCCGCTCCGGGCTAGGGTTAGGGTTAGGGAACGGCAAGTCTTATGGCACAGGTGAGGGTACGGAAATGTGGGAGGGTCAGGCTACGTGCTGATGCACGTGTGAGTGCCAGCGTACGGGTCCGGAGTAGGCTACGGCGTAGGGAAATGTGTTTGGCTGGTGGTGGATTTCCGTTCCGAGCTAGGGTTAGGGTTAGGGAACGGCAAGGCTTAGGGCACAGGTGAGGGTACGGAAACGTGGGAGGGTCAGGCTACGTGCTGACACACGGGTCAGTGCCATCGTACGGGCCAGGAGTAGGCTACGGCTTGGGGGTAAGGCGTAGGGCTGGTGGTGGGTTTCCGTTCCGAGCTAGGGTTAGGGTTAGGGAACGGCAAGGCTTAGGGTACAGGTGAGGGTACGGAAACGTTGGAGGGTCAGGCTAAGTGCTGACGCACGGGTCAGTGCCAGCATACGGGCCAGGAGTAGGCTACGGCTTGGGCATAAGTTTTAGGGCTGGTGGTGGGTTTCCATTCCGGGCTAGGGTTAGGGTTAGGGAACGGCAAGCCTTAGGGCACAGGTGAGTGTATGGAAACGTGGGAAGGTCAGGCTACGTGCTGACGCACAGGTCAGTGCCATGGTACGGGACAGGAGTAGGCTACGGCGTAGGGTAAGGTGTAGGCCTGGTGGTGGGTTTCCGTTCCGGGCTAGGGTTAGGGTTAGGGAACGGCTAGGATTAGGGCACAGGTGAGGGTACGGAAACGTGGGAGGGTCAGGCTACGTGCTGACGCACGGGTCGTTGCCAGCCTACGGGCCAGTTGTAGGCTACAGCGTAGGGTAAGGTGTAGGGCTGGTGGTGGGTTTCCTTTCCGGGCTAGGGTTAGGGTTAGAGAACGGCAAGGCTTAGGGCACAGGTGAGGGTACGGAAACGTGGGAGGGTCAGGCTATGTGCTGATGCACGTGTCACTGCCAGCGTACAGGCCAGGAGTAGGCTACAGCGTAGGGAGATGTGTTGGGCTGGTGGTGGGTTTTCGTTCCGAGCTAGGGTTAGGGTTAGGGAACGGCAAGTCGTAGGGCACAGGTGAGTGTACAGAAACGTGGGAGGGTCAGGCTACATGCTGACGCATGTGTCAGTGCCAGCGTACGGGCCCGGAGTACGCTAAGGCGTAGGGTAAGGTGTAGGGCTGGTGTTGGGTTTGCGTTCCGGGCTAGGGTTAGGGTTAGGGAACGGCAAGGCTTAGGGCACAGGTGAGGGTACGGAAACGTGGGAGGGTCAGGCTACGTGCTGACGCACGGGTCAGTGCCAGCGTACGCGCCGGGAGTAGGCTACGGCTTGGGGGTAAGGTGTAGGGCTGGTGGTGTGTTTCCGCTCCGGGCTAGGGTTAGGGTTAGGGAACGGCAAGTCTTATGGCACAGGTGAGGGTACGGAAATGTGGGAGGGTCAGGCTACGTGCTGACGCACGTGTCAGTGCCAGCGTACGGGCCAGGAGTACGCTAAGGCGTAGGGTAAGGGGTAGGGCTGGTGGTGGATTTCCTTTCCGGTCTATGGTTAGGGTTAGGGAGCGGCAAGTTTTAGGGCACAGGTGAGGGTACGGAAACGTGGGAGGTTCAGGCTACATGCTGACGCACGGGTCAGTGCCAGCATACGGGCCAGGAGTAGGCTACGGCTTGGGGGTAAGGTGTAGACCTGGTGGTGTGTTTCCGCTCCGGGCTAGGGTTAGGGTTAGGGAACGGCAAGTCTTATGGCACAGGTGAGGGTACGGAAATGTGGGAGGGTCAGGCTACGTGCTGACGCACGGGTCAGTGCCAGCGTATGGGTCAGGAATAGGCTACGGCGTAGGAACATGTGTTTGTCTGGTGGTGGATTTCCGTTCCGAGCTAGGGTTAGGGTTAGGGAACGGCAAGGCTTAGGGCACAGGTGAGGGTACGGAAACGTGGGAGGGTCAGGCTACGTGCTGACACACGGGTCAGTGCCAGCGTATGGGCCAGGAGTAGGCTACGGCGTACGGTAAGGTGTAGGGCTGGTGGTGGGTTTCCGTTCTGGGCTAGCGTTAGGGTTAGGTAACGGCAAGGCTTAGGGCACAGGTGAGGGTAGAGAAACGTGGGAGGGTCAGGCTACGTGCTGACGCACGGGTCAGTGCCAGCGTACGGGCCAGGAGTAGGCTACGGCTTGGGGGTAAGGTGTAGGGCTAGTGGTGGGTTTCCGTTCCGAGCTAGGGTTAGGGTTAGGGAACGGCAAGGCTTAGGGTACAGGTGAGGGTACGGAAACGTTGGAGGGTCAGGCTAAGTGCTGACGCACGGGTCAGTGCCAGCGTACGGGCCAGGAGTAGGCTACGGCTTGGGGGTAAGGTGTAGACCTGGTGGTGTGTTTCCGCTCCGGGCTAGGGTTAGGGTTAGGGAACGGCAAGTCTTACGGCACAGGTGAGGGTACGGAAATGTGGGAGGGTCAGGCTACGTGCTGACGCACGGGTCAGTGCCAGCGTACGGGTCAGGAATAGGCTACGGCGTAGGAAAATGTGTTTGGCTGGTGGTGGATTTCCGTTCCGAGCTAGGGTTAGGGTTAGGGAACGGCAAGGATTAGGGCACAGGTGAGGGTACGGAAACGTGGGAGGGTCAGGCTACGTGCTGACGCATGGGTCAGTTCCAGCGTACGGGCCAGGAGTAGGCTACGGCGTACGATAAGGTGTAGGGCTGGTGGTGGATTTCTGTTCTGGGCTAGGGTTAGGGTTAGGTAACGGCAAGGCTTAGGGCACAGGTGATTGTATGGAAACGTGGGAGGGTCAGGCTACGTGCTGACGCATGGGTCAGTGCCAGCGTACGGTCCAGGAGTAGGCTACGGATTGGGGGTAAGTTGTAGGGCTGGTGGTGTTTTCCCTTTCCGGGCTAGTGTTAGGGTGAGGGAACGGCAAGGCTTAGGGCACAGGTCAGGGTACGGAAATGTGGGAGCGTCAGGCTACGTGCTGACGCACGAGTCAGTGCCAGCTTACGGGCCAGGAGTAGACTACGGTGTAGGGTAAGGTGTAGGGCTGGTGGTGGGTTTCCGTTTGGGGCTAGGGTTAGGGTTGGGGAACGGCAATGCTTAGGGCACAGGTGAGGGTACGGAAAAGTGGGAGGGTCAGGGTACGTGCTGACGCACGGGTCAGTGCCAGCGTACGGGCCAGGAGTAGGCTACGGCGTAGGGTAAGGGGTAGGGCTGGTGGTGGGTTTCCGTTCTGGGCTAGTGTTAGGGTTAGGGAACGGCAAAGCTTAGGGCACAGGTGAGGGTACGGAAACGTGGGAGGGTCAGGCTACGTGCTGACGCACGGGTCGTTGCCAGCCTACGGGCCAGTTGTAGGCTACAGCGTAGGGTAAGGTGTAGGGCTGGTGGTGGGTTTCCTTTCCGGGCTAGGGTTAGGGTTAGAGAACGGCAAGGCTTAGGGCACAGGTGATGGTACGGAAACGTGGGAGGGTCAGGCTATGTCCTTATGCACGTGTTACTGCCAGCGTACAGGCCAGGATTAGGCTACAGCGTAGGGAGATGTGTTGGGCTGGTGGTGGGTTTTCGTTCCGAGCTAGGGTTAGGGTTAGGGAACGGCAAGTCGTAGGGCACATGTGAGTGTACAAAAACGTGGGAGGGTCAGGCTACATGCTGACGCACAGGTCAGTGCCAGCGTACGGGCCAGGAGTAGGCTACGGCGTAGGGTAAGGGGTAGGGATGGTGGTGGGTTTCCGTTCCGGTTTAGGGTTAGGGTTAGGGAACGGCAAGGCTTAGGGCACAGGTGAGGGTACGGAAACGTGGGAGGGTCAGGCTACGTGCTGACACACGGGTCAGTGACAGCGTACGGGCCAGGAGTAGGCTACGGCGTAGGGTAAGGGGTAGGGATGGTGGTGGGTTTCCGTTCCGGGCTAGGGTTAGGGTTAGGGAACGGCAAGGCTTAGGGCACAGGTGAGGGTACGGAAATGAGGGAGGTTCAGGCTACGTGCTGACGCACGGGTCAGTGCCAGCGTACGGGCCAGGAGTAGGCTACGGTGCAAGGTAAGGTGTAGGGCTGGTAGAGGGTTTCTTTTCCGGGGTAGGGATAGGGTTAGGGAACGGCAAGGCTTAGGGCACAGGTGTGGGTACGGAAACGTGGGAGGGTCAGGCTATGTGCTGATGCACGTGTCACTGCCAGCATACAGGCCAAGAGTAGGCTACAGCGTAGGGAGATGTGTTGGGCTGGTGGTGGGTTTTCGTTCCGAGCTAGGGTTAGGGTTAGGGAATGGCAAGTCTTAGGGCACAGGTGAGTGTACAGAAATGTGGGAGGCTCAGGCTATGTGCTGACGCACGTGTCAGTGCCAGCGTACGGGCCATGATTACGCTAAGGCGTAGGGTAAGGGGTAGGGCTGGTGTTGGGTTTCCGTTTCGGGCTAGGGTTAGGGTTAGGGAACGGCAAGGCTTAGGGCACAGGTGAGGGTACGGAAACGTGGGAGGGTCAGGCTACGTGCTGACGCACGGGTCAGTGCCTGCGTACGGGCCAGGAGTAGGCTACGGCTTGGGGGTAAGGTGTAGGGCTGGTGGAGTGTTTCCGCTCCGGGCTAGGGTTAGGGTTAGGGAACGGCAAGTCTTATGGCACAGGTGAGGGTACGGAAATGTGGGAGGGTCAGGCTACGTGCTGATGCACGTGTGACTGCCAGCGTACGGGTCCGGAGTAGGCTACGGCGTAGGGAAATGTGTTTGGCTGGTGGTGGATTTCCGTTCCGAGCTAGGGTTAGGGTTAGGGAACGGCAAGGCTTAGGGCACAGGTGAGGGTACGGAAACGTGGGAGGGTCAGGCTACGTGCTGACACACGGGTCAGTGCCATCGTACGGGCCAGGAGTAGGCTACGGCTTGGGGGTAAGGCGTAGGGCTGGTGGTGGGTTTCCGTTCCGAGCTAGGGTTAGGGTTAGGGAACGGCAAGGCTTAGGGTACAGGTGAGGGTACGGAAACGTTGGAGGGTCAGGCTAAGTGCTGACGCACGGGTCAGTGCCAGCGTACGGGCCAGGAGTAGGCTACGGCTTGGGCATAAGTTGTAGGGCTGGTGGTGGGTTTCCATTCCGGGCTAGGGTTAGGGTTAGGGAACGGCAAGCCTTAGGGCACAGGTGAGTGTATGGAAACGTGGGAGGGTCAGGCTACGTGCTGACGCACAGGTCAGTGCCATGGTACGGGACAGGAGTAGGCTACGGCGTAGGGTAAGGTGTAGGCCTGGTGGTGGGTTTCCGTTCCGGGCTAGGGTTAGGGTTAGGGAACGGCTAGGATTAGGGCACAGGTGAGGGTACGGAAACGTGGGAGGGTCAGGCTACGTGCTGACGCATGGGTCAGTTCCAGCGTACGGGCCAGGATTAGGCTACGGTGTAGGGTAAGGTGTAGGGCTTGTGGTGGATTTCTGTTCCGAGCTAGGGTTAGGGTTACGTAACGGCAAGGCTTAGGGCACAGGTGATTGTATGGAAACGTGGGAGGGTTAGGCTACGTGCTGACGCACGGGTCAGTGCCAGCGTACGGGCCAGGTGTAGGCTACGGCTTCGGGGTAAGGTGTAGGGCTGGTGGTGCTTTCCCGTTCCTTGCTAGGGTTAGGGTTAGGGAACGGCAAGGCTTAGGGCCCAGGTGAGGGTACGGAAATGTGGGAGGGTCAGGCTACGTGCTGACGCACGGTTCAGTGCCCGCATACGGGCCAGGAGTAGGCTACGGCTTGGGGTTAAGGTGTAGGGCTGGTGGTGGGTTTCCGCTCCGGGCTAGGGTTAGGGTTAGGGAACGGCAAGCCTTATGGCACAGGTCAGGGTACGGAAATGTGGGAGGGTCAGGCTATGTGCTGACGCACGGGTCAGTGCCAGCGTACGGGCCAGGAGTAGACTACGGTGTAGGGTAAGGTGTAGGGCTGGTGGTGGGTTTCCTTTTCGGGCTAGGGTTAGGGTTGGGGAAGGGCAATGCTTAGGGCACAGGTGAGGGTACGGAAAAGTGGGAGGGTCAGGCTACGTGCTGATGCACGGGTCAGTGCCGGCGTACGGGCCAGGAGTAGCCTACGGTGTAGGGTAAGGGGTAGGGCTGGTGGTGGGTTTCCGTTCTGGGCTAGGGTTAGGGTTAGGGAACGGCACAGCTTAGGGTACAGGTGAGGGTACGGAAACGTGGGAGGGTCAGGCTACGTGCTGACGCACGGGTCGTTGCCAGCCTACGGGCCAGTTGTAGGCTACAGCGTAGGGTAAGGTGTAGGGCTGGTGGTGGGTTTCCTTTCCGGGCTAGGGTTAGGGTTAGAGAACGGCAAGGCTTAGGGCACAGGTGAGGGTACGGAAATGTGGGAGGGTCAGGCTATGTGCTGATGCACGTGTCACTGCCAGCGTACAGGCCAGGAGTAGGCTACAGCGTAGGGAGATGTGTTGGGCTGGTGGTGGGTTTTCGTTCCGAGCTAGGGTTAGGGTTAGGGAACGGCAAGTCGTAGGGCACAGGTGAGTGTACAGAAACGTGGGAGGGTCAGGCTACATGCTGACGCATGTGTCAGTGCCAGCGTACGGGCCAGGAGTACGCTAAGGCGTAGGGTAAGGGGTAGGGCTGGTGTTGGTTTTGCGTTCCGGGCTAGGGTTAGGGTTAGGGAACGGCAAGGCTTAGGGCACAGGTGAGGGTACGGAAACGTGGGAGGGTCAGGCTACGTGCTGACGCACGGGTCAGTGCCAGCGTACGGGCCGGGAGTAGGCTAAGGCTTGGGGGTAAGTTGTAGGGCTGGTGGTGTGTTTCCGCTCCGGGCTAGGGTTAGGGTTAGGGAACGGCAAGTCTTATGGCACAGGTGAGGGTACGGAAATGTGGGAGGGTCAGGCTACGTGCTGACGCACGTGTGAGTGCCAGCGTACGGGTCAGGAGTAGGCTACGGCGTAGGGAAATATGTTTGGCTGGTGGTGGATTTCCGTTCCGAGCTAGGGTTAGGGTTAGGGAACGGCAAGGCTTAGGGCACAGGTGATGGTACGGAAACGTGGGAGGGTCAGGCTACGTGCTGACGCACGGGTCAGTTCCAGCGTACGGGCCATGATTACGCTACGGCGTAGGGTAAGGTGTAGGGCTGGTGTTGGGTTTCCGTTTCGGGCTAGGGTTAGGGTTAGGGAACGGCAAGGCTTAGGGCACAGGTGAGGGTACGGAAACGTGGGAGGGTCAGGCTACGTGCTGACGCACGGGTCAGTGCCTGCGTACGGGCCAGGAGTAGGCTACGGCTTGGGGGTAAGGTGTAGGGCTGGTGGAGTGTTTCCGCTCCGGGCTAGGGTTAGGGTTAGGGAACGGCAAGTCTTATGGCACAGGTGAGGGTACGGAAATGTGGGAGGGTCAGGCTACGTGCTGATGCACGTGTGAGTGCCAGCGTACGGGTCCGGAGTAGGCTACGGCGTAGGGAAATGTGTTTGGCTGGTGGTGGATTTCCGTTCCGAGCTAGGGTTAGGGTTAGGGAACGGCAAGGCTTAGGGCACAGGTGAGGGTACGGAAACGTGGGAGGGTCAGGCTACGTGCTGACACACGGGTCAGTGCCATCGTACGGGCCAGGAGTAGGCTACGGCTTGGGGGTAAGGCGTAGGGCTGGTGGTGGGTTTCCGTTCCGAGCTAGGGTTAGGGTTAGGGAACGGCAAGGCTTAGGGTACAGGTGAGGGTACGGAAACGTTGGAGGGTTAGGCTAAGTGCTGACGCACGGGTCAGTGCCAGCGTACGGGCCAGGAGTAGGCTATGGCTTGGGCATAAGTTGTAGGGCTGGTGGTGGGTTTCCATTCCGGGCTAGGGTTAGGGTTAGGGAACGGCAAGCCTTAGGGCACAGGTGAGTGTATGGAAACGTGGGAGGGTCAGGCTACGTGCTGACGCACAGGTCAGTGCCATGGTACGGGACAGGAGTAGGCTACGGCGTAGGGTAAGGTGTAGGCCTGGTGGTGGGTTTCCGTTCCGGGCTAGGGTTAGGGTTAGGGAACGGCTAGGATTAGGGCACAGGTGAGGGTACGGAAACGTGGGAGGGTCAGGCTACGTGCTGACGCATGGGTCAGTTCCAGCGTACGGGCCAGGATTAGGCTACGGCGTAGGGTAAGGTGTAGGGCTTGTGGTGGATTTCTGTTCCGAGCTAGGGTTAGGGTTACGTAACGGCAAGGCTTAGGGCACAGGTGATTGTATGGAAACGTGGGAGGGTTAGGCTACGTGCTGACGCACGGGTCAGTGCCAGCGTACGGGCCAGGTGTAGGCTACGGCTTCGGGGTAAGGTGTAGGGCTGGTGGTGCTTTCCCGTTCCTTGCTAGGGTTAGGGTTAGGGAACGGCAAGGCTTAGGGCCCAGGTGAGGGTACGGAAATGTGGGAGGGTCAGGCTACGTGCTGACGCACGGTTCAGTGCCCGCATACGGGCCAGGAGTAGGCTACGGCTTGGGGTTAAGGTGTAGGGCTGGTGGTGGGTTTCCGCTCCGGGCTAGGGTTAGGGTTAGGGAACGGCAAGCCTTATGGCACAGGTCAGGGTACGGAAATGTGGGAGGGTCAGGCTATGTGCTGACGCACGGGTCAGTGCCAGCGTACGGGCCAGGAGTAGACTACGGTGTAGGGTATGGTGTAGGGCTGGTGGTGGGTTTCCGTTTCGGGCTAGGGTTAGGGTTGGGGAAGGGCAATGCTTAGGGCACAGGTGAGGGTACGGAAAAGTGGGAGGGTCAGGCTACGTGCTGATGCACGGGTCAGTGCCGGCGTACGGGACAGGAGTAGCCTACGGTGTAGGGTAAGGGGTAGGGCTGGTGGTGGGTTTCCGTTCTGGGCTAGGGTTAGGGTTAGGGAACGGCAAAGCTTAGGGTACAGGTGAGGGTACGGAAACGTGGGAGGGTCAGGCTACGTGCTGACGCACGGGTCGTTGCCAGCCTACGGGCCAGTTGTAGGCTACAGCGTAGGGTAAGGTGTAGGGCTGGTGGTGGGTTTCCTTTCCGGGCTAGGGTTAGGGTTAGAGAACGGCAAGGCTTAGGGCACAGGTGAGGGTACGGAAATGTGGGAGGGTCAGGCTATGTGCTGATGCACGTGTCACTGCCAGCGTACAGGCCAGGAGTAGGCTACAGCGTAGGGAGATGTGTTGGGCTGGTGGTGGGTTTTCGTTCCGAGCTAGGGTTAGGGTTAGGGAACGGCAAGTCGTAGGGCACAGGTGAGTGTACAGAAACGTGGGAGGGTCAGGCTACATGCTGACGCATGTGTCAGTGCCAGCGTACGGGCCAGGAGTACGCTAAGGCGTAGGGTAAGGGGTAGGGCTGGTGTTGGGTTTGCGTTCCGGGCTAGGGTTAGGGTTAGGGAACGGCAAGGCTTAGGGCACAGGTGAGGGTACGGAAACGTGGGAGGGTCAGGCTACGTGCTGACGCACGGGTCAGTGCCAGCGTACGGGCCGGGAGTAGGCTACGGCTTGGGGGTAAGTTGTAGGGCTGGTGGTGTGTTTCCGCTCCGGGCTAGGGTTAGGGTTAGGGAACGGCAAGTCTTATGGCACAGGTGAGGGTACGGAAATGTGGGAGGGTCAGGCTACGTGCTGACGCACGTGTGAGTGCCAGCGTACGGGTCAGGAGTAGGCTACGGCGTAGGGAAATATGTTTGGCTGGTGGTGGATTTCCGTTCCGAGCTAGGGTTAGGGTTAGGGAACGGCAAGGCTTAGGGCACAGGTGATGGTACGGAAACGTGGGAGGGTCAGGCTACGTGCTGACGCACGGGTCAGTTCCAGCGTATGGGCCAGGAGTAGGCTACGGCGTACGGTAAGGTGTAAGGCTGGTGGTGGGTTTTCGTTCTGGGCTAGGGTTAGGGTTAGGGAACGGCAAGGCTTAGGGCACAGGTGAGGGTACAGAAATGTGGGAGGGTCAGGCTACGTGCTGACGCACGTGTCAGTGCCAGCGTACGGGCCAGGAGTACGCTAAGGCGTAGGGTAAGGGGTAGGGCTGGTGGTGGATTTCCTTTCCGGTCTAGGGTTAGGGTTAGGGAGCGGGAAGGTTTAGGGCACTGGTGAGGGTACGGAAACGTGGGAGGTTCAGGCTACATGCTGACGCACGGGTCAGTGCCAGCATACGGGCCAGGAGTAGGCTACGGCTTGGGGGTAAGGTGTAGACCTGGTGGTGTGTTTCCGCTCCGGGCTAGGGTTAGGGTTAGGGAACGGCAAGTCTTATGGCACAGGTGAGGGTACGGAAATGTGGGAGGGTCAGGCTACGTGCTGACGCACGGGTCAGTGCCAGCGTATGGGTCAGGAATAGGCTACGGCGTAGGAACATGTGTTTGTCTGGTGGTGGATTTCCGTTCCGAGCTAGGGTTAGAGTTAGGGAACGGCAAGGCTTAGGGCACAGGTGAGGGTACGGAAACGTGGGAGGGTCAGGCTACGTGCTGACACACGGGTCAGTGCCAGCGTATGGGCCAGGAGTAGGCTACGGCGTATGGTAAGGTGTAGGGCTGGTGGTGGGTTTCCGTTCTGGGCTAGGGTTAGGGTTAGGTAACGGCAAGGCTTAGGGCACAGGTGAGGGTAGAGAAACGTGGGAGGGTCAGGCTACGTGCTGACGCACGGGTCAGTGCCAGCGTACGGGCCAGGAGTAGGCTACGGCGTAGGGTAAGGTGTAGGGCTGGTGGTGGGTTTCCATTCGGGGCTAGGGTTAGGGTTAGGGAACGGCAAGGCTTAGGGCACAGGTGAGGGTACGGAAACGTGGGAGGGTCAGGCTACGTGCTGACACACGGGTCAGTGCCAGCGTACGGGCCAGGAGTAGGCTACGGCTTGGGGGTAAGGTGTAGGGCTGGTGGTGGGTTTCCGTTCCGAGCTAGGGTTAGGGTTAGGGAACGGCAAGGCTTAGGGTACAGGTGAGGGTACGGAAACGTTGGAGGGTCAGGCTAAGTGCTGACGCACGGGTCAGTGCCAGCGTACGGGCCAGGAGTAGGCAACGGCTTGGGCATAAGTTGTAGGGCTAGTGGTGGGTTTCCATTCCGGGCTAGGGTTAGGGTTAGGGAACGGCAAGGCTTAGGGCACAGGTGAGTGTATGGAAACGTGGGAGGGTCAGGCTACGTGCTGGCGCACATGTCAGTGCCATGGTACGGGACAGGAGGAGGCTATGGCGTAGGGTAAGGTGTAGGCCTGGTGGTGGGTTTCTGTTCCGGGCTAGGGTTAGGGTTAGGGAACGGCAAGGCTTAGGGCACAGGTGAGGGTACGGAAACGTCGGAGGGTCAGGCTACGTGCTGACGCACGGGTCAGTTCCACCGTATGGGCCAGGAGTAGGCTACGGCGTACGGTAAGGTGTAAGGCTGGTGGTGGGTTTTCGTTCTGGGCTAGGGTTAGGGTTAGGTAACGGCAAGGCTTAGGGCACAGGTGACGGTAGAGAAATGTGGGAGGGTCAGGCTACGTGCTGACGCACGTGTCAGTGCCAGCGTACGGGCCAGGAGTACGCTAAGGCGTAGGGTAAGGGGTAGGGCTGGTGGTGGTTTTCCTTTCCGGTCTAGGGTTAGGGTTAGGGAGCGGCAAGGTTTAGGGCACAGGTGAGGGTACGGAAACGTGGGAGGTTCAGGCTACATGCTGACGCACGGGTCAGTGCCAGCATACGGGCCAGGAGTAGGCTACGGCTTGGGGGTAAGGTGTAGACCTGGTGGTGTGTTTCCGCTCCGGGCTAGGGTTAGGGTTAGGGAACGGCAAGTCTTACGGCACAGGTGAGGGTACGGAAATGTGGGAGGGTCAGGCTACGTGCTGACGCACGGGTCAGTGCCAGCGTACGGGTCAGGAATAGGCTACGGCGTAGGAAAATGTGTTTGGCTGGTGGTGGATTTCCGTTCCGAGCTAGGGTTAGGGTTAGGGAACGGCAAGGCTTAGGGCACAGGTGAGGGTACGGAAACGTGGGAGGGTCAGGCTACGTGCTGACGCACGGGTCACTGCCAGCGTATGGGCCAGGAGTAGGCTACGGCGTACGGTAAGGTGTAGGGCTGGTGGTGGGTTTCCGTTCAGGGCTAGGGTTAGGGTTAGGTAACGGCAAGGCTTAGGGCACAGTTGAGGATAGAGAAACGTGGGAGGGTCAGGCTACGTGCTGACGCATGGGTCAGTGCCAGCGTACGGGCCAGGAGTAGGCTACGGCGTAGGGTAAGGTGTAGGGCTGGTGGTGGGTTTCCTTTCGGGGCTAGGGTTAGGGTTAGGGAACGGCAAGGCTTAGGGCACAGGTGAGGGTACGGAAACGTGGGAGGGTCAGGCTACGTGCTGACACACGGGTCAGTGCCAGCGTACCGGCCAGGATTAGGCTACGGCTTGGGGGTAAGGTGTAGGGCTGGTGGTGGGTTTCCGTTCAGAGCTAGGGTTAGGGTTAGGGAATGGCAAGGCTTTGGGTACAGGTGAGGGTACGGAAACGTTGGAGGGTCAGGCTAAGTGCTGACGCACGGGTCAGTGCCAGCGTACGGGCCAGGAGTAGGCTACGGCCTGGGCATAAGTTGTAGGGCTGGTGGTGGGTTTCCATTCCGGGCTAGGGTTAGGGTTAGGGAACGGCAAGGCTTGGGGCACAGGTGAGTGTTTGGAAACGTGGGAGGGTCAGGCTACGTGCTGACGCACAGGTCAGTGCCATGGTACGGGACAGGAGGAGGCTACGGCGTAGGGTAAGATGTAGGCCTGGTGGTGGGTTTCCGTTCCGGGCTAGGGTTAGGGTTAGGGAACGGCAAGGATTAGGGCACAGGTGAGGGTACGGAAACGTGGGAGGGTCAGGCTACGTGCTGACGCATGGGTCAGTTCCAGCGTACGGGCCAGGAGTAGGCTACGGTGTAGGGTAAGGTGTAGGGCTGGTGGTGGATTTCTGTTCCGGGCTAGGGTTAGGGTTACGTAACGGCAAGGCTTAGGGCACAGGTGATTGTATGGAAACGTGGGAGGGTCAGGCTACGTGCTGACGCACGGGTCAGTGCCAGCGTACGGGCCAGGAGTAGGCTACGGCTTGGGGGTAAGGTGTAGGGCTGGTGGTGTTTTCCCGTTCCGGGCTAGGGTTAGGGTTAGGGAACGGCAAGGCTTAGGGCACAGGTGAGGGTATGGAAATGTGGGAGGGTCAGGCTACGTGCTGACGCACGGGTCAGTGCCAGCATACGGGCCAGGAGTAGGCTACGGCTTGGGGTTAAGGTGTATGGCTGGTGGTGGGTTTCTGCTCCGGGCTAGGGTTAGGGTTAGGGAACGGCAAGTCTTATGGCACAGGTGAGGGTACGGAAATGTGTGAGGGTCAGGCTACGTGCTGACGCACGGGTCAGTGCCAGCGTACGGGTCAGGAATAGGCTACGGCGTAGTGAAATGTGTTTGTCTGGTGGTGGATTTCCGTTCCGAGCTAGGGTTAGGGTTAGGGAACGGCAAGGCTTAGGGCACAGGTGAGGGTACGGAAACGTGGGAGGGTCAGGCTACGTGCTGACGCACGAGTCAGTGCCAGCGTATGGGCCAGGATTAGGCTACGGCGTACGGTAAGGTGTAGGGCTGGTGGTGGGTTTCCGTTCTGGGCTAGGGTTAGGGTTAGGGAACGGCAAGGCTTAGGGCACAGGTGAGGGTAGAGAAACGTGGGAGGGTCAGGCTACGTGCTGACGCACGGGTCAGTGCCAGCGTACGGGCCAGGAGTAGGCTACGGCATAGGGTAAGGTGTAGGGCTGGTGGTGGGTTTCCATTCGGGGCTAGGGTTAGGGTTAGGGAACGGCAAGGCTTAGGGCACAGGTGAGGGTACGGAAACGTGGGAGGGTCAGGCTACGTGCTGACACACGGGTCAGTGCCAGCGTACGGGCCAGGAGTAGGCTACGGCTTGGGCATAAGTTGTAGGGCTGGTGGTGGGTTTCCATTCCGGGCTAGTGTTAGGGTTAGGGAACGGCAAGGCTTAGGGCACAGGTGAGTGTATGGAAACTTGGGAGGGTCAGGCTACGTGCTGACGCACAGGTCAGTGCCATGGTACGGGACAGGAGGAGGCTACGGCGTAGGGTAAGGTGTAGGGCTGGTGGTGGGTTTCCGTTCCGAGCTAGGGTTAGGGTTAGGGAACGGCAAGGCTTAGGGCACAGGTGAGGGTAGAGAAACGTGGGAGGGTCAGGCTACGTGCTGACGCATGGGTCAGTGCCAGCGTACGGGCCAGGAGTAGGCTACGGCGTAGGGTAAGGTGTAGGGCTGGTGGTGGGTTTCCGTTCGGGGCTAGGGTTAGGGTTAGGGAACGGCAAGGCTTAGGGCACAGGTGAGGGTACGGAAACGTGGGAGGGTCAGGCTACGTGCTGACACACGGGTCAGTGCCAGCGTACCAGCCAGGATTAGGCTACGGCTTGGGGGTAAGGTGTAGGGCTGGTGGTGGGTTTCCGTTCAGAGCTAGGGTTAGGGTTAGGGAACGGCAAGGCTTAGGGTACAGCTGAGGGTACGGAAACGTTGGAGGGTCAGGCTAAGTGCTGACGCACGGGTCAGTGCCAGCGTACGGGCCAGGAGTAGGCTACGGCTTGGGCATAAGTTGTAGGGCTGGTGGTGGGTTTCCATTCCGGGCTAGGGTTAGGGTTAGGGAACGGCAAGGCTTGGGGCACAGGTGAGTGTTTGGAAACGTGGGAGGGTCAGGCTACGTGCTGACGCACAGGTCAGTGCCATGGTATGGGACAGGAGGAGGCTACGGCGTAGGGTAAGGTGTAGGCCTGGTGGTGGGTTTCCGTTCCGGGCTAGGGTTAGGGTTAGGGAACGGCAAGGATTAGGGCACAGGTGAGGGTACGGAAACGTGGGAGGGTCAGGCTACGTGCTGACGCATGGGTCAGTTCCAGCGTACGGGCCAGGAGTAGGCTACGGTGTAGGGTAAGGTGTAGGGCTGGTGGTGGATTTCTGTTCCGGGCTAGGGTTAGGGTTACGTAACGGCAAGGCTTAGGGCACAGGTGATTGTATGGAAACGTGGGAGGGTCAGGCTACGTGCTGACGCACGGGTCAGTGCCAGCGTACGGGCCAGGAGTAGGCTACGGCTTGGGGGTAAGGTGTAGGGCTGGTGGTGTTTTCCCGTTCCGGGCTAGGGTTAGGGTTAGGGAACGGCAAGGCTTAGGGCACAGGTGAGGGTATGGAAATGTGGGAGGGTCAGGCTACGTGCTGACGCACGGGTCAGTGCCAGCGTACGGGTCAGGAATAGGCTACGGCGTAGGGAAATGTGTTTGTCTGGTGGTGGATTTCTGTTCCGAGCTAGGGTTAGGGTTAGGGAACGGCAAGGCTTAGGGCACAGGTGAGGGTACGGAAACGTGGGAGGGTCAGGCTACGTGCTGACGCACGGGTCAGTTCCAGCGTAAGGGCCAGGAGTAGGCTACGGCGTACGGTAAGGTGTAAGGCTGGTGGTGGGTTTTCGTTCTGGGCTAGGGTTAGGGTTAGGGAACGGCAAGGCTTAGGGCACAGGTGAGGGTACAGAAATGTGGGAGGGTTAGGCTACGTGCTGACGCACGTGTCAGTGCCAGCGTACGGGCCAGGAGTACGCTAAGGCGTAGGGTAAGGGGTAGGGCTGGTGGTGGTTTTCCTTTCCGGTCTAGGGTTAGGGTTAGGGAGCGGCAAGTCTTAGGGCACAGGTGAGGGTACGGAAACGTGGGAGGGTCAGGCTACATGCTGACGAAGGGGTCAGTGCCAGCATACGGGCCAGGAGTAGGCTACGGCTTGGGGGTAATGTGTAGGGCTGGTGGTGTGTTTCCGCTCCGGGCTAGGGTTAGGGTTAGGGAATGGCAAGTCTTATGGCACAGGTGAGGATACGGAAATGTGGGAGGGTCAGGCTACGTGCTGACGCACGGGTCAGTGCCAGCGTACGGGTCAGGAATAGGCTATGGCGTAGGAAAATGTGTTTGTCTGGTGGTGGATTTCCGTTCCGAGCTAGGGTTAGGGTTAGGGAACGGCAAGGCTTAGGGCACAGGTGAGGGTACGGAAACGTGGGAGGGTCAGCCTACGTGCTGACGCATGGGTCAGTGCCAGCGTATGGGCCAGGAGTAGGCTACGGCGTACGGTAAGGTGTAGGGCTGGTGGTGGGTTTCCGTTGTGGGCTAGGGTTAGGGTTAGGAAACGGCAAGGGTTAGGGCACAGGTGAGGTTAGAGAAACGTGGGAGGGTCAGGCTACGAGCTGACGCACGGGTCAGTGCCAGCGTACGGGCCAGGAGTAGGCTACGGCGTAGGGTAAGGTGTAGGGCTGGTGGTGGGTTTCCGTTCGGGGCTAGGGTTAGGGTTAGGGAACGGCAAGGCTTAGGGCACAGGTGAGGGTACGGAAACGTGGGAGGGTCAGGCTACGTGCTGACAGACGGGTCAGTGCCAGCGTACGGGCCAGGAGTAGGCTACGGCTTGGGGGTAAGGCGTAGGGCTGGTGGTGGGTTTCCGTTCCGAGCTAGGGTTAGGGTTAGGGAACGGCAAGGCTTAGGGTACACGTGAGGGTACGGAAACGTTGGAGGGTCAGGCTAAGTGCTGACGCACGGGTCAGTGCCAGCGTACGGGCCAGGAGTAGGCTACAGCTTGGGCATAAGTTGTAGGGCTGGTGGTGTGTTTCCGCTCCGGGCTAGGGTTAGGGTTAGGGAACGGCAAGTCTTATGGCACAGGTGAGGGTACGGAAATGTGGGAGGGTCAGGCTACGTGCTGACGCACGGGTCAGTGCCAGCGTACGGGTCAGGAATAGGCTACGGCGTAGGAACATGTGTTTGTCTGGTGGTGGCTTTCCGTTCCGAGCTAGGGTTAGGGTTAGGGAACGGCAAGGCTTAGGGCACAGGTGAGGGTACGGAAACGTGGGAGCGTCAGGCTACGTGCTGACACACGGGTCAGTGCCAGCGTATGGGCCAGGAGTAGGCTACGGCGTACGGTAAGGGGTAGGGCTGGTGGTGGGTTTCCGTTCTGGGCTAGGGTTAGGGTTAGGTAACGGCAATGCTTAGGGCACAGGTGAGGGTAGAGAAACGTGGGAGGGTCAGGCTACGTGCTGACACACGGGTCAGTGCCAGCGTACGGGCCAGGAGTAGGCTACGGCTTGGGGGTAAGGTGTAGGGCTGGTGGTGGGTTTCCGTTCCGAGCTAGGGTTAGGGTTAGGGAACGGCAAGGCTTAGGGTACAGGTGAGGGTACGGAAACGTTGGAGGGTCTGGCTAAGTGCTGACGCACGGTTCAGTGCCAGCGTACGGGCCAGGAGTAGGCAACGGCTTGGGCATAAGTTGTAGGGCTTGTGGTGGGTTTCCATTCCGGGCTAGGGTTAGGGTTAGGGAACGGCAAGGCTTAGGGCACAGGTGAGTGTATGGAAACGTGGGAGGGTCAGGCTACGTGCTGGCGCACATGTCAGTGCCATGGTACGGGACAGGAGGAGGCTACGGCGTAGGGTAAGGTGTAGGCCTGGTGGTGGGTTTCCGTTCCGGGCTAGGGTTAGGGTTAGGGAACGGCAAGGCTTAGGGCACAGGTGAGGGTACGGAAACGTCGGAGGGTCAGGCTACGTGCTGACGCACGGGTCAGTTCCACCGTATGGGCCAGGAGTAGGCTACGGCGTACGGTAAGGTGTAAGGCTGGTGGTGGGTTTTCGTTCTGGGCTAGGGTTAGGGTTAGGTAACGGCAAGGCTTAGGGCACAGGTGACGGTACAGAAATGTGGGAGGGTCAGGCTACGTGCTGACGCACGTGTCAGTGCCAGCGTACGGGCCAGGAGTACGCTAAGGCGTACGGTAAGGGGTAGGGCTGGTGGTGGTTTTCCTTTCCGGTCTATGGTTATGGTTAGGGAGCGGCAAGGTTTAGGGCACAGGTGAGGGTACGGAAACGTGGGAGGTTCAGGCTACATGCTGACGCACGGGTCAGTGCCAGCATACGGGCCAGGAGTAGGCTACGGCTTGGGGGTAAGGTGTAGACCTGGTGGTGTGTTTCCGCTCCGGGCTAGAGTTAGGGTTAGGGAACGGCAAGTCTTACGGCACAGGTGAGGGTACGGAAATGTGGGAGGGTCAGGCTACGTGCTGACGCACGGGTCAGTGCCAGCGTACGGGTCAGGAATAGGCTACGGCGTAGGAAAATGTGTTTGGCTGGTGGTGGATTTCCGTTCCGAGCTAGGGTTAGGGTTAGGGAACGGCAAGGCTTAGGTCACAGGTGAGGGTACGGAAACGTGGGAGGGTCAGGCTACGTGCTGACGCACGGATCAGTGCCAACGTATGGGCCAGGAGTAGGCTACGGCGTACGGTAAGGTGTAGGGCTGGTGGTGGGTTTCCGTTCAGAGCTAGGGTTAGGGTTAGGGAACGGCAAGGCTTAGGGTACAGGTGAGGGTACGGAAACGTTGGAGGTTCAGGCTAAGTGCTGACGCACGGGTCAGTGCCAGCGTACGGGCCAGGAGTAGGCTACGGCTTGGGCATAAGTTGTAGGGCTGTTGGTGGGTTTCCATTCCGGGCTAGGGTTAGGGTTAGGGAACGGCAAGTCTTGGGACACAGGTGAGTGTTTGGAAACGTGGGAGGGTCAGGCTACGTGCTGACGCACAGGTCAGTGCCATGGTACGGGACAGGAGGAGGCTACGGCGTAGGGTAAGATGTAGGCCTGGTGGTGGGTTTCCGTTCCGGGCTAGGGTTAGGGTTAGGGAACGGCAAGGATTAGGGCACAGGTGAGGGTACGGAAACGTGGGAGGGTCAGGCTACGTGCTGACGCATGGGTCAGTTCCAGCGTACGGGCCAGGAGTAGGCTACGGTGTAGGGTAAGGTGTAGGGCTGGTGGTGGATTTCTGTTCCGGGCTAGGGTTAGGGTTACGTAACGGCAAGGCTTAGGGCACAGGTGATTGTATGGAAACGTGGGAGGGTCAGGCTACGTGCTGACGCACGGGTCAGTGCCAGCGTACGGGCCAGGAGTAGGCTACGGCTTGGGGGTAAGGTGTAGGGCTGGTGGTGTTTTCCCGTTCCGGGCTAGGGTTAGGGTTAGGGAACGGCAAGGCTTAGGGCACAGGTGAGGGTATGGAAATGTGGGAGGGTCAGGCTACGTGCTGACGCACGGGTCAGTGCCAGCATACGGGCCAGGAGTAGGCTACGGCTTGGGGTTAAGGTGTATGGGTGGTGGTGGGTTTCTGCTCCGGGCTAGGGTTAGGGTTAGGGAACGGGAAGTCTTATGGCACAGGTGAGGGTACGGAAATGTGGGAGGGTCAGGCTACGTGCTGACGCACGGGTCAGTGCCAGCGTACGGGTCAGGAATAGGCTACGGCGTAGGGAAATGTGTTTGTCTGGTGGTGGATTTCCGTTCCGAGCTAGGGTTAGGGTTAGGGAACGGCAAGGCTTAGGGCACAGGTGAGGGTACGGAAACGTGGGAGGGTCAGGCTACGTGCTGACGCACGAGTCAGTGCCAGCGTATGGGCCAGGAGTAGGCTACGGCGTACGGTAAGGTGTAGGGCTGGTGGTGGGTTTCCGTTCTGGGCTAGGGTTAGGGTTAGGGAACGGCAAGGCTTAGGGCACAGGTGAGGGTAGAGAAACGTGGGAGGGTCAGGCTACGTGCTGACGCACGGGTCAGGGCCAGCGTATGGGCCAGGAGTAGGCTACGGCATAGGGTAAGGTGTAGGGCTGGTGGTGGGTTTCCATTCGGGGCTAGGGTTAGGGTTAGGGAACGGCAAGGCTTAGGGCACAGGTGAGGGTACGGAAACGTGGGAGGGTCAGGCTACGTGCTGACACACGGGTCAGTGCCAGCGTACGGGCCAGGAGTAGGCTACGGCTTGGGCATAAGTTGTAGGGCTGGTGGTGGGTTTCCATTCCGGGCTAGTGTTAGGGTTAGGGAACAGCAAGGCTTAGGGCACAGGTGAGTGTATGGAAACGTGGGAGGGTCAGGCTACGTGCTGAGGCCCAGGTCAGTGCCATGGTACGGGATAGGAGGAGGCTACGGCGTAGGGTAAGGTGTAGGGCTGGTGGTGTGTTTCCGCTCCGGGCTAGGGTTAGGGTTAGGGAACGGCAAGTCTTATGGCACAGGTGAGGGTACGGAAATGTGGGAGGGTCAGGCTACGTGCTGACGCACGGGTCAGTGCCAGCGTACGGGTCAGGAATAGGCTACGGCGTAGGAACATGTGTGTGTCTGGTGGTGGGTTTCCGTTCCGAGCTAGGGTTAGGGTTAGGGAACGGCAAGGCTTAGGGTACAGGTGAGGGTACGGAAACGTTGGAGGGTCAGGCTAAGTGCTGACGCACGGGTCAGTGCCAGTGTACGGGCCAGGAGTAGGCTACGGCTTGGGCATAAGTTGTAGGGCTGGTGGTGGGTTTCCATTCCGGGCTAGGGTTAGGGTTAGGGAACGGCAAGGCTTGGGGCACAGGTGAGTGTTTGGAAACGTGGGAGGGTCAGGCTACGTGCTGACGCACAGGTCAGTGCCATGGTACGGGACAGGAGGAGGCTACGGCGTAGGGTAAGGTGTAGGCCTGGTGGTGGGTTTCCGTTCCGGGCTAGGGTTAGGGTTAGGGAACGGCAAGGATTAGGGCACAGGTGAGGGTACGGAAACGTGGGAGGGTCAGGCTACGTGCTGACGCATGGGTCAGTTCCAGCGTACGGGCCAGGAGTAGGCTACGGTGTAGGGTAAGGTGTAGGGCTGGTGGTGGATTTCTGTTCCGGGCTAGGGTTAGGGTTACGTAACGGCAAGGCTTAGGGCACAGGTGATTGTATGGAAACGTGGGAGGGTCAGGCTACGTGCTGACGCACGGGTCAGTGCCAGCGTACGGGCCAGGAGTAGGCTACGGCTTGGGGGTAAGGTGTAGGGCTGGTGGTGTTTTCCCGTTCCGGGCTAGGGTTAGGGTTAGGGAACGGCAAGGCTTAGGGCACAGGTGAGGGTATGGAAATGTGGGAGGGTCAGGCTACGTGCTGACGCACGGGTCAGTGCCAGCATACGGGCCAGGAGTAGGCTACGGCTTGGGGTTAAGGTGTATGGCTGGTGGTGGGTTTCTGCTCCGGGCTAGGGTTAGGGTTAGGGAACGGCAAGTCTTATGGCACAGGTGAGGGTACAGAAATGGGGGAGGGTCAGGCTACGTGCTGACGCACGGGTCAGTGCCAGCGTACGGGTCAGGAATAGGCTACGGCGTAGGGAAATGTGTTTGTCTGGTGGTGGATTTCCGTTCCGAGCTAGGGTTAGGGTTAGGGAACGGCAAGGCTTAGGGCACAGGTGAGGGTACGGAAACGTGGGAGGGTCAGGCTACGTGCTGATGCACGAGTCAGTGCCAGCGTATGGGCCAGGAGTAGGCTACGGCGTACGGTAAGGTGTAAGGCTGGTGGTGGGTTTTCGTTCTGGGCTAGGGTTAGGGTTAGAGAACGGCAAGGCTTAGGGCACAGGTGAGGGTACGGAAACGTGGGAGGGTCAGGCTATGTGCTGATGCACGTGTCACTGCCAGCGTACAGGCCAGGAGTAGGCTACAGCGTAGGGAGATGTGTTGGGCTGGTGGTGGGTTTTCGTTCCGAGCTAGGGTTAGGGTTAGGGAACGGCAAGTCGTAGGGCACAGGTGAGTGTACAGAAACGTGGGAGGGTCAGGCTACATGCTGACGCATGTGTCAGTGCCAGCGTACGGGCCAGGAGTACGCTAAGGTGTAGGGTAAGGGGTAGGGCTGGTGTTGGGTTTGCGTTCCGGGCTAGGGTTAGGGTTAGGGAACGGCAAGGCTTAGGGCACAGGTGAGGGTACGGAAACGTGGGAGGGTCAGGCTACGTGCTGACGCACGAGTCAGTGCCAGCGTATGGGCCAGGAGTAGGCTACGGCGTACGGTAAGGTGTAAGGCTGGTGGTGGGTTTTCGTTCTGGGCTAGGGTTAGGGTTAGAGAACGGCAAGGCTTAGGGCACAGGTGAGGGTACGGAAACGTGGGAGGGTCAGGCTATGTGCTGATGCACGTGTCACTGCCAGCGTACAGGCCAGGAGTAGGCTACAGCGTAGGGAGATGTGTTGGGCTGGTGGTGGGTTTTCGTTCCGAGCTAGGGTTAGGGTTAGGGAACGGCAAGTCGTAGGGCACAGGTGAGTGTACAGAAACGTGGGAGGGTCAGGCTACATGCTGACGCATGTGTCAGTGCCAGCGTACGGGCCAGGAGTACGCTAAGGTGTAGGGTAAGGGGTAGGGCTGGTGTTGGGTTTGCGTTCCGGGCTAGGGTTAGGGTTAGGGAACGGCAAGGCTTAGGGCACAGGTGAGGGTACGGAAATGTGGGAGGGTCAGGCTACGTGCTGACGCACGTGTGAGTGCCAGCGTACGGGTCAGGAGTAGGCTACGGCGTAGGGAAATATGTTTGGCTGGTGGTGGATTTCCGTTCCGAGCTAGGGTTAGGGTTAGGGAACGGCAAGGCTTAGGGCACAGGTGATGGTACGGAAACGTGGGAGGGTCAGGCTACGTGCTGACGCACGGGTCAGTTCCAGCGTATGGGCCAGGAGTAGGCTACGGCGTACGGTAAGGTGTAAGGCTGGTGGTGGGTTTTCGTTCTGGGCTAGGGTTAGGGTTAGGGAACGGCAAGGCTTAGGGCACAGGTGAGGGTACAGAAATGTGGGAGGGTCAGGCTACGTGCTGACGCACGTGTCAGTGCCAGCGTACGGGCCAGGAGTATGCTAAGGCGTAGGGTAAGGGGTAGGGATGGTGGTGGATTTCCATTCCGGTCTAGGGTTAGGGTTAGGGAGCGGAAAGGCTTAGGGCACAGGTGAGGGTACGGAAACGTGGGAGGGTCAGGCTTCATGCTGACGCACGGGTCAGTGCCAGCATACGGGCCAGGAGTAGGCTACGGCTTGGGGGTAAGGTGTAGGGCTGGTGGTGTGTTTCCGCTCCGGGCTAGGTTTAGGGTTAGGGAACGGCAAGTCTTATGGCACAGGTGAGGGTACGGAAATGTGGGAGGGTCAGGCTACGTGCTGACGCACGGGTCAGTGCCAGCGTACGGGTCAGGAATAGGCTACGGCGTAGGAACATGTGTGTGTCTGGTGGTGGATTTCCGTTCCGAGCTAGGGTTAGGGTTAGGGAACGGCAAGGCTTAGGGCACAGGTGAGGGTACGGAAACGTGGGAGGGTCAGGCTACGTGCTGACACACGGGTCAGTGCCAGCGTATGGGCCAGGAGTAGGCTACGGCGTACGGTAAGGTGTAGGGCTGGTGGTGGGTTTCCGTTCTGGGCTAGGGTTAGGGTTAGGTAACGGCAAGGCTTAGGGCACAGGTGAGGGTAGAGAAACGTGGGAGGGTCAGGCTACGTGCTGACGCACGGGTCAGTGCCAGCGTACGGGCCAGGAGTAGGCTACGGCTTGGGGGTAAGGTGTAGGGCTGGTGGTGGGTTTCCGTTCCGAGCTAGGGTTAGGGTTAGGGAACGGCAAGGCTAGGGTACAGGTGAGGGTACGGAAACGTTGGAGGGTCAGGCTAAGTGCTGACGCACGGGTCAGTGCCAGCGTACGGACCAGGAGTAGGCTACGGCTTGGGCATAAGTTGTAGGGCTGGTGGTGGGTTTCCATTCCGGGCTAGGGTTAGGGTTAGGGAACGGCAAGGCTTGGGGCACAGGTGAGTGTTTGGAAACGTGGGAGGGTCAGGCTACGTGCTGACGCACAGGTCAGTGCCATGGTACGGGACAGGAGGAGGCTACGGCGTAGGGTAAGGTGTAGGCCTGGTGGTGGGTTTCCATTCCTGGCTAGGGTTAGGGTTAGGGAACGGCAAGGATTAGGTCACAGGTGAGGGTACGGAAACGTGGGAGGGTCAGGCTACGTGCTGACGCATGGGTCAGTTCCAGCGTACGGGCCAGGAGTAGGCTACAGCGTAGGGTATGGTGTAGGGCTGGTGGTGGATTTCTGTTCCGGGCTAGGGTTAGGGTTACGTAACGGCAAGGCTTAGGGCACAGGTGATTGTATGGAAACGTGAGAGGGTCTGGCTACGTGCTGACGCACGGGTCTGTGCCAGCGTACGGGCCAGGAGTAGGCTACGGCGTAGGGAAATTTGTTTGGCTGGTGGTGGATTTCGGTTCCGAGCTAGGGTTAGGGTTAGGGAACGGCAAGGCTTAGGGCACAGGTGAGGGTACGGAAACGTGGGAGGGTCAGGCTACGTGCTGACGCACGGGTCAGTTCCACCGTATGGGCCAGGAGTAGGCTACGGCGTACGGTAAGGTGTAAGGCTGGTGGTGGGTTTTCGTTCTGGGCTAGGGTTAGGGTTAGGGAACGGCAAGGCTTAGGGCACAGGTGAGGGTACAGAAATGTGGGAGGGTCAGGCTACGTGCTGACGCACGTGTCAGTGCCAGCGTACGGGCCAGCAGTACGCTAAGGCGTAGGGTAAGGGGTAGGGCTGGTGGTGGTTTTCCATTCCGGTCTAGGGTTAGGGTTAGGGAGCGGCAAGGCTTAGGGCACAGGTGTGGGTACGGAAACGTGGGAGGTTCAGGCTACATGCTGACGGACGGGTCAGTGCCAGCATACGGGCCAGGAGTAGGCTACGGCTTGGGGGTAAGTTGTAGACCTGGTGGTGTGTTTCCGCTCCGGGCTAGGGTTAGTGTTAGGGAACGGCAAGTCTTATGGCACAGGTGACGGTATGGAAATGTGGGAGGGTCAGGCTACGTGCTGACGCACGGGTCAGTGCCAGCGTACGGGTCAGGAATAGGCTACGGCGTAGGAAAATGTGTTTGGCTGGTGGTGGATTTCCGTTCCGAGCTACGGTTAGGGTTAGGGAACGGCAAGGCTTAGGGCTCAGGTGAGTGTATGGAAACGTGGGAGGGTCAGGCTACGTGCTGACGCACAGGTCAGTGCCATGGTACGGGACAGGAGGAGGCTACGGCGTAGGGTAAGGTGTAGGCCTGGTGGTGGGTTTCCGTTCCGGGCTAGGGTTAGGGTTAGGGAACGGCAAGGATTACGGCACAGGTGAGGGTACGGAAACGTGGGAGGGTCAGGCTACGTGCTGACGCATGGGTCAGTTCCAGCGTACGGGCCAGGAGTAGGCTATGGCGTAGGGTAAGGTGTAGGGCTGGTGGTGGATTTCTGTTCCGGGCTAGGGTTAGGGTTACGTAACGGCAAGGCTTAGGGCACAGGTGATTGTATGGAAACGTGGGAGGGTCAGGCTACGTGCTGACGCACGGGTCAGTGCCAGCGTACGGGCCAGGAGTAGGCTACGGCTTGGGGGTAAGGTGTAGGGCTGGTGGTGTTTTCCCGTTCCGGACTAGCGTTTGGGTTAGGGAACGGCAAGGCTTAGGGCACAGGTGAGGGTACGGAAATGTGGGAGGGTCAGGCTACGTGCTGACGCACGGGTCAGTGCCAGCATACGGGCCATGAGTAAGCTACGTCTTGGGGTTAAGGTGTAGGGCTGGTGGTGGGTTTCCGCTCCGGGCTAGGGTTAGGGTTAGGGAACGGCAAGTCTTATTGCACAGGTGAGGGTACGGAAATGTGGGAGGGTCAGGCTACGTGCTGACGCACGGGTCAGTGCCAGCGTACGGGTCAGGAATTGGCTACGGCGTAGGGAAATGTGTTTGGCTGGTGGTGGATTTCCGTTCCGAGCTAGGGTTAGGGTTAGGGAACGGCAAGGCTTAGGGCACAGGTGAGGGTACGGAAACGTGGGAGGGTCAGGCTACGTGCTGACGCACGGGTCAGTGCTAGCGTATGGGCCAGGAGTAGGCTACGGCATAGGGTAAGGTGTAGGGCTGGTGGTGGGTTTCCGTTCCGGGCTAGGGTTAGGGTTAGGGAACGGCAAGGATTAGGGCACAGGTGAGGGTACAGAAACGTGGGAGGGTCAGGCTACGTGCTGACGCATGGGTCAGTTCCAGCGTACGGGCCAGGAGTAGGCTACGGCGTACGATAAGGTGTAGGGCTGGTGGTGGATTTCTGTTCTGGGCTAGGGTTAGGGTTAGGTAACGGCAAGGCTTAGGGCAAAGGTGATTGTATGGAAACGTGGGAGGGTCAGGGTACGTGCTGACGCATGGGTCAGTGCCAGCGTACGGTCCAGGAGTAGGCTACGGATTGGGGGTAAGTTGTAGGGCTGGTGGTGTTTTCCCGTTCCGGGCTAGTGTTAGGGTGAGGGAACGGCAAGGCTTAGGGCACAGGTCAGGGTACGGAAATGTGGGAGGGTCAGGCTACGTGCTGACGCACGGGTCAGTGCCAGCTTACGGGCCAGGAGTAGACTACGGTGTAGGGTAAGGTGTAGGGCTGGTGGTGGGTTTCCGTTTGGGGCTAGGGTTAGGGTTGGGGAACGGCAATGCTTAGGGCACAGGTGAGGGTACGGAAAAGTGGGAGGGTCAGGGTACGTGCTGAGGCACGGGTCAGTGCCAGCGTACGGGCCAGGAGTAGGCTACGGCGTAGGGTAAGGGGTAGGGCTGGTGGTGGGTTTCCGTTCTGGGCTAGTGTTAGGGTTAGGGAACGGCAAAGCTTAGGGCACAGGTGAGGGTACGGAAACGTGGGAGGGTCAGGCTACGTGCTGACGCACGTGTCGTTGCCAGCCTACGGGCCAGTTGTAGGCTACAGCGTAGGGTAAGGTGTAGGGCTGGTGGTGGGTTTCCTTTCCGGGCTAGGGTTAGGGTTAGAGAACGGCAAGGCTTAGGGCACAGGTGATGGTACGGAAACGTGGGAGGGTCAGGCTATGTCCTTATGCACGTGTTACTGCCAGCGTACAGGCCAGGATTAGGCTACAGCGTAGGGAGATGTGTTGGGCTGGTGGTGGGTTTTCGTTCCGAGCTAGGGTTAGGCTTAGGGAACGGCAAGTCGTAGGGCACATGTGAGTGTACAGAAACGTGGGAGGGTCAGGCTACATGCTGACGCACAGGTCAGTGCCAGCGTACGGGCCAGGAGTAGGCTACGGCGTAGGGTAAGGGGTAGGGATGGTGGTGGGTTTCCGTTCCGGTTTAGGGTTAGGGTTAGGGAACGGCAAGGCTTAGGGCACAGGTGAGGGTACGGAAACGTGGGAGGGTCAGGCTACGTGCTGACACACGGGTCAGTGACAGCGTACGGGCCAGGAGTAGGCTACGGCGTAGGGTAAGGGGTAGGGATGGTGGTGGGTTTCCGTTCCGGGCTAGGGTTAGGGTTAGGGAACGGCAAGGCTTAGGGCACAGGTGAGGGTACGGAAACGAGGGAGGTTAAGGCTACGTGCTGACGCACGGGTCAGTGCCAGCGTACGGGCCAGGAGTAGGCTACGGTGCAAGGTAAGGTGTAGGGCTGGTAGAGGGTTTCTTTTCCGGGGTAGGGATAGGGTTAGGGAACGGCAAGGCTTAGGGCACAGGTGAGGGTACGGAAACGTGGGAGGGTCAGGCTATGTGCTGATGCACGTGTCACTGCCAGCATACAGGCCAAGATTAGGCTACAGCGTAGGGAGATGTGTTGGGCTGGTGGTGGGTTTTCGTTCCGAGCTAGGGTTAGGGTTAGGGAATGGCAAGTCTTAGGGCACAGGTGAGTGTACGGAAATGTGGGAGGCTCAGGCTACGTGTTGACGCACGTGTCAGTGCCAGCGTACGGGCCATGATTACGCTAAGGCGTAGGGTAAGGGGTAGGGCTGGTGTTGGGTTTCCGTTTCGGGCTAGGGTTAGGGTTAGGGAACGGCAAGGCTTAGGGCACAGGTGAGGGTACGGAAACGTGGGAGGGTCAGGCTACGTGCTGACGCACGGGTCAGTGCCTACGTACGGGCCAGGAGTAGGCTACGGCTTGGGGGTAAGGTGTAGGGCTGGTGGAGTGTTTCCGCTCCGGGCTAGGGTTAGGGTTAGGGAACGGCAAGTCTTATGGCACAGGTGAGGGTACGGAAATGTGGGAGGGTCAGGCTACGTGCTGATGCACGTGTGAGTGCCAGCGTACGGGTCCGGAGTAGGCTACGGCGTAGGGAAATGTGTTTGGCTGGTGGTGGATTTCCGTTCCGAGCTAGGGTTAGGGTTAGGGAACGGCAAGGCTTAGGGCACAGGTGAGGGTACGGAAACGTGGGAGGGTCAGGCTACGTGCTGACACACGGGTCAGTGCCATCGTACGGGCCAGGAGTAGGCTACGGCTTGGGGGTAAGGCGTAGGGCTGGTGGTGGGTTTCCGTTCCGAGCTAGGGTTAGGGTTAGGGAACGGCAAGGCTTAGGGTACAGGTGAGGGTACGGAAACGTTGGAGGGTCAGGCTAAGTGCTGACGCACGGGTCAGTGCCAGCATACGGGCCAGGAGTAGGCTACGGCTTGGGCATAAGTTGTAGGGCTGGTGGTGGGTTTCCATTCCGGGCTAGGGTTAGGGTTAGGGAACGGCAAGCCTTAGGGCACAGGTGAGTGTATGGAAACGTGGGAAGGTCAGGCTACGTGCTGACGCACAGGTCAGTGCCATGGTACGGGACAGGAGTAGGCTACGGCGTAGGGTAAGGTGTAGGCCTGGTGGTGGGTTTCCGTTCCGGGCTAGGGTTAGGGTTAGGGAACGGCTAGGATTAGGGCACAGGTGAGGGTACGGAAACGTGGGAGGGTCAGGCTACGTGCTGACGCACGGGTCGTTGCCAGCCTACGGGCCAGTTGTAGGCTACAGCGTAGGGTAAGGTGTAGGGCTGGTGGTGGGTTTCCTTTCCGGGCTAGGGTTAGGGTTAGAGAACGGCAAGGCTTAGGGCACAGGTGAGGGTACGGAAACGTGGGAGGGTCAGGCTATGTGCTGATGCACGTGTCACTGCCAGCGTACAGGCCAGGAGTAGGCTACAGCGTAGGGAGATGTGTTGGGCTGGTGGTGGGTTTTCGTTCCGAGCTAGGGTTAGGGTTAGGGAACGGCAAGTCGTAGGGCACAGGTGAGTGTACAGAAACGTGGGAGGGTCAGGCTACATGCTGACGCATGTGTCAGTGCCAGCGTACGGGCCCGGAGTACGCTAAGGCGTAGGGTAAGGTGTAGGGCTGGTGTTGGGTTTGCGTTCCGGGCTAGGGTTAGGGTTAGGGAACGGCAAGGCTTAGGGCACAGGTGAGGGTACGGAAACGTGGGAGGGTCAGGCTACGTGCTGACGCACGGGTCAGTGCCAGCGTACGCGCCGGGAGTAGGCTACGGCTTGGGGGTAAGGTGTAGGGCTGGTGGTGTGTTTCCGCTCCGGGCTAGGGTTAGGGTTAGGGAACGGCAAGTCTTATGGCACAGGTGAGGGTACGGAAATGTGGGAGGGTCAGGCTACGTGCTGACGCACGTGTCAGTGCCAGCGTACGGGCCAGGAGTACGCTAAGGCGTAGGGTAAGGGGTAGGGCTGGTGGTGGATTTCCTTTCCGGTCTATGGTTAGGGTTAGGGAGCGGCAAGTTTTAGGGCACAGGTGAGGGTACGGAAACGTGGGAGGTTCAGGCTACATGCTGACGCACGGGTCAGTGCCAGCATACGGGCCAGGAGTAGGCTACGGCTTGGGGGTAAGGTGTAGACCTGGTGGTGTGTTTCCGCTCCGGGCTAGGGTTAGGGTTAGGGAACGGCAAGTCTTATGGCACAGGTGAGGGTACGGAAATGTGGGAGGGTCAGGCTACGTGCTGACGCACGGGTCAGTGCCAGCGTATGGGTCAGGAATAGGCTACGGCGTAGGAACATGTGTTTGTCTGGTGGTGGATTTCCGTTCCGAGCTAGGGTTAGGGTTAGGGAACGGCAAGGCTTAGGGCACAGGTGAGGGTACGGAAACGTGGGAGGGTCAGGCTACGTGCTGACACACGGGTCAGTGCCAGCGTATGGGCCAGGAGTAGGCTACGGCGTACGGTAAGGTGTAGGGCTGGTGGTGGGTTTCCGTTCTGGGCTAGCGTTAGGGTTAGGTAACGGCAAGGCTTAGGGCACAGGTGAGGGTAGAGAAACGTGGGAGGGTCAGGCTACGTGCTGACGCACGGGTCAGTGCCAGCGTACGGGCCAGGAGTAGGCTACGGCTTGGGGGTAAGGTGTAGGGCTAGTGGTGGGTTTCCGTTCCGAGCTAGGGTTAGGGTTAGGGAACGGCAAGGCTTAGGGTACAGGTGAGGGTACGGAAACGTTGGAGGGTCAGGCTAAGTGCTGACGCACGGGTCAGTGCCAGCGTACGGGCCAGGAGTAGGCTACGGCTTGGGGGTAAGGTGTAGACCTGGTGGTGTGTTTCCGCTCCGGGCTAGGGTTAGGGTTAGGGAACGGCAAGTCTTACGGCACAGGTGAGGGTACGGAAATGTGGGAGGGTCAGGCTACGTGCTGACGCACGGGTCAGTGCCAGCGTACGGGTCAGGAATAGGCTACGGCGTAGGAAAATGTGTTTGGCTGGTGGTGGATTTCCGTTCCGAGCTAGGGTTAGGGTTAGGGAACGGCAAGGATTAGGGCACAGGTGAGGGTACGGAAACGTGGGAGGGTCAGGCTACGTGCTGACGCATGGGTCAGTTCCAGCGTACGGGCCAGGAGTAGGCTACGGCGTACGATAAGGTGTAGGGCTGGTGGTGGATTTCTGTTCTGGGCTAGGGTTAGGGTTAGGTAACGGCAAGGCTTAGGGCACAGGTGATTGTATGGAAACGTGGGAGGGTCAGGCTACGTGCTGACGCATGGGTCAGTGCCAGCGTACGGTCCAGGAGTAGGCTACGGATTGGGGGTAAGTTGTAGGGCTGGTGGTGTTTTCCCTTTCCGGGCTAGTGTTAGGGTGAGGGAACGGCAAGGCTTAGGGCACAGGTCAGGGTACGGAAATGTGGGAGCGTCAGGCTACGTGCTGACGCACGAGTCAGTGCCAGCTTACGGGCCAGGAGTAGACTACGGTGTAGGGTAAGGTGTAGGGCTGGTGGTGGGTTTCCGTTTGTGGCTAGGGTTAGGGTTGGGGAACGGCAATGCTTAGGGCACAGGTGAGGGTACGGAAAAGTGGGAGGGTCAGGGTACGTGCTGACGCACGGGTCAGTGCCAGCGTACGGGCCAGGAGTAGGCTACGGCGTAGGGTAAGGGGTAGGGCTGGTGGTGGGTTTCCGTTCTGGGCTAGTGTTAGGGTTAGGGAACGGCAAAGCTTAGGGCACAGGTGAGGGTACGGAAACGTGGGAGGGTCAGGCTACGTGCTGACGCACGGGTCGTTGCCAGCCTACGGGCCAGTTGTAGGCTACAGCGTAGGGTAAGGTGTAGGGCTGGTGGTGGGTTTCCTTTCCGGGCTAGGGTTAGGGTTAGAGAACGGCAAGGCTTAGGGCACAGGTGATGGTACGGAAACGTGGGAGGGTCAGGCTATGTCCTTATGCACGTGTTACTGCCAGCGTACAGGCCAGGATTAGGCTACAGCGTAGGGAGATGTGTTGGGCTGGTGGTGGGTTTTCGTTCCGAGCTAGGGTTAGGGTTAGGGAACGGCAAGTCGTAGGGCACATGTGAGTGTACAAAAACGTGGGAGGGTCAGGCTACATGCTGACGCACAGGTCAGTGCCAGCGTACGGGCCAGGAGTAGGCTACGGCGTAGGGTAAGGGGTAGGGATGGTGGTGGGTTTCCGTTCCGGTTTAGGGTTAGGGTTAGGGAACGGCAAGGCTTAGGGCACAGGTGAGGGTACGGAAACGTGGGAGGGTCAGGCTACGTGCTGACACACGGGTCAGTGACAGCGTACGGGCCAGGAGTAGGCTACGGCGTAGGGTAAGGGGTAGGGATGGTGGTGGGTTTCCGTTCCGGGCTAGGGTTAGGGTTAGGGAACGGCAAGGCTTAGGGCACAGGTGAGGGTACGGAAATGAGGGAGGTTCAGGCTACGTGCTGACGCACGGGTCAGTGCCAGCGTACGGGCCAGGAGTAGGCTACGGTGCAAGGTAAGGTGTAGGGCTGGTAGAGGGTTTCTTTTCCGGGGTAGGGATAGGGTTAGGGAACGGCAAGGCTTAGGGCACAGGTGTGGGTACGGAAACGTGGGAGGGTCAGGCTATGTGCTGATGCACGTGTCACTGCCAGCATACAGGCCAAGAGTAGGCTACAGCGTAGGGAGATGTGTTGGGCTGGTGGTGGGTTTTCGTTCCGAGCTAGGGTTAGGGTTAGGGAATGGCAAGTCTTAGGGCACAGGTGAGTGTACAGAAATGTGGGAGGCTCAGGCTATGTGCTGACGCACGTGTCAGTGCCAGCGTACGGGCCATGATTACGCTAAGGCGTAGGGTAAGGGGTAGGGCTGGTGTTGGGTTTCCGTTTCGGGCTAGGGTTAGGGTTAGGGAACGGCAAGGCTTAGGGCACAGGTGAGGGTACGGAAACGTGGGAGGGTCAGGCTACGTGCTGACGCACGGGTCAGTGCCTGCGTACGGGCCAGGAGTAGGCTACGGCTTGGGGGTAAGGTGTAGGGCTGGTGGAGTGTTTCCGCTCCGGGCTAGGGTTAGGGTTAGGGAACGGCAAGTCTTATGGCACAGGTGAGGGTACGGAAATGTGGGAGGGTCAGGCTACGTGCTGATGCACGTGTGACTGCCAGCGTACGGGTCCGGAGTAGGCTACGGCGTAGGGAAATGTGTTTGGCTGGTGGTGGATTTCCGTTCCGAGCTAGGGTTAGGGTTAGGGAACGGCAAGGCTTAGGGCACAGGTGAGGGTACGGAAACGTGGGAGGGTCAGGCTACGTGCTGACACACGGGTCAGTGCCATCGTACGGGCCAGGAGTAGGCTACGGCTTGGGGGTAAGGCGTAGGGCTGGTGGTGGGTTTCCGTTCCGAGCTAGGGTTAGGGTTAGGGAACGGCAAGGCTTAGGGTACAGGTGAGGGTACGGAAACGTTGGAGGGTCAGGCTAAGTGCTGACGCACGGGTCAGTGCCAGCGTACGGGCCAGGAGTAGGCTACGGCTTGGGCATAAGTTGTAGGGCTGGTGGTGGGTTTCCATTCCGGGCTAGGGTTAGGGTTAGGGAACGGCAAGCCTTAGGGCACAGGTGAGTGTATGGAAACGTGGGAGGGTCAGGCTACGTGCTGACGCACAGGTCAGTGCCATGGTACGGGACAGGAGTAGGCTACGGCGTAGGGTAAGGTGTAGGCCTGGTGGTGGGTTTCCGTTCCGGGCTAGGGTTAGGGTTAGGGAACGGCTAGGATTAGGGCACAGGTGAGGGTACGGAAACGTGGGAGGGTCAGGCTACGTGCTGACGCATGGGTCAGTTCCAGCGTACGGGCCAGGATTAGGCTACGGTGTAGGGTAAGGTGTAGGGCTTGTGGTGGATTTCTGTTCCGAGCTAGGGTTAGGGTTACGTAACGGCAAGGCTTAGGGCACAGGTGATTGTATGGAAACGTGGGAGGGTTAGGCTACGTGCTGACGCACGGGTCAGTGCCAGCGTACGGGCCAGGTGTAGGCTACGGCTTCGGGGTAAGGTGTAGGGCTGGTGGTGCTTTCCCGTTCCTTGCTAGGGTTAGGGTTAGGGAACGGCAAGGCTTAGGGCCCAGGTGAGGGTACGGAAATGTGGGAGGGTCAGGCTACGTGCTGACGCACGGTTCAGTGCCCGCATACGGGCCAGGAGTAGGCTACGGCTTGGGGTTAAGGTGTAGGGCTGGTGGTGGGTTTCCGCTCCGGGCTAGGGTTAGGGTTAGGGAACGGCAAGCCTTATGGCACAGGTCAGGGTACGGAAATGTGGGAGGGTCAGGCTATGTGCTGACGCACGGGTCAGTGCCAGCGTACGGGCCAGGAGTAGACTACGGTGTAGGGTAAGGTGTAGGGCTGGTGGTGGGTTTCCTTTTCGGGCTAGGGTTAGGGTTGGGGAAGGGCAATGCTTAGGGCACAGGTGAGGGTACGGAAAAGTGGGAGGGTCAGGCTACGTGCTGATGCACGGGTCAGTGCCGGCGTACGGGCCAGGAGTAGCCTACGGTGTAGGGTAAGGGGTAGGGCTGGTGGTGGGTTTCCGTTCTGGGCTAGGGTTAGGGTTAGGGAACGGCACAGCTTAGGGTACAGGTGAGGGTACGGAAACGTGGGAGGGTCAGGCTACGTGCTGACGCACGGGTCGTTGCCAGCCTACGGGCCAGTTGTAGGCTACAGCGTAGGGTAAGGTGTAGGGCTGGTGGTGGGTTTCCTTTCCGGGCTAGGGTTAGGGTTAGAGAACGGCAAGGCTTAGGGCACAGGTGAGGGTACGGAAATGTGGGAGGGTCAGGCTATGTGCTGATGCACGTGTCACTGCCAGCGTACAGGCCAGGAGTAGGCTACAGCGTAGGGAGATGTGTTGGGCTGGTGGTGGGTTTTCGTTCCGAGCTAGGGTTAGGGTTAGGGAACGGCAAGTCGTAGGGCACAGGTGAGTGTACAGAAACGTGGGAGGGTCAGGCTACATGCTGACGCATGTGTCAGTGCCAGCGTACGGGCCAGGAGTACGCTAAGGCGTAGGGTAAGGGGTAGGGCTGGTGTTGGGTTTGCGTTCCGGGCTAGGGTTAGGGTTAGGGAACGGCAAGGCTTAGGGCACAGGTGAGGGTACGGAAACGTGGGAGGGTCAGGCTACGTGCTGACGCACGGGTCAGTGCCAGCGTACGGGCCGGGAGTAGGCTAAGGCTTGGGGGTAAGTTGTAGGGCTGGTGGTGTGTTTCCGCTCCGGGCTAGGGTTAGGGTTAGGGAACGGCAAGTCTTATGGCACAGGTGAGGGTACGGAAATGTGGGAGGGTCAGGCTACGTGCTGACGCACGTGTGAGTGCCAGCGTACGGGTCAGGAGTAGGCTACGGCGTAGGGAAATATGTTTGGCTGGTGGTGGATTTCCGTTCCGAGCTAGGGTTAGGGTTAGGGAACGGCAAGGCTTAGGGCACAGGTGATGGTACGGAAACGTGGGAGGTTCAGGCTACGTGCTGACGCACGGGTCAGTTCCAGCGTACGGGCCATGATTACGCTACGGCGTAGGGTAAGGTGTAGGGCTGGTGTTGGGTTTCCGTTTCGGGCTAGGGTTAGGGTTAGGGAACGGCAAGGCTTAGGGCACAGGTGAGGGTACGGAAACGTGGGAGGGTCAGGCTACGTGCTGACGCACGGGTCAGTGCCTGCGTACGGGCCAGGAGTAGGCTACGGCTTGGGGGTAAGGTGTAGGGCTGGTGGAGTGTTTCCGCTCCGGGCTAGGGTTAGGGTTAGGGAACGGCAAGTCTTATGGCACAGGTGAGGGTACGGAAATGTGGGAGGGTCAGGCTACGTGCTGATGCACGTGTGAGTGCCAGCGTACGGGTCCGGAGTAGGCTACGGCGTAGGGAAATGTGTTTGGCTGGTGGTGGATTTCCGTTCCGAGCTAGGGTTAGGGTTAGGGAACGGCAAGGCTTAGGGCACAGGTGAGGGTACGGAAACGTGGGAGGGTCAGGCTACGTGCTGACACACGGGTCAGTGCCATCGTACGGGCCAGGAGTAGGCTACGGCTTGGGGGTAAGGCGTAGGGCTGGTGGTGGGTTTCCGTTCCGAGCTAGGGTTAGGGTTAGGGAACGGCAAGGCTTAGGGTACAGGTGAGGGTACGGAAACGTTGGAGGGTTAGGCTAAGTGCTGACGCACGGGTCAGTGCCAGCGTACGGGCCAGGAGTAGGCTATGGCTTGGGCATAAGTTGTAGGGCTGGTGGTGGGTTTCCATTCCGGGCTAGGGTTAGGGTTAGGGAACGGCAAGCCTTAGGGCACAGGTGAGTGTATGGAAACGTGGGAGGGTCAGGCTACGTGCTGACGCACAGGTCAGTGCCATGGTACGGGACAGGAGTAGGCTACGGCGTAGGGTAAGGTGTAGGCCTGGTGGTGGGTTTCCGTTCCGGGCTAGGGTTAGGGTTAGGGAACGGCTAGGATTAGGGCACAGGTGAGGGTACGGAAACGGGGGAGGGTCAGGCTACGTGCTGACGCATGGGTCAGTTCCAGCGTACGGGCCAGGATTAGGCTACGGCGTAGGGTAAGGTGTAGGGCTTGTGGTGGATTTCTGTTCCGAGCTAGGGTTAGGGTTACGTAACGGCAAGGCTTATGGCACAGGTGATTGTATGGAAACGTGGGAGGGTTAGGCTACGTGCTGACGCACGGGTCAGTGCCAGCGTACGGGCCAGGTGTAGGCTACGGCTTCGGGGTAAGGTGTAGGGCTGGTGGTGCTTTCCCGTTCCTTGCTAGGGTTAGGGTTAGGGAACGGCAAGGCTTAGGGCCCAGGTGAGGGTACGGAAATGTGGGAGGGTCAGGCTACGTGCTGACGCACGGTTCAGTGCCCGCATACGGGCCAGGAGTAGGCTACGGCTTGGGGTTAAGGTGTAGGGCTGGTGGTGGGTTTCCGCTCCGGGCTAGGGTTAGGGTTAGGGAACGGCAAGCCTTATGGCACAGGTCAGGGTACGGAAATGTGGGAGGGTCAGGCTATGTGCTGACGCACGGGTCAGTGCCAGCGTACGGGCCAGGAGTAGACTACGGTGTAGGGTATGGTGTAGGGCTGGTGGTGGGTTTCCGTTTCGGGCTAGGGTTAGGGTTGGGGAAGGGCAATGCTTAGGGCACAGGTGAGGGTACGGAAAAGTGGGAGGGTCAGGCTACGTGCTGATGCACGGGTCAGTGCCGGCGTACGGGACAGGAGTAGCCTACGGTGTAGGGTAAGGGGTAGGGCTGGTGGTGGGTTTCCGTTCTGGGCTAGGGTTAGGGTTAGGGAACGGCAAAGCTTAGGGTACAGGTGAGGGTACGGAAACGTGGGAGGGTCAGGCTACGTGCTGACGCACGGGTCGTTGCCAGCCTACGGGCCAGTTGTAGGCTACAGCGTAGGGTAAGGTGTAGGGCTGGTGGTGGGTTTCCTTTCCGGGCTAGGGTTAGGGTTAGAGAACGGCAAGGCTTAGGGCACAGGTGAGGGTACGGAAATGTGGGAGGGTCAGGCTATGTGCTGATGCACGTGTCACTGCCAGCGTACAGGCCAGGAGTAGGCTACAGCGTAGGGAGATGTGTTGGGCTGGTGGTGGGTTTTCGTTCCGAGCTAGGGTTAGGGTTAGGGAACGGCAAGTCGTAGGGCACAGGTGAGTGTACAGAAACGTGGGAGGGTCAGGCTACATGCTGACGCATGTGTCAGTGCCAGCGTACGGGCCAGGAGTACGCTAAGGCGTAGGGTAAGGGGTAGGGCTGGTGTTGGGTTTGCGTTCCGGGCTAGGGTTAGGGTTAGGGAACGGCAAGGCTTAGGGCACAGGTGAGGGTACGGAAACGTGGGAGGGTCAGGCTACGTGCTGACGCACGGGTCAGTGCCAGCGTACGGGCCGGGAGTAGGCTACGGCTTGTGGGTAAGTTGTAGGGCTGGTGGTGTGTTTCCGCTCCGGGCTAGGGTTAGGGTTAGGGAACGGCAAGTCTTATGGCACAGGTGAGGGTACGGAAATGTGGGAGGGTCAGGCTACGTGCTGACGCACGTGTGAGTGCCAGCGTACGGGTCAGGAGTAGGCTACGGCGTAGGGAAATATGTTTGGCTGGTGGTGGATTTCCGTTCCGAGCTAGGGTTAGGGTTAGGGAACGGCAAGGCTTAGGGCACAGGTGATGGTACGGAAACGTGGGAGGGTCAGGCTACGTGCTGACGCACGGGTCAGTTCCAGCGTATGGGCCAGGAGTAGGCTACGGCGTACGGTAAGGTGTAAGGCTGGTGGTGGGTTTTCGTTCTGGGCTAGGGTTAGGGTTAGGGAACGGCAAGGCTTAGGGCACAGGTGAGGGTACAGAAATGTGGGAGGGTCAGGCTACGTGCTGACGCACGTGTCAGTGCCAGCGTACGGGCCAGGAGTACGCTAAGGCGTAGGGTAAGGGGTAGGGCTGGTGGTGGATTTCCTTTCCGGTCTAGGGTTAGGGTTAGGGAGCGGGAAGGTTTAGGGCACTGGTGAGGGTACGGAAACGTGGGAGGTTCAGGCTACATGCTGACGCACGGGTCAGTGCCAGCATACGGGCCAGGAGTAGGCTACGGCTTGGGGGTAAGGTGTAGACCTGGTGGTGTGTTTCCGCTCCGGGCTAGGGTTAGGGTTAGGGAACGGCAAGTCTTATGGCACAGGTGAGGGTACGGAAATGTGGGAGGGTCAGGCTACGTGCTGACGCACGGGTCAGTGCCAGCGTATGGGTCAGGAATAGGCTACGGCGTAGGAACATGTGTTTGTCTGGTGGTGGATTTCCGTTCCGAGCTAGGGTTAGAGTTAGGGAACGGCAAGGCTTAGGGCACAGGTGAGGGTACGGAAACGTGGGAGGGTCAGGCTACGTGCTGACACACGGGTCAGTGCCAGCGTATGGGCCAGGAGTAGGCTACGGCGTATGGTAAGGTGTAGGGCTGGTGGTGGGTTTCCGTTCTGGGCTAGGGTTAGGGTTAGGTAACGGCAAGGCTTAGGGCACAGGTGAGGGTAGAGAAACGTGGGAGGGTCAGGCTACGTGCTGACGCACGGGTCAGTGCCAGCGTACGGGCCAGGAGTAGGCTACGGCGTAGGGTAAGGTGTAGGGCTGGTGGTGGGTTTCCATTCGGGGCTAGGGTTAGGGTTAGGGAACGGCAAGGCTTAGGGCACAGGTGAGGGTACGGAAACGTGGGAGGGTCAGGCTACGTGCTGACACACGGGTCAGTGCCAGCGTACGGGCCAGGAGTAGGCTACGGCTTGGGGGTAAGGTGTAGGGCTGGTGGTGGGTTTCCGTTCCGAGCTAGGGTTAGGGTTAGGGAACGGCAAGGCTTAGGGTACAGGTGAGGGTACGGAAACGTTGGAGGGTCAGGCTAAGTGCTGACGCACGGGTCAGTGCCAGCGTACGGGCCAGGAGTAGGCAACGGCTTGGGCATAAGTTGTAGGGCTAGTGGTGGGTTTCCATTCCGGGCTAGGGTTAGGGTTAGGGAACGGCAAGGCTTAGGGCACAGGTGAGTGTATGGAAACGTGGGAGGGTCAGGCTACGTGCTGGCGCACATGTCAGTGCCATGGTACGGGACAGGAGGAGGCTATGGCGTAGGGTAAGGTGTAGGCCTGGTGGTGGGTTTCTGTTCCGGGCTAGGGTTAGGGTTAGGGAACGGCAAGGCTTAGGGCACAGGTGAGGGTACGGAAACGTCGGAGGGTCAGGCTACGTGCTGACGCACGGGTCAGTTCCACCGTATGGGCCAGGAGTAGGCTACGGCGTACGGTAAGGTGTAAGGCTGGTGGTGGGTTTTCGTTCTGGGCTAGGGTTAGGGTTAGGTAACGGCAAGGCTTAGGGCACAGGTGACGGTAGAGAAATGTGGGAGGGTCAGGCTACGTGCTGACGCACGTGTCAGTGCCAGCGTACGGGCCAGGAGTACGCTAAGGCGTAGGGTAAGGGGTAGGGCTGGTGGTGGTTTTCCTTTCCGGTCTAGGGTTAGGGTTAGGGAGCGGCAAGGTTTAGGGCACAGGTGAGGGTACGGAAACGTGGGAGGTTCAGGCTACATGCTGACGCACGGGTCAGTGCCAGCATACGGGCCAGGAGTAGGCTACGGCTTGGGGGTAAGGTGTAGACCTGGTGGTGTGTTTCCGCTCCGGGCTAGGGTTAGGGTTAGGGAACGGCAAGTCTTACGGCACAGGTGAGGGTACGGAAATGTGGGAGGGTCAGGCTACGTGCTGACGCACGGGTCAGTGCCAGCGTACGGGTCAGGAATAGGCTACGGCGTAGGAAAATGTGTTTGGCTGGTGGTGGATTTCCGTTCCGAGCTAGGGTTAGGGTTAGGGAACGGCAAGGCTTAGGGCACAGGTGAGGGTACGGAAACGTGGGAGGGTCAGGCTACGTGCTGACGCACGAGTCAGTGCCAGCGTATGGGCCAGGAGTAGGCTACGGCGTACGGTAAGGTGTAGGGCTGGTGGTGGGTTTCCGTTCTGGGCTAGGGTTAGGGTTAGGGAACGGCAAGGCTTAGGGCACAGGTGAGGGTAGAGAAACGTGGGAGGGTCAGGCTACGTGCTGACGCACGGGTCAGGGCCAGCGTATGGGCCAGGAGTAGGCTACGGCATAGGGTAAGGTGTAGGGCTGGTGGTGGGTTTCCATTCGGGGCTAGGGTTAGGGTTAGGGAACGGCAAGGCTTAGGGCACAGGTGAGGGTACGGAAACGTGGGAGGGTCAGGCTACGTGCTGACACACGGGTCAGTGCCAGCGTACGGGCCAGGAGTAGGCTACGGCTTGGGCATAAGTTGTAGGGCTGGTGGTGGGTTTCCATTCCGGGCTAGTGTTAGGGTTAGGGAACAGCAAGGCTTAGGGCACAGGTGAGTGTATGGAAACGTGGGAGGGTCAGGCTACGTGCTGAGGCCCAGGTCAGTGCCATGGTACGGGATAGGAGGAGGCTACGGCGTAGGGTAAGGTGTAGGGCTGGTGGTGTGTTTCCGCTCCGGGCTAGGGTTAGGGTTAGGGAACGGCAAGTCTTATGGCACAGGTGAGGGTACGGAAATGTGGGAGGGTCAGGCTACGTGCTGACGCACGGGTCAGTGCCAGCGTACGGGTCAGGAATAGGCTACGGCGTAGGAACATGTGTGTGTCTGGTGGTGGGTTTCCGTTCCGAGCTAGGGTTAGGGTTAGGGAACGGCAAGGCTTAGGGTACAGGTGAGGGTACGGAAACGTTGGAGGGTCAGGCTAAGTGCTGACGCACGGGTCAGTGCCAGTGTACGGGCCAGGAGTAGGCTACGGCTTGGGCATAAGTTGTAGGGCTGGTGGTGGGTTTCCATTCCGGGCTAGGGTTAGGGTTAGGGAACGGCAAGGCTTGGGGCACAGGTGAGTGTTTGGAAACGTGGGAGGGTCAGGCTACGTGCTGACGCACAGGTCAGTGCCATGGTACGGGACAGGAGGAGGCTACGGCGTAGGGTAAGGTGTAGGCCTGGTGGTGGGTTTCCGTTCCGGGCTAGGGTTAGGGTTAGGGAACGGCAAGGATTAGGGCACAGGTGAGGGTACGGAAACGTGGGAGGGTCAGGCTACGTGCTGACGCATGGGTCAGTTCCAGCGTACGGGCCAGGAGTAGGCTACGGTGTAGGGTAAGGTGTAGGGCTGGTGGTGGATTTCTGTTCCGGGCTAGGGTTAGGGTTACGTAACGGCAAGGCTTAGGGCACAGGTGATTGTATGGAAACGTGGGAGGGTCAGGCTACGTGCTGACGCACGGGTCAGTGCCAGCGTACGGGCCAGGAGTAGGCTACGGCTTGGGGGTAAGGTGTAGGGCTGGTGGTGTTTTCCCGTTCCGGGCTAGGGTTAGGGTTAGGGAACGGCAAGGCTTAGGGCACAGGTGAGGGTATGGAAATGTGGGAGGGTCAGGCTACGTGCTGACGCACGGGTCAGTGCCAGCATACGGGCCAGGAGTAGGCTACGGCTTGGGGTTAAGGTGTATGGCTGGTGGTGGGTTTCTGCTCCGGGCTAGGGTTAGGGTTAGGGAACGGCAAGTCTTATGGCACAGGTGAGGGTACAGAAATGGGGGAGGGTCAGGCTACGTGCTGACGCACGGGTCAGTGCCAGCGTACGGGTCAGGAATAGGCTACGGCGTAGGGAAATGTGTTTGTCTGGTGGTGGATTTCCGTTCCGAGCTAGGGTTAGGGTTAGGGAACGGCAAGGCTTAGGGCACAGGTGAGGGTACGGAAACGTGGGAGGGTCAGGCTACGTGCTGATGCACGAGTCAGTGCCAGCGTATGGGCCAGGAGTAGGCTACGGCGTACGGTAAGGTGTAAGGCTGGTGGTGGGTTTTCGTTCTGGGCTAGGGTTAGGGTTAGAGAACGGCAAGGCTTAGGGCACAGGTGAGGGTACGGAAACGTGGGAGGGTCAGGCTATGTGCTGATGCACGTGTCACTGCCAGCGTACAGGCCAGGAGTAGGCTACAGCGTAGGGAGATGTGTTGGGCTGGTGGTGGGTTTTCGTTCCGAGCTAGGGTTAGGGTTAGGGAACGGCAAGTCGTAGGGCACAGGTGAGTGTACAGAAACGTGGGAGGGTCAGGCTACATGCTGACGCATGTGTCAGTGCCAGCGTACGGGCCAGGAGTACGCTAAGGTGTAGGGTAAGGGGTAGGGCTGGTGTTGGGTTTGCGTTCCGGGCTAGGGTTAGGGTTAGGGAACGGCAAGGCTTAGGGCACAGGTGAGGGTACGGAAACGTGGGAGGGTCAGGCTACGTGCTGACGCACGAGTCAGTGCCAGCGTATGGGCCAGGAGTAGGCTACGGCGTACGGTAAGGTGTAAGGCTGGTGGTGGGTTTTCGTTCTGGGCTAGGGTTAGGGTTAGAGAACGGCAAGGCTTAGGGCACAGGTGAGGGTACGGAAACGTGGGAGGGTCAGGCTATGTGCTGATGCACGTGTCACTGCCAGCGTACAGGCCAGGAGTAGGCTACAGCGTAGGGAGATGTGTTGGGCTGGTGGTGGGTTTTCGTTCCGAGCTAGGGTTAGGGTTAGGGAACGGCAAGTCGTAGGGCACAGGTGAGTGTACAGAAACGTGGGAGGGTCAGGCTACATGCTGACGCATGTGTCAGTGCCAGCGTACGGGCCAGGAGTACGCTAAGGTGTAGGGTAAGGGGTAGGGCTGGTGTTGGGTTTGCGTTCCGGGCTAGGGTTAGGGTTAGGGAACGGCAAGGCTTAGGGCACAGGTGAGGGTACGGAAATGTGGGAGGGTCAGGCTACGTGCTGACGCACGTGTGAGTGCCAGCGTACGGGTCAGGAGTAGGCTACGGCGTAGGGAAATATGTTTGGCTGGTGGTGGATTTCCGTTCCGAGCTAGGGTTAGGGTTAGGGAACGGCAAGGCTTAGGGCACAGGTGATGGTACGGAAACGTGGGAGGGTCAGGCTACGTGCTGACGCACGGGTCAGTTCCAGCGTATGGGCCAGGAGTAGGCTACGGCGTACGGTAAGGTGTAAGGCTGGTGGTGGGTTTTCGTTCTGGGCTAGGGTTAGGGTTAGGGAACGGCAAGGCTTAGGGCACAGGTGAGGGTACAGAAATGTGGGAGGGTCAGGCTACGTGCTGACGCACGTGTCAGTGCCAGCGTACGGGCCAGGAGTATGCTAAGGCGTAGGGTAAGGGGTAGGGATGGTGGTGGATTTCCATTCCGGTCTAGGGTTAGGGTTAGGGAGCGGAAAGGCTTAGGGCACAGGTGAGGGTACGGAAACGTGGGAGGGTCAGGCTTCATGCTGACGCACGGGTCAGTGCCAGCATACGGGCCAGGAGTAGGCTACGGCTTGGGGGTAAGGTGTAGGGCTGGTGGTGTGTTTCCGCTCCGGGCTAGGTTTAGGGTTAGGGAACGGCAAGTCTTATGGCACAGGTGAGGGTACGGAAATGTGGGAGGGTCAGGCTACGTGCTGACGCACGGGTCAGTGCCAGCGTACGGGTCAGGAATAGGCTACGGCGTAGGAACATGTGTGTGTCTGGTGGTGGATTTCCGTTCCGAGCTAGGGTTAGGGTTAGGGAACGGCAAGGCTTAGGGCACAGGTGAGGGTACGGAAACGTGGGAGGGTCAGGCTACGTGCTGACACACGGGTCAGTGCCAGCGTATGGGCCAGGAGTAGGCTACGGCGTACGGTAAGGTGTAGGGCTGGTGGTGGGTTTCCGTTCTGGGCTAGGGTTAGGGTTAGGTAACGGCAAGGCTTAGGGCACAGGTGAGGGTAGAGAAACGTGGGAGGGTCAGGCTACGTGCTGACGCACGGGTCAGTGCCAGCGTACGGGCCAGGAGTAGGCTACGGCTTGGGGGTAAGGTGTAGGGCTGGTGGTGGGTTTCCGTTCCGAGCTAGGGTTAGGGTTAGGGAACGGCAAGGCTAGGGTACAGGTGAGGGTACGGAAACGTTGGAGGGTCAGGCTAAGTGCTGACGCACGGGTCAGTGCCAGCGTACGGACCAGGAGTAGGCTACGGCTTGGGCATAAGTTGTAGGGCTGGTGGTGGGTTTCCATTCCGGGCTAGGGTTAGGGTTAGGGAACGGCAAGGCTTGGGGCACAGGTGAGTGTTTGGAAACGTGGGAGGGTCAGGCTACGTGCTGACGCACAGGTCAGTGCCATGGTACGGGACAGGAGGAGGCTACGGCGTAGGGTAAGGTGTAGGCCTGGTGGTGGGTTTCCATTCCTGGCTAGGGTTAGGGTTAGGGAACGGCAAGGATTAGGTCACAGGTGAGGGTACGGAAACGTGGGAGGGTCAGGCTACGTGCTGACGCATGGGTCAGTTCCAGCGTACGGGCCAGGAGTAGGCTACAGCGTAGGGTATGGTGTAGGGCTGGTGGTGGATTTCTGTTCCGGGCTAGGGTTAGGGTTACGTAACGGCAAGGCTTAGGGCACAGGTGATTGTATGGAAACGTGAGAGGGTCTGGCTACGTGCTGACGCACGGGTCTGTGCCAGCGTACGGGCCAGGAGTAGGCTACGGCGTAGGGAAATTTGTTTGGCTGGTGGTGGATTTCGGTTCCGAGCTAGGGTTAGGGTTAGGGAACGGCAAGGCTTAGGGCACAGGTGAGGGTACGGAAACGTGGGAGGGTCAGGCTACGTGCTGACGCACGGGTCAGTTCCACCGTATGGGCCAGGAGTAGGCTACGGCGTACGGTAAGGTGTAAGGCTGGTGGTGGGTTTTCGTTCTGGGCTAGGGTTAGGGTTAGGGAACGGCAAGGCTTAGGGCACAGGTGAGGGTACAGAAATGTGGGAGGGTCAGGCTACGTGCTGACGCACGTGTCAGTGCCAGCGTACGGGCCAGCAGTACGCTAAGGCGTAGGGTAAGGGGTAGGGCTGGTGGTGGTTTTCCATTCCGGTCTAGGGTTAGGGTTAGGGAGCGGCAAGGCTTAGGGCACAGGTGTGGGTACGGAAACGTGGGAGGTTCAGGCTACATGCTGACGGACGGGTCAGTGCCAGCATACGGGCCAGGAGTAGGCTACGGCTTGGGGGTAAGTTGTAGACCTGGTGGTGTGTTTCCGCTCCGGGCTAGGGTTAGTGTTAGGGAACGGCAAGTCTTATGGCACAGGTGACGGTATGGAAATGTGGGAGGGTCAGGCTACGTGCTGACGCACGGGTCAGTGCCAGCGTACGGGTCAGGAATAGGCTACGGCGTAGGAAAATGTGTTTGGCTGGTGGTGGATTTCCGTTCCGAGCTACGGTTAGGGTTAGGGAACGGCAAGGCTTAGGGCTCAGGTGAGTGTATGGAAACGTGGGAGGGTCAGGCTACGTGCTGACGCACAGGTCAGTGCCATGGTACGGGACAGGAGGAGGCTACGGCGTAGGGTAAGGTGTAGGCCTGGTGGTGGGTTTCCGTTCCGGGCTAGGGTTAGGGTTAGGGAACGGCAAGGATTACGGCACAGGTGAGGGTACGGAAACGTGGGAGGGTCAGGCTACGTGCTGACGCATGGGTCAGTTCCAGCGTACGGGCCAGGAGTAGGCTATGGCGTAGGGTAAGGTGTAGGGCTGGTGGTGGATTTCTGTTCCGGGCTAGGGTTAGGGTTACGTAACGGCAAGGCTTAGGGCACAGGTGATTGTATGGAAACGTGGGAGGGTCAGGCTACGTGCTGACGCACGGGTCAGTGCCAGCGTACGGGCCAGGAGTAGGCTACGGCTTGGGGGTAAGGTGTAGGGCTGGTGGTGTTTTCCCGTTCCGGACTAGCGTTTGGGTTAGGGAACGGCAAGGCTTAGGGCACAGGTGAGGGTACGGAAATGTGGGAGGGTCAGGCTACGTGCTGACGCACGGGTCAGTGCCAGCATACGGGCCATGAGTAAGCTACGTCTTGGGGTTAAGGTGTAGGGCTGGTGGTGGGTTTCCGCTCCGGGCTAGGGTTAGGGTTAGGGAACGGCAAGTCTTATTGCACAGGTGAGGGTACGGAAATGTGGGAGGGTCAGGCTACGTGCTGACGCACGGGTCAGTGCCAGCGTACGGGTCAGGAATTGGCTACGGCGTAGGGAAATGTGTTTGGCTGGTGGTGGATTTCCGTTCCGAGCTAGGGTTAGGGTTAGGGAACGGCAAGGCTTAGGGCACAGGTGAGGGTACGGAAACGTGGGAGGGTCAGGCTACGTGCTGACGCACGGGTCAGTGCTAGCGTATGGGCCAGGAGTAGGCTACGGCATAGGGTAAGGTGTAGGGCTGGTGGTGGGTTTCCGTTCCGGGCTAGGGTTAGGGTTAGGGAACGGCAAGGATTAGGGCACAGGTGAGGGTACAGAAACGTGGGAGGGTCAGGCTACGTGCTGACGCATGGGTCAGTTCCAGCGTACGGGCCAGGAGTAGGCTACGGCGTACGATAAGGTGTAGGGCTGGTGGTGGATTTCTGTTCTGGGCTAGGGTTAGGGTTAGGTAACGGCAAGGCTTAGGGCAAAGGTGATTGTATGGAAACGTGGGAGGGTCAGGGTACGTGCTGACGCATGGGTCAGTGCCAGCGTACGGTCCAGGAGTAGGCTACGGATTGGGGGTAAGTTGTAGGGCTGGTGGTGTTTTCCCGTTCCGGGCTAGTGTTAGGGTGAGGGAACGGCAAGGCTTAGGGCACAGGTCAGGGTACGGAAATGTGGGAGGGTCAGGCTACGTGCTGACGCACGGGTCAGTGCCAGCTTACGGGCCAGGAGTAGACTACGGTGTAGGGTAAGGTGTAGGGCTGGTGGTGGGTTTCCGTTTGGGGCTAGGGTTAGGGTTGGGGAACGGCAATGCTTAGGGCACAGGTGAGGGTACGGAAAAGTGGGAGGGTCAGGGTACGTGCTGAGGCACGGGTCAGTGCCAGCGTACGGGCCAGGAGTAGGCTACGGCGTAGGGTAAGGGGTAGGGCTGGTGGTGGGTTTCCGTTCTGGGCTAGTGTTAGGGTTAGGGAACGGCAAAGCTTAGGGCACAGGTGAGGGTACGGAAACGTGGGAGGGTCAGGCTACGTGCTGACGCACGTGTCGTTGCCAGCCTACGGGCCAGTTGTAGGCTACAGCGTAGGGTAAGGTGTAGGGCTGGTGGTGGGTTTCCTTTCCGGGCTAGGGTTAGGGTTAGAGAACGGCAAGGCTTAGGGCACAGGTGATGGTACGGAAACGTGGGAGGGTCAGGCTATGTCCTTATGCACGTGTTACTGCCAGCGTACAGGCCAGGATTAGGCTACAGCGTAGGGAGATGTGTTGGGCTGGTGGTGGGTTTTCGTTCCGAGCTAGGGTTAGGCTTAGGGAACGGCAAGTCGTAGGGCACATGTGAGTGTACAGAAACGTGGGAGGGTCAGGCTACATGCTGACGCACAGGTCAGTGCCAGCGTACGGGCCAGGAGTAGGCTACGGCGTAGGGTAAGGGGTAGGGATGGTGGTGGGTTTCCGTTCCGGTTTAGGGTTAGGGTTAGGGAACGGCAAGGCTTAGGGCACAGGTGAGGGTACGGAAACGTGGGAGGGTCAGGCTACGTGCTGACACACGGGTCAGTGACAGCGTACGGGCCAGGAGTAGGCTACGGCGTAGGGTAAGGGGTAGGGATGGTGGTGGGTTTCCGTTCCGGGCTAGGGTTAGGGTTAGGGAACGGCAAGGCTTAGGGCACAGGTGAGGGTACGGAAACGAGGGAGGTTAAGGCTACGTGCTGACGCACGGGTCAGTGCCAGCGTACGGGCCAGGAGTAGGCTACGGTGCAAGGTAAGGTGTAGGGCTGGTAGAGGGTTTCTTTTCCGGGGTAGGGATAGGGTTAGGGAACGGCAAGGCTTAGGGCACAGGTGAGGGTACGGAAACGTGGGAGGGTCAGGCTATGTGCTGATGCACGTGTCACTGCCAGCATACAGGCCAAGATTAGGCTACAGCGTAGGGAGATGTGTTGGGCTGGTGGTGGGTTTTCGTTCCGAGCTAGGGTTAGGGTTAGGGAATGGCAAGTCTTAGGGCACAGGTGAGTGTACGGAAATGTGGGAGGCTCAGGCTACGTGTTGACGCACGTGTCAGTGCCAGCGTACGGGCCATGATTACGCTAAGGCGTAGGGTAAGGGGTAGGGCTGGTGTTGGGTTTCCGTTTCGGGCTAGGGTTAGGGTTAGGGAACGGCAAGGCTTAGGGCACAGGTGAGGGTACGGAAACGTGGGAGGGTCAGGCTACGTGCTGACGCACGGGTCAGTGCCTACGTACGGGCCAGGAGTAGGCTACGGCTTGGGGGTAAGGTGTAGGGCTGGTGGAGTGTTTCCGCTCCGGGCTAGGGTTAGGGTTAGGGAACGGCAAGTCTTATGGCACAGGTGAGGGTACGGAAATGTGGGAGGGTCAGGCTACGTGCTGATGCACGTGTGAGTGCCAGCGTACGGGTCCGGAGTAGGCTACGGCGTAGGGAAATGTGTTTGGCTGGTGGTGGATTTCCGTTCCGAGCTAGGGTTAGGGTTAGGGAACGGCAAGGCTTAGGGCACAGGTGAGGGTACGGAAACGTGGGAGGGTCAGGCTACGTGCTGACACACGGGTCAGTGCCATCGTACGGGCCAGGAGTAGGCTACGGCTTGGGGGTAAGGCGTAGGGCTGGTGGTGGGTTTCCGTTCCGAGCTAGGGTTAGGGTTAGGGAACGGCAAGGCTTAGGGTACAGGTGAGGGTACGGAAACGTTGGAGGGTCAGGCTAAGTGCTGACGCACGGGTCAGTGCCAGCATACGGGCCAGGAGTAGGCTACGGCTTGGGCATAAGTTGTAGGGCTGGTGGTGGGTTTCCATTCCGGGCTAGGGTTAGGGTTAGGGAACGGCAAGCCTTAGGGCACAGGTGAGTGTATGGAAACGTGGGAAGGTCAGGCTACGTGCTGACGCACAGGTCAGTGCCATGGTACGGGACAGGAGTAGGCTACGGCGTAGGGTAAGGTGTAGGCCTGGTGGTGGGTTTCCGTTCCGGGCTAGGGTTAGGGTTAGGGAACGGCTAGGATTAGGGCACAGGTGAGGGTACGGAAACGTGGGAGGGTCAGGCTACGTGCTGACGCACGGGTCGTTGCCAGCCTACGGGCCAGTTGTAGGCTACAGCGTAGGGTAAGGTGTAGGGCTGGTGGTGGGTTTCCTTTCCGGGCTAGGGTTAGGGTTAGAGAACGGCAAGGCTTAGGGCACAGGTGAGGGTACGGAAACGTGGGAGGGTCAGGCTATGTGCTGATGCACGTGTCACTGCCAGCGTACAGGCCAGGAGTAGGCTACAGCGTAGGGAGATGTGTTGGGCTGGTGGTGGGTTTTCGTTCCGAGCTAGGGTTAGGGTTAGGGAACGGCAAGTCGTAGGGCACAGGTGAGTGTACAGAAACGTGGGAGGGTCAGGCTACATGCTGACGCATGTGTCAGTGCCAGCGTACGGGCCCGGAGTACGCTAAGGCGTAGGGTAAGGTGTAGGGCTGGTGTTGGGTTTGCGTTCCGGGCTAGGGTTAGGGTTAGGGAACGGCAAGGCTTAGGGCACAGGTGAGGGTACGGAAACGTGGGAGGGTCAGGCTACGTGCTGACGCACGGGTCAGTGCCAGCGTACGCGCCGGGAGTAGGCTACGGCTTGGGGGTAAGGTGTAGGGCTGGTGGTGTGTTTCCGCTCCGGGCTAGGGTTAGGGTTAGGGAACGGCAAGTCTTATGGCACAGGTGAGGGTACGGAAATGTGGGAGGGTCAGGCTACGTGCTGACGCACGTGTCAGTGCCAGCGTACGGGCCAGGAGTACGCTAAGGCGTAGGGTAAGGGGTAGGGCTGGTGGTGGATTTCCTTTCCGGTCTATGGTTAGGGTTAGGGAGCGGCAAGTTTTAGGGCACAGGTGAGGGTACGGAAACGTGGGAGGTTCAGGCTACATGCTGACGCACGGGTCAGTGCCAGCATACGGGCCAGGAGTAGGCTACGGCTTGGGGGTAAGGTGTAGACCTGGTGGTGTGTTTCCGCTCCGGGCTAGGGTTAGGGTTAGGGAACGGCAAGTCTTATGGCACAGGTGAGGGTACGGAAATGTGGGAGGGTCAGGCTACGTGCTGACGCACGGGTCAGTGCCAGCGTATGGGTCAGGAATAGGCTACGGCGTAGGAACATGTGTTTGTCTGGTGGTGGATTTCCGTTCCGAGCTAGGGTTAGGGTTAGGGAACGGCAAGGCTTAGGGCACAGGTGAGGGTACGGAAACGTGGGAGGGTCAGGCTACGTGCTGACACACGGGTCAGTGCCAGCGTATGGGCCAGGAGTAGGCTACGGCGTACGGTAAGGTGTAGGGCTGGTGGTGGGTTTCCGTTCTGGGCTAGCGTTAGGGTTAGGTAACGGCAAGGCTTAGGGCACAGGTGAGGGTAGAGAAACGTGGGAGGGTCAGGCTACGTGCTGACGCACGGGTCAGTGCCAGCGTACGGGCCAGGAGTAGGCTACGGCTTGGGGGTAAGGTGTAGGGCTAGTGGTGGGTTTCCGTTCCGAGCTAGGGTTAGGGTTAGGGAACGGCAAGGCTTAGGGTACAGGTGAGGGTACGGAAACGTTGGAGGGTCAGGCTAAGTGCTGACGCACGGGTCAGTGCCAGCGTACGGGCCAGGAGTAGGCTACGGCTTGGGGGTAAGGTGTAGACCTGGTGGTGTGTTTCCGCTCCGGGCTAGGGTTAGGGTTAGGGAACGGCAAGTCTTACGGCACAGGTGAGGGTACGGAAATGTGGGAGGGTCAGGCTACGTGCTGACGCACGGGTCAGTGCCAGCGTACGGGTCAGGAATAGGCTACGGCGTAGGAAAATGTGTTTGGCTGGTGGTGGATTTCCGTTCCGAGCTAGGGTTAGGGTTAGGGAACGGCAAGGATTAGGGCACAGGTGAGGGTACGGAAACGTGGGAGGGTCAGGCTACGTGCTGACGCATGGGTCAGTTCCAGCGTACGGGCCAGGAGTAGGCTACGGCGTACGATAAGGTGTAGGGCTGGTGGTGGATTTCTGTTCTGGGCTAGGGTTAGGGTTAGGTAACGGCAAGGCTTAGGGCACAGGTGATTGTATGGAAACGTGGGAGGGTCAGGCTACGTGCTGACGCATGGGTCAGTGCCAGCGTACGGTCCAGGAGTAGGCTACGGATTGGGGGTAAGTTGTAGGGCTGGTGGTGTTTTCCCTTTCCGGGCTAGTGTTAGGGTGAGGGAACGGCAAGGCTTAGGGCACAGGTCAGGGTACGGAAATGTGGGAGCGTCAGGCTACGTGCTGACGCACGAGTCAGTGCCAGCTTACGGGCCAGGAGTAGACTACGGTGTAGGGTAAGGTGTAGGGCTGGTGGTGGGTTTCCGTTTGTGGCTAGGGTTAGGGTTGGGGAACGGCAATGCTTAGGGCACAGGTGAGGGTACGGAAAAGTGGGAGGGTCAGGGTACGTGCTGACGCACGGGTCAGTGCCAGCGTACGGGCCAGGAGTAGGCTACGGCGTAGGGTAAGGGGTAGGGCTGGTGGTGGGTTTCCGTTCTGGGCTAGTGTTAGGGTTAGGGAACGGCAAAGCTTAGGGCACAGGTGAGGGTACGGAAACGTGGGAGGGTCAGGCTACGTGCTGACGCACGGGTCGTTGCCAGCCTACGGGCCAGTTGTAGGCTACAGCGTAGGGTAAGGTGTAGGGCTGGTGGTGGGTTTCCTTTCCGGGCTAGGGTTAGGGTTAGAGAACGGCAAGGCTTAGGGCACAGGTGATGGTACGGAAACGTGGGAGGGTCAGGCTATGTCCTTATGCACGTGTTACTGCCAGCGTACAGGCCAGGATTAGGCTACAGCGTAGGGAGATGTGTTGGGCTGGTGGTGGGTTTTCGTTCCGAGCTAGGGTTAGGGTTAGGGAACGGCAAGTCGTAGGGCACATGTGAGTGTACAAAAACGTGGGAGGGTCAGGCTACATGCTGACGCACAGGTCAGTGCCAGCGTACGGGCCAGGAGTAGGCTACGGCGTAGGGTAAGGGGTAGGGATGGTGGTGGGTTTCCGTTCCGGTTTAGGGTTAGGGTTAGGGAACGGCAAGGCTTAGGGCACAGGTGAGGGTACGGAAACGTGGGAGGGTCAGGCTACGTGCTGACACACGGGTCAGTGACAGCGTACGGGCCAGGAGTAGGCTACGGCGTAGGGTAAGGGGTAGGGATGGTGGTGGGTTTCCGTTCCGGGCTAGGGTTAGGGTTAGGGAACGGCAAGGCTTAGGGCACAGGTGAGGGTACGGAAATGAGGGAGGTTCAGGCTACGTGCTGACGCACGGGTCAGTGCCAGCGTACGGGCCAGGAGTAGGCTACGGTGCAAGGTAAGGTGTAGGGCTGGTAGAGGGTTTCTTTTCCGGGGTAGGGATAGGGTTAGGGAACGGCAAGGCTTAGGGCACAGGTGTGGGTACGGAAACGTGGGAGGGTCAGGCTATGTGCTGATGCACGTGTCACTGCCAGCATACAGGCCAAGAGTAGGCTACAGCGTAGGGAGATGTGTTGGGCTGGTGGTGGGTTTTCGTTCCGAGCTAGGGTTAGGGTTAGGGAATGGCAAGTCTTAGGGCACAGGTGAGTGTACAGAAATGTGGGAGGCTCAGGCTATGTGCTGACGCACGTGTCAGTGCCAGCGTACGGGCCATGATTACGCTAAGGCGTAGGGTAAGGGGTAGGGCTGGTGTTGGGTTTCCGTTTCGGGCTAGGGTTAGGGTTAGGGAACGGCAAGGCTTAGGGCACAGGTGAGGGTACGGAAACGTGGGAGGGTCAGGCTACGTGCTGACGCACGGGTCAGTGCCTGCGTACGGGCCAGGAGTAGGCTACGGCTTGGGGGTAAGGTGTAGGGCTGGTGGAGTGTTTCCGCTCCGGGCTAGGGTTAGGGTTAGGGAACGGCAAGTCTTATGGCACAGGTGAGGGTACGGAAATGTGGGAGGGTCAGGCTACGTGCTGATGCACGTGTGACTGCCAGCGTACGGGTCCGGAGTAGGCTACGGCGTAGGGAAATGTGTTTGGCTGGTGGTGGATTTCCGTTCCGAGCTAGGGTTAGGGTTAGGGAACGGCAAGGCTTAGGGCACAGGTGAGGGTACGGAAACGTGGGAGGGTCAGGCTACGTGCTGACACACGGGTCAGTGCCATCGTACGGGCCAGGAGTAGGCTACGGCTTGGGGGTAAGGCGTAGGGCTGGTGGTGGGTTTCCGTTCCGAGCTAGGGTTAGGGTTAGGGAACGGCAAGGCTTAGGGTACAGGTGAGGGTACGGAAACGTTGGAGGGTCAGGCTAAGTGCTGACGCACGGGTCAGTGCCAGCGTACGGGCCAGGAGTAGGCTACGGCTTGGGCATAAGTTGTAGGGCTGGTGGTGGGTTTCCATTCCGGGCTAGGGTTAGGGTTAGGGAACGGCAAGCCTTAGGGCACAGGTGAGTGTATGGAAACGTGGGAGGGTCAGGCTACGTGCTGACGCACAGGTCAGTGCCATGGTACGGGACAGGAGTAGGCTACGGCGTAGGGTAAGGTGTAGGCCTGGTGGTGGGTTTCCGTTCCGGGCTAGGGTTAGGGTTAGGGAACGGCTAGGATTAGGGCACAGGTGAGGGTACGGAAACGTGGGAGGGTCAGGCTACGTGCTGACGCATGGGTCAGTTCCAGCGTACGGGCCAGGATTAGGCTACGGTGTAGGGTAAGGTGTAGGGCTTGTGGTGGATTTCTGTTCCGAGCTAGGGTTAGGGTTACGTAACGGCAAGGCTTAGGGCACAGGTGATTGTATGGAAACGTGGGAGGGTTAGGCTACGTGCTGACGCACGGGTCAGTGCCAGCGTACGGGCCAGGTGTAGGCTACGGCTTCGGGGTAAGGTGTAGGGCTGGTGGTGCTTTCCCGTTCCTTGCTAGGGTTAGGGTTAGGGAACGGCAAGGCTTAGGGCCCAGGTGAGGGTACGGAAATGTGGGAGGGTCAGGCTACGTGCTGACGCACGGTTCAGTGCCCGCATACGGGCCAGGAGTAGGCTACGGCTTGGGGTTAAGGTGTAGGGCTGGTGGTGGGTTTCCGCTCCGGGCTAGGGTTAGGGTTAGGGAACGGCAAGCCTTATGGCACAGGTCAGGGTACGGAAATGTGGGAGGGTCAGGCTATGTGCTGACGCACGGGTCAGTGCCAGCGTACGGGCCAGGAGTAGACTACGGTGTAGGGTAAGGTGTAGGGCTGGTGGTGGGTTTCCTTTTCGGGCTAGGGTTAGGGTTGGGGAAGGGCAATGCTTAGGGCACAGGTGAGGGTACGGAAAAGTGGGAGGGTCAGGCTACGTGCTGATGCACGGGTCAGTGCCGGCGTACGGGCCAGGAGTAGCCTACGGTGTAGGGTAAGGGGTAGGGCTGGTGGTGGGTTTCCGTTCTGGGCTAGGGTTAGGGTTAGGGAACGGCACAGCTTAGGGTACAGGTGAGGGTACGGAAACGTGGGAGGGTCAGGCTACGTGCTGACGCACGGGTCGTTGCCAGCCTACGGGCCAGTTGTAGGCTACAGCGTAGGGTAAGGTGTAGGGCTGGTGGTGGGTTTCCTTTCCGGGCTAGGGTTAGGGTTAGAGAACGGCAAGGCTTAGGGCACAGGTGAGGGTACGGAAATGTGGGAGGGTCAGGCTATGTGCTGATGCACGTGTCACTGCCAGCGTACAGGCCAGGAGTAGGCTACAGCGTAGGGAGATGTGTTGGGCTGGTGGTGGGTTTTCGTTCCGAGCTAGGGTTAGGGTTAGGGAACGGCAAGTCGTAGGGCACAGGTGAGTGTACAGAAACGTGGGAGGGTCAGGCTACATGCTGACGCATGTGTCAGTGCCAGCGTACGGGCCAGGAGTACGCTAAGGCGTAGGGTAAGGGGTAGGGCTGGTGTTGGGTTTGCGTTCCGGGCTAGGGTTAGGGTTAGGGAACGGCAAGGCTTAGGGCACAGGTGAGGGTACGGAAACGTGGGAGGGTCAGGCTACGTGCTGACGCACGGGTCAGTGCCAGCGTACGGGCCGGGAGTAGGCTAAGGCTTGGGGGTAAGTTGTAGGGCTGGTGGTGTGTTTCCGCTCCGGGCTAGGGTTAGGGTTAGGGAACGGCAAGTCTTATGGCACAGGTGAGGGTACGGAAATGTGGGAGGGTCAGGCTACGTGCTGACGCACGTGTGAGTGCCAGCGTACGGGTCAGGAGTAGGCTACGGCGTAGGGAAATATGTTTGGCTGGTGGTGGATTTCCGTTCCGAGCTAGGGTTAGGGTTAGGGAACGGCAAGGCTTAGGGCACAGGTGATGGTACGGAAACGTGGGAGGGTCAGGCTACGTGCTGACGCACGGGTCAGTTCCAGCGTACGGGCCATGATTACGCTACGGCGTAGGGTAAGGTGTAGGGCTGGTGTTGGGTTTCCGTTTCGGGCTAGGGTTAGGGTTAGGGAACGGCAAGGCTTAGGGCACAGGTGAGGGTACGGAAACGTGGGAGGGTCAGGCTACGTGCTGACGCACGGGTCAGTGCCTGCGTACGGGCCAGGAGTAGGCTACGGCTTGGGGGTAAGGTGTAGGGCTGGTGGAGTGTTTCCGCTCCGGGCTAGGGTTAGGGTTAGGGAACGGCAAGTCTTATGGCACAGGTGAGGGTACGGAAATGTGGGAGGGTCAGGCTACGTGCTGATGCACGTGTGAGTGCCAGCGTACGGGTCCGGAGTAGGCTACGGCGTAGGGAAATGTGTTTGGCTGGTGGTGGATTTCCGTTCCGAGCTAGGGTTAGGGTTAGGGAACGGCAAGGCTTAGGGCACAGGTGAGGGTACGGAAACGTGGGAGGGTCAGGCTACGTGCTGACACACGGGTCAGTGCCATCGTACGGGCCAGGAGTAGGCTACGGCTTGGGGGTAAGGCGTAGGGCTGGTGGTGGGTTTCCGTTCCGAGCTAGGGTTAGGGTTAGGGAACGGCAAGGCTTAGGGTACAGGTGAGGGTACGGAAACGTTGGAGGGTTAGGCTAAGTGCTGACGCACGGGTCAGTGCCAGCGTACGGGCCAGGAGTAGGCTATGGCTTGGGCATAAGTTGTAGGGCTGGTGGTGGGTTTCCATTCCGGGCTAGGGTTAGGGTTAGGGAACGGCAAGCCTTAGGGCACAGGTGAGTGTATGGAAACGTGGGAGGGTCAGGCTACGTGCTGACGCACAGGTCAGTGCCATGGTACGGGACAGGAGTAGGCTACGGCGTAGGGTAAGGTGTAGGCCTGGTGGTGGGTTTCCGTTCCGGGCTAGGGTTAGGGTTAGGGAACGGCTAGGATTAGGGCACAGGTGAGGGTACGGAAACGTGGGAGGGTCAGGCTACGTGCTGACGCATGGGTCAGTTCCAGCGTACGGGCCAGGATTAGGCTACGGCGTAGGGTAAGGTGTAGGGCTTGTGGTGGATTTCTGTTCCGAGCTAGGGTTAGGGTTACGTAACGGCAAGGCTTAGGGCACAGGTGATTGTATGGAAACGTGGGAGGGTTAGGCTACGTGCTGACGCACGGGTCAGTGCCAGCGTACGGGCCAGGTGTAGGCTACGGCTTCGGGGTAAGGTGTAGGGCTGGTGGTGCTTTCCCGTTCCTTGCTAGGGTTAGGGTTAGGGAACGGCAAGGCTTAGGGCCCAGGTGAGGGTACGGAAATGTGGGAGGGTCAGGCTACGTGCTGACGCACGGTTCAGTGCCCGCATACGGGCCAGGAGTAGGCTACGGCTTGGGGTTAAGGTGTAGGGCTGGTGGTGGGTTTCCGCTCCGGGCTAGGGTTAGGGTTAGGGAACGGCAAGCCTTATGGCACAGGTCAGGGTACGGAAATGTGGGAGGGTCAGGCTATGTGCTGACGCACGGGTCAGTGCCAGCGTACGGGCCAGGAGTAGACTACGGTGTAGGGTATGGTGTAGGGCTGGTGGTGGGTTTCCGTTTCGGGCTAGGGTTAGGGTTGGGGAAGGGCAATGCTTAGGGCACAGGTGAGGGTACGGAAAAGTGGGAGGGTCAGGCTACGTGCTGATGCACGGGTCAGTGCCGGCGTACGGGACAGGAGTAGCCTACGGTGTAGGGTAAGGGGTAGGGCTGGTGGTGGGTTTCCGTTCTGGGCTAGGGTTAGGGTTAGGGAACGGCAAAGCTTAGGGTACAGGTGAGGGTACGGAAACGTGGGAGGGTCAGGCTACGTGCTGACGCACGGGTCGTTGCCAGCCTACGGGCCAGTTGTAGGCTACAGCGTAGGGTAAGGTGTAGGGCTGGTGGTGGGTTTCCTTTCCGGGCTAGGGTTAGGGTTAGAGAACGGCAAGGCTTAGGGCACAGGTGAGGGTACGGAAATGTGGGAGGGTCAGGCTATGTGCTGATGCACGTGTCACTGCCAGCGTACAGGCCAGGAGTAGGCTACAGCGTAGGGAGATGTGTTGGGCTGGTGGTGGGTTTTCGTTCCGAGCTAGGGTTAGGGTTAGGGAACGGCAAGTCGTAGGGCACAGGTGAGTGTACAGAAACGTGGGAGGGTCAGGCTACATGCTGACGCATGTGTCAGTGCCAGCGTACGGGCCAGGAGTACGCTAAGGCGTAGGGTAAGGGGTAGGGCTGGTGTTGGGTTTGCGTTCCGGGCTAGGGTTAGGGTTAGGGAACGGCAAGGCTTAGGGCACAGGTGAGGGTACGGAAACGTGGGAGGGTCAGGCTACGTGCTGACGCACGGGTCAGTGCCAGCGTACGGGCCGGGAGTAGGCTACGGCTTGGGGGTAAGTTGTAGGGCTGGTGGTGTGTTTCCGCTCCGGGCTAGGGTTAGGGTTAGGGAACGGCAAGTCTTATGGCACAGGTGAGGGTACGGAAATGTGGGAGGGTCAGGCTACGTGCTGACGCACGTGTGAGTGCCAGCGTACGGGTCAGGAGTAGGCTACGGCGTAGGGAAATATGTTTGGCTGGTGGTGGATTTCCGTTCCGAGCTAGGGTTAGGGTTAGGGAACGGCAAGGCTTAGGGCACAGGTGATGGTACGGAAACGTGGGAGGGTCAGGCTACGTGCTGACGCACGGGTCAGTTCCAGCGTATGGGCCAGGAGTAGGCTACGGCGTACGGTAAGGTGTAAGGCTGGTGGTGGGTTTTCGTTCTGGGCTAGGGTTAGGGTTAGGGAACGGCAAGGCTTAGGGCACAGGTGAGGGTACAGAAATGTGGGAGGGTCAGGCTACGTGCTGACGCACGTGTCAGTGCCAGCGTACGGGCCAGGAGTACGCTAAGGCGTAGGGTAAGGGGTAGGGCTGGTGGTGGATTTCCTTTCCGGTCTAGGGTTAGGGTTAGGGAGCGGGAAGGTTTAGGGCACTGGTGAGGGTACGGAAACGTGGGAGGTTCAGGCTACATGCTGACGCACGGGTCAGTGCCAGCATACGGGCCAGGAGTAGGCTACGGCTTGGGGGTAAGGTGTAGACCTGGTGGTGTGTTTCCGCTCCGGGCTAGGGTTAGGGTTAGGGAACGGCAAGTCTTATGGCACAGGTGAGGGTACGGAAATGTGGGAGGGTCAGGCTACGTGCTGACGCACGGGTCAGTGCCAGCGTATGGGTCAGGAATAGGCTACGGCGTAGGAACATGTGTTTGTCTGGTGGTGGATTTCCGTTCCGAGCTAGGGTTAGAGTTAGGGAACGGCAAGGCTTAGGGCACAGGTGAGGGTACGGAAACGTGGGAGGGTCAGGCTACGTGCTGACACACGGGTCAGTGCCAGCGTATGGGCCAGGAGTAGGCTACGGCGTATGGTAAGGTGTAGGGCTGGTGGTGGGTTTCCGTTCTGGGCTAGGGTTAGGGTTAGGTAACGGCAAGGCTTAGGGCACAGGTGAGGGTAGAGAAACGTGGGAGGGTCAGGCTACGTGCTGACGCACGGGTCAGTGCCAGCGTACGGGCCAGGAGTAGGCTACGGCGTAGGGTAAGGTGTAGGGCTGGTGGTGGGTTTCCATTCGGGGCTAGGGTTAGGGTTAGGGAACGGCAAGGCTTAGGGCACAGGTGAGGGTACGGAAACGTGGGAGGGTCAGGCTACGTGCTGACACACGGGTCAGTGCCAGCGTACGGGCCAGGAGTAGGCTACGGCTTGGGGGTAAGGTGTAGGGCTGGTGGTGGGTTTCCGTTCCGAGCTAGGGTTAGGGTTAGGGAACGGCAAGGCTTAGGGTACAGGTGAGGGTACGGAAACGTTGGAGGGTCAGGCTAAGTGCTGACGCACGGGTCAGTGCCAGCGTACGGGCCAGGAGTAGGCAACGGCTTGGGCATAAGTTGTAGGGCTAGTGGTGGGTTTCCATTCCGGGCTAGGGTTAGGGTTAGGGAACGGCAAGGCTTAGGGCACAGGTGAGTGTATGGAAACGTGGGAGGGTCAGGCTACGTGCTGGCGCACATGTCAGTGCCATGGTACGGGACAGGAGGAGGCTATGGCGTAGGGTAAGGTGTAGGCCTGGTGGTGGGTTTCTGTTCCGGGCTAGGGTTAGGGTTAGGGAACGGCAAGGCTTAGGGCACAGGTGAGGGTACGGAAACGTCGGAGGGTCAGGCTACGTGCTGACGCACGGGTCAGTTCCACCGTATGGGCCAGGAGTAGGCTACGGCGTACGGTAAGGTGTAAGGCTGGTGGTGGGTTTTCGTTCTGGGCTAGGGTTAGGGTTAGGTAACGGCAAGGCTTAGGGCACAGGTGACGGTAGAGAAATGTGGGAGGGTCAGGCTACGTGCTGACGCACGTGTCAGTGCCAGCGTACGGGCCAGGAGTACGCTAAGGCGTAGGGTAAGGGGTAGGGCTGGTGGTGGTTTTCCTTTCCGGTCTAGGGTTAGGGTTAGGGAGCGGCAAGGTTTAGGGCACAGGTGAGGGTACGGAAACGTGGGAGGTTCAGGCTACATGCTGACGCACGGGTCAGTGCCAGCATACGGGCCAGGAGTAGGCTACGGCTTGGGGGTAAGGTGTAGACCTGGTGGTGTGTTTCCGCTCCGGGCTAGGGTTAGGGTTAGGGAACGGCAAGTCTTACGGCACAGGTGAGGGTACGGAAATGTGGGAGGGTCAGGCTACGTGCTGACGCACGGGTCAGTGCCAGCGTACGGGTCAGGAATAGGCTACGGCGTAGGAAAATGTGTTTGGCTGGTGGTGGATTTCCGTTCCGAGCTAGGGTTAGGGTTAGGGAACGGCAAGGCTTAGGGCACAGGTGAGGGTACGGAAACGTGGGAGGGTCAGGCTACGTGCTGACGCACGGGTCACTGCCAGCGTATGGGCCAGGAGTAGGCTACGGCGTACGGTAAGGTGTAGGGCTGGTGGTGGGTTTCCGTTCAGGGCTAGGGTTAGGGTTAGGTAACGGCAAGGCTTAGGGCACAGTTGAGGATAGAGAAACGTGGGAGGGTCAGGCTACGTGCTGACGCATGGGTCAGTGCCAGCGTACGGGCCAGGAGTAGGCTACGGCGTAGGGTAAGGTGTAGGGCTGGTGGTGGGTTTCCTTTCGGGGCTAGGGTTAGGGTTAGGGAACGGCAAGGCTTAGGGCACAGGTGAGGGTACGGAAACGTGGGAGGGTCAGGCTACGTGCTGACACACGGGTCAGTGCCAGCGTACCGGCCAGGATTAGGCTACGGCTTGGGGGTAAGGTGTAGGGCTGGTGGTGGGTTTCCGTTCAGAGCTAGGGTTAGGGTTAGGGAATGGCAAGGCTTTGGGTACAGGTGAGGGTACGGAAACGTTGGAGGGTCAGGCTAAGTGCTGACGCACGGGTCAGTGCCAGCGTACGGGCCAGGAGTAGGCTACGGCCTGGGCATAAGTTGTAGGGCTGGTGGTGGGTTTCCATTCCGGGCTAGGGTTAGGGTTAGGGAACGGCAAGGCTTGGGGCACAGGTGAGTGTTTGGAAACGTGGGAGGGTCAGGCTACGTGCTGACGCACAGGTCAGTGCCATGGTACGGGACAGGAGGAGGCTACGGCGTAGGGTAAGATGTAGGCCTGGTGGTGGGTTTCCGTTCCGGGCTAGGGTTAGGGTTAGGGAACGGCAAGGATTAGGGCACAGGTGAGGGTACGGAAACGTGGGAGGGTCAGGCTACGTGCTGACGCATGGGTCAGTTCCAGCGTACGGGCCAGGAGTAGGCTACGGTGTAGGGTAAGGTGTAGGGCTGGTGGTGGATTTCTGTTCCGGGCTAGGGTTAGGGTTACGTAACGGCAAGGCTTAGGGCACAGGTGATTGTATGGAAACGTGGGAGGGTCAGGCTACGTGCTGACGCACGGGTCAGTGCCAGCGTACGGGCCAGGAGTAGGCTACGGCTTGGGGGTAAGGTGTAGGGCTGGTGGTGTTTTCCCGTTCCGGGCTAGGGTTAGGGTTAGGGAACGGCAAGGCTTAGGGCACAGGTGAGGGTATGGAAATGTGGGAGGGTCAGGCTACGTGCTGACGCACGGGTCAGTGCCAGCATACGGGCCAGGAGTAGGCTACGGCTTGGGGTTAAGGTGTATGGCTGGTGGTGGGTTTCTGCTCCGGGCTAGGGTTAGGGTTAGGGAACGGCAAGTCTTATGGCACAGGTGAGGGTACGGAAATGTGTGAGGGTCAGGCTACGTGCTGACGCACGGGTCAGTGCCAGCGTACGGGTCAGGAATAGGCTACGGCGTAGTGAAATGTGTTTGTCTGGTGGTGGATTTCCGTTCCGAGCTAGGGTTAGGGTTAGGGAACGGCAAGGCTTAGGGCACAGGTGAGGGTACGGAAACGTGGGAGGGTCAGGCTACGTGCTGACGCACGAGTCAGTGCCAGCGTATGGGCCAGGATTAGGCTACGGCGTACGGTAAGGTGTAGGGCTGGTGGTGGGTTTCCGTTCTGGGCTAGGGTTAGGGTTAGGGAACGGCAAGGCTTAGGGCACAGGTGAGGGTAGAGAAACGTGGGAGGGTCAGGCTACGTGCTGACGCACGGGTCAGTGCCAGCGTACGGGCCAGGAGTAGGCTACGGCATAGGGTAAGGTGTAGGGCTGGTGGTGGGTTTCCATTCGGGGCTAGGGTTAGGGTTAGGGAACGGCAAGGCTTAGGGCACAGGTGAGGGTACGGAAACGTGGGAGGGTCAGGCTACGTGCTGACACACGGGTCAGTGCCAGCGTACGGGCCAGGAGTAGGCTACGGCTTGGGCATAAGTTGTAGGGCTGGTGGTGGGTTTCCATTCCGGGCTAGTGTTAGGGTTAGGGAACGGCAAGGCTTAGGGCACAGGTGAGTGTATGGAAACTTGGGAGGGTCAGGCTACGTGCTGACGCACAGGTCAGTGCCATGGTACGGGACAGGAGGAGGCTACGGCGTAGGGTAAGGTGTAGGGCTGGTGGTGGGTTTCCGTTCCGAGCTAGGGTTAGGGTTAGGGAACGGCAAGGCTTAGGGCACAGGTGAGGGTAGAGAAACGTGGGAGGGTCAGGCTACGTGCTGACGCATGGGTCAGTGCCAGCGTACGGGCCAGGAGTAGGCTACGGCGTAGGGTAAGGTGTAGGGCTGGTGGTGGGTTTCCGTTCGGGGCTAGGGTTAGGGTTAGGGAACGGCAAGGCTTAGGGCACAGGTGAGGGTACGGAAACGTGGGAGGGTCAGGCTACGTGCTGACACACGGGTCAGTGCCAGCGTACCAGCCAGGATTAGGCTACGGCTTGGGGGTAAGGTGTAGGGCTGGTGGTGGGTTTCCGTTCAGAGCTAGGGTTAGGGTTAGGGAACGGCAAGGCTTAGGGTACAGCTGAGGGTACGGAAACGTTGGAGGGTCAGGCTAAGTGCTGACGCACGGGTCAGTGCCAGCGTACGGGCCAGGAGTAGGCTACGGCTTGGGCATAAGTTGTAGGGCTGGTGGTGGGTTTCCATTCCGGGCTAGGGTTAGGGTTAGGGAACGGCAAGGCTTGGGGCACAGGTGAGTGTTTGGAAACGTGGGAGGGTCAGGCTACGTGCTGACGCACAGGTCAGTGCCATGGTATGGGACAGGAGGAGGCTACGGCGTAGGGTAAGGTGTAGGCCTGGTGGTGGGTTTCCGTTCCGGGCTAGGGTTAGGGTTAGGGAACGGCAAGGATTAGGGCACAGGTGAGGGTACGGAAACGTGGGAGGGTCAGGCTACGTGCTGACGCATGGGTCAGTTCCAGCGTACGGGCCAGGAGTAGGCTACGGTGTAGGGTAAGGTGTAGGGCTGGTGGTGGATTTCTGTTCCGGGCTAGGGTTAGGGTTACGTAACGGCAAGGCTTAGGGCACAGGTGATTGTATGGAAACGTGGGAGGGTCAGGCTACGTGCTGACGCACGGGTCAGTGCCAGCGTACGGGCCAGGAGTAGGCTACGGCTTGGGGGTAAGGTGTAGGGCTGGTGGTGTTTTCCCGTTCCGGGCTAGGGTTAGGGTTAGGGAACGGCAAGGCTTAGGGCACAGGTGAGGGTATGGAAATGTGGGAGGGTCAGGCTACGTGCTGACGCACGGGTCAGTGCCAGCGTACGGGTCAGGAATAGGCTACGGCGTAGGGAAATGTGTTTGTCTGGTGGTGGATTTCTGTTCCGAGCTAGGGTTAGGGTTAGGGAACGGCAAGGCTTAGGGCACAGGTGAGGGTACGGAAACGTGGGAGGGTCAGGCTACGTGCTGACGCACGGGTCAGTTCCAGCGTAAGGGCCAGGAGTAGGCTACGGCGTACGGTAAGGTGTAAGGCTGGTGGTGGGTTTTCGTTCTGGGCTAGGGTTAGGGTTAGGGAACGGCAAGGCTTAGGGCACAGGTGAGGGTACAGAAATGTGGGAGGGTTAGGCTACGTGCTGACGCACGTGTCAGTGCCAGCGTACGGGCCAGGAGTACGCTAAGGCGTAGGGTAAGGGGTAGGGCTGGTGGTGGTTTTCCTTTCCGGTCTAGGGTTAGGGTTAGGGAGCGGCAAGTCTTAGGGCACAGGTGAGGGTACGGAAACGTGGGAGGGTCAGGCTACATGCTGACGAAGGGGTCAGTGCCAGCATACGGGCCAGGAGTAGGCTACGGCTTGGGGGTAATGTGTAGGGCTGGTGGTGTGTTTCCGCTCCGGGCTAGGGTTAGGGTTAGGGAATGGCAAGTCTTATGGCACAGGTGAGGATACGGAAATGTGGGAGGGTCAGGCTACGTGCTGACGCACGGGTCAGTGCCAGCGTACGGGTCAGGAATAGGCTATGGCGTAGGAAAATGTGTTTGTCTGGTGGTGGATTTCCGTTCCGAGCTAGGGTTAGGGTTAGGGAACGGCAAGGCTTAGGGCACAGGTGAGGGTACGGAAACGTGGGAGGGTCAGCCTACGTGCTGACGCATGGGTCAGTGCCAGCGTATGGGCCAGGAGTAGGCTACGGCGTACGGTAAGGTGTAGGGCTGGTGGTGGGTTTCCGTTGTGGGCTAGGGTTAGGGTTAGGAAACGGCAAGGGTTAGGGCACAGGTGAGGTTAGAGAAACGTGGGAGGGTCAGGCTACGAGCTGACGCACGGGTCAGTGCCAGCGTACGGGCCAGGAGTAGGCTACGGCGTAGGGTAAGGTGTAGGGCTGGTGGTGGGTTTCCGTTCGGGGCTAGGGTTAGGGTTAGGGAACGGCAAGGCTTAGGGCACAGGTGAGGGTACGGAAACGTGGGAGGGTCAGGCTACGTGCTGACAGACGGGTCAGTGCCAGCGTACGGGCCAGGAGTAGGCTACGGCTTGGGGGTAAGGCGTAGGGCTGGTGGTGGGTTTCCGTTCCGAGCTAGGGTTAGGGTTAGGGAACGGCAAGGCTTAGGGTACACGTGAGGGTACGGAAACGTTGGAGGGTCAGGCTAAGTGCTGACGCACGGGTCAGTGCCAGCGTACGGGCCAGGAGTAGGCTACAGCTTGGGCATAAGTTGTAGGGCTGGTGGTGTGTTTCCGCTCCGGGCTAGGGTTAGGGTTAGGGAACGGCAAGTCTTATGGCACAGGTGAGGGTACGGAAATGTGGGAGGGTCAGGCTACGTGCTGACGCACGGGTCAGTGCCAGCGTACGGGTCAGGAATAGGCTACGGCGTAGGAACATGTGTTTGTCTGGTGGTGGCTTTCCGTTCCGAGCTAGGGTTAGGGTTAGGGAACGGCAAGGCTTAGGGCACAGGTGAGGGTACGGAAACGTGGGAGCGTCAGGCTACGTGCTGACACACGGGTCAGTGCCAGCGTATGGGCCAGGAGTAGGCTACGGCGTACGGTAAGGGGTAGGGCTGGTGGTGGGTTTCCGTTCTGGGCTAGGGTTAGGGTTAGGTAACGGCAATGCTTAGGGCACAGGTGAGGGTAGAGAAACGTGGGAGGGTCAGGCTACGTGCTGACACACGGGTCAGTGCCAGCGTACGGGCCAGGAGTAGGCTACGGCTTGGGGGTAAGGTGTAGGGCTGGTGGTGGGTTTCCGTTCCGAGCTAGGGTTAGGGTTAGGGAACGGCAAGGCTTAGGGTACAGGTGAGGGTACGGAAACGTTGGAGGGTCTGGCTAAGTGCTGACGCACGGTTCAGTGCCAGCGTACGGGCCAGGAGTAGGCAACGGCTTGGGCATAAGTTGTAGGGCTTGTGGTGGGTTTCCATTCCGGGCTAGGGTTAGGGTTAGGGAACGGCAAGGCTTAGGGCACAGGTGAGTGTATGGAAACGTGGGAGGGTCAGGCTACGTGCTGGCGCACATGTCAGTGCCATGGTACGGGACAGGAGGAGGCTACGGCGTAGGGTAAGGTGTAGGCCTGGTGGTGGGTTTCCGTTCCGGGCTAGGGTTAGGGTTAGGGAACGGCAAGGCTTAGGGCACAGGTGAGGGTACGGAAACGTCGGAGGGTCAGGCTACGTGCTGACGCACGGGTCAGTTCCACCGTATGGGCCAGGAGTAGGCTACGGCGTACGGTAAGGTGTAAGGCTGGTGGTGGGTTTTCGTTCTGGGCTAGGGTTAGGGTTAGGTAACGGCAAGGCTTAGGGCACAGGTGACGGTACAGAAATGTGGGAGGGTCAGGCTACGTGCTGACGCACGTGTCAGTGCCAGCGTACGGGCCAGGAGTACGCTAAGGCGTACGGTAAGGGGTAGGGCTGGTGGTGGTTTTCCTTTCCGGTCTATGGTTATGGTTAGGGAGCGGCAAGGTTTAGGGCACAGGTGAGGGTACGGAAACGTGGGAGGTTCAGGCTACATGCTGACGCACGGGTCAGTGCCAGCATACGGGCCAGGAGTAGGCTACGGCTTGGGGGTAAGGTGTAGACCTGGTGGTGTGTTTCCGCTCCGGGCTAGAGTTAGGGTTAGGGAACGGCAAGTCTTACGGCACAGGTGAGGGTACGGAAATGTGGGAGGGTCAGGCTACGTGCTGACGCACGGGTCAGTGCCAGCGTACGGGTCAGGAATAGGCTACGGCGTAGGAAAATGTGTTTGGCTGGTGGTGGATTTCCGTTCCGAGCTAGGGTTAGGGTTAGGGAACGGCAAGGCTTAGGTCACAGGTGAGGGTACGGAAACGTGGGAGGGTCAGGCTACGTGCTGACGCACGGATCAGTGCCAACGTATGGGCCAGGAGTAGGCTACGGCGTACGGTAAGGTGTAGGGCTGGTGGTGGGTTTCCGTTCAGAGCTAGGGTTAGGGTTAGGGAACGGCAAGGCTTAGGGTACAGGTGAGGGTACGGAAACGTTGGAGGTTCAGGCTAAGTGCTGACGCACGGGTCAGTGCCAGCGTACGGGCCAGGAGTAGGCTACGGCTTGGGCATAAGTTGTAGGGCTGTTGGTGGGTTTCCATTCCGGGCTAGGGTTAGGGTTAGGGAACGGCAAGTCTTGGGACACAGGTGAGTGTTTGGAAACGTGGGAGGGTCAGGCTACGTGCTGACGCACAGGTCAGTGCCATGGTACGGGACAGGAGGAGGCTACGGCGTAGGGTAAGATGTAGGCCTGGTGGTGGGTTTCCGTTCCGGGCTAGGGTTAGGGTTAGGGAACGGCAAGGATTAGGGCACAGGTGAGGGTACGGAAACGTGGGAGGGTCAGGCTACGTGCTGACGCATGGGTCAGTTCCAGCGTACGGGCCAGGAGTAGGCTACGGTGTAGGGTAAGGTGTAGGGCTGGTGGTGGATTTCTGTTCCGGGCTAGGGTTAGGGTTACGTAACGGCAAGGCTTAGGGCACAGGTGATTGTATGGAAACGTGGGAGGGTCAGGCTACGTGCTGACGCACGGGTCAGTGCCAGCGTACGGGCCAGGAGTAGGCTACGGCTTGGGGGTAAGGTGTAGGGCTGGTGGTGTTTTCCCGTTCCGGGCTAGGGTTAGGGTTAGGGAACGGCAAGGCTTAGGGCACAGGTGAGGGTATGGAAATGTGGGAGGGTCAGGCTACGTGCTGACGCACGGGTCAGTGCCAGCATACGGGCCAGGAGTAGGCTACGGCTTGGGGTTAAGGTGTATGGGTGGTGGTGGGTTTCTGCTCCGGGCTAGGGTTAGGGTTAGGGAACGGGAAGTCTTATGGCACAGGTGAGGGTACGGAAATGTGGGAGGGTCAGGCTACGTGCTGACGCACGGGTCAGTGCCAGCGTACGGGTCAGGAATAGGCTACGGCGTAGGGAAATGTGTTTGTCTGGTGGTGGATTTCCGTTCCGAGCTAGGGTTAGGGTTAGGGAACGGCAAGGCTTAGGGCACAGGTGAGGGTACGGAAACGTGGGAGGGTCAGGCTACGTGCTGACGCACGAGTCAGTGCCAGCGTATGGGCCAGGAGTAGGCTACGGCGTACGGTAAGGTGTAGGGCTGGTGGTGGGTTTCCGTTCTGGGCTAGGGTTAGGGTTAGGGAACGGCAAGGCTTAGGGCACAGGTGAGGGTAGAGAAACGTGGGAGGGTCAGGCTACGTGCTGACGCACGGGTCAGGGCCAGCGTATGGGCCAGGAGTAGGCTACGGCATAGGGTAAGGTGTAGGGCTGGTGGTGGGTTTCCATTCGGGGCTAGGGTTAGGGTTAGGGAACGGCAAGGCTTAGGGCACAGGTGAGGGTACGGAAACGTGGGAGGGTCAGGCTACGTGCTGACACACGGGTCAGTGCCAGCGTACGGGCCAGGAGTAGGCTACGGCTTGGGCATAAGTTGTAGGGCTGGTGGTGGGTTTCCATTCCGGGCTAGTGTTAGGGTTAGGGAACAGCAAGGCTTAGGGCACAGGTGAGTGTATGGAAACGTGGGAGGGTCAGGCTACGTGCTGAGGCCCAGGTCAGTGCCATGGTACGGGATAGGAGGAGGCTACGGCGTAGGGTAAGGTGTAGGGCTGGTGGTGTGTTTCCGCTCCGGGCTAGGGTTAGGGTTAGGGAACGGCAAGTCTTATGGCACAGGTGAGGGTACGGAAATGTGGGAGGGTCAGGCTACGTGCTGACGCACGGGTCAGTGCCAGCGTACGGGTCAGGAATAGGCTACGGCGTAGGAACATGTGTGTGTCTGGTGGTGGGTTTCCGTTCCGAGCTAGGGTTAGGGTTAGGGAACGGCAAGGCTTAGGGTACAGGTGAGGGTACGGAAACGTTGGAGGGTCAGGCTAAGTGCTGACGCACGGGTCAGTGCCAGTGTACGGGCCAGGAGTAGGCTACGGCTTGGGCATAAGTTGTAGGGCTGGTGGTGGGTTTCCATTCCGGGCTAGGGTTAGGGTTAGGGAACGGCAAGGCTTGGGGCACAGGTGAGTGTTTGGAAACGTGGGAGGGTCAGGCTACGTGCTGACGCACAGGTCAGTGCCATGGTACGGGACAGGAGGAGGCTACGGCGTAGGGTAAGGTGTAGGCCTGGTGGTGGGTTTCCGTTCCGGGCTAGGGTTAGGGTTAGGGAACGGCAAGGATTAGGGCACAGGTGAGGGTACGGAAACGTGGGAGGGTCAGGCTACGTGCTGACGCATGGGTCAGTTCCAGCGTACGGGCCAGGAGTAGGCTACGGTGTAGGGTAAGGTGTAGGGCTGGTGGTGGATTTCTGTTCCGGGCTAGGGTTAGGGTTACGTAACGGCAAGGCTTAGGGCACAGGTGATTGTATGGAAACGTGGGAGGGTCAGGCTACGTGCTGACGCACGGGTCAGTGCCAGCGTACGGGCCAGGAGTAGGCTACGGCTTGGGGGTAAGGTGTAGGGCTGGTGGTGTTTTCCCGTTCCGGGCTAGGGTTAGGGTTAGGGAACGGCAAGGCTTAGGGCACAGGTGAGGGTATGGAAATGTGGGAGGGTCAGGCTACGTGCTGACGCACGGGTCAGTGCCAGCATACGGGCCAGGAGTAGGCTACGGCTTGGGGTTAAGGTGTATGGCTGGTGGTGGGTTTCTGCTCCGGGCTAGGGTTAGGGTTAGGGAACGGCAAGTCTTATGGCACAGGTGAGGGTACAGAAATGGGGGAGGGTCAGGCTACGTGCTGACGCACGGGTCAGTGCCAGCGTACGGGTCAGGAATAGGCTACGGCGTAGGGAAATGTGTTTGTCTGGTGGTGGATTTCCGTTCCGAGCTAGGGTTAGGGTTAGGGAACGGCAAGGCTTAGGGCACAGGTGAGGGTACGGAAACGTGGGAGGGTCAGGCTACGTGCTGATGCACGAGTCAGTGCCAGCGTATGGGCCAGGAGTAGGCTACGGCGTACGGTAAGGTGTAAGGCTGGTGGTGGGTTTTCGTTCTGGGCTAGGGTTAGTGTTAGAGAACGGCAAGGCTTAGGGCACAGGTGAGGGTACGGAAACGTGGGAGGGTCAGGCTATGTGCTGATGCACGTGTCACTGCCAGCGTACAGGCCAGGAGTAGGCTACAGCGTAGGGAGATGTGTTGGGCTGGTGGTGGGTTTTCGTTCCGAGCTAGGGTTAGGGTTAGGGAACGGCAAGTCGTAGGGCACAGGTGAGTGTACAGAAACGTGGGAGGGTCAGGCTACATGCTGACGCATGTGTCAGTGCCAGCGTACGGGCCAGGAGTACGCTAAGGTGTAGGGTAAGGGGTAGGGCTGGTGTTGGGTTTGCGTTCCGGGCTAGGGTTAGGGTTAGGGAACGGCAAGGCTTAGGGCACAGGTGAGGGTACGGAAACGTGGGAGGGTCAGGCTACGTGCTGACGCACGAGTCAGTGCCAGCGTATGGGCCAGGAGTAGGCTACGGCGTACGGTAAGGTGTAAGGCTGGTGGTGGGTTTTCGTTCTGGGCTAGGGTTAGGGTTAGAGAACGGCAAGGCTTAGGGCACAGGTGAGGGTACGGAAACGTGGGAGGGTCAGGCTATGTGCTGATGCACGTGTCACTGCCAGCGTACAGGCCAGGAGTAGGCTACAGCGTAGGGAGATGTGTTGGGCTGGTGGTGGGTTTTCGTTCCGAGCTAGGGTTAGGGTTAGGGAACGGCAAGTCGTAGGGCACAGGTGAGTGTACAGAAACGTGGGAGGGTCAGGCTACATGCTGACGCATGTGTCAGTGCCAGCGTACGGGCCAGGAGTACGCTAAGGTGTAGGGTAAGGGGTAGGGCTGGTGTTGGGTTTGCGTTCCGGGCTAGGGTTAGGGTTAGGGAACGGCAAGGCTTAGGGCACAGGTGAGGGTACGGAAATGTGGGAGGGTCAGGCTACGTGCTGACGCACGTGTGAGTGCCAGCGTACGGGTCAGGAGTAGGCTACGGCGTAGGGAAATATGTTTGGCTGGTGGTGGATTTCCGTTCCGAGCTAGGGTTAGGGTTAGGGAACGGCAAGGCTTAGGGCACAGGTGATGGTACGGAAACGTGGGAGGGTCAGGCTACGTGCTGACGCACGGGTCAGTTCCAGCGTATGGGCCAGGAGTAGGCTACGGCGTACGGTAAGGTGTAAGGCTGGTGGTGGGTTTTCGTTCTGGGCTAGGGTTAGGGTTAGGGAACGGCAAGGCTTAGGGCACAGGTGAGGGTACAGAAATGTGGGAGGGTCAGGCTACGTGCTGACGCACGTGTCAGTGCCAGCGTACGGGCCAGGAGTATGCTAAGGCGTAGGGTAAGGGGTAGGGATGGTGGTGGATTTCCATTCCGGTCTAGGGTTAGGGTTAGGGAGCGGCAAGGCTTAGGGCACAGGTGAGGGTACGGAAACGTGGGAGGGTCAGGCTTCATGCTGACGCACGGGTCAGTGCCAGCATACGGGCCAGGAGTAGGCTACGGCTTGGGGGTAAGGTGTAGGGCTGGTGGTGTGTTTCCGCTCCGGGCTAGGTTTAGGGTTAGGGAACGGCAAGTCTTATGGCACAGGTGAGGGTACGGAAATGTGGGAGGGTCAGGCTACGTGCTGACGCACGGGTCAGTGCCAGCGTACGGGTCAGGAATAGGCTACGGCGTAGGAACATGTGTGTGTCTGGTGGTGGATTTCCGTTCCGAGCTAGGGTTAGGGTTAGGGAACGGCAAGGCTTAGGGCACAGGTGAGGGTACGGAAACGTGGGAGGGTCAGGCTACGTGCTGACACACGGGTCAGTGCCAGCGTATGGGCCAGGAGTAGGCTACGGCGTACGGTAAGGTGTAGGGCTGGTGGTGGGTTTCCGTTCTGGGCTAGGGTTAGGGTTAGGTAACGGCAAGGCTTAGGGCACAGGTGAGGGTAGAGAAACGTGGGAGGGTCAGGCTACGTGCTGACGCACGGGTCAGTGCCAGCGTACGGGCCAGGAGTAGGCTACGGCTTGGGGGTAAGGTGTAGGGCTGGTGGTGGGTTTCCGTTCCGAGCTAGGGTTAGGGTTAGGGAACGGCAAGGCTAGGGTACAGGTGAGGGTACGGAAACGTTGGAGGGTCAGGCTAAGTGCTGACGCACGGGTCAGTGCCAGCGTACGGACCAGGAGTAGGCTACGGCTTGGGCATAAGTTGTAGGGCTGGTGGTGGGTTTCCATTCCGGGCTAGGGTTAGGGTTAGGGAACGGCAAGGCTTGGGGCACAGGTGAGTGTTTGGAAACGTGGGAGGGTCAGGCTACGTGCTGACGCACAGGTCAGTGCCATGGTACGGGACAGGAGGAGGCTACGGCGTAGGGTAAGGTGTAGGCCTGGTGGTGGGTTTCCATTCCTGGCTAGGGTTAGGGTTAGGGAACGGCAAGGATTAGGTCACAGGTGAGGGTACGGAAACGTGGGAGGGTCAGGCTACGTGCTGACGCATGGGTCAGTTCCAGCGTACGGGCCAGGAGTAGGCTACGGTGTAGGGTAAGGTGTAGGGCTGGTGGTGGATTTCTGTTCCGGGCTAGGGTTAGGGTTACGTAACGGCAAGGCTTAGGGCACAGGTGATTGTATGGAAACGTGGGAGGGTCAGGCTACGTGCTGACGCACGGGTCAGTGCCAGCGTACGGTCCAGGAGTAGGCTACGGCTTGGGGGTAAGGTGTAGGGCTGGTGGTGTTTTCCCGTTCCGGGCTAGGGTTAGGGTTAGGGAACGGCAAGGCTTAGGGCACAGGTGAGGGTATGGAAATGTGGGAGGGTCAGGCTACGTGCTGACGCACGGGTCAGTGCCAGCATACGGGCCAGGAGTAGGCTACGGCTTGGGGTTAAGGTGTATGGCTGGTGGTGGGTTTCTGCTCCGGGCTAGGGTTAGGGTTAGGGAACGGCAAGTCTTATGGCACAGGTGAGGGTACAGAAATGGGGGAGGGTCAGGCTACGTGCTGACGCACGGGTCAGTGCCAGCGTACGGGTCAGGAATAGGCTACGGCGTAGGGAAATGTGTTTGTCTGGTGGTGGATTTCCGTTCCGAGCTAGGGTTAGGGTTAGGGAACGGCAAGGCTTAGGGCACAGGTGAGGGTACGGAAACGTGGGAGGGTCAGGCTACGTGCTGACGCACGAGTCAGTGCCAGCGTATGGGCCAGGAGTAGGCTACGGCGTACGGTAAGGTGTAAGGCTGGTGGTGGGTTTTCGTTCTGGGCTAGGGTTAGGGTTAGAGAACGGCAAGGCTTAGGGCACAGGTGAGGGTACGGAAACGTGGGAGGGTCAGGCTATGTGCTGATGCACGTGTCACTGCCAGCGTACAGGCCAGGAGTAGGCTACAGCGTAGGGAGATGTGTTGGGCTGGTGGTGGGTTTTCGTTCCGAGCTAGGGTTAGGGTTAGGGAACGGCAAGTCGTAGGGCACAGGTGAGTGTACAGAAACGTGGGAGGGTCAGGCTACATGCTGACGCATGTGTCAGTGCCAGCGTACGGGCCAGGAGTACGCTAAGGTGTAGGGTAAGGGGTAGGGCTGGTGTTGGGTTTGCGTTCCGGGCTAGGGTTAGGGTTAGGGAACGGCAAGGCTTAGGGCACAGGTGAGGGTACGGAAATGTGGGAGGGTCAGGCTACGTGCTGACGCACGTGTGAGTGCCAGCGTACGGGTCAGGAGTAGGCTACGGCGTAGGGAAATATGTTTGGCTGGTGGTGGATTTCTGTTCCGAGCTAGGGTTAGGGTTAGGGAACGGCAAGGCTTAGGGCACAGGTGATGGTACGGAAACGTGGGAGGGTCAGGCTACGTGCTGACGCACGGGTCAGTTCCAGCGTATGGGCCAGGAGTAGGCTACGGCGTACGGTAAGGTGTAAGGCTGGTGGTGGGTTTTCGTTCTGGGCTAGGGTTAGGGTTAGGGAACGGCAAGGCTTAGGGCACAGGTGAGGGTACAGAAATGTGGGAGGGTCAGGCTACGTGCTGACGCACGTGTCAGTGCCAGCGTACGGGCCAGGAGTACGCTAAGGCGTAGGGTAAGGGGTAGGGCTGGTGGTGGATTTCCATTCCGGTCTAGGGTTAGGGTTAGGGAGCGGCAAGGCTTAGGGCACAGGTGAGGGTACGGAAACGTGGGAGGGTCAGGCTTCATGCTGACGCACGGGTCAGTGCCAGCATACGGGCCAGGAGTAGGCTACGGCTTGGGGGTAAGGTGTAGGGCTGGTGGTGTGTTTCCGCTCCGGGCTAGGGTTAGGGTTAGGGAACGGCAAGTCTTATGGCACAGGTGAGGGTACGGAAATGTGGGAGGGTCAGGTTACGTGCTGACGCATGGGTCAGTGCCAGCGTACGGGTCAGGAATAGGCTACGGCGTAGGAACATGTGTTTGTCTGGTGGTGGATTTCCGTTCCGAGCTAGGGTTAGGGTTAGGGAACGGCAAGGCTTAGGGCACAGGTGAGGGTACGGAAACGTGGGACGGTCAGGCTACGTGCTGACACACGGGTCAGTGCCAGCGTATGGGCGAGGAGTAGGCTACGGCGTACGGTAAGGTGTAGGGCTGGTGGTGGGTTTCCGTTCTGGGCTAGGGTTAGGGTTAGGTAACGGCAAGGCTTAGGGCACAGGTGAGGGTAGAGAAACGTGGGAGGGTCAGGCTACGTGCTGACGCACGGGTCAGTGCCAGCGTACGGGCCAGGAGTAGGCTACGGCTTGGGGGTAAGGTGTAGGGCTGGTGGTGGGTTTCCGTTCCGAGCTAGGGTTAGGGTTAGGGAACGGCAAGGCTTAGGGTACAGGTGAGGGTACGGAAACGTTGGAGGGTCAGGCTAAGTGCTGACGCACGGGTCAGTGCCAGCGTACGGGCCAGGAGTAGGCTACGGCTTGGGCATAAGTTGTAGGGCTGGTGGTGGGTTTCCATTCCGGGCTAGGGTTAGGGTTAGGGAACGGCAAGGCTTGGGGCACAGGTGAGTGTTTGGAAACGTGGGAGGGTCAGGCTACGTGCTGACGCACAGGTCAGTGCCATGGTACGGGACAGGAGGAGGCTACGGCGTAGGGTAAGGTGTAGGCCTGGTGGTGGGTTTCCGTTCCGGGCTAGGGTTAGGGTTAGGGAACGGCAAGGATTAGGGCACAGGTGAGGGTACGGAAACGTGGGAGGGTCAGGCTACGTGCTGACGCATGGGTCAGTTCCAGCGTACGGGCCAGGAGTAGGCTACGGTGTAGGGTAAGGTGTAGGGCTGGTGGTGGATTTCTGTTCCGGGCTAGGGTTAGGGTTACGTAACGGCAAGGCTTAGGGCACAGGTGATTGTATGGAAACGTGGGAGGGTCAGGCTACGTGCTGACGCACGGGTCAGTGCCAGCGTACGGGCCAGGAGTAGGCTACGGCTTGGGGGTAAGTTGTAGGGCTGGTGGTGTTTTCCCGTTCCGGGCTAGGGTTAGGGTTAGGGAACGGCAAGGCTTAGGGCACAGGTGAGGGTATGGAAATGTGGGAGGGTCAGGCTACGTGCTGACGCACGGGTCAGTGCCAGCATACGGGCCAGGAGTAGGCTACGGCTTGGGGTTAAGGTGTATGGGTGGTGGTGGGTTTCTGCTCCGGGCTAGGGTTAGGGTTAGGGAACGGCAAGTCTTATGGCACAGGTGAGGGTACAGAAATGGGGGAGGGTCAGGCTACGTGCTGACGCACGGGTCAGTGCCAGCGTACGGGTCAGGAATAGGCTACGGCTTGGGCATAAGTTGTAGGGCTGGTGGTGGGTTTCCATTCCGGGCTAGGGTTAGGGTTAGGGAACGGCAAGGCTTGGGGCACAGGTGAGTGTTTGGAAACGTGGGAGGGTCAGGCTACGTGCTGACGCACAGGTCAGTGCCATGGTACGGGACAGGAGGAGGCTACGGCGTAGGGTAAGGTGTAGGCCTGGTGGTGGGTTTCCGTTCCGGGCTAGGGTTAGGGTTAGGGAACGGCAAGGATTAGGGCACAGGTGAGGGTACGGAAACGTGGGAGGGTCAGGCTACGTGCTGACGCATGGGTCAGTTCCAGCGTACGGGCCAGGAGTAGGCTACGGTGTAGGGTAAGGTGTAGGGCTGGTGGTGGATTTCTGTTCCGGGCTAGGGTTAGGGTTACGTAACGGCAAGGCTTAGGGCACAGGTGATTGTATGGAAACGTGGGAGGGTCAGGCTACGTGCTGACGCACGGGTCAGTGCCAGCGTACGGGCCAGGAGTAGGCTACGGCTTGGGGGTAAGGTGTAGGGCTGGTGGTGTTTTCCCGTTCCGGGCTAGGGTTAGGGTTAGGGAACGGCAAGGCTTAGGGCACAGGTGAGGGTATGGAAATGTGGGAGGGTCAGGCTACGTGCTGACGCACGGGTCAGTGCCAGCATACGGGCCAGGAGTAGGCTACGGCTTGGGGTTAAGGTGTATGGCTGGTGGTGGGTTTCTGCTCCGGGCTAGGGTTAGGGTTAGGGAACGGCAAGTCTTATGGCACAGGTGAGGGTACAGAAATGGGGGAGGGTCAGGCTACGTGCTGACGCACGGGTCAGTGCCAGCGTACGGGTCAGGAATAGGCTACGGCGTAGGGAAATGTGTTTGTCTGGTGGTGGATTTCCGTTCCGAGCTAGGGTTAGGGTTAGGGAACGGCAAGGCTTAGGGCACAGGTGAGGGTACGGAAACGTGGGAGGGTCAGGCTACGTGCTGACGCACGAGTCAGTGCCAGCGTATGGGCCAGGAGTAGGCTACGGCGTACGGTAAGGTGTAAGGCTGGTGGTGGGTTTTCGTTCTGGGCTAGGGTTAGGGTTAGAGAACGGCAAGGCTTAGGGCACAGGTGAGGGTACGGAAACGTGGGAGGGTCAGGCTATGTGCTGATGCACGTGTCACTGCCAGCGTACAGGCCAGGAGTAGGCTACAGCGTAGGGAGATGTGTTGGGCTGGTGGTGGGTTTTCGTTCCGAGCTAGGGTTAGGGTTAGGGAACGGCAAGTCGTAGGGCACAGGTGAGTGTACAGAAACGTGGGAGGGTCAGGCTACATGCTGACGCATGTGTCAGTGCCAGCGTACGGGCCAGGAGTACGCTAAGGTGTAGGGTAAGGGGTAGGGCTGGTGTTGGGTTTGCGTTCCGGGCTAGGGTTAGGGTTAGGGAACGGCAAAGCTTAGGGCACAGGTGAGGGTACGGAAACGTGGGAGGGTCAGGCTACGTGCTGACGCACGAGTCAGTGCCAGCGTATGGGCCAGGAGTAGGCTACGGCGTACGGTAAGGTGTAAGGCTGGTGGTGGGTTTTCGTTCTGGGCTAGGGTTAGGGTTAGAGAACGGCAAGGCTTAGGGCACAGGTGAGGGTACGGAAACGTGGGAGGGTCAGGCTATGTGCTGATGCACGTGTCACTGCCAGCGTACAGGCCAGGAGTAGGCTACAGCGTAGGGAGATGTGTTGGGCTGGTGGTGGGTTTTCGTTCCGAGCTAGGGTTAGGGTTAGGGAACGGCAAGGCTTAGGGCACAGGTGAGGGTACGGAAATGTGGGAGGGTCAGGCTACGTGCTGACGCACGTGTGAGTGCCAGCGTACGGGTCAGGAGTAGGCTACGGCGTAGGGAAATATGTTTGGCTGGTGGTGGATTTCCGTTCCGAGCTAGGGTTAGGGTTAGGGAACGGCAAGGCTTAGGGCACAGGTGAGGGTACAGAAATGTGGGAGGGTCAGGCTACGTGCTGACGCACGTGTCAGTGCCAGCGTACGGGCCAGGAGTATGCTAAGGCGTAGGGTAAGGGGTAGGGCTGGTGGTGGATTTCCATTCCGGTCTAGGGTTAGGGTTAGGGAGCGGCAAGGCTTAGGGCACAGGTGAGGGTACGGAAACGTGGGAGGGTCAGGCTTCATGCTGACGCACGGGTCAGTGCCAGCATACGGGCCAGGAGTAGGCTACGGCTTGGGGGTAAGGTGTAGGGCTGGTGGTGTGTTTCCGCTCCGGGCTAGGTTTAGGGTTAGGGAACGGCAAGTCTTATGGCACAGGTGAGGGTACGGAAATGTGGGAGGGTCAGGCTACGTGCTGACGCACGGGTCAGTGCCAGCGTACGGGTCAGGAATAGGCTACGGCGTAGGAACATGTGTGTGTCTGGTGGTGGATTTCCGTTCCGAGCTAGGGTTAGGGTTAGGGAACGGCAAGGCTTAGGGCACAGGTGAGGGTACGGAAACGTGGGAGGGTCAGGCTACGTGCTGACACACGGGTCAGTGCCAGCGTATGGGCCAGGAGTAGGCTACGGCGTACGGTAAGGTGTAGGGCTGGTGGTGGGTTTCCGTTCTGGGCTAGGATTAGGGTTAGGTAACGGCAAGGCTTAGGGCACAGGTGAGGGTAGAGAAACGTGGGAGGGTCAGGCTACGTGCTGACGCACGGGTCAGTGCCAGCGTACGGGCCAGGAGTAGGCTACGGCTTGGGGGTAAGTTGTAGGGCTGGTGGTGGGTTTCCGTTCCGAGCTAGGGTTAGGGTTAGGGAACGGCAAGGCTTAGGGTACAGGTGAGGGTACGGAAACGTTGGAGGGTCAGGCTAAGTGCTGACGCACGGGTCAGTGCCAGCGTACGGGCCAGGAGTAGGCTACGGCTTGGGCATAAGTTGTAGGGCTGGTGGTGGGTTTCCATTCCGGGCTAGGGTTAGGGTTAGGGTACGGCAAGGCTTGGGGCACAGGTGAGTGTTTGGAAACGTGGGAGGGTCAGGCTACGTGCTGACGCACAGGTCAGTGCCATGGTACGGGACAGGAGGAGGCTACGGCGTAGGGTAAGGTGTAGGCCTGGTGGTGGGTTTCCGTTCCGGGCTAGGGTTAGGGTTAGGGAACGGCAAGGATTAGGGCACAGGTGAGGGTACGGAAACGTGGGAGGGTCAGGCTACGTGCTGACGCATGGGTCAGTTCCAGCGTACGGGCCAGGAGTAGGCTACGGTGTAGGGTAAGGTGTAGGGCTGGTGGTGGATTTCTGTTCCGGGCTAGGGTTAGGGTTACGTAACGGCAAGGCTTAGGGCACAGGTGATTGTATGGAAACGTGGGAGGGTCAGGCTACGTGCTGACGCACGGGTCAGTGCCAGCGTACGGGCCAGGAGTAGGCTACGGCTTGGGGGTAAGGTGTAGGGCTGGTGGTGTTTTCCCGTTCCGGGCTAGGGTTAGGGTTAGGGAACGGCAAGGCTTAGGGCACAGGTGAGGGTATGGAAATGTGGGAGGGTCAGGCTACGTGCTGACGCACGGGTCAGTGCCAGCATACGGGCCAGGAGTAGGCTACGGCTTGGGGTTAAGGTGTATGGCTGGTGGTGGGTTTCTGCTCCGGGCTAGGGTTAGGGTTAGGGAATGGCAAGTCTTATGGCACAGGTGAGGGTACAGAAATGTGGGAGGGTCAGGCTACGTGCTGACGCACGTGTGAGTGCCAGCGTACGGGTCAGGAGTAGGCTACGGCGTAGGGAAATATGTTTGGCTGGTGGTGGATTTCCGTTCCGAGCTAGGGTTAGGGTTAGGGAAAGGCAAGGCTTAGGGCACAGGTGATGGTACGGAAACGTGAGAGGGTCAGGCTACGTGCTGACGCACGGGTCAGTTCCAGCGTATGGGCCAGGAGTAGGCTACGGCGTACGGTAAGGTGTAAGGCTGGTGGTGGGTTTTCGTTCTGGGCTAGGGTTAGGGTTAGGGAACGGCAAGGCTTAGGGCACAGGTGAGGGTACAGAAATGTGGGAGGGTCAGGCTACGTGCTGACGCACGTGTCAGTGCCAGCGTACGGGCCAGGAGTATGCTAAGGCGTAGGGTAAGGGGTAGGGATGGTGGTGGATTTCCATTCCGGTCTAGGGTTAGGGTTAGGGAGCGGCAAGGCTTAGGGCACAGGTGAGGGTACGGAAACGTGGGAGGGTCAGGCTTCATGCTGACGCACGGGTCAGTGCCAGCATACGGGCCAGGAGTAGGCTACGGCTTGGGGGTAAGGTGTAGGGCTGGTGGTGTGTTTCCGCTCCGGGCTAGGTTTAGGGTTAGGGAACGGCAAGTCTTATGGCACAGGTGAGGGTACGGAAATGTGGGAGGGTCAGGCTACGTGCTGACGCACGGGTCAGTGCCAGCGTACGGGTCAGGAATAGGCTACGGCGTAGGAACATGTGTGTGTCTGGTGGTGGATTTCCGTTCCGAGCTAGGGTTAGGGTTAGGGAACGGCAAGGCTTAGGGCACAGGTGAGGGTACGGAAACGTGGGAGGGTCAGGCTACGTGCTGACACATGGGTCAGTGCCAGCGTATGGGCCAGGAGTAGGCTACGGCGTACGGTAAGGTGTAGGGCTGGTGGTGGGTTTCCGTTCTGGGCTAGGGTTAGGGTTAGGTAACGGCAAGGCTTAGGGCACAGGTGAGGGTAGAGAAACGTGGGAGGGTCAGGCTACGTGCTGACGCACGGGTCAGTGCCAGCGTACGGGCCAGGAGTAGGCTACGGCTTGGGGGTAAGTTGTAGGGCTGGTGGTGGGTTTCCGTTCCGAGCTAGGGTTAGGGTTAGGGAACGGCAAGGCTTAGGGTACAGGTGAGGGTACGGAAACGTTGGAGGGTCAGGCTAAGTGCTGACGCACGGGTCAGTGCCAGCGTACGGGCCAGGAGTAGGCTACGGCTTGGGCATAAGTTGTAGGGCTGGTGGTGGGTTTCCATTCCGGGCTAGGGTTAGGGTTAGGGTACGGCAAGGCTTGGGGCACAGGTGAGTGTTTGGAAACGTGGGAGGGTCAGGCTACGTGCTGACGCACAGGTCAGTGCCATGGTACGGGACAGGAGGAGGCTACGGCGTAGGGTAAGGTGTAGGCCTGGTGGTGGGTTTCCGTTCCGGGCTAGGGTTAGGGTTAGGGAACGGCAAGGATTAGGGCACAGGTGAGGGTACGGAAACGTGGGAGGGTCAGGCTACGTGCTGACGCATGGGTCAGTTCCAGCGTACGGGCCAGGAGTAGGCTACGGTGTAGGGTAAGGTGTAGGGCTGGTGGTGGATTTCTGTTCCGGGCTAGGGTTAGGGTTACGTAACGGCAAGGCTTAGGGCACAGGTGATTGTATGGAAACGTGGGAGGGTCAGGCTACGTGCTGACGCACGGGTCAGTGCCAGCGTACGGGCCAGGAGTAGGCTACGGCTTGGGGGTAAGGTGTAGGGCTGGTGGTGTTTTCCCGTTCCGGGCTAGGGTTAGGGTTAGGGAACGGCAAGGCTTAGGGCACAGGTGAGGGTATGGAAATGTGGGAGGGTCAGGCTACGTGCTGACGCACGGGTCAGTGCCAGCATACGGGCCAGGAGTAGGCTACGGCTTGGGGTTAAGGTGTATGGGTGGTGGTGGGTTTCTGCTCCGGGCTAGGGTTAGGGTTAGGGAACGGCAAGTCTTATGGCACAGGTGAGGGTACAGAAATGGGGGAGGGTCAGGCTACGTGCTGACGCACGGGTCAGTGCCAGCGTACGGGTCAGGAATAGGCTACGGCTTGGGCATAAGTTGTAGGGCTGGTGGTGGGTTTCCATTCCGGGCTAGGGTTAGGGTTAGGGAACGGCAAGGCTTGGGGCACAGGTGAGTGTTTGGAAACGTGGGAGGGTCAGGCTACGTGCTGACGCACAGGTCAGTGCCATGGTACGGGACAGGAGGAGGCTACGGCGTAGGGTAAGGTGTAGGCCTGGTGGTGGGTTTCCGTTCCGGGCTAGGGTTAGGGTTAGGGAACGGCAAGGATTAGGGCACAGGTGAGGGTACGGAAACGTGGGAGGGTCAGGCTACGTGCTGACGCATGGGTCAGTTCCAGCGTACGGGCCAGGAGTAGGCTACGGTGTAGGGTAAGGTGTAGGGCTGGTGGTGGATTTCTGTTCCGGGCTAGGGTTAGGGTTACGTAACGGCAAGGCTTAGGGCACAGGTGATTGTATGGAAACGTGGGAGGGTCAGGCTACGTGCTGACGCACGGGTCAGTGCCAGCGTACGGGCCAGGAGTAGGCTACGGCTTGGGGGTAAGGTGTAGGGCTGGTGGTGTTTTCCCGTTCCGGGCTAGGGTTAGGGTTAGGGAACGGCAAGGCTTAGGGCACAGGTGAGGGTATGGAAATGTGGGAGGGTCAGGCTACGTGCTGACGCACGGGTCAGTGCCAGCATACGGGCCAGGAGTAGGCTACGGCTTGGGGTTAAGGTGTATGGGTGGTGGTGGGTTTCTGCTCCGGGCTAGGGTTAGGGTTAGGGAACGGCAAGTCTTATGGCACAGGTGAGGGTACAGAAATGGGGGAGGGTCAGGCTACGTGCTGACGCACGGGTCAGTGCCAGCGTACGGGTCAGGAATAGGCTACGGCGTAGGGAAATGTGTTTGTCTGGTGGTGGATTTCCGTTCCGAGCTAGGGTTAGGGTTAGGGAACGGCAAGGCTTAGGGCACAGGTGAGGGTACGGAAACGTGGGAGGGTCAGGCTACGTGCTGACGCACGAGTCAGTGCCAGCGTATGGGCCAGGAGTAGGCTACGGCGTACGGTAAGGTGTAAGGCTGGTGGTGGGTTTTCGTTCTGGGCTAGGGTTAGGGTTAGAGAACGGCAAGGCTTAGGGCACAGGTGAGGGTACGGAAACGTGGGAGGGTCAGGCTATGTGCTGATGCACGTGTCACTGCCAGCGTACAGGCCAGGAGTAGGCTACAGCGTAGGGAGATGTGTTGGGCTGGTGGTGGGTTTTCGTTCCGAGCTAGGGTTAGGGTTAGGGAACGGCAAGTCGTAGGGCACAGGTGAGTGTACAGAAACGTGGGAGGGTCAGGCTACATGCTGACGCATGTGTCAGTGCCAGCGTACGGGCCAGGAGTACGCTAAGGTGTAGGGTAAGGGGTAGGGCTGGTGTTGGGTTTGCGTTCCGGGCTAGGGTTAGGGTTAGGGAACGGCAAAGCTTAGGGCACAGGTGAGGGTACGGAAACGTGGGAGGGTCAGGCTATGTGCTGACGCACGAGTCAGTGCCAGCGTATGGGCCAGGAGTAGGCTACGGCGTACGGTAAGGTGTAAGGCTGGTGGTGGGTTTTCGTTCTGGGCTAGGGTTAGGGTTAGAGAACGGCAAGGCTTAGGGCACAGGTGAGGGTACGGAAACGTGGGAGGGTCAGGCTATGTGCTGATGCACGTGTCACTGCCAGCGTACAGGCCAGGAGTAGGCTACAGCGTAGGGAGATGTGTTGGGCTGGTGGTGGGTTTTCGTTCCGAGCTAGGGTTAGGGTTAGGGAACGGCAAGGCTTAGGGCACAGGTGAGGGTACGGAAATGTGGGAGGGTCAGGCTACGTGCTGACGCACGTGTGAGTGCCAGCGTACGGGTCAGGAGTAGGCTACGGCGTAGGGAAATATGTTTGGCTGGTGGTGGATTTCCGTTCCGAGCTAGGGTTAGGGTTAGGGAACGGCAAGGCTTAGGGCACAGGTGAGGGTACAGAAATGTGGGAGGGTCAGGCTACGTGCTGACGCACGTGTCAGTGCCAGCGTACGGGCCAGGAGTATGCTAAGGCGTAGGGTAAGGGGTAGGGCTGGTGGTGGATTTCCATTCCGGTCTAGGGTTAGGGTTAGGGAGCGGCAAGGCTTAGGGCACAGGTGAGGGTACGGAAACGTGGGAGGGTCAGGCTTCATGCTGACGCACGGGTCAGTGCCAGCATACGGGCCAGGAGTAGGCTACGGCTTGGGGGTAAGGTGTAGGGCTGGTGGTGTGTTTCCGCTCCGGGCTAGGTTTAGGGTTAGGGAACGGCAAGTCTTATGGCACAGGTGAGGGTACGGAAATGTGGGAGGGTCAGGCTACGTGCTGACGCACGGGTCAGTGCCAGCGTACGGGTCAGGAATAGGCTACGGCGTAGGAACATGTGTGTGTCTGGTGGTGGATTTCCGTTCCGAGCTAGGGTTAGGGTTAGGGAACGGCAAGGCTTAGGGCACAGGTGAGGGTACGGAAACGTGGGAGGGTCAGGCTACGTGCTGACACACGGGTCAGTGCCAGCGTATGGGCCAGGAGTAGGCTACGGCGTACGGTAAGGTGTAGGGCTGGTGGTGGGTTTCCGTTCTGGGCTAGGATTAGGGTTAGGTAACGGCAAGGCTTAGGGCACAGGTGAGGGTAGAGAAACGTGGGAGGGTCAGGCTACGTGCTGACGCACGGGTCAGTGCCAGCGTACGGGCCAGGAGTAGGCTACGGCTTGGGGGTAAGTTGTAGGGCTGGTGGTGGGTTTCCGTTCCGAGCTAGGGTTAGGGTTAGGGAACGGCAAGGCTTAGGGTACAGGTGAGGGTACGGAAACGTTGGAGGGTCAGGCTAAGTGCTGACGCACGGGTCAGTGCCAGCGTACGGGCCAGGAGTAGGCTACGGCTTGGGCATAAGTTGTAGGGCTGGTGGTGGGTTTCCATTCCGGGCTAGGGTTAGGGTTAGGGTACGGCAAGGCTTGGGGCACAGGTGAGTGTTTGGAAACGTGGGAGGGTCAGGCTACGTGCTGACGCACAGGTCAGTGCCATGGTACGGGACAGGAGGAGGCTACGGCGTAGGGTAAGGTGTAGGCCTGGTGGTGGGTTTCCGTTCCGGGCTAGGGTTAGGGTTAGGGAACGGCAAGGATTAGGGCACAGGTGAGGGTACGGAAACGTGGGAGGGTCAGGCTACGTGCTGACGCATGGGTCAGTTCCAGCGTACGGGCCAGGAGTAGGCTACGGTGTAGGGTAAGGTGTAGGGCTGGTGGTGGATTTCTGTTCCGGGCTAGGGTTAGGGTTACGTAACGGCAAGGCTTAGGGCACAGGTGATTGTATGGAAACGTGGGAGGGTCAGGCTACGTGCTGACGCACGGGTCAGTGCCAGCGTACGGGCCAGGAGTAGGCTACGGCTTGGGGGTAAGGTGTAGGGCTGGTGGTGTTTTCCCGTTCCGGGCTAGGGTTAGGGTTAGGGAACGGCAAGGCTTAGGGCACAGGTGAGGGTATGGAAATGTGGGAGGGTCAGGCTACGTGCTGACGCACGGGTCAGTGCCAGCATACGGGCCAGGAGTAGGCTACGGCTTGGGGTTAAGGTGTATGGCTGGTGGTGGGTTTCTGCTCCGGGCTAGGGTTAGGGTTAGGGAATGGCAAGTCTTATGGCACAGGTGAGGGTACAGAAATGTGGGAGGGTCAGGCTACGTGCTGACGCACGTGTGAGTGCCAGCGTACGGGTCAGGAGTAGGCTACGGCGTAGGGAAATATGTTTGGCTGGTGGTGGATTTCCGTTCCGAGCTAGGGTTAGGGTTAGGGAAAGGCAAGGCTTAGGGCACAGGTGATGGTACGGAAACGTGAGAGGGTCAGGCTACGTGCTGACGCACGGGTCAGTTCCAGCGTATGGGCCAGGAGTAGGCTACGGCGTACGGTAAGGTGTAAGGCTGGTGGTGGGTTTTCGTTCTGGGCTAGGGTTAGGGTTAGGGAACGGCAAGGCTTAGGGCACAGGTGAGGGTACAGAAATGTGGGAGGGTCAGGCTACGTGCTGACGCACGTGTCAGTGCCAGCGTACGGGCCAGGAGTATGCTAAGGCGTAGGGTAAGGGGTAGGGATGGTGGTGGATTTCCATTCCGGTCTAGGGTTAGGGTTAGGGAGCGGCAAGGCTTAGGGCACAGGTGAGGGTACGGAAACGTGGGAGGGTCAGGCTTCATGCTGACGCACGGGTCAGTGCCAGCATACGGGCCAGGAGTAGGCTACGGCTTGGGGGTAAAGTGTAGGGCTGGTGGTGTGTTTCCGCTCCGGGCTAGGGTTAGGGTTAGGGAACGGCAAGTCTTATGGCACAGGTGAGGGTACGGAAATGTGGGAGGGTCAGGCTACGTGCTGACGCACGGGTCAGTGCCAGCGTACGGGTCAGGAATAGGCTACGGCGTAGGAACATGTGTGTGTCTGGTGGTGGATTTCCGTTCCGAGCTAGGGTTAGGGTTAGGGAACGGCAAGGCTTAGGGCACAGGTGAGGGTACGGAAACGTGGGAGGGTCAGGCTACGTGCTGACACATGGGTCAGTGCCAGCGTATGGGCCAGGAGTAGGCTACGGCGTACGGTAAGGTGTAGGGCTGGTGGTGGGTTTCCGTTCTGGGCTAGGGTTAGGGTTAGGTAACGGCAAGGCTTAGGGCACAGGTGAGGGTAGAGAAACGTGGGAGGGTCAGGCTACGTGCTGACGCACGGGTCAGTGCCAGCGTACGGGCCAGGAGTAGGCTACGGCTTGGGGGTAAGGTGTAGGGCTGGTGGTGGGTTTCCGTTCCGAGCTAGGGTTAGGGTTAGGGAACGGCAAGGCTAGGGTACAGGTGAGGGTACGGAAACGTTGGAGGGTCAGGCTAAGTGCTGACGCACGGGTCAGTGCCAGCGTACGGGCCAGGAGTAGGCTACGGCTTGGGCATAAGTTGTAGGGCTGGTGGTGGGTTTCCATTCCGGGCTAGGGTTAGGGTTAGGGAACGGCAAGGCTTGGGGCACAGGTGAGTGTTTGGAAACGTGGGAGGGTCAGGCTACGTGCTGACGCACAGGTCAGTGCCATGGTACGGGACAGGAGGAGGCTACGGCGTAGGGTAAGGTGTAGGCCTGGTGGTGGGTTTCCATTCCTGGCTAGGGTTAGGGTTAGGGAACGGCAAGGATTAGGTCACAGGTGAGGGTACGGAAACGTGGGAGGGTCAGGCTACGTGCTGACGCATGGGTCAGTTCCAGCGTACGGGCCAGGAGTAGGCTACGGTGTAGGGTAAGGTGTAGGGCTGGTGGTGGATTTCTGTTCCGGGCTAGGGTTAGGGTTACGTAACGGCAAGGCTTAGGGCACAGGTGATTGTATGGAAACGTGGGAGGGTCAGGCTACGTGCTGACGCACGGGTCAGTGCCAGCGTACGGTCCAGGAGTAGGCTACGGCTTGGGGGTAAGGTGTAGGGCTGGTGGTGTTTTCCCGTTCCGGGCTAGGGTTAGGGTTAGGGAACGGCAAGGCTTAGGGCACAGGTGAGGGTATGGAAATGTGGGAGGGTCAGGCTACGTGCTGACGCACGGGTCAGTGCCAGCATACGGGCCAGGAGTAGGCTACGGCTTGGGGTTAAGGTGTATGGCTGGTGGTGGGTTTCTGCTCCGGGCTAGGGTTAGGGTTAGGGAACGGCAAGTCTTATGGCACAGGTGAGGGTACAGAAATGGGGGAGGGTCAGGCTACGTGCTGACGCACGGGTCAGTGCCAGCGTACGGGTCAGGAATAGGCTACGGCGTAGGGAAATGTGTTTGTCTGGTGGTGGATTTCCGTTCCGAGCTAGGGTTAGGGTTAGGGAACGGCAAGGCTTAGGGCACAGGTGAGGGTACGGAAACGTGGGAGGGTCAGGCTACGTGCTGACGCACGAGTCAGTGCCAGCGTATGGGCCAGGAGTAGGCTACGGCGTACGGTAAGGTGTAAGGCTGGTGGTGGGTTTTCGTTCTGGGCTAGGGTTAGGGTTAGAGAACGGCAAGGCTTAGGGCACAGGTGAGGGTACGGAAACGTGGGAGGGTCAGGCTATGTGCTGATGCACGTGTCACTGCCAGCGTACAGGCCAGGAGTAGGCTACAGCGTAGGGAGATGTGTTGGGCTGGTGGTGGGTTTTCGTTCCGAGCTAGGGTTAGGGTTAGGGAACGGCAAGTCGTAGGGCACAGGTGAGTGTACAGAAACGTGGGAGGGTCAGGCTACATGCTGACGCATGTGTCAGTGCCAGCGTACGGGCCAGGAGTACGCTAAGGTGTAGGGTAAGGGGTAGGGCTGGTGTTGGGTTTGCGTTCCGGGCTAGGGTTAGGGTTAGGGAACGGCAAGGCTTAGGGCACAGGTGAGGGTACGGAAATGTGGGAGGGTCAGGCTACGTGCTGACGCACGTGTGAGTGCCAGCGTACGGGTCAGGAGTAGGCTACGGCGTAGGGAAATATGTTTGGCTGGTGGTGGATTTCTGTTCCGAGCTAGGGTTAGGGTTGGGGAACGGCAAGGCTTAGGGCACAGGTGATGGTACGGAAACGTGGGAGGGTCAGGCTACGTGCTGACGCACGGGTCAGTTCCAGCGTATGGGCCAGGAGTAGGCTACGGCGTACGGTAAGGTGTAAGGCTGGTGGTGGGTTTTCGTTCTGGGCTAGGGTTAGGGTTAGGGAACGGCAAGGCTTTGGGCACAGGTGAGGGTACAGAAATGTGGGAGGGTCAGGCTACGTGCTGACGCACGTGTCAGTGCCAGCGTACGGGCCAGGAGTACGCTAAGGCGTAGGGTAAGGGGTAGGGCTGGTGGTGGATTTCCATTCCGGTCTAGGGTTAGGGTTAGGGAGCGGCAAGGCTTAGGGCACAGGTGAGGGTACGGAAACGTGGGAGGGTCAGGCTTCATGCTGACGCACGGGTCAGTGCCAGCATACGGGCCAGGAGTAGGCTACGGCTTGGGGGTAAGGTGTAGGGCTGGTGGTGTGTTTCCGCTCCGGGCTAGGGTTAGGGTTAGGGAACGGCAAGTCTTATGGCACAGGTGAGGGTACGGAAATGTGGGAGGGTCAGGTTACGTGCTGACGCATGGGTCAGTGCCAGCGTACGGGTCAGGAATAGGCTACGGCGTAGGAACATGTGTTTGTCTGGTGGTGGATTTCCGTTCCGAGCTAGGGTTAGGGTTAGGGAACGGCAAGGCTTAGGGCACAGGTGAGGGTACGGAAACGTGGGACGGTCAGGCTACGTGCTGACACACGGGTCAGTGCCAGCGTATGGGCGAGGAGTAGGCTACGGCGTACGGTAAGGTGTAGGGCTGGTGGTGGGTTTCCGTTCTGGGCTAGGGTTAGGGTTAGGTAACGGCAAGGCTTAGGGCACAGGTGAGGGTAGAGAAACGTGGGAGGGTCAGGCTACGTGCTGACGCACGGGTCAGTGCCAGCGTACGGGCCAGGAGTAGGCTACGGCTTGGGGGTAAGGTGTAGGGCTGGTGGTGGGTTTCCGTTCCGAGCTAGGGTTAGGGTTAGGGAACGGCAAGGCTTAGGGTACAGGTGAGGGTACGGAAACGTTGGAGGGTCAGGCTAAGTGCTGACGCACGGGTCAGTGCCAGCGTACGGGCCAGGAGTAGGCTACGGCTTGGGCATAAGTTGTAGGGCTGGTGGTGGGTTTCCATTCCGGGCTAGGGTTAGGGTTAGGGAACGGCAAGGCTTGGGGCACAGGTGAGTGTTTGGAAACGTGGGAGGGTCAGGCTACGTGCTGACGCACAGGTCAGTGCCTTGGTACGGGACAGGAGGAGGCTACGGCGTAGGGTAAGGTGTAGGCCTGGTGGTGGGTTTCCGTTCCGGGCTAGGGTTAGGGTTAGGGAACGGCAAGGATTAGGGCACAGGTGAGGGTACGGAAACGTGGGAGGGTCAGGCTACGTGCTGACGCATGGGTCAGTTCCAGCGTACGGGCCAGGAGTAGGCTACGGTGTAGGGTAAGGTGTAGGGCTGGTGGTGGATTTCTGTTCCGGGCTAGGGTTAGGGTTACGTAACGGCAAGGCTTAGGGCACAGGTGATTGTATGGAAACGTGGGAGGGTCAGGCTACGTGCTGACGCACGGGTCAGTGCCAGCGTACGGGCCAGGAGTAGGCTACTGCTTGGGGGTAAGGTGTAGGGCTGGTGGTGTTTTCCCGTTCCGGGCTAGGGTTAGGTTAGGGAACGGCAAGGCTTAGGGCACAGGTGAGGGTATGGAAATGTGGGAGGGTCAGGCTACGTGCTGACGCACGGGTCAGTGCCAGCATACGGGCCAGGAGTAGGCTACGGCTTGGGGTTAAGGTGTATGGGTGGTGGTGGGTTTCTGCTCCGGGCTAGGGTTAGGGTTAGGGAACGGCAAGTCTTATGGCACAGGTGAGGGTACAGAAATGGGGGAGGGTCAGGCTACGTGCTGACGCACGGGTCAGTGCCAGCGTACGGGTCAGGAATAGGCTACGGCTTGGGCATAAGTTGTAGGGCTGGTGGTGGGTTTCCATTCCGGGCTAGGGTTAGGGTTAGGGAACGGCAAGGCTTGGGGCACAGGTGAGTGTTTGGAAACGTGGGAGGGTCAGGCTACGTGCTGACGCACAGGTCAGTGCCATGGTACGGGACAGGAGGAGGCTACGGCGTAGGGTAAGGTGTAGGCCTGGTGGTGGGTTTCCGTTCCGGGCTAGGGTTAGGGTTAGGGAACGGCAAGGATTAGGGCACAGGTGAGGGTACGGAAACGTGGGAGGGTCAGGCTACGTGCTGACGCATGGGTCAGTTCCAGCGTACGGGCCAGGAGTAGGCTACGGTGTAGGGTAAGGTGTAGGGCTGGTGGTGGATTTCTGTTCCGGGCTAGGGTTAGGGTTACGTAACGGCAAGGCTTAGGGCACAGGTGATTGTATGGAAACGTGGGAGGGTCAGGCTACGTGCTGACGCACGGGTCAGTGCCAGCGTACGGTCCAGGAGTAGGCTACGGCTTGGGGGTAAGGTGTAGGGCTGGTGGTGTTTTCCCGTTCCGGGCTAGGGTTAGGGTTAGGGAACGGCAAGGCTTAGGGCACAGGTGAGGGTATGGAAATGTGGGAGGGTCAGGCTACGTGCTGACGCACGGGTCAGTGCCAGCATACGGGCCAGGAGTAGGCTACGGCTTGGGGTTAAGGTGTATGGGTGGTGGTGGGTTTCTGCTCCGGGCTAGGGTTAGGGTTAGGGAACGGCAAGTCTTATGGCACAGGTGAGGGTACAGAAATGGGGGAGGGTCAGGCTACGTGCTGACGCACGGGTCAGTGCCAGCGTACGGGTCAGGAATAGGCTACGGCGTAGGGAAATGTGTTTGTCTGGTGGTGGATTTCCGTTCCGAGCTAGGGTTAGGGTTAGGGAACGGCAAGGCTTAGGGCACAGGTGAGGGTACGGAAACGTGGGAGGGTCAGGCTACGTGCTGACGCACGAGTCAGTGCCAGCGTATGGGCCAGGAGTAGGCTACGGCGTACGGTAAGGTGTAAGGCTGGTGGTGGGTTTTCGTTCTGGGCTAGGGTTAGGGTTAGAGAACGGCAAGGCTTAGGGCACAGGTGAGGGTACGGAAACGTGGGAGGGTCAGGCTATGTGCTGATGCACGTGTCACTGCCAGCGTACAGGCCAGGAGTAGGCTACAGCGTAGGGAGATGTGTTGGGCTGGTGGTGGGTTTTCGTTCCGAGCTAGGGTTAGGGTTAGGGAACGGCAAGTCGTAGGGCACAGGTGAGTGTACAGAAACGTGGGAGGGTCAGGCTACATGCTGACGCATGTGTCAGTGCCAGCGTACGGGCCAGGAGTACGCTAAGGTGTAGGGTAAGGGGTAGGGCTGGTGTTGGGTTTGCGTTCCGGGCTAGGGTTAGGGTTAGGGAACGGCAAGGCTTAGGGCACAGGTGAGGGTACGGAAATGTGGGAGGGTCAGGCTACGTGCTGACGCACGTGTGAGTGCCAGCGTACGGGTCAGGAGTAGGCTACGGCGTAGGGAAATATGTTTGGCTGGTGGTGGATTTCTGTTCCGAGCTAGGGTTAGGGTTAGGGAACGGCAAGGCTTAGGGCACAGGTGATGGTACGGAAACGTGGGAGGGTCAGGCTACGTGCTGACGCACGGGTCAGTTCCAGCGTATGGGCCAGGAGTAGGCTACGACGTACGGTAAGGTGTAAGGCTGGTGGTGGGTTTTCGTTCTGGGCTAGGGTTAGGGTTAGGGAACGGCAAGGCTTAGGGCACAGGTGAGGGTACAGAAATGTGGGAGGGTCAGGCTACGTGCTGACGCACGTGTCAGTGCCAGCGTACGGGCCAGGAGTACGCTAAGGCGTAGGGTAAGGGGTAGGGCTGGTGGTGGATTTCCATTCCGGTCTAGGGTTAGGGTTAGGGAGCGGCAAGGCTTAGGGCACAGGTGAGGGTACGGAAACGTGGGAGGGTCAGGCTTCATGCTGACGCACGGGTCAGTGCCAGCATACGGGCCAGGAGTAGGCTACGGCTTGGGGGTAAGGTGTAGGGCTGGTGGTGTGTTTCCGCTCCGGGCTAGGGTTAGGGTTAGGGAACGGCAAGTCTTATGGCACAGGTGAGGGTACGGAAATGTGGGAGGGTCAGGTTACGTGCTGACGCATGGGTCAGTGCCAGCGTACGGGTCAGGAATAGGCTACGGCGTAGGAACATGTGTTTGTCTGGTGGTGGATTTCCGTTCCGAGCTAGGGTTAGGGTTAGGGAACGGCAAGGCTTAGGGCACAGGTGAGGGTACGGAAACGTGGGACGGTCAGGCTACGTGCTGACACACGGGTCAGTGCCAGCGTATGGGCGAGGAGTAGGCTACGGCGTACGGTAAGGTGTAGGGCTGGTGGTGGGTTTCCGTTCTGGGCTAGGGTTAGGGTTAGGTAACGGCAAGGCTTAGGGCACAGGTGAGGGTAGAGAAACGTGGGAGGGTCAGGCTACGTGCTGACGCACGGGTCAGTGCCAGCGTACGGGCCAGGAGTAGGCTACGGCTTGGGGGTAAGGTGTAGGGCTGGTGGTGGGTTTCCGTTCCGAGCTAGGGTTAGGGTTAGGGAACGGCAAGGCTTAGGGTACAGGTGAGGGTACGGAAACGTTGGAGGGTCAGGCTAAGTGCTGACGCACGGGTCAGTGCCAGCGTACGGGCCAGGAGTAGGCTACGGCTTGGGCATAAGTTGTAGGGCTGGTGGTGGGTTTCCATTCCGGGCTAGGGTTAGGGTTAGGGAACGGCAAGGCTTGGGGCACAGGTGACTGTTTGGAAACGTGGGAGGGTCAGGCTACGTGCTGACGCACAGGTCAGTGCCATGGTACGGGACAGGAGGAGGCTACGGCGTAGGGTAAGGTGTAGGCCTGGTGGTGGGTTTCCGTTCCGGGCTAGGGTTAGGGTTAGGGAACGGCAAGGATTAGGGCACAGGTGAGGGTACGGAAACGTGGGAGGGTCAGGCTACGTGCTGACGCATGGGTCAGTTCCAGCGTACGGGCCAGGAGTAGGCTACGGTGTAGGGTAAGGTGTAGGGCTGGTGGTGGATTTCTGTTCCGGGCTAGGGTTAGGGTTACGTAACGGCAAGGCTTAGGGCACAGGTGATTGTATGGAAACGTGGGAGGGTCAGGCTACGTGCTGACGCACGGATCAGTGCCAGCGTACGGGCCAGGAGTAGGCTACGGCTTGGGGGTAAGGTGTAGGGCTGGTGGTGTTTTCCCGTTCCGGGCTAGGGTTAGGGTTAGGGAACGGCAAGGCTTAGGGCACAGGTGAGGGTATGGAAATGTGGGAGGGTCAGGCTACGTGCTGACGCACGGGTCAGTGCCAGCATACGGGCCAGGAGTAGGCTACGGCTTGGGGTTAAGGTGTATGGGTGGTGGTGGGTTTCTGCTCCGGGCTAGGGTTAGGGTTAGGGAACGGCAAGTCTTATGGCACAGGTGAGGGTACAGAAATGGGGGAGGGTCAGGCTACGTGCTGACGCACGGGTCAGTGCCAGCGTACGGGTCAGGAATAGGCTACGGCTTGGGCATAAGTTGTAGGGCTGGTGGTGGGTTTCCATTCCGGGCTAGGGTTAGGGTTAGGGAACGGCAAGGCTTGGGGCACAGGTGAGTGTTTGGAAACGTGGGAGGGTCAGGCTACGTGCTGACGCACAGGTCAGTGCCATGGTACGGGACAGGAGGAGGCTACGGCGTAGGGTAAGGTGTAGGCCTGGTGGTGGGTTTCCGTTCCGGGCTAGGGTTAGGGTTAGGGAACGGCAAGGATTAGGGCACAGGTGAGGGTACGGAAACGTGGGAGGGTCAGGCTACGTGCTGACGCATGGGTCAGTTCCAGCGTACGGGCCAGGAGTAGGCTACGGTGTAGGGTAAGGTGTAGGGCTGGTGGTGGATTTCTGTTCCGGGCTAGGGTTAGGGTTACGTAACGGCAAGGCTTAGGGCACAGGTGATTGTATGGAAACGTGGGAGGGTCAGGCTACGTGCTGACGCACGGGTCAGTGCCAGCGTACGGGCCAGGAGTAGGCTACGGCTTGGGGGTAAGGTGTAGGGCTGGTGGTGTTTTCCCGTTCCGGGCTAGGGTTAGGGTTAGGGAACGGCAAGGCTTAGGGCACAGGTGAGGGTATGGAAATGTGGGAGGGTCAGGCTACGTGCTGACGCACGGGTCAGTGCCAGCATACGGGCCAGGAGTAGGCTACGGCTTGGGGTTAAGGTGTATGGGTGGTGGTGGGTTTCTGCTCCGGGCTAGGGTTAGGGTTAGGGAACGGCAAGTCTTATGGCACAGGTGAGGGTACAGAAATGGGGGAGGGTCAGGCTACGTGCTGACGCACGGGTCAGTGCCAGCGTACGGGTCAGGAATAGGCTACGGCGTAGGGAAATGTGTTTGTCTGGTGGTGGATTTCCGTTCCGAGCTAGGGTTAGGGTTAGGGAACGGCAAGGCTTAGGGCACAGGTGAGGGTACGGAAACGTGGGAGGGTCAGGCTACGTGCTGACGCACGAGTCAGTGCCAGCGTATGGGCCAGGAGTAGGCTACGGCGTACGGTAAGGTGTAAGGCTGGTGGTGGGTTTTCGTTCTGGGCTAGGGTTAGGGTTAGAGAACGGCAAGGCTTAGGGCACAGGTGAGGGTACGGAAACGTGGGAGGGTCAGGCTATGTGCTGATGCACGTGTCACTGCCAGCGTACAGGCCAGGAGTAGGCTACAGCGTAGGGAGATGTGTTGGGCTGGTGGTGGGTTTTCGTTCCGAGCTAGGGTTAGGGTTAGGGAACGGCAAGTCGTAGGGCACAGGTGAGTGTACAGAAACGTGGGAGGGTCAGGCTACATGCTGACGCATGTGTCAGTGCCAGCGTACGGGCCAGGAGTACGCTAAGGTGTAGGGTAAGGGGTAGGGCTGGTGTTGGGTTTGCGTTCCGGGCTAGGGTTAGGGTTAGGGAACGGCAAAGCTTAGGGCACAGGTGAGGGTACGGAAACGTGGGAGGGTCAGGCTACGTGCTGACGCACGAGTCAGTGCCAGCGTATGGGCCAGGAGTAGGCTACGGCGTACGGTAAGGTGTAAGGCTGGTGGTGGGTTTTCGTTCTGGGCTAGGGTTAGGGTTAGAGAACGGCAAGGCTTAGGGCACAGGTGAGGGTACGGAAACGTGGGAGGGTCAGGCTACGTGCTGACGCACGGGTCAGTTCCAGCGTATGGGCCAGGAGTAGGCTACGGCGTACGGTAAGGTGTAAGGCTGGTGGTGGGTTTTCGTTCTGGGCTAGGGTTAGGGTTAGGGAACGGCAAGGCTTAGGGCACAGGTGAGGGTACAGAAATGTGGGAGGGTCAGGCTACGTGCTGACGCACGTGTCAGTGCCAGCGTACGGGCCAGGAATACGCTAAGGCGTAGGGTAAGGTGTAGGGCTGGTGGTGGATTTCCATTCCGGTCTAGGGTTAGGGTTAGGGAGCGGCAAGGCTTAGGGCACAGGTGAGGGTACGGAAACGTGGGAGGGTCAGGCTTCATGCTGACGCACGGGTCAGTGCCAGCATACGGGCCAGGAGTAGGCTACGGCTTGGGGGTAAGGTGTAGGGCTGGTGGTGTGTTTCCGCTCCGGGCTAGGGTTAGGGTTAGGGAACGGCAAGTCTTATGGCACAGGTGAGGGTACGGAAATGTGGGAGGGTCAGGTTACGTGCTGACGCACGGGTCAGTGCCAGCGTACGGGTCAGGAATAGGCTACGGCGTAGGAACATGTGTTTGTCTGGTGGTGGATTTCCGTTCCGAGCTAGGGTTAGGGTTAGGGAACGGCAAGGCTTAGGGCACAGGTGAGGGTACGGAAACGTGGGAGGGTCAGGCTACGTGCTGACACACGGGTCAGTGCCAGCGTATGGGCCAGGAGTAGGCTACGGCGTACGGTAAGGTGTAGGGCTGGTGGTGGGTTTCCGTTCTGGGCTAGGGTTAGGGTTAGGTAACGGCAAGGCTTAGGGCACAGGTGAGGGTAGAGAAACGTGGGAGGGTCAGGCTACGTGCTGACGCACGGGTCAGTGCCAGCGTACGGGCCAGGAGTAGGCTACGGCTTGGGGGTAAGGTGTAGGGCTGGTGGTGGGTTTCCGTTCCGAGCTAGGGTTAGGGTTAGGGAACGGCAAGGCTTAGGGTACAGGTGAGGGTACGGAAACGTTGGAGGGTCAGGCTAAGTGCTGACGCACGGGTCAGTGCCAGCGTACGGGCCAGGAGTAGGCAACGGCTTGGGCATAAGTTGTAGGGCTTGTGGTGGGTTTCCATTCCGGGCTAGGGTTAGGGTTAGGGAACGGCAAGGCTTAGGGCACAGGTGAGTGTATGGAAACGTGGGAGGGTCAGGCTACGTGCTGGCGCACATGTCAGTGCCATGGTACGGGACAGGAGGAGGCTACGGCGTAGGGTAAGGTGTAGGCCTGGTGGTGGGTTTCCGTTCCGGGCTAGGGTTAGGGTTAGGGAACGGCAAGGCTTAGGGCACAGGTGAGGGTACGGAAACGTCGGAGGGTCAGGCTACGTGCTGACGCACGGGTCAGTTCCACCGTATGGGCCAGAAGTAGGCTACGGCGTACGGTAAGGTGTAAGGCTGGTGGTGGGTTTTCGTTCTGGGCTAGGGTTAGGGTTAGGTAACGGCAAGGCTTAGGGCACAGGTGACGGTACAGAAATGTGGGAGGGTCAGGCTACGTGCTGACGCACGTGTCAGTGCCAGCGTACGGGCCAGGAGTACGCTAAGGCGTAGGGTAAGGGGTAGGGCTGGTGGTGGTTTTCCTTTCCGGTCTATGGTTAGGGTTAGGGAGCGGCAAGGTTTAGGGCACAGGTGAGGGTACGGAAACGTGGGAGGTTCAGGCTACATGCTGACGCACGGGTCAGTGCCAGCATACGGGCCAGGAGTAGGCTACGGCTTGGGGGTAAGGTGTAGACCTGGTGGTGTGTTTCCGCTCCGGGCTAGGGTTAGGGTTAGGGAACGGCAAGTCTTACGGCACAGGTGAGGGTACGGAAATGTGGGAGGGTCAGGCTACGTGCTGACGCACGGGTCAGTGCCAGCGTACGGGTCAGGAATAGGCTACGGCGTAGGAAAATGTGTTTGGCTGGTGGTGGATTTCCGTTCCGAGCTAGGGTTAGGGTTAGGGAACGGCAAGGCTTAGGGCACAGGTGAGGGTACGGAAACGTGGGAGGGTCAGGCTACGTGCTGACCCACGCATCAGTGCCAGCGTATGGGCCAGGAGTAGGCTACGGCGTACGGTAAGGTGTAGGGCTGGTGGTGGGTTTCCGTTCAGGGCTAGGGTTAGGGTTAGGTAACGGCAAGGCTTAGTGCACAGGTGAGGGTAGAGAAACGTGGGAGGGTCAGGCTACGTGCTGACGCATGGGTCAGTGCCAGCGTACGGGCCAGGAGTAGGCTACGGCGTAGGGTAAGGTGTAGGGCTGGTGGTGGGTTTCCGTTCGGGGCTAGGGTTAGGGTTAGGGAACGGCAAGGCTTAGGGCACAGGTGAGGGTACGGAAACGTGGGAGGGTCAGGCTACGTGCTGACACACGGGTCAGTGCCAGCGTACCAGCCAGGATTAGGCTACAGCTTGGGGGTAAGGTGTAGGGCTGGTGGTGGGTTTCCGTTCAGAGCTAGGGTTAGGGTTAGGGAACGGCAAGGCTTAGGGTACAGGTGAGGGTACGGAAACGTTGGAGGGTCAGGCTAAGTGCTGACGCACGGGTCAGTGCCAGCGTACGGGCCAGGAGTAGGCTACGGCTTGGGCATAAGTTGTAGGGCTGGTGGTGGGTTTCCATTCCGGGCTAGGGTTAGGGTTAGGGAACGGCAAGGCTTGGGGCACAGGTGAGTGTTTGGAAACGTGGGAGGGTCAGGCTACGTGCTGATGCACAGGTCAGTGCCATGGTACGGGACAGGAGGAGGCTACGGCGTAGGGTAAGGTGTAGGCCTGGTGGTGGGTTTCCGTTCCGGGCTAGGGTTAGGGTTAGGGAACGGCAAGGATTAGGGCACAGGTGAGGGTACGGAAACGTGGGAGGGTCAGGCTACGTGCTGACGCATGGGTCAGTTCCAGCGTACGGGCCAGGAGTAGGCTACGGTGTAGGGTAAGGTGTAGGGCTGGTGGTGGATTTCTGTTCCGGGCTAGGGTTAGGGTTACGTAACGGCAAGGCTTAGGGCACAGGTGATTGTATGGAAACGTGGGAGGGTCAGGCTACGTGCTGACGCACGGGTCAGTGCCAGCGTACGGGCCAGGAGTAGGCTACGGCTTGGGGGTAAGGTGTAGGGCTGGTGGTGGGTTTCTGCTCCGGGCTAGGGTTAGGGTTAGGGAACGGCAAGTCTTATGGCACAGGTGAGGGTACGGAAATGGGGGAGGGTCAGGCTACGTGCTGACGCACGGGTCAGTGCCAGCGTACGGGTCAGGAATAGGCTACGGCGTAGGGAAATGTGTTTGTCTGGTGGTGGATTTCCGTTCCGAGCTAGGGTTAGGGTTAGGGAACGGCAAGGCTTAGGGCACAGGTGAGGGTACGGAAACGTGGGAGGGTCAGGCTACGTGCTGACGCACGAGTCAGTGCCAGCGTATGGGCCAGGAGTAGGCTACGGCGTACGGTAAGGTGTAAGGCTGGTGGTGGGTTTTCGTTCTGGGCTAGGGTTAGGGTTAGAGAACGGCAAGGCTTAGGGCACAGGTGAGGGTACGGAAACGTGGGAGGGTCAGGCTATGTGCTTATGCACGTGTCACTGCCAGCGTACAGGCCAGTAGTAGGCTACAGCGTAGGGAGATGTGTTGGGCTGGTGGTGGGTTTTCGTTCCGAGCTAGGGTTAGGGTTAGGGAACGGCAAGTCGTAGGGCACAGGTGAGTGTACAGAAACGTGGGAGGGTCAGGCTACATGCTGACGCATGTGTCAGTGCCAGCGTACGGGCCAGGAGTACGCTAAGGTGTAGGGTAAGGGGTAGGGCTGGTGTTGGGTTTGCGTTCCGGGCTAGGGTTAGGGTTAGGGAACGGCAAGGCTTAGGGCACAGGTGAGGGTACGGAAATGTGGGAGGGTCAGGCTACGTGCTGACGCACGTGTGAGTGCCAGCGTACGGGTCAGGAGTAGGCTACGGCGTAGGGAAATATGTTTGGCTGGTGGTGGATTTCCGTTCCGAGCTAGGGTTAGGGTTAGGGAACGGCAAGGCTTAGGGTACAGGTGATGGTACGGAAACGTGGGAGGGTCAGGCTGCGTGCTGACGCACGGGTCAGTTCCAGCGTATGGGCCAGGAGTAGGCTACGGCGTACGGTAAGGTGTAAGGCTGGTGGTGGGTTTTCGTTCTGGGCTAGGGTTAGGGTTAGGGAACGGCAAGGCTTAGGGCACAGGTGAGGGTACAGAAATGTGGGAGGGTCAGGCTACGTGCTGACGCACGTGTCAGTGCCAGCGTACTGGCCAGGAGTACGCTAAGGCGTAGGGTAAGGTGTAGGGCTGGTGGTGGATTTCCATTCCGGTCTAGGGTTAGGGTTAGGGAGCGGCAAGGCTTAGGGCACAGGTGAGGGTACGGAAACGTGGGAGGGTCAGGCTTCATGCTGACGCACGGGTCAGTGCCAGCATACGGGCCAGGAGTAGGCTACGGCTTGGGGGTAAGGTGTAGACCTGGTGGTGTGTTTCCGCTCCGGGCTAGGGTTAGGGTTAGGGAACGGCAAGTCTTATGGCACAGGTGAGGGTACGGAAATGTGGGAGGGTCAGGCTACGTGCTGACGCACGGGTCAGTGCCAGCGTACGGGTCAGGAATAGGCTACGGCGTAGGAACATGTGTTTGTCTGGTGGTGGATTTCCGTTCCGAGCTAGGGTTAGGGTTAGGGAACGGCAAGGCTTAGGGCACAGGTGAGGGTACGGAAACGTGGGAGGGTCAGGCTACGTGCTGATACACGGGTCAGTGCCAGCGTATGGGCCAGGAGTAGGCTACGGCGTACGGTAAGGTGTAGGGCTGGTGGTGGGTTTCCGTTCTGGGCTAGGGTTAGGGTTAGGTAACGGCAAGGCTTAGGGCACAGGTGAGGGTAGAGAAACGTGGGAGGGTCAGGCTACGTGCTGACGCACGGGTCAGTGCCAGCGTACGGGCCAGGAGTAGGCTACGGCTTGGGGGTAAGGTGTAGGGCTGGTGGTGGGTTTCCGTTCCGAGCTAGGGTTAGGGTTAGGGAACGGCAAGGCTTAGGGTACAGGTGAGGGTACGGAAACGTTGGAGGGTCAGGCTAAGTGCTGACGCACGGGTCAGTGCCAGCGTACGGGCCAGGAGTAGGCAACGGCTTGGGCATAAGTTGTAGGGCTTGTGGTGGGTTTCCATTCCGGGCTAGGGTTAGGGTTAGGGAACGGCAAGGCTTAGGGCACAGGTGAGTGTATGGAAACGTGGGAGGGTCAGGCTACGTGCTGGCGCACATGTCAGTGCCATGGTACGGGACAGGAGGAGGCTACGGCGTAGGGTAAGGTGTAGGCCTGGTGGTGGGTTTCCGTTCCGGGCTAGGGTTAGGGTAAGGGAACGGCAAGGCTTAGGGCACAGGTGAGGGTACGGAAACGTGGGAGGGTCAGGCTACGTGCTGACGCACGGGTCAGTTCCACCGTATGGGCCAGGAGTAGGCTACGGCGTACGGTAAGGTGTAAGGCTGGTGGTGGGTTTTCGTTCTGGGCTAGGGTTAGGGTTAGGTAACGGCAAGGCTTAGGGCAGAGGTGACGGTACAGAAATGTGGGAGGGTCAGGCTACGTGCTGACGCACGTGTCAGTGCCAGCGTACGGGCCAGGAGTACGCTAAGGCGTAGGGTAAGGGGTAGGGCTGGTGGTGGTTTTCCTTTCCGGTCTAGGGTTAGGGTTAGGGAGCGGCAAGGTTTAGGGCACAGGTGAGGGTACGGAAACGTGGGAGGTTCAGGCTACATGCTGACGCACGGGTCAGTGCCAGCATACGGGCCAGGAGTAGGCTACGGCTTGGGGGTAACGTGTAGACCTGGTGGTGTGTTTCCGCTCCGGGCTAGGGTTAGGGTTAGGGAACGGCAAGTCTTACGGCACAGGTGAGGGTACGGAAATGTGGGAGGGTCAGGCTACGTGCTTACGCACGGGTCAGTGCCAGCGTACGGGTCAGGAATAGGCTACGGCATAGGAAAATGTGTTTGGCTGGTGGTGGATTTCCGTTCCGAGCTAGGGTTAGGGTTAGGGAACGGCAAGGCTTAGGGCACAGGTGAGGGTACGGAAACGTGGGAGGGTCAGGCTACGTGCTGACGCACGGATCAGTGCCAGCGTATGGGCCAGGAGTAGGCTACGGCGTACGGTAAGGTGTAGGGCTGGTGGTGGGTTTCCGTTCAGGGCTAGGGTTAGGGTTAGGTAACGGCAAGGCTTAGGGCACAGGTGAGGGTAGAGAAACGTGGGAGGGTCAGGCTACGTGCTGACGCATGGGTCAGTGCCAGCGTACGGGCCAGGAGTAGGCTACGGCGTAGGGTAAGGTGTAGGGCTGGTGGTGGGTTTCCGATCGGGGCTAGGGTTTGGGTTAGGGAACGGCAAGGCTTAGGGCACAGGTGAGGGTACGGAAACGTGGGAGGGTCAGGCTACGTGCTGACACACGGGTCAGTGCCAGCGTACCAGCCAGGATTAGGCTACGGCTTGGGGGTAAGGTGTAGGGCTGGTGGTGGGTTTCCGTTCAGAGCTAGGGTTAGGGTTAGGGAACGGCAAGGCTTAGGGTACAGGTGAGGGTACGGAAACGTTGGAGGGTCAGGCTAAGTGCTGACGCACGGGTCAGTGCCAGCGTACGGGCCAGGAGTAGGCTACGGCTTGGGCATAAGTTGTAGGGCTGGTGGTGGGTTTCCATTCCGGGCTAGGGTTAGGGTTAGGGAACGGCAAGGCTTGGGGCACAGGTGAGTGTTTGGAAACGTGGGAGGGTCAGGCTACGTGCTGACGCACAGGTCAGTGCCATGGTACGGGACAGGAGGAGGCTACGGCGTAGGGTAAGATGTAGGCCTGGTGGTGGGTTTCCGTTCCGGGCTAGGGTTAGGGTTAGGGAACGGCAAGGATTAGGGCACAGGTGAGGGTACGGAAACGTGGGAGGGTCAGGCTACGTGCTGACGCATGGGTCAGTTCCAGCGTACGGGCCAGGAGTAGGCTACGGTGTAGGGTAAGGTGTAGGGCTGGTGGTGGATTTCTGTTCCGGGCTAGGGTTAGGGTTACGTAACGGCAAGGCTTAGGGCACAGGGGATTGTATGGAAACGTGGGAGGGTCAGGCTACGTGCTGACGCACGGGTCAGTGCCAGCGTACGGGCCAGGAGTAGGCTACGGCTTGGGGGTAAGGTGTAGGGCTGGTGGTGTTTTCCCGTTCCGGGCTAGGGTTAGGGTTAGGGAACGGCAAGGCTTAGGGCACAGGTGAGGGTATGGAAATGTGGGAGGGTCAGGCTACGTGCTGACGCACGGGTCAGTGCCAGCATACGGGCCAGGAGTAGGCTACGGCTTGGGGTTAAGGTGTATGGCTGGTGGTGGGTTTCTGCTCCGGGCTAGGGTTAGGGTTAGGGAACGGGAAGTCTTATTGCACAGGTGTGGGTACGGAAATGTGGGAGGGTCAGGCTACGTGCTGACGCATGGGTCAGTGCCAGCGTACGGGTCAGGAATAGGCTACGGCGTAGGGAAATGTGTTTGGCTGGTGGTGGATTTCCGTTCCGAGCTAGGGTTAGGGTTAGGGAACGGCAAGGCTTAGGGCACAGGTGAGGGTTCGGAAACGTGGGAGGGTCAGGCTACGTGCTGACGCACGAGTCAGTGCCAGCGTATGGGCCAGGAGTAGGCTACGGCGTACGGTAAGGTGTAGGGCTGGTGGTGGGTTTCCGTTCTGGGCTAGGGTTAGGGTTAGGGAACGGCAAGGCTTAGGGCACAGGTGAGGGTAGAGAAACGTGGGAGGGTCAGGCTACGTGCTGACGCACGGGTCAGTGCCAGCGTACGGGCCAGGAGTAGGCTATGGCATAGGGTAAGGTGTAGGGCTGGTGGTGGGTTTCCATTCGGGGCTAGGTTTAGGGTTAGGGAACGGCAAGGCTTAGGGCACAGGTGAGGGTACGGAAACGTGGGAGGGTCAGGCTACGTGCTGACACACGGGTCAGTGCCAGCGTACGGGCCAGGAGTAGGCTACGGCTTGGGCATAAGTTGTAGGGCTGGTGGTGGGTTTCCATTCCGGGCTAGGGTTAGGGTTAGGGAACGGCAAGGCTTGGGGCACAGGTGAGTGTTTGGAAACGTGGGAGGGTCAGGCTACGTGCTGACGCACAGGTCAGTGCCATGGTACGGGACAGGAGGAGGCTAAGGCGTAGGGTAAGGTGTAGGCCTGGTGGTGGGTTTCCGTTCCGGGCTAGGGTTAGGGTTAGGGAACGGCAAGGATTAGGGCACAGGTGAGGGTACGGAAACGTGGGAGGGTCAGGCTACGTGCTGACGCATGGGTCAGTTCCAGCGTACGGGCCAGGAGTAGGCTACGGTGTAGGGTAAGGTGTAGGGCTGGTGGTGGATTTCTGTTCCGGGCTAGGGTTAGGGTTACGTAACGGCAAGGCTTAGGGCACAGGTGATTGTATGGAAACGTGGGAGGGTCAGGCTACGTGCTGACGCACGGGTCAGTGCCAGCGTACGGGCCAGGAGTAGGCTACGGCTTGGGGGTAAGGTGTAGGGCTGGTGGTGTTTTCCCGTTCCGGGCTAGGGTTAGGGTTAGGGAACGGCAAGGCTTATGGCACAGGTGAGGGTACGGAAATGGGGGAGGGTCAGGCTACGTGCTGACGCACGGGTCAGTGCCAGCGTACGGGTCAGGAATAGGCTACGGCGTAGGGAAATGTGTTTGTCTGGTGGTGGATTTCCGTTCCGAGCTAGGGTTAGGGTTAGGGAACGGCAAGGCTTAGGGCACAGGTGAGGGTACGGAAACGTGGGAGGGTCAGGCTACGTGCTGACGCACGAGTCAGTGCCAGCGTATGGGCCAGGAGTAGGCTACGGCGTACGGTAAGGTGTAAGGCTGGTGGTGGGTTTTCGTTCTGGGCTAGGGTTAGGGTTAGAGAACGGCAAGGCTTAGGGCACAGGTGAGGGTACGGAAACGTGGGAGGGTCAGGCTATGTGCTTATGCACGTGTCACTGCCAGCGTACAGGCCAGTAGTAGGCTACAGCGTAGGGAGATGTGTTGGGCTGGTGGTGGGTTTTCGTTCCGAGCTAGGGTTAGGGTTAGGGAACGGCAAGTCGTAGGGCACAGGTGAGTGTACAGAAACGTGGGAGGGTCAGGCTACATGCTGACGCATGTGTCAGTGCCAGCGTACGGGCCAGGAGTACGCTAAGGTGTAGGGTAAGGGGTAGGGCTGGTGTTGGGTTTGCGTTCCGGGCTAGGGTTAGGGTTAGGGAACGGCAAGGCTTAGGGCACAGGTGAGGGTACGGAAATGTGGGAGGGTCAGGCTACGTGCTGACGCACGTGTGAGTGCCAGCGTACGGGTCAGGAGTAGGCTACGGCGTAGGGAAATATGTTTGGCTGGTGGTGGATTTCCGTTCCGAGCTAGGGTTAGGGTTAGGGAACGGCAAGGCTTAGGGTACAGGTGATGGTACGGAAACGTGGGAGGGTCAGGCTGCGTGCTGACGCACGGGTCAGTTCCAGCGTATGGGCCAGGAGTAGGCTACGGCGTACGGTAAGGTGTAAGGCTGGTGGTGGGTTTTCGTTCTGGGCTAGGGTTAGGGTTAGGGAACGGCAAGGCTTAGGGCACAGGTGAGGGTACAGAAATGTGGGAGGGTCAGGCTACGTGCTGACGCACGTGTCAGTGCCAGCGTACGGGCCAGGAGTACGCTAAGGCGTAGGGTAAGGTGTAGGGCTGGTGGTGGATTTCCATTCCGGTCTAGGGTTAGGGTTAGGGAGCGGCAAGGCTTAGGGCACAGGTGAGGGTACGGAAACGTGGGAGGGTCAGGCTTCATGCTGACGCACGGGTCAGTGCCAGCATACGGGCCAGGAGTAGGCTACGGCTTGGGGGTAAGGTGTAGACCTGGTGGTGTGTTTCCGCTCCGGGCTAGGGTTAGGGTTAGGGAACGGCAAGTCTTATGGCACAGGTGAGGGTACGGAAATGTGGGAGGGTCAGGCTACGTGCTGACGCACGGGTCAGTGCCAGCGTACGGGTCAGGAATAGGCTACGGCGTAGGAACATGTGTTTGTCTGGTGGTGGATTTCCGTTCCGAGCTAGGGTTAGGGTTAGGGAACGGCAAGGCTTAGGGCACAGGTGAGGGTACGGAAACGTGGGAGGGTCAGGCTACGTGCTGATACACGGGTCAGTGCCAGCGTATGGGCCAGGAGTAGGCTACGGCGTACGGTAAGGTGTAGGGCTGGTGGTGGGTTTCCGTTCTGGGCTAGGGTTAGTGTTAGGTAACGGCAAGGCTTAGGGCACAGGTGAGGGTAGAGAAACGTGGGAGGGTCAGGCTACGTGCTGACGCACGGGTCAGTGCCAGCGTACGGGCCAGGAGTAGGCTACGGCTTGGGGGTAAGGTGTAGGGCTGGTGGTGGGTTTCCGTTCCGAGCTAGGGTTAGGGTTAGGGAACGGCAAGGCTTAGGGTACAGGTGAGGGTACGGAAACGTTGGAGGGTCAGGCTAAGTGCTGACGCACGGGTCAGTGCCAGCGTACGGGCCAGGAGTAGGCAACGGCTTGGGCATAAGTTGTAGGGCTTGTGGTGGGTTTCCATTCCGGGCTAGGGTTAGGGTTAGGGAACGGCAAGGCTTAGGGCACAGGTGAGTGTATGGAAACGTGGGAGGGTCAGGCTACGTGCTGGCGCACATGTCAGTGCCATGGTACGGGACAGGAGGAGGCTACGGCGTAGGGTAAGGTGTAGGCCTGGTGGTGGGTTTCCGTTCCGGGCTAGGGTTAGGGTTAGGGAACGGCAAGGATTAGGGCACAGGTGAGGGTACGGAAACGTGGGAGGGTCAGGCTACGTGCTGACGCATGGGTCAGTTCCAGCGTACGGGCCAGGAGTAGGCTACGGTGTAGGGTAAGGTGTAGGGCTGGTGGTGGATTTCTGTTCCGGGCTAGGGTTAGGGTTACGTAACGGCAAGGCTTAGGGCACAGGTGATTGTATGGAAACGTGGGAGGGTCAGGCTACGTGCTGACGCACGGGTCAGTGCCAGCGTACGGGCCAGGAGTAGGCTACGGCTTGGGGGTAAGGTGTAGGGCTGGTGGTGTTTTCCCGTTCCGGGCTAGGGTTAGGGTTAGGGAACGGCAAGGCTTAGGGCACAGGTGAGGGTATGGAAATGTGGGAGGGTCAGGCTACGTGCTGACGCACGGGTCAGTGCCAGCATACGGGCCAGGAGTAGGCTACGGCTTGGGGTTAAGGTGTATGGGTGGTGGTGGGTTTCTGCTCTGGGCTAGGGTTAGGGTTAGGGAACGGCAAGTCTTATGGCACAGGTGAGGGTACAGAAATGGGGGAGGGTCAGGCTACGTGCTGACGCACGGGTCAGTGCCAGCGTACGGGTCAGGAATAGGCTACGGCTTGGGCATAAGTTGTAGGGCTGGTGGTGGGTTTCCATTCCGGGCTAGGGTTAGGGTTAGGGAACGGCAAGGCTTGGGGCACAGGTGAGTGTTTGGAAACGTGGGAGGGTCAGGCTACGTGCTGACGCACAGGTCAGTGCCATGGTACGGGACAGGAGGAGGCTACGGCGTAGGGTAAGGTGTAGGCCTGGTGGTGGGTTTCCGTTCCGGGCTAGGGTTAGGGTTAGGGAACGGCAAGGATTAGGGCACAGGTGAGGGTACGGAAACGTGGGAGGGTCAGGCTACGTGCTGACGCATGGGTCAGTTCCAGCGTACGGGCCAGGAGTAGGCTACGGTGTAGGGTAAGGTGTAGGGCTGGTGGTGGATTTCTGTTCCGGGCTAGGGTTAGGGTTACGTAACGGCAAGGCTTAGGGCACAGGTGATTGTATGGAAACGTGGGAGGGTCAGGCTACGTGCTGACGCACGGGTCAGTGCCAGCGTACGGGCCAGGAGTAGGCTACGGCTTGGGGGTAAGGTGTAGGGCTGGTGGTGTTTTCCCGTTCCGGGCTAGGGTTAGGGTTAGGGAACGGCAAGGCTTAGGGCACAGGTGAGGGTATGGAAATGTGGGAGGGTCAGGCTACGTGCTGACGCACGGGTCAGTGCCAGCATACGGGCCAGGAGTAGGCTACGGCTTGGGGTTAAGGTGTATGGGTGGTGGTGGGTTTCTGCTCCGGGCTAGGGTTAGGGTTAGGGAACGGCAAGTCTTATGGCACAGGTGAGGGTACAGAAATGGGGGAGGGTCAGGCTACGTGCTGACGCACGGGTCAGTGCCAGCGTACGGGTCAGGAATAGGCTACGGCGTAGGGAAATGTGTTTGTCTGGTGGTGGATTTCCGTTCCGAGCTAGGGTTAGGGTTAGGGAACGGCAAGGCTTAGGGCACAGGTGAGGGTACGGAAACGTGGGAGGGTCAGGCTACGTGCTGACGCACGAGTCAGTGCCAGCGTATGGGCCAGGAGTAGGCTACGGCGTACGGTAAGGTGTAAGGCTGGTGGTGGGTTTTCGTTCTGGGCTAGGGTTAGGGTTAGAGAACGGCAAGGCTTAGGGCACAGGTGAGGGTACGGAAACGTGGGAGGGTCAGGCTATGTGCTGATGCACGTGTCACTGCCAGCGTACAGGCCAGGAGTAGGCTACAGCGTAGGGAGATGTGTTGGGCTGGTGGTGGGTTTTCGTTCCGAGCTAGGGTTAGGGTTAGGGAACGGCAAGTCGTAGGGCACAGGTGAGTGTACAGAAACGTGGGAGGGTCAGGCTACATGCTGACGCATGTGTCAGTGCCAGCGTACGGGCCAGGAGTACGCTAAGGTGTAGGGTAAGGGGTAGGGCTGGTGTTGGGTTTGCGTTCCGGGCTAGGGTTAGGGTTAGGGAACGGCAAAGCTTAGGGCACAGGTGAGGGTACGGAAACGTGGGAGGGTCAGGCTACGTGCTGACGCACGAGTCAGTGCCAGCGTATGGGCCAGGAGTAGGCTACGGCGTACGGTAAGGTGTAAGGCTGGTGGTGGGTTTTCGTTCTGGGCTAGGGTTAGGGTTAGAGAACGGCAAGGCTTAGGGCACAGGTGAGGGTACGGAAACGTGGGAGGGTCAGGCTATGTGCTGATGCACGTGTCACTGCCAGCGTACAGGCCAGGAGTAGGCTACAGCGTAGGGAGATGTGTTGGGCTGGTGGTGGGTTTTCGTTCCGAGCTAGGGTTAGGGTTAGGGAACGGCAAGGCTTAGGGCACAGGTGAGGGTACGGAAATGTGGGAGGGTCAGGCTACGTGCTGACGCACGTGTGAGTGCCAGCGTACGGGTCAGGAGTAGGCTACGGCGTAGGGAAATATGTTTGGCTGGTGGTGGATTTCCGTTCCGAGCTAGGGTTAGGGTTAGGGAACGGCAAGGCTTAGGGCACAGGTGAGGGTACAGAAATGTGGGAGGGTCAGGCTACGTGCTGACGCACGTGTCAGTGCCAGCGTACGGGCCAGGAGTATGCTAAGGCGTAGGGTAAGGGGTAGGGCTGGTGGTGGATTTCCATTCCGGTCTAGGGTTAGGGTTAGGGAGCGGCAAGGCTTAGGGCACAGGTGAGGGTACGGAAACGTGGGAGGGTCAGGCTTCATGCTGACGCACGGGTCAGTGCCAGCATACGGGCCAGGAGTAGGCTACGGCTTGGGGGTAAGGTGTAGGGCTGGTGGTGTGTTTCCGCTCCGGGCTAGGTTTAGGGTTAGGGAACGGCAAGTCTTATGGCACAGGTGAGGGTACGGAAATGTGGGAGGGTCAGGCTACGTGCTGACGCACGGGTCAGTGCCAGCGTACGGGTCAGGAATAGGCTACGGCGTAGGAACATGTGTGTGTCTGGTGGTGGATTTCCGTTCCGAGCTAGGGTTAGGGTTAGGGAACGGCAAGGCTTAGGGCACAGGTGAGGGTACGGAAACGTGGGAGGGTCAGGCTACGTGCTGACACACGGGTCAGTGCCAGCGTATGGGCCAGGAGTAGGCTACGGCGTACGGTAAGGTGTAGGGCTGGTGGTGGGTTTCCGTTCTGGGCTAGGATTAGGGTTAGGTAACGGCAAGGCTTAGGGCACAGGTGAGGGTAGAGAAACGTGGGAGGGTCAGGCTACGTGCTGACGCACGGGTCAGTGCCAGCGTACGGGCCAGGAGTAGGCTACGGCTTGGGGGTAAGTTGTAGGGCTGGTGGTGGGTTTCCGTTCCGAGCTAGGGTTAGGGTTAGGGAACGGCAAGGCTTAGGGTACAGGTGAGGGTACGGAAACGTTGGAGGGTCAGGCTAAGTGCTGACGCACGGGTCAGTGCCAGCGTACGGGCCAGGAGTAGGCTACGGCTTGGGCATAAGTTGTAGGGCTGGTGGTGGGTTTCCATTCCGGGCTAGGGTTAGGGTTAGGGTACGGCAAGGCTTGGGGCACAGGTGAGTGTTTGGAAACGTGGGAGGGTCAGGCTACGTGCTGACGCACAGGTCAGTGCCATGGTACGGGACAGGAGGAGGCTACGGCGTAGGGTAAGGTGTAGGCCTGGTGGTAGGTTTCCGTTCCGGGCTAGGGTTAGGGTTAGGGAACGGCAAGGATTAGGGCACAGGTGAGGGTACGGAAACGTGGGAGGGTCAGGCTACGTGCTGACGCATGGGTCAGTTCCAGCGTACGGGCCAGGAGTAGGCTACGGTGTAGGGTAAGGTGTAGGGCTGGTGGTGGATTTCTGTTCCGGGCTAGGGTTAGGGTTACGTAACGGCAAGGCTTAGGGCACAGGTGATTGTATGGAAACGTGGGAGGGTCAGGCTACGTGCTGACGCACGGGTCAGTGCCAGCGTACGGGCCAGGAGTAGGCTACGGCTTGGGGGTAAGGTGTAGGGCTGGTGGTGTTTTCCCGTTCCGGGCTAGGGTTAGGGTTAGGGAACGGCAAGGCTTAGGGCACAGGTGAGGGTATGGAAATGTGGGAGGGTCAGGCTACGTGCTGACGCACGGGTCAGTGCCAGCATACGGGCCAGGAGTAGGCTACGGCTTGGGGTTAAGGTGTATGGCTGGTGGTGGGTTTCTGCTCCGGGCTAGGGTTAGGGTTAGGGAATGGCAAGTCTTATGGCACAGGTGAGGGTACAGAAATGTGGGAGGGTGAGGCTACGTGCTGACGCACGTGTGAGTGCCAGCGTACGGGTCAGGAGTAGGCTACGGCGTAGGGAAATATGTTTGGCTGGTGGTGGATTTCCGTTCCGAGCTAGGGTTAGGGTTAGGGAAAGGCAAGGCTTAGGGCACAGGTGATGGTACGGAAACGTGAGAGGGTCAGGCTACGTGCTGACGCACGGGTCAGTTCCAGCGTATGGGCCAGGAGTAGGCTACGGCGTACGGTAAGGTGTAAGGCTGGTGGTGGGTTTTCGTTCTGGGCTAGGGTTAGGGTTAGGGAACGGCAAGGCTTAGGGCACAGGTGAGGGTACAGAAATGTGGGAGGGTCAGGCTACGTGCTGACGCACGTGTCAGTGCCAGCGTACGGGCCAGGAGTATGCTAAGGCGTAGGGTAAGGGGTAGGGATGGTGGTGGATTTCCATTCCGGTCTAGGGTTAGGGTTAGGGAGCGGCAAGGCTTAGGGCACAGGTGAGGGTACGGAAACGTGGGAGGGTCAGGCTTCATGCTGACGCACGGGTCAGTGCCAGCATACGGGCCAGGAGTAGGCTACGGCTTGGGGGTAAGGTGTAGGGCTGGTGGTGTGTTTCCGCTCCGGGCTAGGTTTAGGGTTAGGGAACGGCAAGTCTTATGGCACAGGTGAGGGTACGGAAATGTGGGAGGGTCAGGCTACGTGCTGACGCACGGGTCAGTGCCAGCGTACGGGTCAGGAATAGGCTACGGCGTAGGAACATGTGTGTGTCTGGTGGTGGATTTCCGTTCCGAGCTAGGGTTAGGGTTAGGGAACGGCAAGGCTTAGGGCACAGGTGAGGGTACGGAAACGTGGGAGGGTCAGGCTACGTGCTGACACATGGGTCAGTGCCAGCGTATGGGCCAGGAGTAGGCTACGGCGTACGGTAAGGTGTAGGGCTGGTGGTGGGTTTCCGTTCTGGGCTAGGGTTAGGGTTAGGTAACGGCAAGGCTTAGGGCACAGGTGAGGGTAGAGAAACGTGGGAGGGTCAGGCTACGTGCTGACGCACGGGTCAGTGCCAGCGTACGGGCCAGGAGTAGGCTACGGCTTGGGGGTAAGGTGTAGGGCTGGTGGTGGGTTTCCGTTCCGAGCTAGGGTTAGGGTTAGGGAACGGCAAGGCTAGGGTACAGGTGAGGGTACGGAAACGTTGGAGGGTCAGGCTAAGTGCTGACGCACGGGTCAGTGCCAGCGTACGGGCCAGGAGTAGGCTACGGCTTGGGCATAAGTTGTAGGGCTGGTGGTGGGTTTCCATTCCGGGCTAGGGTTAGGGTTAGGGAACGGCAAGGCTTGGGGCACAGGTGAGTGTTTGGAAACGTGGGAGGGTCAGGCTACGTGCTGACGCACAGGTCAGTGCCATGGTACGGGACAGGAGGAGGCTACGGCGTAGGGTAAGGTGTAGGCCTGGTGGTGGGTTTCCATTCCTGGCTAGGGTTAGGGTTAGGGAACGGCAAGGATTAGGTCACAGGTGAGGGTACGGAAACGTGGGAGGGTCAGGCTACGTGCTGACGCATGGGTCAGTTCCAGCGTACGGGCCAGGAGTAGGCTACGGTGTAGGGTAAGGTGTAGGGCTGGTGGTGGATTTCTGTTCCGGGCTAGGGTTAGGGTTACGTAACGGCAAGGCTTAGGGCACAGGTGATTGTATGGAAACGTGGGAGGGTCAGGCTACGTGCTGACGCACGGGTCAGTGCCAGCGTACGGTCCAGGAGTAGGCTACGGCTTGGGGGTAAGGTGTAGGGCTGGTGGTGTTTTCCCGTTCCGGGCTAGGGTTAGGGTTAGGGAACGGCAAGGCTTAGGGCACAGGTGAGGGTATGGAAATGTGGGAGGGTCAGGCTACGTGCTGACGCACGGGTCAGTGCCAGCATACGGGCCAGGAGTAGGCTACGGCTTGGGGTTAAGGTGTATGGCTGGTGGTGGGTTTCTGCTCCGGGCTAGGGTTAGGGTTAGGGAACGGCAAGTCTTATGGCACAGGTGAGGGTACAGAAATGGGGGAGGGTCAGGCTACGTGCTGACGCACGGGTCAGTGCCAGCGTACGGGTCAGGAATAGGCTACGGCGTAGGGAAATGTGTTTGTCTGGTGGTGGATTTCCGTTCCGAGCTAGGGTTAGGGTTAGGGAACGGCAAGGCTTAGGGCACAGGTGAGGGTACGGAAACGTGGGAGGGTCAGGCTACGTGCTGACGCACGAGTCAGTGCCAGCGTATGGGCCAGGAGTAGGCTACGGCGTACGGTAAGGTGTAAGGCTGGTGGTGGGTTTTCGTTCTGGGCTAGGGTTAGGGTTAGAGAACGGCAAGGCTTAGGGCACAGGTGAGGGTACGGAAACGTGGGAGGGTCAGGCTATGTGCTGATGCACGTGTCACTGCCAGCGTACAGGCCAGGAGTAGGCTACAGCGTAGGGAGATGTGTTGGGCTGGTGGTGGGTTTTCGTTCCGAGCTAGGGTTAGGGTTAGGGAACGGCAAGTCGTAGGGCACAGGTGAGTGTACAGAAACGTGGGAGGGTCAGGCTACATGCTGACGCATGTGTCAGTGCCAGCGTACGGGCCAGGAGTACGCTAAGGTGTAGGGTAAGGGGTAGGGCTGGTGTTGGGTTTGCGTTCCGGGCTAGGGTTAGGGTTAGGGAACGGCAAGGCTTAGGGCACAGGTGAGGGTACGGAAATGTGGGAGGGTCAGGCTACGTGCTGACGCACGTGTGAGTGCCAGCGTACGGGTCAGGAGTAGGCTACGGCGTAGGGAAATATGTTTGGCTGGTGGTGGATTTCTGTTCCGAGCTAGGGTTAGGGTTAGGGAACGGCAAGGCTTAGGGCACAGGTGATGGTACGGAAACGTGGGAGGGTCAGGCTACGTGCTGACGCACGGGTCAGTTCCAGCGTATGGGCCAGGAGTAGGCTACGGCGTACGGTAAGGTGTAAGGCTGGTGGTGGGTTTTCGTTCTGGGCTAGGGTTAGGGTTAGGGAACGGCAAGGCTTTGGGCACAGGTGAGGGTACAGAAATGTGGGAGGGTCAGGCTACGTGCTGACGCACGTGTCAGTGCCAGCGTACGGGCCAGGAGTACGCTAAGGCGTAGGGTAAGGGGTAGGGCTGGTGGTGGATTTCCATTCCGGTCTAGGGTTAGGGTTAGGGAGCGGCAAGGCTTAGGGCACAGGTGAGGGTACGGAAACGTGGGAGGGTCAGGCTTCATGCTGACGCACGGGTCAGTGCCAGCATACGGGCCAGGAGTAGGCTACGGCTTGGGGGTAAGGTGTAGGGCTGGTGGTGTGTTTCCGCTCCGGGCTAGGGTTAGGGTTAGGGAACGGCAAGTCTTATGGCACAGGTGAGGGTACGGAAATGTGGGAGGGTCAGGTTACGTGCTGACGCATGGGTCAGTGCCAGCGTACGGGTCAGGAATAGGCTACGGCGTAGGAACATGTGTTTGTCTGGTGGTGGATTTCCGTTCCGAGCTAGGGTTAGGGTTAGGGAACGGCAAGGCTTAGGGCACAGGTGAGGGTACGGAAACGTGGGACGGTCAGGCTACGTGCTGACACACGGGTCAGTGCCAGCGTATGGGCGAGGAGTAGGCTACGGCGTACGGTAAGGTGTAGGGCTGGTGGTGGGTTTCCGTTCTGGGCTAGGGTTAGGGTTAGGTAACGGCAAGGCTTAGGGCACAGGTGAGGGTAGAGAAACGTGGGAGGGTCAGGCTACGTGCTGACGCACGGGTCAGTGCCAGCGTACGGGCCAGGAGTAGGCTACGGCTTGGGGGTAAGGTGTAGGGCTGGTGGTGGGTTTCCGTTCCGAGCTAGGGTTAGGGTTAGGGAACGGCAAGGCTTAGGGTACAGGTGAGGGTACGGAAACGTTGGAGGGTCAGGCTAAGTGCTGACGCACGGGTCAGTGCCAGCGTACGGGCCAGGAGTAGGCTACGGCTTGGGCATAAGTTGTAGGGCTGGTGGTGGGTTTCCATTCCGGGCTAGGGTTAGGGTTAGGGAACGGCAAGGCTTGGGGCACAGGTGAGTGTTTGGAAACGTGGGAGGGTCAGGCTACGTGCTGACGCACAGGTCAGTGCCTTGGTACGGGACAGGAGGAGGCTACGGCGTAGGGTAAGGTGTAGGCCTGGTGGTGGGTTTCCGTTCCGGGCTAGGGTTAGGGTTAGGGAACGGCAAGGATTAGGGCACAGGTGAGGGTACGGAAACGTGGGAGGGTCAGGCTACGTGCTGACGCATGGGTCAGTTCCAGCGTACGGGCCAGGAGTAGGCTACGGTGTAGGGTAAGGTGTAGGGCTGGTGGTGGATTTCTGTTCCGGGCTAGGGTTAGGGTTACGTAACGGCAAGGCTTAGGGCACAGGTGATTGTATGGAAACGTGGGAGGGTCAGGCTACGTGCTGACGCACGGGTCAGTGCCAGCGTACGGGCCAGGAGTAGGCTACTGCTTGGGGGTAAGGTGTAGGGCTGGTGGTGTTTTCCCGTTCCGGGCTAGGGTTAGGTTAGGGAACGGCAAGGCTTAGGGCACAGGTGAGGGTATGGAAATGTGGGAGGGTCAGGCTACGTGCTGACGCACGGGTCAGTGCCAGCATACGGGCCAGGAGTAGGCTACGGCTTGGGGTTAAGGTGTATGGGTGGTGGTGGGTTTCTGCTCCGGGCTAGGGTTAGGGTTAGGGAACGGCAAGTCTTATGGCACAGGTGAGGGTACAGAAATGGGGGAGGGTCAGGCTACGTGCTGACGCACGGGTCAGTGCCAGCGTACGGGTCAGGAATAGGCTACGGCTTGGGCATAAGTTGTAGGGCTGGTGGTGGGTTTCCATTCCGGGCTAGGGTTAGGGTTAGGGAACGGCAAGGCTTGGGGCACAGGTGAGTGTTTGGAAACGTGGGAGGGTCAGGCTACGTGCTGACGCACAGGTCAGTGCCATGGTACGGGACAGGAGGAGGCTACGGCGTAGGGTAAGGTGTAGGCCTGGTGGTGGGTTTCCGTTCCGGGCTAGGGTTAGGGTTAGGGAACGGCAAGGATTAGGGCACAGGTGAGGGTACGGAAACGTGGGAGGGTCAGGCTACGTGCTGACGCATGGGTCAGTTCCAGCGTACGGGCCAGGAGTAGGCTACGGTGTAGGGTAAGGTGTAGGGCTGGTGGTGGATTTCTGTTCCGGGCTAGGGTTAGGGTTACGTAACGGCAAGGCTTAGGGCACAGGTGATTGTATGGAAACGTGGGAGGGTCAGGCTACGTGCTGACGCACGGGTCAGTGCCAGCGTACGGTCCAGGAGTAGGCTACGGCTTGGGGGTAAGGTGTAGGGCTGGTGGTGTTTTCCCGTTCCGGGCTAGGGTTAGGGTTAGGGAACGGCAAGGCTTAGGGCACAGGTGAGGGTATGGAAATGTGGGAGGGTCAGGCTACGTGCTGACGCACGGGTCAGTGCCAGCATACGGGCCAGGAGTAGGCTACGGCTTGGGGTTAAGGTGTATGGGTGGTGGTGGGTTTCTGCTCCGGGCTAGGGTTAGGGTTAGGGAACGGCAAGTCTTATGGCACAGGTGAGGGTACAGAAATGGGGGAGGGTCAGGCTACGTGCTGACGCACGGGTCAGTGCCAGCGTACGGGTCAGGAATAGGCTACGGCGTAGGGAAATGTGTTTGTCTGGTGGTGGATTTCCGTTCCGAGCTAGGGTTAGGGTTAGGGAACGGCAAGGCTTAGGGCACAGGTGAGGGTACGGAAACGTGGGAGGGTCAGGCTACGTGCTGACGCACGAGTCAGTGCCAGCGTATGGGCCAGGAGTAGGCTACGGCGTACGGTAAGGTGTAAGGCTGGTGGTGGGTTTTCGTTCTGGGCTAGGGTTAGGGTTAGAGAACGGCAAGGCTTAGGGCACAGGTGAGGGTACGGAAACGTGGGAGGGTCAGGCTATGTGCTGATGCACGTGTCACTGCCAGCGTACAGGCCAGGAGTAGGCTACAGCGTAGGGAGATGTGTTGGGCTGGTGGTGGGTTTTCGTTCCGAGCTAGGGTTAGGGTTAGGGAACGGCAAGTCGTAGGGCACAGGTGAGTGTACAGAAACGTGGGAGGGTCAGGCTACATGCTGACGCATGTGTCAGTGCCAGCGTACGGGCCAGGAGTACGCTAAGGTGTAGGGTAAGGGGTAGGGCTGGTGTTGGGTTTGCGTTCCGGGCTAGGGTTAGGGTTAGGGAACGGCAAGGCTTAGGGCACAGGTGAGGGTACGGAAATGTGGGAGGGTCAGGCTACGTGCTGACGCACGTGTGAGTGCCAGCGTACGGGTCAGGAGTAGGCTACGGCGTAGGGAAATATGTTTGGCTGGTGGTGGATTTCTGTTCCGAGCTAGGGTTAGGGTTAGGGAACGGCAAGGCTTAGGGCACAGGTGATGGTACGGAAACGTGGGAGGGTCAGGCTACGTGCTGACGCACGGGTCAGTTCCAGCGTATGGGCCAGGAGTAGGCTACGACGTACGGTAAGGTGTAAGGCTGGTGGTGGGTTTTCGTTCTGGGCTAGGGTTAGGGTTAGGGAACGGCAAGGCTTAGGGCACAGGTGAGGGTACAGAAATGTGGGAGGGTCAGGCTACGTGCTGACGCACGTGTCAGTGCCAACGTACGGGCCAGGAGTACGCTAAGGCGTAGGGTAAGGGGTAGGGCTGGTGGTGGATTTCCATTCCGGTCTAGGGTTAGGGTTAGGGAGCGGCAAGGCTTAGGGCACAGGTGAGGGTACGGAAACGTGGGAGGGTCAGGCTTCATGCTGACGCACGGGTCAGTGCCAGCATACGGGCCAGGAGTAGGCTACGGCTTGGGGGTAAGGTGTAGGGCTGGTGGTGTGTTTCCGCTCCGGGCTAGGGTTAGGGTTAGGGAACGGCAAGTCTTATGGCACAGGTGAGGGTACGGAAATGTGGGAGGGTCAGGTTACGTGCTGACGCATGGGTCAGTGCCAGCGTACGGGTCAGGAATAGGCTACGGCGTAGGAACATGTGTTTGTCTGGTGGTGGATTTCCGTTCCGAGCTAGGGTTAGGGTTAGGGAACGGCAAGGCTTAGGGCACAGGTGAGGGTACGGAAACGTGGGACGGTCAGGCTACGTGCTGACACACGGGTCAGTGCCAGCGTATGGGCGAGGAGTAGGCTACGGCGTACGGTAAGGTGTAGGGCTGGTGGTGGGTTTCCGTTCTGGGCTAGGGTTAGGGTTAGGTAACGGCAAGGCTTAGGGCACAGGTGAGGGTAGAGAAACGTGGGAGGGTCAGGCTACGTGCTGACGCACGGGTCAGTGCCAGCGTACGGGCCAGGAGTAGGCTACGGCTTGGGGGTAAGGTGTAGGGCTGGTGGTGGGTTTCCGTTCCGAGCTAGGGTTAGGGTTAGGGAACGGCAAGGCTTAGGGTACAGGTGAGGGTACGGAAACGTTGGAGGGTCAGGCTAAGTGCTGACGCACGGGTCAGTGCCAGCGTACGGGCCAGGAGTAGGCTACGGCTTGGGCATAAGTTGTAGGGCTGGTGGTGGGTTTCCATTCCGGGCTAGGGTTAGGGTTAGGGAACGGCAAGGCTTGGGGCACAGGTGAGTGTTTGGAAACGTGGGAGGGTCAGGCTACGTGCTGACGCACAGGTCAGTGCCATGGTACGGGACAGGAGGAGGCTACGGCGTAGGGTAAGGTGTAGGCCTGGTGGTGGGTTTCCGTTCCGGGCTAGGGTTAGGGTTAGGGAACGGCAAGGATTACGGCACAGGTGAGGGTACGGAAACGTGGGAGGGTCAGGCTACGTGCTGACGCATGGGTCAGTTCCAGCGTACGGGCCAGGAGTAGGCTACGGTGTAGGGTAAGGTGTAGGGCTGGTGGTGGATTTCTGTTCCGGGCTAGGGTTAGGGTTACGTAACGGCAAGGCTTAGGGCACAGGTGATTGTATGGAAACGTGGGAGGGTCAGGCTACGTGCTGACGCACGGATCAGTGCCAGCGTACGGGCCAGGAGTAGGCTACGGCTTGGGGGTAAGGTGTAGGGCTGGTGGTGTTTTCCCGTTCCGGGCTAGGGTTAGGGTTAGGGAACGGCAAGGCTTAGGGCACAGGTGAGGGTATGGAAATGTGGGAGGGTCAGGCTACGTGCTGACGCACGGGTCAGTGCCAGCATACGGGCCAGGAGTAGGCTACGGCTTGGGGTTAAGGTGTATGGGTGGTGGTGGGTTTCTGCTCCGGGCTAGGGTTAGGGTTAGGGAACGGCAAGTCTTATGGCACAGGTGAGGGTACAGAAATGGGGGAGGGTCAGGCTACGTGCTGACGCACGGGTCAGTGCCAGCGTACGGGTCAGGAATAGGCTACGGCTTGGGCATAAGTTGTAGGGCTGGTGGTGGGTTTCCATTCCGGGCTAGGGTTAGGGTTAGGGAACGGCAAGGCTTGGGGCACAGGTGAGTGTTTGGAAACGTGGGAGGGTCAGGCTACGTGCTGACGCACAGGTCAGTGCCATGGTACGGGACAGGAGGAGGCTACGGCGTAGGGTAAGGTGTAGGCCTGGTGGTGGGTTTCCGTTCCGGGCTAGGGTTAGGGTTAGGGAACGGCAAGGATTAGGGCACAGGTGAGGGTACGGAAACGTGGGAGGGTCAGGCTACGTGCTGACGCATGGGTCAGTTCCAGCGTACGGGCCAGGAGTAGGCTACGGTGTAGGGTAAGGTGTAGGGCTGGTGGTGGATTTCTGTTCCGGGCTAGGGTTAGGGTTACGTAATGGCAAGGCTTAGGGCACAGGTGATTGTATGGAAACGTGGGAGGGTCAGGCTACGTGCTGACGCACGGGTCAGTGCCAGCGTACGGGCCAGGAGTAGGCTACGGCTTGGGGGTAAGGTGTAGGGCTGGTGGTGTTTTCCCGTTCCGGGCTAGGGTTAGGGTTAGGGAACGGCAAGGCTTAGGGCACAGGTGAGGGTATGGAAATGTGGGAGGGTCAGGCTACGTGCTGACGCACGGGTCAGTGCCAGCATACGGGCCAGGAGTAGGCTACGGCTTGGGGTTAAGGTGTATGGGTGGTGGTGGGTTTCTGCTCCGGGCTAGGGTTAGGGTTAGGGAACGGCAAGTCTTATGGCACAGGTGAGGGTACAGAAATGGGGGAGGGTCAGGCTACGTGCTGACGCACGGGTCAGTGCCAGCGTACGGGTCAGGAATAGGCTACGGCGTAGGGAAATGTGTTTGTCTGGTGGTGGATTTCCGTTCCGAGCTAGGGTTAGGGTTAGGGAACGGCAAGGCTTAGGGCACAGGTGAGGGTACGGAAACGTGGGAGGGTCAGGCTACGTGCTGACGCACGAGTCAGTGCCAGCGTATGGGCCAGGAGTAGGCTACGGCGTACGGTAAGGTGTAAGGCTGGTGGTGGGTTTTCGTTCTGGGCTAGGGTTAGGGTTAGAGAACGGCAAGGCTTAGGGCACAGGTGAGGGTACGGAAACGTGGGAGGGTCAGGCTATGTGCTGATGCACGTGTCACTGCCAGCGTACAGGCCAGGAGTAGGCTACAGCGTAGGGAGATGTGTTGGGCTGGTGGTGGGTTTTCGTTCCGAGCTAGGGTTAGGGTTAGGGAACGGCAAGTCGTAGGGCACAGGTGAGTGTACAGAAACGTGGGAGGGTCAGGCTACATGCTGACGCATGTGTCAGTGCCAGCGTACGGGCCAGGAGTACGCTAAGGTGTAGGGTAAGGGGTAGGGCTGGTGTTGGGTTTGCGTTCCGGGCTAGGGTTAGGGTTAGGGAACGGCAAAGCTTAGGGCACAGGTGAGGGTACGGAAACGTGGGAGGGTCAGGCTACGTGCTGACGCACGAGTCAGTGCCAGCGTATGGGCCAGGAGTAGGCTACGGCGTACGGTAAGGTGTAAGGCTGGTGGTGGGTTTTCGTTCTGGGCTAGGGTTAGGGTTAGAGAACGGCAAGGCTTAGGGCACAGGTGAGGGTACGGAAACGTGGGAGGGTCAGGCTATGTGCTGATGCACGTGTCACTGCCAGCGTACAGGCCAGGAGTAGGCTACAGCGTAGGGAGATGTGTTGGGCTGGTGGTGGGTTTTCGTTCCGAGCTAGGGTTAGGGTTAGGGAACGGCAAGGCTTAGGGCACAGGTGAGGGTACGGAAATGTGGGAGGGTCAGGCTACGTGCTGACGCACGTGTGAGTGCCAGCGTACGGGTCAGGAGTAGGCTACGGCGTAGGGAAATATGTTTGGCTGGTGGTGGATTTCCGTTCCGAGCTAGGGTTAGGGTTAGGGAACGGCAAGCCTTAGGGCACAGGTGAGGGTACAGAAATGTGGGAGGGTCAGGCTACGTGCTGACGCACGTGTCAGTGCCAGCGTACGGGCCAGGAGTATGCTAAGGCGTAGGGTAAGGGGTAGGGCTGGTGGTGGATTTCCATTCCGGTCTAGGGTTAGGGTTAGGGAGCGGCAAGGCTTAGGGCACAGGTGAGGGTACGGAAACGTGGGAGGGTCAGGCTTCATGCTGACGCACGGGTCAGTGCCAGCATACGGGCCAGGAGTAGGCTACGGCTTGGGGGTAAGGTGTAGGGCTGGTGGTGTGTTTCCGCTCCGGGCTAGGTTTAGGGTTAGGGAACGGCAAGTCTTATGGCACAGGTGAGGGTACGGAAATGTGGGAGGGTCAGGCTACGTGCTGACGCACGGGTCAGTGCCAGCGTACGGGCCAGGAGTAGGCTACGGCTTGGGCATAAGTTGTAGGGCTGGTGGTGGGTTTCCATTCCGGGCTAGGGTTAGGGTTAGGGTACGGCAAGGCTTGGGGCACAGGTGAGTGTTTGGAAACGTGGGAGGGTCAGGCTACGTGCTGACGCACAGGTCAGTGCCATGGTACGGGACAGGAGGAGGCTACGGCGTAGGGTAAGGTGTAGGCCTGGTGGTGGGTTTCCGTTCCGGGCTAGGGTTAGGGTTAGGGAACGGCAAGGATTAGGGCACAGGTGAGGGTACGGAAACGTGGGAGGGTCAGGCTACGTGCTGACGCATGGGTCAGTTCCAGCGTACGGGCCAGGAGTAGGCTACGGTGTAGGGTAAGGTGTAGGGCTGGTGGTGGATTTCTGTTCCGGGCTAGGGTTAGGGTTACGTAACGGCAAGGCTTAGGGCACAGGTGATTGTATGGAAACGTGGGAGGGTCAGGCTACGTGCTGACGCACGGGTCAGTGCCAGCGTACGGGCCAGGAGTAGGCTACGGCTTGGGGGTAAGGTGTAGGGCTGGTGGTGTTTTCCCGTTCCGGGCTAGGGTTAGGGTTAGGGAACGGCAAGGCTTAGGGCACAGGTGAGGGTATGGAAATGTGGGAGGGTCAGGCTACGTACTGACGCACGGGTCAGTGCCAGCATACGGGCCAGGAGTAGGCTACGGCTTGGGGTTAAGGTGTATGGCTGGTGGTGGGTTTCTGCTCCGGGCTAGGGTTAGGGTTAGGGAATGGCAAGTCTTATGGCACAGGTGAGGGTACAGAAATGGGGGAGGGTCAGGCTACGTGCTGACGCACGGGTCAGTGCCAGCGTACGGGTCAGGAATAGGCTACGGCGTAGGGAAATGTGTTTGTCTGGTGGTGGATTTCCGTTCCGAGCTAGGGTTAGGGTTAGGGAACGGCAAGGCTTAGGGCACAGGTGAGGGTACGGAAACGTGGGAGGGTCAGGCTACGTGCTGACGCACGAGTCAGTGCCAGCGTATGGGCCAGGAGTAGGCTACGGCGTACGGTAAGGTGTAAGGCTGGTGGTGGGTTTTCGTTCTGGGCTAGGGTTAGGGTTAGAGAACGGCAAGGCTTAGGGCACAGGTGAGGGTACGGAAACGTGGGAGGGTCAGGCTATGTGCTGATGCACGTGTCACTGCCAGCGTACAGGCCAGGAGTAGGCTACAGCGTAGGGAGATGTGTTGGGCTGGTGGTGGGTTTTCGTTCCGAGCTAGGGTTAGGGTTAGGGAACGGCAAGTCGTAGGGCACAGGTGAGTGTACAGAAACGTGGGAGGGTCAGGCTACATGCTGACGCATGTGTCAGTGCCAGCGTACGGGCCAGGAGTACGCTAAGGTGTAGGGTAAGGGGTAGGGCTGGTGTTGGGTTTGCGTTCCGGGCTAGGGTTAGGGTTAGGGAACGGCAAGGCTTAGGGCACAGGTGAGGGTACGGAAATGTGGGAGGGTCAGGCTACGTGCTGACGCACGTGTGAGTGCCAGCGTACGGGTCAGGAGTAGGCTACGGCGTAGGGAAATATGTTTGGCTGGTGGTGGATTTCCGTTCCGAGCTAGGGTTAGGGTTAGGGAACGGCAAGGCTTAGGGCACAGGTGATGGTACGGAAACGTGGGAGGGTCAGGCTACGTGCTGACGCACGGGTCAGTTCCAGCGTATGGGCCAGGAGTAGGCTACGGCGTACGGTAAGGTGTAAGGCTGGTGGTGGGTTTTCGTTCTGGGCTAGGGTTAGGGTTAGGGAACGGCAAGGCTTAGGGCACAGGTGAGGGTACAGAAATGTGGGAGGGTCAGGCTACGTGCTGACGCACGTGTCAGTGCCAGCGTACGGGCCAGGAATACGCTAAGGCGTAGGGTAAGGTGTAGGGCTGGTGGTGGATTTCCATTCCGGTCTAGGGTTAGGGTTAGGGAGCGGCAAGGCTTAGGGCACAGGTGAGGGTACGGAAACGTGGGAGGGTCAGGCTTCATGCTGACGCACGGGTCAGTGCCAGCATACGGGCCAGGAGTAGGCTACGGCTTGGGGGTAAGGTGTAGGGCTGGTGGTGTGTTTCCGCTCCGGGCTAGGGTTAGGGTTAGGGAACGGCAAGTCTTATGGCACAGGTGAGGGTACGGAAATGTGGGAGGGTCAGGTTACGTGCTGACGCACGGGTCAGTGCCAGCGTACGGGTCAGGAATAGGCTACGGCGTAGGAACATGTGTTTGTCTGGTGGTGGATTTCCGTTCCGAGCTAGGGTTAGGGTTAGGGAACGGCAAGGCTTAGGGCACAGGTGAGGGTACGGAAACGTGGGAGGGTCAGGCTACGTGCTGACACACGGGTCAGTGCCAGCGTATGGGCCAGGAGTAGGCTACGGCGTACGGTAAGGTGTAGGGCTGGTGGTGGGTTTCCGTTCTGGGCTAGGGTTAGGGTTAGGTAACGGCAAGGCTTAGGGCACAGGTGAGGGTAGAGAAACGTGGGAGGGTCAGGCTACGTGCTGACGCACGGGTCAGTGCCAGCGTACGGGCCAGGAGTAGGCTACGGCTTGGGGGTAAGGTGTAGGGCTGGTGGTGGGTTTCCGTTCCGAGCTAGGGTTAGGGTTAGGGAACGGCAAGGCTTAGGGTACAGGTGAGGGTACGGAAACGTTGGAGGGTCAGGCTAAGTGCTGACGCACGGGTCAGTGCCAGCGTACGGGCCAGGAGTAGGCAACGGCTTGGGCATAAGTTGTAGGGCTTGTGGTGGGTTTCCATTCGGGGCTAGGGTTAGGGTTAGGGAACGGCAAGGCTTAGGGCACAGGTGAGTGTATGGAAACGTGGGAGGGTCAGGCTACGTGCTGGCGCACATGTCAGTGCCATGGTACGGGACAGGAGGAGGCTACGGCGTAGGGTAAGGTGTAGGCCTGGTGGTGGGTTTCCGTTCCGGGCTAGGGTTAGGGTTAGGGAACGGCAAGGCTTAGGGCACAGGTGAGGGTACGGAAACGTCGGAGGGTCAGGCTACGTGCTGACGCACGGGTCAGTTCCACCGTATGGGCCAGGAGTAGGCTACGGCGTACGGTAAGGTGTAAGGCTGGTGGTGGGTTTTCGTTCTGGGCTAGGGTTAGGGTTAGGGAACGGCAAGGCTTAGGGCACAGGTGACGGTACAGAAATGTGGGAGGGTCAGGCTACGTGCTGACGCACGTGTCAGTGCCAGCGTACGGGCCAGGAGTACGCTAAGGCGTAGGGTAAGGGGTAGGGCTGGTGGTGGTTTTCCTTTCCGGTCTATGGTTAGGGTTAGGGAGCGGCAAGGTTTAGGGCACAGGTGAGGGTACGGAAACGTGGGAGGTTCAGGCTACATGCTGACGCACGGGTCAGTGCCAGCATACGGGCCAGGAGTAGGCTACGGCTTGGGGGTAAGGTGTAGACCTGGTGGTGTGTTTCCGCTCCGGGCTAGGGTTAGGGTTAGGGAACGGCAAGTCTTACGGCACAGGTGAGGGTACGGAAATGTGGGAGGGTCAGGCTACGTGCTGACGCACGGGTCAGTGCCAGCGTACGGGTCAGGAATAGGCTACGGCGTAGGAAAATGTGTTTGGCTGGTGGTGGATTTCCGTTCCGAGCTAGGGTTAGGGTTAGGGAACGGCAAGGCTTAGGGCACAGGTGAGGGTACGGAAACGTGGGAGGGTCAGGCTACGTGCTGACCCACGCATCAGTGCCAGCGTATGGGCCAGGAGTAGGCTACGGCGTACGGTAAGGTGTAGGGCTGGTGGTGGGTTTCCGTTCAGGGCTAGGGTTAGGGTTAGGTAACGGCAAGGCTTAGTGCACAGGTGAGGGTAGAGAAACGTGGGAGGGTCAGGCTACGTGCTGACGCATGGGTCAGTGCCAGCGTACGGGCCAGGAGTAGGCTACGGCGTAGGGTAAGGTGTAGGGCTGGTGGTGGGTTTCCGTTCGGGGCTAGGGTTAGGGTTAGGGAACGGCAAGGCTTAGGGCACAGGTGAGGGTACGGAAACGTGGGAGGGTCAGGCTACGTGCTGACACACGGGTCAGTGCCAGCGTACCAGCCAGGATTAGGCTACAGCTTGGGGGTAAGGTGTAGGGCTGGTGGTGGGTTTCCGTTCAGAGCTAGGGTTAGGGTTAGGGAACGGCAAGGCTTAGGGTACAGGTGAGGGTACGGAAACGTTGGAGGGTCAGGCTAAGTGCTGACGCACGGGTCAGTGCCAGCGTACGGGCCAGGAGTAGGCTACGGCTTGGGCATAAGTTGTAGGGCTGGTGGTGGGTTTCCATTCCGGGCTAGGGTTAGGGTTAGGGAACGGCAAGGCTTGGGGCACAGGTGAGTGTTTGGAAACGTGGGAGGGTCAGGCTACGTGCTGATGCACAGGTCAGTGCCATGGTACGGGACAGGAGGAGGCTACGGCGTAGGGTAAGGTGTAGGCCTGGTGGTGGGTTTCCGTTCCGGGCTAGGGTTAGGGTTAGGGAACGGCAAGGATTAGGGCACAGGTGAGGGTACGGAAACGTGGGAGGGTCAGGCTACGTGCTGACGCATGGGTCAGTTCCAGCGTACGGGCCAGGAGTAGGCTACGGTGTAGGGTAAGGTGTAGGGCTGGTGGTGGATTTCTGTTCCGGGCTAGGGTTAGGGTTACGTAACGGCAAGGCTTAGGGCACAGGTGATTGTATGGAAACGTGGGAGGGTCAGGCTACGTGCTGACGCACGGGTCAGTGCCAGCGTACGGGCCAGGAGTAGGCTACGGCTTGGGGGTAAGGTGTAGGGCTGGTGGTGGGTTTCTGCTCCGGGCTAGGGTTAGGGTTAGGGAACGGCAAGTCTTATGGCACAGGTGAGGGTACGGAAATGGGGGAGGGTCAGGCTACGTGCTGACGCACGGGTCAGTGCCAGCGTACGGGTCAGGAATAGGCTACGGCGTAGGGAAATGTGTTTGTCTGGTGGTGGATTTCCGTTCCGAGCTAGGGTTAGGGTTAGGGAACGGCAAGGCTTAGGGCACAGGTGAGGGTACGGAAACGTGGGAGGGTCAGGCTACGTGCTGACGCACGAGTCAGTGCCAGCGTATGGGCCAGGAGTAGGCTACGGCGTACGGTAAGGTGTAAGGCTGGTGGTGGGTTTTCGTTCTGGGCTAGGGTTAGGGTTAGAGAACGGCAAGGCTTAGGGCACAGGTGAGGGTACGGAAACGTGGGAGGGTCAGGCTATGTGCTTATGCACGTGTCACTGCCAGCGTACAGGCCAGTAGTAGGCTACAGCGTAGGGAGATGTGTTGGGCTGGTGGTGGGTTTTCGTTCCGAGCTAGGGTTAGGGTTAGGGAACGGCAAGTCGTAGGGCACAGGTGAGTGTACAGAAACGTGGGAGGGTCAGGCTACATGCTGACGCATGTGTCAGTGCCAGCGTACGGGCCAGGAGTACGCTAAGGTGTAGGGTAAGGGGTAGGGCTGGTGTTGGGTTTGCGTTCCGGGCTAGGGTTAGGGTTAGGGAACGGCAAGGCTTAGGGCACAGGTGAGGGTACGGAAATGTGGGAGGGTCAGGCTACGTGCTGACGCACGTGTGAGTGCCAGCGTACGGGTCAGGAGTAGGCTACGGCGTAGGGAAATATGTTTGGCTGGTGGTGGATTTCCGTTCCGAGCTAGGGTTAGGGTTAGGGAACGGCAAGGCTTAGGGTACAGGTGATGGTACGGAAACGTGGGAGGGTCAGGCTGCGTGCTGACGCACGGGTCAGTTCCAGCGTATGGGCCAGGAGTAGGCTACGGCGTACGGTAAGGTGTAAGGCTGGTGGTGGGTTTTCGTTCTGGGCTAGGGTTAGGGTTAGGGAACGGCAAGGCTTAGGGCACAGGTGAGGGTACAGAAATGTGGGAGGGTCAGGCTACGTGCTGACGCACGTGTCAGTGCCAGCGTACGGGCCAGGAGTACGCTAAGGCGTAGGGTAAGGTGTAGGGCTGGTGGTGGATTTCCATTCCGGTCTAGGGTTAGGGTTAGGGAGCGGCAAGGCTTAGGGCACAGGTGAGGGTACGGAAACGTGGGAGGGTCAGGCTTCATGCTGACGCACGGGTCAGTGCCAGCATACGGGCCAGGAGTAGGCTACGGCTTGGGGGTAAGGTGTAGACCTGGTGGTGTGTTTCCGCTCCGGGCTAGGGTTAGGGTTAGGGAACGGCAAGTCTTATGGCACAGGTGAGGGTACGGAAATGTGGGAGGGTCAGGCTACGTGCTGACGCACGGGTCAGTGCCAGCGTACGGGTCAGGAATAGGCTACGGCGTAGGAACATGTGTTTGTCTGGTGGTGGATTTCCGTTCCGAGCTAGGGTTAGGGTTAGGGAACGGCAAGGCTTAGGGCACAGGTGAGGGTACGGAAACGTGGGAGGGTCAGGCTACGTGCTGATACACGGGTCAGTGCCAGCGTATGGGCCAGGAGTAGGCTACGGCGTACGGTAAGGTGTAGGGCTGGTGGTGGGTTTCCGTTCTGGGCTAGGGTTAGGGTTAGGTAACGGCAAGGCTTAGGGCACAGGTGAGGGTAGAGAAACGTGGGAGGGTCAGGCTACGTGCTGACGCACGGGTCAGTGCCAGCGTACGGGCCAGGAGTAGGCTACGGCTTGGGGGTAAGGTGTAGGGCTGGTGGTGGGTTTCCGTTCCGAGCTAGGGTTAGGGTTAGGGAACGGCAAGGCTTAGGGTACAGGTGAGGGTACGGAAACGTTGGAGGGTCAGGCTAAGTGCTGACGCACGGGTCAGTGCCAGCGTACGGGCCAGGAGTAGGCAACGGCTTGGGCATAAGTTGTAGGGCTTGTGGTGGGTTTCCATTCCGGGCTAGGGTTAGGGTTAGGGAACGGCAAGGCTTAGGGCACAGGTGAGTGTATGGAAACGTGGGAGGGTCAGGCTACGTGCTGGCGCACATGTCAGTGCCATGGTACGGGACAGGAGGAGGCTACGGCGTAGGGTAAGGTGTAGGCCTGGTGGTGGGTTTCCGTTCCGGGCTAGGGTTAGGGTAAGGGAACGGCAAGGCTTAGGGCACAGGTGAGGGTACGGAAACGTGGGAGGGTCAGGCTACGTGCTGACGCACGGGTCAGTTCCACCGTATGGGCCAGGAGTAGGCTACGGCGTACGGTAAGGTGTAAGGCTGGTGGTGGGTTTTCGTTCTGGGCTAGGGTTAGGGTTAGGTAACGGCAAGGCTTAGGGCAGAGGTGACGGTACAGAAATGTGGGAGGGTCAGGCTACGTGCTGACGCACGTGTCAGTGCCAGCGTACGGGCCAGGAGTACGCTAAGGCGTAGGGTAAGGGGTAGGGCTGGTGGTGGTTTTCCTTTCCGGTCTAGGGTTAGGGTTAGGGAGCGGCAAGGTTTAGGGCACAGGTGAGGGTACGGAAACGTGGGAGGTTCAGGCTACATGCTGACGCACGGGTCAGTGCCAGCATACGGGCCAGGAGTAGGCTACGGCTTGGGGGTAACGTGTAGACCTGGTGGTGTGTTTCCGCTCCGGGCTAGGGTTAGGGTTAGGGAACGGCAAGTCTTACGGCACAGGTGAGGGTACGGAAATGTGGGAGGGTCAGGCTACGTGCTTACGCACGGGTCAGTGCCAGCGTACGGGTCAGGAATAGGCTACGGCATAGGAAAATGTGTTTGGCTGGTGGTGGATTTCCGTTCCGAGCTAGGGTTAGGGTTAGGGAACGGCAAGGCTTAGGGCACAGGTGAGGGTACGGAAACGTGGGAGGGTCAGGCTACGTGCTGACGCACGGATCAGTGCCAGCGTATGGGCCAGGAGTAGGCTACGGCGTACGGTAAGGTGTAGGGCTGGTGGTGGGTTTCCGTTCAGGGCTAGGGTTAGGGTTAGGTAACGGCAAGGCTTAGGGCACAGGTGAGGGTAGAGAAACGTGGGAGGGTCAGGCTACGTGCTGACGCATGGGTCAGTGCCAGCGTACGGGCCAGGAGTAGGCTACGGCGTAGGGTAAGGTGTAGGGCTGGTGGTGGGTTTCCGATCGGGGCTAGGGTTTGGGTTAGGGAACGGCAAGGCTTAGGGCACAGGTGAGGGTACGGAAACGTGGGAGGGTCAGGCTACGTGCTGACACACGGGTCAGTGCCAGCGTACCAGCCAGGATTAGGCTACGGCTTGGGGGTAAGGTGTAGGGCTGGTGGTGGGTTTCCGTTCAGAGCTAGGGTTAGGGTTAGGGAACGGCAAGGCTTAGGGTACAGGTGAGGGTACGGAAACGTTGGAGGGTCAGGCTAAGTGCTGACGCACGGGTCAGTGCCAGCGTACGGGCCAGGAGTAGGCTACGGCTTGGGCATAAGTTGTAGGGCTGGTGGTGGGTTTCCATTCCGGGCTAGGGTTAGGGTTAGGGAACGGCAAGGCTTGGGGCACAGGTGAGTGTTTGGAAACGTGGGAGGGTCAGGCTACGTGCTGACGCACAGGTCAGTGCCATGGTACGGGACAGGAGGAGGCTACGGCGTAGGGTAAGATGTAGGCCTGGTGGTGGGTTTCCGTTCCGGGCTAGGGTTAGGGTTAGGGAACGGCAAGGATTAGGGCACAGGTGAGGGTACGGAAACGTGGGAGGGTCAGGCTACGTGCTGACGCATGGGTCAGTTCCAGCGTACGGGCCAGGAGTAGGCTACGGTGTAGGGTAAGGTGTAGGGCTGGTGGTGGATTTCTGTTCCGGGCTAGGGTTAGGGTTACGTAACGGCAAGGCTTAGGGCACAGGGGATTGTATGGAAACGTGGGAGGGTCAGGCTACGTGCTGACGCACGGGTCAGTGCCAGCGTACGGGCCAGGAGTAGGCTACGGCTTGGGGGTAAGGTGTAGGGCTGGTGGTGTTTTCCCGTTCCGGGCTAGGGTTAGGGTTAGGGAACGGCAAGGCTTAGGGCACAGGTGAGGGTATGGAAATGTGGGAGGGTCAGGCTACGTGCTGACGCACGGGTCAGTGCCAGCATACGGGCCAGGAGTAGGCTACGGCTTGGGGTTAAGGTGTATGGCTGGTGGTGGGTTTCTGCTCCGGGCTAGGGTTAGGGTTAGGGAACGGGAAGTCTTATTGCACAGGTGTGGGTACGGAAATGTGGGAGGGTCAGGCTACGTGCTGACGCATGGGTCAGTGCCAGCGTACGGGTCAGGAATAGGCTACGGCGTAGGGAAATGTGTTTGGCTGGTGGTGGATTTCCGTTCCGAGCTAGGGTTAGGGTTAGGGAACGGCAAGGCTTAGGGCACAGGTGAGGGTTCGGAAACGTGGGAGGGTCAGGCTACGTGCTGACGCACGAGTCAGTGCCAGCGTATGGGCCAGGAGTAGGCTACGGCGTACGGTAAGGTGTAGGGCTGGTGGTGGGTTTCCGTTCTGGGCTAGGGTTAGGGTTAGGGAACGGCAAGGCTTAGGGCACAGGTGAGGGTAGAGAAACGTGGGAGGGTCAGGCTACGTGCTGACGCACGGGTCAGTGCCAGCGTACGGGCCAGGAGTAGGCTATGGCATAGGGTAAGGTGTAGGGCTGGTGGTGGGTTTCCATTCGGGGCTAGGTTTAGGGTTAGGGAACGGCAAGGCTTAGGGCACAGGTGAGGGTACGGAAACGTGGGAGGGTCAGGCTACGTGCTGACACACGGGTCAGTGCCAGCGTACGGGCCAGGAGTAGGCTACGGCTTGGGCATAAGTTGTAGGGCTGGTGGTGGGTTTCCATTCCGGGCTAGGGTTAGGGTTAGGGAACGGCAAGGCTTGGGGCACAGGTGAGTGTTTGGAAACGTGGGAGGGTCAGGCTACGTGCTGACGCACAGGTCAGTGCCATGGTACGGGACAGGAGGAGGCTAAGGCGTAGGGTAAGGTGTAGGCCTGGTGGTGGGTTTCCGTTCCGGGCTAGGGTTAGGGTTAGGGAACGGCAAGGATTAGGGCACAGGTGAGGGTACGGAAACGTGGGAGGGTCAGGCTACGTGCTGACGCATGGGTCAGTTCCAGCGTACGGGCCAGGAGTAGGCTACGGTGTAGGGTAAGGTGTAGGGCTGGTGGTGGATTTCTGTTCCGGGCTAGGGTTAGGGTTACGTAACGGCAAGGCTTAGGGCACAGGTGATTGTATGGAAACGTGGGAGGGTCAGGCTACGTGCTGACGCACGGGTCAGTGCCAGCGTACGGGCCAGGAGTAGGCTACGGCTTGGGGGTAAGGTGTAGGGCTGGTGGTGTTTTCCCGTTCCGGGCTAGGGTTAGGGTTAGGGAACGGCAAGGCTTATGGCACAGGTGAGGGTACGGAAATGGGGGAGGGTCAGGCTACGTGCTGACGCACGGGTCAGTGCCAGCGTACGGGTCAGGAATAGGCTACGGCGTAGGGAAATGTGTTTGTCTGGTGGTGGATTTCCGTTCCGAGCTAGGGTTAGGGTTAGGGAACGGCAAGGCTTAGGGCACAGGTGAGGGTACGGAAACGTGGGAGGGTCAGGCTACGTGCTGACGCACGAGTCAGTGCCAGCGTATGGGCCAGGAGTAGGCTACGGCGTACGGTAAGGTGTAAGGCTGGTGGTGGGTTTTCGTTCTGGGCTAGGGTTAGGGTTAGAGAACGGCAAGGCTTAGGGCACAGGTGAGGGTACGGAAACGTGGGAGGGTCAGGCTATGTGCTTATGCACGTGTCACTGCCAGCGTACAGGCCAGTAGTAGGCTACAGCGTAGGGAGATGTGTTGGGCTGGTGGTGGGTTTTCGTTCCGAGCTAGGGTTAGGGTTAGGGAACGGCAAGTCGTAGGGCACAGGTGAGTGTACAGAAACGTGGGAGGGTCAGGCTACATGCTGACGCATGTGTCAGTGCCAGCGTACGGGCCAGGAGTACGCTAAGGTGTAGGGTAAGGGGTAGGGCTGGTGTTGGGTTTGCGTTCCGGGCTAGGGTTAGGGTTAGGGAACGGCAAGGCTTAGGGCACAGGTGAGGGTACGGAAATGTGGGAGGGTCAGGCTACGTGCTGACGCACGTGTGAGTGCCAGCGTACGGGTCAGGAGTAGGCTACGGCGTAGGGAAATATGTTTGGCTGGTGGTGGATTTCCGTTCCGAGCTAGGGTTAGGGTTAGGGAACGGCAAGGCTTAGGGTACAGGTGATGGTACGGAAACGTGGGAGGGTCAGGCTGCGTGCTGACGCACGGGTCAGTTCCAGCGTATGGGCCAGGAGTAGGCTACGGCGTACGGTAAGGTGTAAGGCTGGTGGTGGGTTTTCGTTCTGGGCTAGGGTTAGGGTTAGGGAACGGCAAGGCTTAGGGCACAGGTGAGGGTACAGAAATGTGGGAGGGTCAGGCTACGTGCTGACGCACGTGTCAGTGCCAGCGTACGGGCCAGGAGTACGCTAAGGCGTAGGGTAAGGTGTAGGGCTGGTGGTGGATTTCCATTCCGGTCTAGGGTTAGGGTTAGGGAGCGGCAAGGCTTAGGGCACAGGTGAGGGTACGGAAACGTGGGAGGGTCAGGCTTCATGCTGACGCACGGGTCAGTGCCAGCATACGGGCCAGGAGTAGGCTACGGCTTGGGGGTAAGGTGTAGACCTGGTGGTGTGTTTCCGCTCCGGGCTAGGGTTAGGGTTAGGGAACGGCAAGTCTTATGGCACAGGTGAGGGTACGGAAATGTGGGAGGGTCAGGCTACGTGCTGACGCACGGGTCAGTGCCAGCGTACGGGTCAGGAATAGGCTACGGCGTAGGAACATGTGTTTGTCTGGTGGTGGATTTCCGTTCCGAGCTAGGGTTAGGGTTAGGGAACGGCAAGGCTTAGGGCACAGGTGAGGGTACGGAAACGTGGGAGGGTCAGGCTACGTGCTGATACACGGGTCAGTGCCAGCGTATGGGCCAGGAGTAGGCTACGGCGTACGGTAAGGTGTAGGGCTGGTGGTGGGTTTCCGTTCTGGGCTAGGGTTAGGGTTAGGTAACGGCAAGGCTTAGGGCACAGGTGAGGGTAGAGAAACGTGGGAGGGTCAGGCTACGTGCTGACGCACGGGTCAGTGCCAGCGTACGGGCCAGGAGTAGGCTACGGCTTGGGGGTAAGGTGTAGGGCTGGTGGTGGGTTTCCGTTCCGAGCTAGGGTTAGGGTTAGGGAACGGCAAGGCTTAGGGTACAGGTGAGGGTACGGAAACGTTGGAGGGTCAGGCTAAGTGCTGACGCACGGGTCAGTGCCAGCGTACGGGCCAGGAGTAGGCAACGGCTTGGGCATAAGTTGTAGGGCTTGTGGTGGGTTTCCATTCCGGGCTAGGGTTAGGGTTAGGGAACGGCAAGGCTTAGGGCACAGGTGAGTGTATGGAAACGTGGGAGGGTCAGGCTACGTGCTGGCGCACATGTCAGTGCCATGGTACGGGACAGGAGGAGGCTACGGCGTAGGGTAAGGTGTAGGCCTGGTGGTGGGTTTCCGTTCCGGGCTAGGGTTAGGGTAAGGGAACGGCAAGGCTTAGGGCACAGGTGAGGGTACGGAAACGTGGGAGGGTCAGGCTACGTGCTGACGCACGGGTCAGTTCCACCGTATGGGCCAGGAGTAGGCTACGGCGTACGGTAAGGTGTAAGGCTGGTGGTGGGTTTTCGTTCTGGGCTAGGGTTAGGGTTAGGTAACGGCAAGGCTTAGGGCAGAGGTGACGGTACAGAAATGTGGGAGGGTCAGGCTACGTGCTGACGCACGTGTCAGTGCCAGCGTACGGGCCAGGAGTACGCTAAGGCGTAGGGTAAGGGGTAGGGCTGGTGGTGGTTTTCCTTTCCGGTCTAGGGTTAGGGTTAGGGAGCGGCAAGGTTTAGGGCACAGGTGAGGGTACGGAAACGTGGGAGGTTCAGGCTACATGCTGACGCACGGGTCAGTGCCAGCATACGGGCCAGGAGTAGGCTACGGCTTGGGGGTAACGTGTAGACCTGGTGGTGTGTTTCCGCTCCGGGCTAGGGTTAGGGTTAGGGAACGGCAAGTCTTACGGCACAGGTGAGGGTACGGAAATGTGGGAGGGTCAGGCTACGTGCTTACGCACGGGTCAGTGCCAGCGTACGGGTCAGGAATAGGCTACGGCATAGGAAAATGTGTTTGGCTGGTGGTGGATTTCCGTTCCGAGCTAGGGTTAGGGTTAGGGAACGGCAAGGCTTAGGGCACAGGTGAGGGTACGGAAACGTGGGAGGGTCAGGCTACGTGCTGACGCACGGATCAGTGCCAGCGTATGGGCCAGGAGTAGGCTACGGCGTACGGTAAGGTGTAGGGCTGGTGGTGGGTTTCCGTTCAGGGCTAGGGTTAGGGTTAGGTAACGGCAAGGCTTAGGGCACAGGTGAGGGTAGAGAAACGTGGGAGGGTCAGGCTACGTGCTGACGCATGGGTCAGTGCCAGCGTACGGGCCAGGAGTAGGCTACGGCGTAGGGTAAGGTGTAGGGCTGGTGGTGGGTTTCCGATCGGGGCTAGGGTTTGGGTTAGGGAACGGCAAGGCTTAGGGCACAGGTGAGGGTACGGAAACGTGGGAGGGTCAGGCTACGTGCTGACACACGGGTCAGTGCCAGCGTACCAGCCAGGATTAGGCTACGGCTTGGGGGTAAGGTGTAGGGCTGGTGGTGGGTTTCCGTTCAGAGCTAGGGTTAGGGTTAGGGAACGGCAAGGCTTAGGGTACAGGTGAGGGTACGGAAACGTTGGAGGGTCAGGCTAAGTGCTGACGCACGGGTCAGTGCCAGCGTACGGGCCAGGAGTAGGCTACGGCTTGGGCATAAGTTGTAGGGCTGGTGGTGGGTTTCCATTACGGGCTAGGGTTAGGGTTAGGGAACGGCAAGGCTTGGGGCACAGGTGAGTGTTTGGAAACGTGGGAGGGTCAGGCTACGTGCTGACGCACAGGTCAGTGCCATGGTACGGGACAGGAGGAGGCTACGGCGTAGGGTAAGATGTAGGCCTGGTGGTGGGTTTCCGTTCCGGGCTAGGGTTAGGGTTAGGGAACGGCAAGGATTAGGGCACAGGTGAGGGTACGGAAACGTGGGAGGGTCAGGCTACGTGCTGACGCATGGGTCAGTTCCAGCGTACGGGCCAGGAGTAGGCTACGGTGTAGGGTAAGGTGTAGGGCTGGTGGTGGATTTCTGTTCCGGGCTAGGGTTAGGGTTACGTAACGGCAAGGCTTAGGGCACAGGGGATTGTATGGAAACGTGGGAGGGTCAGGCTACGTGCTGACGCACGGGTCAGTGCCAGCGTACGGGCCAGGAGTAGGCTACGGCTTGGGGGTAAGGTGTAGGGCTGGTGGTGTTTTCCCGTTCCGGGCTAGGGTTAGGGTTAGGGAACGGCAAGGCTTAGGGCACAGGTGAGGGTATGGAAATGTGGGAGGGTCAGGCTACGTGCTGACGCACGGGTCAGTGCCAGCATACGGGCCAGGAGTAGGCTACGGCTTGGGGTTAAGGTGTATGGCTGGTGGTGGGTTTCTGCTCCGGGCTAGGGTTAGGGTTAGGGAACGGGAAGTCTTATTGCACAGGTGTGGGTACGGAAATGTGGGAGGGTCAGGCTACGTGCTGACGCATGGGTCAGTGCCAGCGTACGGGTCAGGAATAGGCTACGGCGTAGGGAAATGTGTTTGGCTGGTGGTGGATTTCCGTTCCGAGCTAGGGTTAGGGTTAGGGAACGGCAAGGCTTAGGGCACAGGTGAGGGTACGGAAACGTGGGAGGGTCAGGCTACGTGCTGACGCACGAGTCAGTGCCAGCGTATGGGCCAGGAGTAGGCTACGGCGTACGGTAAGGTGTAGGGCTGGTGGTGGGTTTCCGTTCTGGGCTAGGGTTAGGGTTAGGGAACGGCAAGGCTTAGGGCACAGGTGAGGGTAGAGAAACGTGGGAGGGTCAGGCTACGTGCTGACGCACGGGTCAGTGCCAGCGTACGGGCCAGGAGTAGGCTATGGCATAGGGTAAGGTGTAGGGCTGGTGGTGGGTTTCCATTCGGGGCTAGGGTTAGGGTTAGGGAACGGCAAGGCTTAGGGCACAGGTGAGGGTACGGAAACGTGGGAGGGTCAGGCTACGTGCTGACACACGGGTCAGTGCCAGCGTACGGGCCAGGAGTAGGCTACGGCTTGGGCATAAGTTGTAGGGCTGGTGGTGGGTTTCCATTCCGGGCTAGGGTTAGGGTTAGGGAACGGCAAGGCTTGGGGCACAGGTGAGTGTTTGGAAACGTGGGAGGGTCAGGCTACGTGCTGACGCACAGGTCAGTGCCATGGTACGGGACAGGAGGAGGCTAAGGCGTAGGGTAAGGTGTAGGCCTGGTGGTGGGTTTCCGTTCCGGGCTAGGGTTAGGGTTAGGGAACGGCAAGGATTAGGGCACAGGTGAGGGTACGGAAACGTGGGAGGGTCAGGCTACGTGCTGACGCATGGGTCAGTTCCAGCGTACGGGCCAGGAGTAGGCTACGGTGTAGGGTAAGGTGTAGGGCTGGTGGTGGATTTCTGTTCCGGGCTAGGGTTAGGGTTACGTAACGGCAAGGCTTAGGGCACAGGTGATTGTATGGAAACGTGGGAGGGTCAGGCTACGTGCTGACGCACGGGTCAGTGCCAGCGTACGGGCCAGGAGTAGGCTACGGCTTGGGGGTAAGGTGTAGGGCTGGTGGTGTTTTCCCGTTCCGGGCTAGGGTTAGGGTTAGGGAACGGCAAGGCTTAGGGCACAGGTGAGGGTATGGAAATGTGGGAGGGTCAGGCTACGTGCTGACGCACGGGTCAGTGCCAGCATACGGGCCAGGAGTAGGCTACGGCTTGGGGTTAAGGTGTATGGCTGGTGGTGGGTTTCTGCTCCGGGCTAGGGTTAGGGTTAGGGAACGGCAAGTCTTATGGCACAGGTGAGGGTACGGAAATGGGGGAGGGTCAGGCTACGTGCTGACGCACGGGTCAGTGCCAGCGTACGGGGCAGGAATAGGCTACGGCGTAGGGAAATGTGTTTGTCTGGTGGTGGATTTCCGTTCCGAGCTAGGGTGAGGGTTAGGGAACGGCAAGGCTTAGGGCACAGGTGAGGTTACGGAAACGTGGGAGGGTCAGGCTATGTGCTGATGCACGTGTCACTGCCAGCGTACAGGCCAGGAGTAGGCTACAGCGTAGGGAGATGTGTTGGGCTGGTGGTGGGTTTTCGTTCCGAGCTAGGGTTAGGGTTAGGGAACGGCAAGTCGTAGGGCACAGGTGAGTGTACAGAAACGTGGGAGGGTCAGGCTACATGCTGACGCATGTGTCAGTGCCAGTGTACGGGCCAGGAGTACGCTAAGGTGTAGGGTAAGGGGTAGGGCTGGTGTTGGGTTTGCGTTCCGGGCTAGGGTTAGGGTTAGGGAACGGCAAGGCTTAGGGCACAGGTGAGGGTACGGAAATGTGGGAGGGTCAGGCTACGTGCTGACGCACGTGTGAGTGCCAGCGTACGGTTCAGGAGTAGGCTACGGCGTAGGGAAATATGTTTGGCTGGTGGTGGATTTCCGTTCCGAGCTAGGGTTAGGGTTAGGGAACGGCAAGGCTTAGGGCACAGGTGATGGTACGGAAACGTGGGAGGGTCAGGCTACGTGCTGACGCACGGGTCAGTTCCAGCGTATGGGCCAGGAGTAGGCTACGGCGTACGGTAAGGTGTAAGGCTGGTGGTGGGTTTTCGTTCTGGGCTAGGGTTAGGGTTAGGGAACGGCAAGGCTTAGGGCACAGGTGAGGGTACAGAAATGTGGGAGGGTCAGGCTACGTGCTGACGCACGTGTCAGTGCCAGCGTACGGGCCAGGAGTACGCTAAGGCGTAGGGTAAGGGGTAGGGCTGGTGGTGGATTTCCATTCCGGTCTAGGGTTAGGGTTAGGGAGCGGCAAGGCTTAGGGCACAGGTGAGGGTACGGAAACGTGGGAGGGTCAGGCTTCATGCTGACGCACGGGTCAGTGCCAGCATACGGGCCAGGAGTAGGCTACGGCTTGGGGGTAAGGTGTAGGGCTGGTGGTGTGTTTCCGCTCCGGGCTAGGGTTAGGGTTAGGGAACGGCAAGTCTTATGGCACAGGTGAGGGTACGGAAATGTGGGAGGGTCAGGTTACGTGCTGACGCACGGGTCAGTGCCAGCGTACGGGTCAGGAATAGGCTACGGCGTAGGAACATGTGTTTGTCTGGTGGTGGATTTCCGTTCTGAGCTAGGGTTAGGGTTAGGGAACGGCAAGGCTTAGGGCACAGGTGAGGGTACGGAAACGTGGGAGGGTCAGGCTACGTGCTGACACACGGGTCAGTGCCAGCGTATGGGCCAGGAGTAGGCTACGGCGTACGGTAAGGTGTAGGGCTGGTGGTGGGTTTCCGTTCTGGGCTAGGGTTAGGGTTAGGTAACGGCAAGGCTTAGGGCACAGGCGAGGGTAGAGAAACGTGGGAGGGTCAGGCTACGTGCTGACGCACGGGTCAGTGCCAGCGTACGGGCCAGGAGTAGGCTACGGCTTGGGGGTAAGGTGTAGGGCTGGTGGTGGGTTTCCGTTCCGAGCTAGGGTTAGGGTTAGGGAACGGCAAGGCTTAGGGTACAGGTGAGGGTACGGAAACGTTGGAGGGTCAGGCTAAGTGCTGACGCACGGGTCAGTGCCAGCGTACGGGCCAGGAGTAGGCAACGGCTTGGGCATAAGTTGTAGGGCTTGTGGTGGGTTTCCATTCCGGGCTAGGGTTAGGGTTAGGGAACGGCAAGGCTTAGGGCACAGGTGAGTGTATGGAAACGTGGGAGGGTCAGGCTACGTGCTGGCGCACATGTCAGTGCCATGGTACGGGACAGGAGGAGGCTATGGCGTAGGGTAAGGTGTAGGCCTGGTGGTGGGTTTCCGTTCCGGGCTAGGGTTAGGGTTAGGGAACGGCAAGGCTTAGGGCACAGGTGAGGGTACGGAAACGTCGGAGGGTCAGGCTACGTGCTGACGCACGGGTCAGTTCCACCGTATGGGCCAGGAGTAGGCTACGGCGTACGGTAAGGTGTAAGGCTGGTGGTGGGTTTTCGTTCTGGGCTAGGGTTAGGGTTAGGTAACGGCAAGGCTTAGGGCACAGGTGACGGTACAGAAATGTGGGAGGGTCAGGCTACGTGCTGACGCACGTGTCAGTGCCAGCGTACGGGCCAGGAGTACGCTAAGGCGTAGGGTAAGGGGTAGGGCTGGTGGTGGTTTTCCTTTCCGGTCTATGGTTAGGGTTAGGGAGCGGCAAGGTTTAGGGCACAGGTGAGGGTACGGAAACGTGGGAGGTTCAGGCTACATGCTGACGCACGGGTCAGTGCCAGCATACGGGCCAGGAGTAGGCTACGGCTTGGGGGTAAGGTGTAGACCTGGTGGTGTGTTTCCGCTCCGGGCTAGGGTTAGGGTTAGGGAACGGCAAGTCTTACGGCACAGGTGAGGGTACGGAAATGTGGGAGGGTCAGGCTACGTGCTGACGCACGGGTCAGTGCCAGCGTACGGGTCAGGAATAGGCTACGGCGTAGGAAAATGTGTTTGGCTGGTGGTGGATTTCCGTTCCGAGCTAGGGTTAGGGTTAGGGAACGGCAAGGCTTAGGGCACAGGTGAGGGTACGGAAACGTGGGAGGGTCAGGCTACGTGCTGACGCACGGATCAGTGCCAGCGTATGGGCCAGGAGTAGGCTACGGCGTACGGTAAGGTGTAGGGCTGGTGGTGGGTTTCCGTTCAGGGCTAGGGTTAGGGTTAGGTAACGGCAAGGCTTAGGGCACAGGTGAGGGTAGAGAAACGTGGGAGGGTCAGGCTACGTGCTGACGCATGGGTCAGTGCCAGCGTACGGGCCAGGAGTAGGCTACGGCGTAGGGTAAGGTGTAGGGCTGGTGGTGGGTTTCCGTTCGGGGCTAGGGTTAGGTTAGGGAACGGCAAGGCTTAGGGCACAGGTGAGGGTACGGAAACGTGGGAGGGTCAGGCTACGTGCTGACACACGGGTCAGTGCCAGCGTACCAGCCAGGATTAGGCTACGGCTTGGGGGTAAGGTGTAGGGCTGGTGGTGGGTTTCCGTTCAGAGCTAGGGTTAGGGTTAGGGAACGGCAAGGCTTAGGGTACAGGTGAGGGTACGGAAACGTTGGAGGGTCAGGCTAAGTGCTGACGCACGGGTCAGTGCCAGCGTACGGGCCAGGAGTAGGCTACGGCTTGGGCATAAGTTGTAGGGCTGGTGGTGGGTTTCCATTCCGGGCTAGGGTTAGGGTTAGGGAACGGCAAGTCTTGGGGCACAGGTGAGTGTTTGGAAACGTGGGAGGGTCAGGCTACGTGCTGACGCACAGGTCAGTGCCATGGTACGGGACAGGAGGAGGCTACGGCGTAGGGTAAGATGTAGGCCTGGTGGTGGGTTTCCGTTCCGGGCTAGGGTTAGGGTTAGGGAACGGCAAGGATTAGGGCACAGGTGAGGGTACGGAAACGTGGGAGGGTCAGGCTACGTGCTGACGCATGGGTCAGTTCCAGCGTACGGGCCAGGAGTAGGCTACGGTGTAGGGTAAGGTGTAGGGCTGGTGGTGGATTTCTGTTCCGGGCTAGGGTTAGGGTTACGTAACGGCAAGGCTTAGGGCACAGGTGATTGTATGGAAACGTGGGAGGGTCAGGCTACGTGCTGACGCACGGGTCAGTGCCAGCGTACGGGCCAGGAGTAGGCTACGGCTTGGGGGTAAGGTGTAGGGCTGGTGGTGTTTTCCCGTTCCGGGCTAGGGTTAGGGTTAGGGAACGGCAAGGCTTAGGGCACAGGTGAGGGTATGGAAATGTGGGAGGGTCAGGCTACGTGCTGACGCACGGGTCAGTGCCAGCATACGGGCCAGGAGTAGGCTACGGCTTGGGGTTAAGGTGTATGGCTGGTGGTGGGTTTCTGCTCCGGGCTAGGGTTAGGGTTAGGGAACGGGAAGTCTTATGGCACAGGTGAGGGTACGGAAATGTGGGAGGGTCAGGCTACGTGCTGACGCACGGGTCAGTGCCAGCGTACGGGTCAGGAATAGGCTACGGCGTAGGGAAATGTGTTTGGCTGGTGGTGGATTTCCGTTCCGAGCTAGGGTTAGGGTTAGGGAACGGCAAGGCTTAGGGCACAGGTGAGGGTACGGAAACGTGGGAGGGTCAGGCTACGTGCTGACGCACGGGTCAGTGCCAGCGTACGGGCCAGGAGTAGGCTACGGCATAGGGTAAGGTGTAGGGCTGGTGGTGGGTTTCCATTCGGGGCTAGGGTTAGGGTTAGGGAACGGCAAGGCTTAGGGCACAGGTGAGGGTACGGAAACGTGGGAGGGTGAGGCTACGTGCTGACACACGGGTCAGTGCCAGCGTACGGGCCAGGAGTAGGCTACGGCTTGGGCATAAGTTGTAGGGCTGGTGGTGGGTTTCCATTCCGGGCTAGTGTTAGGGTTAGGGAACAGCAAGGCTTAGGGCACAGGTGAGTGTATGGAAACGTGGGAGGGTCAGGCTACGTGCTGAGGCACAGGTCAGTGCCATGGTACGGGACAGGAGGAGGCTACGGCGTAGGGTAAGATGTAGGCCTGGTGGTGGATTTCTGTTCCGGGCTAGGGATAGGGTTACGTAACGGCAAGGCTTAGGGCACAGGTGATTGTATGGAAACGTGGGAGGGTCAGGCTACGTGCTGACGCACGGGTCAGTGCCAGCGTACGGGCCAGGAGTAGGCTACGGCTTGGGGGTAAGGTGTAGGGCTGGTGGTGTTTTCCCGTTCCGGGCTAGGGTTAGGGTTAGGGAACGGCAAGTCTTATGGCACAGGTGAGGGTACGGAAATGGGGGAGGGTCAGGCTACGTGCTGACGCACGGGTCAGTGCCAGCGTACGGGTCAGGAATAGGCTACGGCGTAGGGAAATGTGTTTGTCTGGTGGTGGATTTCCGTTCCGAGCTAGGGTTAGTGTTAGGGAACGGCAAGGCTTAGGGCACAGGTGAGGGTACGGAAACGTGGGAGGGTCAGGCTACGTGCTGACGCACGAGTCAGTGCCAGCGTATGGGCCAGGAGTAGGCTACGGCGTACGGTAAGGTGTAAGGCTGGTGGTGGGTTTTCGTTCTGGGCTAGGGTTAGGGTTAGAGAACGGCAAGGCTTAGGGCACAGGTGAGGGTACGGAAACGTGGGAGGGTCAGGCTATGTGCTGATGCACGTGTCACTGCCAGCGTACAGGCCAGGAGTAGGCTACAGCGTAGGGAGATGTGTTGGGCTGGTGGTGGGTTTTCGTTCCGAGCTAGGGTTAGGGTTAGGGAACGGCAAGTCGTAGGGCACAGGTGAGTGTACAGAAACGTGGGAGGGTCAGGCTACATGCTGACGCATGTGTCAGTGCCAGCGTACGGGCCAGGAGTACGCTAAGGTGTAGGGTAAGGGGTAGGGCTGGTGTTGGGTTTGCGTTCCGGGCTAGGGTTAGGGTTAGGGAACGGCAAGGCTTAGGGCACAGGTGAGGGTACGGAAATGTGGGAGGGTCAGGCTACGTGCTGACGCATGTGTGAGTGCCAGCGTACGGGTCAGGAGTAGGCTACGGCGTAGGGAAATATGTTTGGCTGGTGGTGGATTTCCGTTCCGAGCTAGGGTTAGGGTTAGGGAACGGCAAGGCTTAGGGCACAGGTGATGGTACGGAAACGTGGGAGGGTCAGGCTACGTGCTGACGCACGGGTCAGTTCCAGCGTATGGGCCAGGAGTAGGCTACGGCGTACGGTAAGGTGTAAGGCTGGTGGTGGGTTTTCGTTCTGGGCTAGGGTTAGGGTTAGGGAACGGCAAGGCTTAGGGCACAGGTGAGGGTACAGAAATGTGGGAGGGTCAGGCTACGTGCTGACACACGTGTCAGTGCCAGCGTACGGGCCAGGAGTACGCTAAGGCGTAGGGTAAGGGGTAGGGCTGGTGGTGGATTTCCATTCCGGTCTAGGGTTAGGGTTAGGGAGCGGCAAGGCTTAGGGCACAGGTGAGGGTACGGAAAGGTGGGAGGGTCAGGCTTCATGCTGACGCACGTGTCAGTGCCAGCATACGGGCCAGGAGTAGGCTACGGCTTGGGGGTAAGGTGTAGGGCTGGTGGTGTGTTTCCGCTCCGGGCTAGGGTTAGGGTTAGGGAACGGCAAGTCTTATGGCACAGGTGAGGGTACGGAAATGTGGGAGGGTCAGGCTACGTGCTGACGCACGGGTCAGTGCCAGCGTACGGGTCAGGAATAGGCTACGGCGTAGGAACATGTGTTTGTCTGGTGGTGGATTTCCGTTCCGAGCTAGGGTTAGGGTTAGGGAACGGCAAGGCTTAGGGCACAGGTGAGGGTACGGAAACGTGGGAGGGTCAGGCTACGTGCTGACACACGGGTCAGTGCCAGCGTATGGGCCAGGAGTAGGCTACGGCGTACGGTAAGGTGTAGGGCTGGTGGTGGGTTTCCGTTCTGGGCTAGGGTTAGGGTTAGGTAACGGCAAGGCTTAGGGCACAGGTGAGGGTAGAGAAACGTGGGAGGGTCAGGCTACGTGCTGACGCACGGGTCAGTGCCAGCGTACGGGCCAGGAGCAGGCTACGGCTTGGAGGTAAGGTGTAGGGCTGGTGGTGGGTTTCCGTTCCGAGCTAGGGTTAGGGTTAGGGAACGGCAAGGCTTAGGGTACAGGTGAGGGTACGGAAACGTTGGAGGGTCAGGCTAAGTGCTGACGCACGTGTCAGTGCCAGCGTACGGGCCAGGAGTACGCTAAGGCGTAGGGTAACGGGTAGGGCTGGTGGTGGTTTTCCTTTCCGGTCTATGGTTAGGGTTAGGGAGCGGCAAGGTTTAGGGCACAGGTGAGGGTACGGAAACGTGGGAGGGTCAGGCTACGTGCTGACGCATGGGTCAGTGCCAGCGTACGGGCCAGGAGTAGGCTATGGCGTAGGGTAAGGTGTAGGGCTGGTGGTGGGTTTCCGTTCGGGGCTAGGGTTAGGGTTAGGGAACGGCAAGGCTTAGGGCACAGGTGAGGGTACGGAAACGTGGGAGGGTCAGGCTACGTGCTGACACACGGGTCAGTGCCAGGGTACCAGCCAGGATTAGGCTACGGCTTGGGGGTAAGGTGTAGGGCTGGTGGTGGGTTTCCGTTCAGAGCTAGGGTTAGGGTTAGGGAACGGCAAGGCTTAGGGTACAGGTGAGGGTACGGAAACGTTGGAGGGTCAGGCTAAGTGCTGACGCACGGGTCAGTGCCAGCGTACGGGCCAGGAGTAGGCTACGGCTTGGGCATAAGTTGTAGGGCTGGTGGTGGGTTTCCATTCCGGGCTAGGGTTAGGGTTAGGGAACGGCAAGTCTTGGGGCACAGGTGAGTGTTTGGAAACGTGGGAGGGTTAGGCTACGTGCTGACGCACAGGTCAGTGCCATGGTACGGGACAGGAGGAGGCTACGGCGTAGGGTAAGATGTAGGCCTGGTGGTGGGTTTCCGTTCCGGGCTAGGGTTAGGGTTAGGGAACGGCAAGGATTAGGGCACAGGAGAGGGTAAGGAAACGTGGGAGGGTCAGGCTACGTGCTGACGCATGGGTCAGTTCCAGCGTACGGGCCAGGAGTAGGCTACGGTGTAGGGTAAGGTGTAGGGCTGGTGGTGGATTTCTGTTCCGGGCTAGGGTTAGGGTTACGTAACGGCAAGGCTTAGGGCACAGGTGATTGTATGGAAACGTGGGAGGGTCAGGCTACGTGCTGACGCACGGGTCAGTGCCAGCGTACGGGCCAGGAGTAGGCTACGGCTTGGGGGTAAGGTGTAGGGCTGGTGGTGTTTTCACGTTCCGGGCTAGGTTTAGGGTTAGGGAACGGCAAGGCTTAGGGCACAGGTGAGGGTATGGAAATGTGGGAGGGTCAGGCTACGTGCTGACGCACGGGTCAGTGCCAGCATACGGGCCAGGAGTAGGCTACGGCTTGGGGTTAAGGTGTATGGCTGGTGGTGGGTTTCTGCTCCGGGCTAGGGTTAGGGTTAGGGAACGGGAAGTCTTATGGCACAGGTGAGGGTACGGAAATGTGGGAGGGTCAGGCTACGTGCTGACGCACGGGTCAGTGCCAGCGTACGGGTCAGGAATAGGCTACGGCGTAGGGAAATGTGTTTGTCTGGTGGTGGATTTCCGTTCCGAGCTAGGGTTAGGGTTAGGGAACGGCAAGGCTTAGGGCACAGGTGAGGGTACGGAAACGTGGGAGGGTCAGGCTACGTGCTGACGCACGAGTCAGTGCCAGCGTATGGGCCAGGAGTAGGGTACGGCGTACGGTAAGGTGTAGGGCTGGTGGTGGGTTTCCGTTCTGGGCTAGGGTTAGGGTTAGGGAACGGCAAGGCTTAGGGCACAGGTGAGGGTAGAGAAACGTGGGAGGGTCAGGCTACGTGCTGAAGCACGGGTCAGTGCCAGCGTACGGGCCAGGAGTAGGCTACGGCATAGGGTAAGGTGTAGGGCTGGTGGTGGGTTTCCATTCGGGGCTAGGGTTAGGGTTAGGGAACGGCAAGGCTTAGGGCACAGGTGAGGGTACGGAAACGTGGGAGGGTCAGGCTACGTGCTGACACACGGGTCAGTGCCAGCGTACGGGCCAGGAGTAGGCTACGGCTTGGGCATAAGTTGTAGGCCTGGTGGTGGGTTTCCATTCCGGGCTAGTGTTAGGGTTAGGGAACAGCAAGGCTTAGGGCACAGGTGAGTGTATGGAAACGTGGGAGGGTCAGGCTACGTGCTGAGGCACAGGTCAGTGCCATGGTACGGGACAGGAGGAGGCTACGGCGTAGGGTAAGGTGTAGGGCTGGTGGTGGGTTTCCGTTCTGGGCTAGGGTTAGGGTTAGGTAACGGCAAGGCTTAGGGCACAGGTGAGGGTAGAGAAACGTGGGAGGGTCAGGCTACGTGCTGACGCATGGGTCAGTGCCAGCGTACGGGCCAGGAGTAGGCTACGGCGTAGGGTAAGGTGTAGGGCTGGTGGTGGGTTTCCGTTCGGGGCTAGGGTTAGGGTTAGGGAACGGCAAGGCTTAGGGCACAGGTGAGGGTACGGAAACGTGGGAGGGTCAGGCTACGTGCTGACACACGGGTCAGTGCCAGGGTACCAGCCAGGATTAGGCTACGGCTTGGGGGTAAGGTGTAGGGCTGGTGGTGGGTTTCCGTTCAGAGCTAGGGTTAGGGTTAGGGAACGGCAAGGCTTAGGGTACAGGTGAGGGTACGGAAACGTTGGAGGGTCAGGCTAAGTGCTGACGCACGGGTCAGTGCCAGCGTACGGGCCAGGAGTAGGCTACGGCTTGGGCATAAGTTGTAGGGCTGGTGGTGGGTTTCCATTCCGGGCTAGGGTTAGGGTTAGGGAACGGCAAGTCTTGGGGCACAGGTGAGTGTTTGGAAACGTGGGAGGGTCAGGCTACGTGCTGACGCACAGGTCAGTGCCATGGTACGGGACAGGAGGAGGCTACGGCGTAGGGTAAGATGTAGGCCTGGTGGTGGGTTTCCGTTCCGGGCTAGGGTTAGGGTTAGGGAACGGCAAGGATTAGGGCACAGGTGAGGGTACGGAAACGTGGGAGGGTCAGGCTACGTGCTGACGCATGGGTCAGTTCCAGCGTACGGGCCAGGAGTAGGCTACGGTGTAGGGTAAGGTGTAGGGCTGGTGGTGGATTTCTGTTCCGGGCTAGGGTTAGGGTTACGTAACGGCAAGGCTTAGGGCACAGGTGATTGTATGGAAACGTGGGAGGGTCAGGCTACGTGCTGACGCACGGGTCAGTGCCAGCGTACGGGCCAGGAGTAGGCTACGGCTTGGGGGTAAGGTGTAGGGCTGGTGGTGTTTTCACGTTCCGGGCTAGGTTTAGGGTTAGGGAACGGCAAGGCTTAGGGCACAGGTGAGGGTATGGAAATGTGGGAGGGTCAGGCTACGTGCTGACGCACGGGTCAGTGCCAGCATACGGGCCAGGAGTAGGCTACGGCTTGGGGTTAAGGTGTATGGCTGGTGGTGGGTTTCTGCTCCGGGCTAGGGTTAGGGTTAGGGAACGGGAAGTCTTATGGCACAGGTGAGGGTACGGAAATGTGGGAGGGTCAGGCTACGTGCTGACGCACGGGTCAGTGCCAGCGTACGGGTCAGGAATAGGCTACGGCGTAGGGAAATGTGTTTGGCTGGTGGTGGATTTCCGTTCCGAGCTAGGGTTAGGGTTAGGGAACGGCAAGGCTTAGGGCACAGGTGAGGGTACGGAAACGTGGGAGGGTCAGGCTACGTGCTGACGCACGAGTCAGTGCCAGCGTATGGGCCAGGAGTAGGCTACGGCGTACGGTAAGGTGTAGGGCTGGTGGTGGGTTTCCGTTCTGGGCTAGGGTTAGGGTTAGGGAACGGCAAGGCTTAGGGCACAGGTGAGGGTAGAGAAACGTGGGAGGGTCAGGCTACGTGCTGAAGCACGGGTCAGTGCCAGCGTACGGGCCAGGAGTAGGCTACGGCATAGGGTAAGGTGTAGGGCTGGTGGTGGGTTTCCATTCGGGGCTAGGGTTAGGGTTAGGGAACGGCAAGGCTTAGGGCACAGGTGAGGGTACGGAAACGTGGGAGGGTCAGGCTACGTGCTGACACACGGGTCAGTGCCAGCGTACGGGCCAGGAGTAGGCTACGGCTTGGGCATAAGTTGTAGGGCTGGTGGTGGGTTTCCATTCCGGGCTAGTGTTAGGGTTAGGGAACAGCAAGGCTTAGGGCACAGGTGAGTGTATGGAAACGTGGGAGGGTCAGGCTACGTGCTGAGGCACAGGTCAGTGCCATGGTACGGGACAGGAGGAGGCTACGGCGTAGGGTAAGGTGTAGGGCTGGTGGTGGGTTTCCGTTCTGGGCTAGGGTTAGGGTTAGGTAACGGCAAGGCTTAGGGCACAGGTGAGGGTAGAGAAACGTGGGAGGGTCAGGCTACGTGCTGACGCATGGGTCAGTGCCAGCGTACGGGCCAGGAGTAGGCTACGGCGTAGGGTAAGGTGTAGGGCTGGTGGTGGGTTTCCGTTCCGGGCTAGGGTTAGGGTTAGGGAACGGCAAGGCTTAGGGCACAGGTGAGGGTACGGAAACGTGGGAGGGTCAGGCTACGTGCTGACACACGGGTCAGTGCCAGAGTACGGGCCAGGATTAGGCTACGGCTTGGGGGTAAGATGTAGGGCTGGTGGTGGGTTTCCGTTCAGAGCTAGGGTTAGGGTTAGGGAACGGCAAGGCTTAGGGTACAGGTGAGGGTACGGAAACGTTGGAGGGTCAGGCTAAGTGCTGACGCACGGGTCAGTGCCAGCGTACGGGCCAGGAGTAGGCTACGGCTTGGGCATAAGTTGTAGGGCTGGTGGTGGGTTTCCATTCCGGGCTAGGGTTAGGGTTAGGGAACGGCAAGGCTTGGGGCACAGGTGAGTGTTTGGAAACGTGGGAGGGTCAGGCTACGTGCTGACGCACAGGTCAGTGCCATGGTACGGGACAGGAGGAGGCTACGGCGTAGGGTAAGGTGTAGGCCTGGTGGTGGTTTTCCGTTCCGGGCTAGGGTTAGGGTTAGGGAACGGCAAGGATTAGGGCACAGGTGAGGGTACGGAAACGTGGGAGGGTCAGGCTACGTGCTGACGCATGGGTCAGTTCCAGCGTACGGGCCAGGAGTAGGCTACGGTGTAGGGTAAGGTGTAGGGCTGGTGGTGGATTTCTGTTCCGGGCTAGGGTTAGGGTTACGTAACGGCAAGGCTTAGGGCACAGGTGATTGTATGGAAACGTGGGAGGGTCAGGCTACGTGCTGACGCACGGGTCAGTGCCAGCGTACGGGCCAGGAGTAGGCTACGGCTTGGGGGTAAGGTGTAGGGCTGGTGGTGTTTTCCCGTTCCGTGCTAGGGTTAGGGTTAGGGAACGGCAAGGCTTAGGGCACAGGTGAGGGTATGGAAATGTGGGAGGGTCAGGCTACGTGCTGACGCACGGGTCAGTGCCAGCATACGGGCCAGGAGTAGGCTACGGCTTGGGGTTAAGGTGTATGGCTGGTGGTGGGTTTCTGCTCCGGGCTAGGGTTAGGGTTAGGGAACGGCAAGTCTTATGGCACAGGTGAGGGTACGGAAATGGGGGAGGGTCAGGCTACGTGCTGACGCACGGGTCAGTGCCAGCGTACGGGTCAGGAATAGGCTACGGCGTAGGGAAATGTGTTTGTCTGGTGGTGGATTTCCGTTCCGAGCTAGGGTTAGGGTTAGGGAACGGCAAGGCTTAGGGCACAGGTGAGGGTACGGAAACGTGGGAGGGTCAGGCTACGTGCTGACGCACGAGTCAGTGCCAGCGTATGGGCCAGGAGTAGGCTACGGCGTACGGTAAGGTGTAGGGCTGGTGGTGGGTTTCCGTTCTGGGCTAGGGTTAGGGTTAGGGAACGGCAAGGCTTAGGGCACAGGTGAGGGTAGAGAAACGTGGGAGGGTCAGGCTACGTGCTGACGCACGGGTCAGTGCCAGCGTACGGGCCAGGAGTAGGCTACGGCATAGGGTAAGATGTAGGGCTGGTGGTGGGTTTCCATTCGGGGCTAGGGTTAGGGTTAGGGAACGGCAAGGCTTAGGGCACAGGTGAGGGTACGGAAACGTGGGAGGGTCAGGCTACGTGGTGACACACGGGTCAGTGCCAGCGTACGGGCCAGGAGTAGGCTACGGCTTGGGCATAAGTTGTAGGGCTGGTGGTGGGTTTCCATTCCGGGCTAGGGTTAGGGTTAGGGAACGGCAAGGCTTAGGGCACAGGTGAGTATATGGAAACGTGGGAGGGTCAGGCTACGTGCTGACGCACAGGTCAGTGCCATGGTACGGGACAGGAGGAGGCTACGGCGTAGGGTAAGGTGTAGGCCTGGTGGTGGGTTTCCGTTCCAGGCTAGGGTTAGGGTTAGGGAACGGCAAGGATTAGGGCACAGGTGAGGGTACGGAAACGTGGGAGGGTCAGGCTACGTGCTGACGCATGGGTCAGTTCCAGCGTACGGGCCAGGAGTAGGCTACGGCGTAGGGTATGGTGTAGGGCTGGTGGTGGATATCTGTTCCGGGCTAGGGTTAGGGTTACGTAACGGCAAGGCTTAGGGCACAGGTGATTGTATGGAAACGTGAGAGGGTCTGGCTACGTGCTGACGCACGGGTCAGTGCCAGCGTACGGGCCAGGGGTAGGCTACGGCGTAGGGAAATTTGTTTGGCTGGTGGTGGATTTCGGTTCCGAGCTAGGGTTAGGGTTAGGGAACGGTAAGGCTTAGGGCACAGGTGAGGGTACGGAAACGTGGGAGGGTCAGGCTACGTGCTGACGCACGGGTCAGTTCCACCGTATGGGCCAGGAGTAGGCTACGGCGTACGGTAAGGTGTAAGGCTGGTGGTGGGTTTTCGTTCTGGGCTAGGGTTAGGGTTAGGGAACGGCAAGGCTTAGGGCACAGGTGAGGGTACAGAAATGTGGGAGGGTCAGGCTACGGGCTGATGCACGTGTCAGTGCAAGCGTACGGGCCAGGAGTACGCTAAGGCGTAGGGTAAGGGGTAGGGCTGGTGGTGGTTTTCCATTCCGGTCTAGGGTTAGGGTTAGGGAGCGGCAAGGCTTAGGGCACAGGTGAGGGTACGGAAACGTGGGAGGTTCAGGCTACATGCTGACGGACGGGTCAGTGCCAGGATACGGGCCAGGAGTAGGCTACGGCTTGGGGGTAAGTTGTAGACCTGGTGGTGTGTTTCCGCTCCGGGCTAGGGTTAGGGTTAGGGAACGGCAAGTCTTACGGCACAGGTGAGGGTACGGAAATGTGGGAGGGTCAGGCTACGTGCTGACGCACGGGGCAGTGCCAGCGTACGGGTCAGGAATAGGCTACGGCGTAGGAAAATGTGTTTGGCTGGTGGTGGATTTCCGTTCCGAGCTACGGTTAGGGTTAGGGAACGGCAAGGCTTAGGGCACAGGTGAGGGTAGAGAAACGTGGGAGGGTCAGGCTACGTGCTGACGCACGGGTCAGTGCCAGCGTACGGGCCAGGAGTAGGCTACGGCGTAGGGTAATGTGTAGGGCTGGTGGTGGGTTTCCGTTCGGGGCTAGGGTTAGGGTTAGGGAACGGCAAGGCTTAGGGCACAGGTGAGGGTACGGAAACGTGGGAGGGTCAGGCTACGTGCTGACACACGGGTCAGTGCCAGCGTACGGGCCAGGAGTAGGCTACGGCTTGGGGGTAAGGCGTAGGGCTGGTGGTGGGTTTCCGTTCAGAGCTAGGGTTAGGGTTAGGGAACGGCAAGGCTTAGGGTACAGGTGAGGGTACGGAAACGTTGGAGGGTCAGGCTAAGTGCAGACGCACGGGTCAGTGCCAGCGTACGGGCCAGGAGTAGGCTACGGATTGGGCATAAGTTGTAGGGCTGGTGGTGGGTTTCCATTCCGGGCTAGGGTTAGGGTTAGGGAACGGCAAGGCTTAGGGCTCAGGTGAGTGTATGGAAACGTGGGAGGGTCAGGCTACGTGCTGACGCACAGGTCAGTGCCATGGTACGGGACAGGAGGTGGCTACGGCGTAGTGTAAGGTGTAGGCCTGGTGGTGGGTTTCTGTTCCGGGCTAGGGTTAGGGTTAGGGAACGGCAAGGATTACGGCACAGGTGAGGGTACGGAAACGTGGGAGGGTCAGGCTACGTGCTGACGCATGGGTCAGTTCCAGCGTACGGGCCAGGAGTAGGCTACGGCGTAGGGTAAGGTGTAGGGCTGGTGGTGGATTTCTGTTCCGGGCTAGGGTTAGGGTTACGTAACGGCAAGGCTTAGGGCACAGGTGATTGTATGGAAACGTGGGAGGGTCAGGCTACGTGCTGACGCACGGGTCAGTGCCAGCGTACGGGCCAGGAGTAGGCTACGGCTTGGGGGTAAGGTGTAGGGCTGGTGGTGTTTTCCCGTTCCGGGCTAGGGTTAGGGTTAGGGAACGGCAAGGCTTAGGGCACAGGTGAGGGTACGGAAATGTGGGAGGGTCAGGCTACGTGCTGACGCACGGGTCAGTGCCAGCATACGGGCCATGAGTAAGCTACGTCTTGGGGTTAAGTTGTAGGGCTGGTGGTGGGTTTCCGCTCCGGGCTAGGGTTAGGGTTAGGGAACGGCAAGTCTTATGGCACAGGTGAGGGTACGGAAATGTGGGAGGGTCAGGCTACGTGCTGACGCACGGGTCAGTGCCAGCGTATGGGTCAGGAATTGGCTACGGCGTAGGGAAATGTGTTTGGCTGGTGGTGGATTTCCGTTCCGAGCTAGGGTTAGGGTTAGGGAACGGCAAGGCTTAGGGCACAGGTGAGGGTACGGAAACGTGGGAGGGTCAGGCTACGTGCTGACGCACGGGTCAGTGCTAGCGTATGGGCCAGGAGTAGGCTACTGATTACGGTAAGGTGTAGGGCTGGTGGTGGGTTTCCGTTCTGGGCTAGGGTTAGTGTTAGGTAACGGCAAGGCTTAGGGCACAGGTGAGGGTAGAGAAACGTGGGAGGGTCAGGCTACGTGCTGACGCACGGGTCAGTGACAGCGTACGGGCCAGGAGTAGGCTACGGCATAGGGTAAGGTGTAGGGCTGGTGGTGGGTTTCCGTTCGGGGCTAGGGTTAGGGTTAGGGAACGGCAAGGCTTAGGGCACAGGTGAGGGTACGGAAACGTGGGAGGGTCAGGCTACGTGCTGACGCACGGGTCAGTGCTAGCGTATGGGCCAGGAGTAGGCTACTGCTTACGATAAGGTGTAGGGCTGGTGGTGGGTTTCCGTTCTGGGCTAGGGTTAGTGTTAGGTAACGGCAAGGCTTAGGGCACAGGTGAGGGTAGAGAAACGTGGGAGGGTCAGGCTACGTGCTGACGCATGGGTCAGTGCCAGCGTACGGGCCAGGAGTAGGCTACGGCATAGGGTAAGGTGTAGGGCTGGTGGTGGGTTTCCATTCGGGGCTAGGGTTAGGGTTAGGGAACGGCAAGGCTTAGGGCACAGGTGAGGGTACGGAAACGTGGGAGGGTCAGGCTACGTGCTGACACACGGGTCAGTGCCAGCGTACGGGCCAGGAGTAGGCTACGGCTTGGGGGTAAGGTGTAGGGCTGGTGGTGGGTTTCCGTTCCGAGCTAGGGTTAGGGTTAGGGAACGGCAAGGCTTAGGGTACAGGTGAGGGTACGGAAACGTTGGAGGGTCAGGCTAAGTGCTGACGCACGGGTCAGTGCCAGCGTACGGGCCAGGAGTAGGCTACGGCTTGGGCATAAGTTGTAGGGCTGGTGGTGGGTTTCCATTCCGGGCTAGTGTTAGGGTTAGGGAACGGCAAGGCTTAGGGCACAGGTGAGTGTATGGAAACGTGGGAGGGTCAGGCTACGTGCTGACGCACAGGTCAGTGCCATGGTACGGGATAGGAGGAGGCAACGGCGTAGGGTAAGGTGTAGGCCTGGTGGTGGGTTTCCGTTCCGGGCTAGGGTTAGGGTTAGGGAACGGCAAGGATTACGGCACAGGTGAGGGTACGGAAACGTGGGAGGGTCAGGCTACGTGCTGACGCATGGGTCAGTTTCAGCGTACGGGCCAGGAGTAGGCTACGGCGTAGGATAAGGTGTAGGGCTGGTGGTGGATTTCTGTTCTGGGCTAGGGTTAGGGTTAGGTAACGGCAAGGCTTAGGGCACAGGTGATTGTATGGAAACGTGGGAGGGTCAGGCTACGTGCTGACGCATGGGTCAGTGCCAGCGTACGGTCCAGGAGTAGGCTACGGCTTGGGGGTAAGTTGTAGGGCTGGTGGTGTTTTCCCGTTCCGGGCTAGTGTTAGGGTGAGGGAACGGCAAGGCTTAGGGCACAGGTCAGGGTACGGAAATGTGGGAGGGTCAGGCTACGTGCTGACGCACGGGTCAGTGCCAGCGTACGGGCCAGGAGTAGACTACGGTGTAGGGTAAGGTGTAGGGCTGGTGGTGGGTTTCCGTTTGGGGCTAGGGTTAGGGTTTGGGGAACGGCAATGCTTAGGGCACAGGTGAGGGTACGGAAAAGTGGGAGGGTCAGGGTACGTGCTGACGCACGTGTCAGTGCCAGCGTACGGGCCAGGAGTAGGCTACGGCTTGGGGGTAAGGCGTAGGGCTGGTGGTGGGTTTCCGTTCAGGGCTAGGGTTAGGTTTAGGGAATGACAAGGCTTAGGGCACAGGTGAGGGTACAGCAACGTGGGAGTGTGAGAGTATGTGCTGATGCATGGGTCAGTTCCAGCGTACGGGCCAGGAGTAGGCTACGGCGTAGGGTAAGGTGTAGGCCTGGTGGTGGGTTTCCGTTCCGGGCTAGGGTTAGGGTTAGGGAACGGCAAGGATTAGGGCACAGGTGAGGGTACGGAAACGTGGGAGGGTCAGGCTACGTGCTGACGCATGGGTCAGTTCCAGCGTACGGGCCAGGAGTAGGCTACGGTGTAGGGTAAGGTGTAGGGCTGGTGGTGGATTTCTGTTCCGGGCTAGGGTTAGGGTTACGTAACGACAAGGCTTAGGGCACAGGTGATTGTATGGAAACGTGGGAGGGTCAGGCTACGTGCTGACGCACGGGTCAGTGCCAGCGTACGGGCCAGGAGTAGGCTACGGCTTGGGGGTAAGGTGTAGGGCTGGTGGTGTTTTCACGTTCCGGGCTAGGTTTAGGGTTAGGGAACGGCAAGGCTTAGGGCACAGGTGAGGGTATGGAAATGTGGGAGGGTCAGGCTACGTGCTGACGCACGGGTCAGTGCCAGCATACGGGCCAGGAGTAGGCTACGGCTTGGGGTTAAGGTGTATGGCTGGTGGTGGGTTTCTGCTCCAGGCTAGGGTTAGGGTTAGGGAACGGGAAGTCTTATGGCACAGGTGAGGGTACGGAAATGTGGGAGGGTCAGGCTACGTGCTGACGCACGGGTCAGTGCCAGCGTACGGGTCAGGAATAGGCTACGGCGTAGGGAAATGTGTTTGGCTGGTGGTGGATTTCCGTTCCGAGCTAGGGTTAGGGTTAGGGAACGGCAAGGCTTAGGGCACAGGTGAGGGTACGGAAACGTGGGAGGGTCAGGCTACGTGCTGACGCACGAGTCAGTGCCAGCGTATGGGCCAGGAGTAGGCTACGGCGTACGGTAAGGTGTAGGGCTGGTGTTGGGTTTCCGTTCTGGGCTAGGGTTAGGGTTAGGGAACGGCAAGGCTTAGGGCACAGGTGAGGGTAGAGAAACGTGGGAGGGTCAGGCTACGTGCTGAAGCACGGGTCAGTGCCAGCGTACGGGCCAGGAGTAGGCTACGGCATAGGGTAAGGTGTAGGGCTGGTGGTGGGTTTCCATTCGGGGCTAGGGTTAGGGTTAGGGAACGGCAAGGCTTAGGGCACAGGTGAGGGTACGGAAACGTGGGAGGGTCAGGCTACGTGCTGACACACGGGTCAGTGCCAGCGTACGGGCCAGGAGTAGGCTACGGCTTGGGCATAAGTTGTAGGGCTGGTGGTGGGTTTCCATTCCGGGCTAGTGTTAGGGTTAGGGAACAGCAAGGCTTAGGGCACAGGTGAGTGTATGGAAACGTGGGAGGGTCAGGCTACGTGCTGAGGCACAGTTCAGTGCCATGGTACGGGACAGGAGGAGGCTACGGCGTAGGGTAAGGTGTAGGGCTGGTGGTGGGTTTCCGTTCTGGGCTAGGGTTAGGGTTAGGTAACGGCAAGGCTTAGGGCACAGGTGAGGGTAGAGAAACGTGGGATGGTCAGGCTACGTGCTGACGCATGGGTCAGTGCCAGCGTACGGGCCAGGAGTAGGCTACGGCGTAGGGTAAGGTGTAGGGCTGGTGGTGGGTTTCCGTTCCGGGCTAGGGTTAGGGTTAGGGAACGGCAAGGCTTAGGGCACAGGTGAGGGTACGGAAACGTGGGAGGGTCAGGCTACGTGCTGACACACGGGTCAGTGCCAGAGTACGGGCCAGGATTAGGCTACGGCTTGGGGGTAAGATGTAGGGCTGGTGGTGGGTTTCCGTTCAGAGCTAGGGTTAGGGTTAGGGAACGGCAAGGCTTAGGGTACAGGTGAGGGTACGGAAACGTTGGAGGGTCAGGCTAAGTGCTGACGCACGGGTCAGTGCCAGCGTACGGGCCAGGAGTAGGCTACGGCTTGGGCATAAGTTGTAGGGCTGGTGGTGGGTTTCGATTCCGGGCTAGGGTTAGGGTTAGGGAACGGCAAGGCTTGGGGCACAGGTGAGTGTTTGGAAACGTGGGAGGGTCAGGCTACGTGCTGACGCACAGGTCAGTGCCATGGTACGGGACAGGAGGAGGCTACGGCGTAGGGTAAGGTGTAGGCCTGGTGGTGGTTTTCCGTTCCGGGCTAGGGTTAGGGTTAGGGAACGGCAAGGATTAGGGCACAGGTGAGGGTACGGAAACGTGGGAGGGTCAGGCTACGTGCTGACGCATGGGTCAGTTCCAGCGTACGGGCCAGGAGTAGGCTACGGTGTAGGGTAAGGTGTAGGGCTGGTGGTGGATATCTGTTCCGGGCTAGGGTTAGGGTTACGTAACGGCAAGGCTTAGGGCACAGGTGATTGTATGGAAACGTGAGAGGGTCTGGCTACGTGCTGACGCACGGGTCAGTGCCAGCGTACGGGCCAGGGGTAGGCTACGGCGTAGGGAAATTTGTTTGGCTGGTGGTGGATTTCGGTTCCGAGCTAGGGTTAGGGTTAGGGAACGGTAAGGCTTAGGGCACAGGTGAGGGTACGGAAACGTGGGAGGGTCAGGCTACGTGCTGACGCACGGGTCAGTTCCACCGTATGGGCCAGGAGTAGGCTACGGCGTACGGTAAGGTGTAAGGCTGGTGGTGGGTTTTCGTTCTGGGCTAGGGTTAGGGTTAGGGAACGGCAAGGCTTAGGGCACAGGTGAGGGTACAGAAATGTGGGAGGGTCAGGCTACGGGCTGATGCACGTGTCAGTGCAAGCGTACGGGCCAGGAGTACGCTAAGGCGTAGGGTAAGGGGTAGGGCTGGTGGTGGTTTTCCATTCCGGTCTAGGGTTAGGGTTAGGGAGCGGCAAGGCTTAGGGCACAGGTGAGGGTACGGAAACGTGGGAGGTTCAGGCTACATGCTGACGGACGGGTCAGTGCCAGGATACGGGCCAGGAGTAGGCTACGGCTTGGGGGTAAGTTGTAGACCTGGTGGTGTGTTTCCGCTCCGGGCTAGGGTTAGGGTTAGGGAACGGCAAGTCTTACGGCACAGGTGAGGGTACGGAAATGTGGGAGGGTCAGGCTACGTGCTGACGCACGGGGCAGTGCCAGCGTACGGGTCAGGAATAGGCTACGGCGTAGGAAAATGTGTTTGGCTGGTGGTGGATTTCCGTTCCGAGCTACGGTTAGGGTTAGGGAACGGCAAGGCTTAGGGCACAGGTGAGGGTAGAGAAACGTGGGAGGGTCAGGCTACGTGCTGACGCACGGGTCAGTGCCAGCGTACGGGCCAGGAGTAGGCTACGGCGTAGGGTAATGTGTAGGGCTGGTGGTGGGTTTCCGTTCGGGGCTAGGGTTAGGGTTAGGGAACGGCAAGGCTTAGGGCACAGGTGAGGGTACGGAAACGTGGGAGGGTCAGGCTACGTGCTGACACACGGGTCAGTGCCAGCGTACGGGCCAGGAGTAGGCTACGGCTTGGGGGTAAGGCGTAGGGCTGGTGGTGGGTTTCCGTTCAGAGCTAGGGTTAGGGTTAGGGAACGGCAAGGCTTAGGGTACAGGTGAGGGTACGGAAACGTTGGAGGGTCAGGCTAAGTGCAGACGCACGGGTCAGTGCCAGCGTACGGGCCAGGAGTAGGCTACGGATTGGGCATAAGTTGTAGGGCTGGTGGTGGGTTTCCATTCCGGGCTAGGGTTAGGGTTAGGGAACGGCAAGGCTTAGGGCTCAGGTGAGTGTATGGAAACGTGGGAGGGTCAGGCTACGTGCTGACGCACAGGTCAGTGCCATGGTACGGGACAGGAGGTGGCTACGGCGTAGTGTAAGGTGTAGGCCTGGTGGTGGGTTTCTGTTCCGGGCTAGGGTTAGGGTTAGGGAACGGCAAGGATTACGGCACAGGTGAGGGTACGGAAACGTGGGAGGGTCAGGCTACGTGCTGACGCATGGGTCAGTTCCAGCGTACGGGCCAGGAGTAGGCTACGGCGTAGGGTAAGGTGTAGGGCTGGTGGTGGATTTCTGTTCCGGGCTAGGGTTAGGGTTACGTAACGGCAAGGCTTAGGGCACAGGTGATTGTGTGGAAACGTGGGAGGGTCAGGCTACGTGCTGACGCACGGGTCAGTGCCAGCGTACGGGCCAGGAGTAGGCTACGGCTTGGGGGTAAGGTGTAGGGCTGGTGGTGTTTTCCCGTTCCGGGCTAGGGTTAGGGTTAGGGAACGGCAAGGCTTAGGGCACAGGTGAGGGTACGGAAATGTGGGAGGGTCAGGCTACGTGCTGACGCACGGGTCAGTGCCAGCATACGGGCCATGAGTAAGCTACGTCTTGGGGTTAAGTTGTAGGGCTGGTGGTGGGTTTCCGCTCCGGGCTAGGGTTAGGGTTAGGGAACGGCAAGTCTTATGGCACAGGTGAGGGTACGGAAATGTGGGAGGGTTAGGCTACGTGCTGACGCACGGGTCAGTGCCAGCGTATGGGTCAGGAATTGGCTACGGCGTAGGGAAATGTGTTTGGCTGGTGGTGGATTTCCGTTCCGAGCTAGGGTTAGGGTTAGGGAACGGCAAGGCTTAGGGCACAGGTGAGGGTACGGAAACGTGGGAGGGTCAGGCTACGTGCTGACGCACGGGTCAGTGCTAGCGTATGGGCCAGGAGTAGGCTACTGATTACGGTAAGGTGTAGGGCTGGTGGTGGGTTTCCGTTCTGGGCTAGGGTTAGTGTTAGGTAACGGCAAGGCTTAGGGCACAGGTGAGGGTAGAGAAACGTGGGAGGGTCAGGCTACGTGCTGACGCACGGGTCAGTGACAGCGTACGGGCCAGGAGTAGGCTACGGCATAGGGTAAGGTGTAGGGCTGGTGGTGGGTTTCCGTTCGGGGCTAGGGTTAGGGTTAGGGAACGGCAAGGCTTAGGGCACAGGTGAGGGTACGGAAACGTGGGAGGGTCAGGCTACGTGCTGACGCACGGGTCAGTGCTAGCGTATGGGCCAGGAGTAGGCTACTGCTTACGATAAGGTGTAGGGCTGGTGGTGGGTTTCCGTTCTGGGCTAGGGTTAGTGTTAGGTAACGGCAAGGCTTAGGGCACAGGTGAGGGTAGAGAAACGTGGGAGGGTCAGGCTACGTGCTGACGCATGGGTCAGTGCCAGCGTACGGGCCAGGAGTAGGCTACGGCATAGGGTAAGGTGTAGGGCTGGTGGTGGGTTTCCATTCGGGGCTAGGGTTAGGGTTAGGGAACGGCAAGGCTTAGGGCACAGGTGAGGGTACGGAAACGTGGGAGGGTCAGGCTACGTGCTGACACACGGGTCAGTGCCAGCGTACGGGCCAGGAGTAGGCTACGGCTTGGGGGTAAGGTGTAGGGCTGGTGGTGGGTTTCCGTTCCGAGCTAGGGTTAGGGTTAGGGAACGGCAAGGCTTAGGGTACAGGTGAGGGTACGGAAACGTTGGAGGGTCAGGCTAAGTGCTGACGCACGGGTCAGTGCCAGCGTACGGGCCAGGAGTAGGCTACGGCTTGGGCATAAGTTGTAGGGCTGGTGGTGGGTTTCCATTCTGGGCTAGTGTTAGGGTTAGGGAACGGCAAGGCTTAGGGCACAGGTGAGTGTATGGAAACGTGGGAGGGTCAGGCTACGTGCTGACGCACAGGTCAGTGCCATGGTACGGGATAGGAGGAGGCAACGGCGTAGGGTAAGGTGTAGGCCTGGTGGTGGGTTTCCGTTCCGGGCTAGGGTTAGGGTTAGGGAACGGCAAGGATTACGGCACAGGTGAGGGTACGGAAACGTGGGAGGGTCAGGCTACGTGCTGACGCATGGGTCAGTTTCAGCGTACGGGCCAGGAGTAGGCTACGGCGTAGGATAAGGTGTAGGGCTGGTGGTGGATTTCTGTTCTGGGCTAGGGTTAGGGTTAGGTAACGGCAAGGCTTAGGGCACAGGTGATTGTATGGAAACGTGGGAGGGTCAGGCTACGTGCTGACGCATGGGTCAGTGCCAGCGTACGGTCCAGGAGTAGGCTACGGCTTGGGGGTAAGTTGTAGGGCTGGTGGTGTTTTCCCGTTCCGGGCTAGTGTTAGGGTGAGGGAACGGCAAGGCTTAGGGCACAGGTCAGGGTACGGAAATGTGGGAGGGTCAGGCTACGTGCTGACGCACGGGTCAGTGCCAGCGTACGGGCCAGGAGTAGACTACGGTGTAGGGTAAGGTGTAGGGCTGGTGGTGGGTTTCCGTTTGGGGCTAGGGTTAGGGTTTGGGGAACGGCAATGCTTAGGGCACAGGTGAGGGTACGGAAAAGTGGGAGGGTCAGGGTACGTGCTGACGCACGTGTCAGTGCCAGCGTACGGGCCAGGAGTAGGCTACGGCTTGGGGGTAAGGCGTAGGGCTGGTGGTGGGTTTCCGTTCAGGGCTAGGGTTAGGTTTAGGGAATGACAAGGCTTAGGGCACAGGTGAGGGTACAGCAACGTGGGAGTGTGAGAGTATGTGCTGATGCATGGGTCAGTTCCAGCGTACGGGCCAGGAGTAGGCTACGGCGTAGGGTAAGGTGTAGGCCTGGTGGTGGGTTTCCGTTCCGGGCTAGGGTTAGGGTTAGGGAACGGCAAGGATTAGGGCACAGGTGAGGGTACGGAAACGTGGGAGGGTCAGGCTACGTGCTGACGCATGGGTCAGTTCCAGCGTACGGGCCAGGAGTAGGCTACGGTGTAGGGTAAGGTGTAGGGCTGGTGGTGGATTTCTGTTCCGGGCTAGGGTTAGGGTTACGTAACGGCAAGGCTTAGGGCACAGGTGATTGTATGGAAACGTGGGAGGGTCAGGCTACGTGCTGACGCACGGGTCAGTGCCAGCGTACGGGCCAGGAGTAGGCTACGGCTTGGGGGTAAGGTGTAGGGCTGGTGGTGTTTTCACGTTCCGGGCTAGGTTTAGGGTTAGGGAACGGCAAGGCTTAGGGCACAGGTGAGGGTATGGAAATGTGGGAGGGTCAGGCTACGTGCTGACGCACGGGTCAGTGCCAGCATACGGGCCAGGAGTAGGCTACGGCTTGGGGTTAAGGTGTATGGCTGGTGGTGGGTTTCTGCTCCAGGCTAGGGTTAGGGTTAGGGAACGGGAAGTCTTATGGCACAGGTGAGGGTACGGAAATGTGGGAGGGTCAGGCTACGTGCTGACGCACGGGTCAGTGCCAGCGTACGGGTCAGGAATAGGCTACGGCGTAGGGAAATGTGTTTGGCTGGTGGTGGATTTCCGTTCCGAGCTAGGGTTAGGGTTAGGGAACGGCAAGGCTTAGGGCACAGGTGAGGGTACGGAAACGTGGGAGGGTCAGGCTACGTGCTGACGCACGAGTCAGTGCCAGCGTATGGGCCAGGAGTAGGCTACGGCGTACGGTAAGGTGTAGGGCTGGTGTTGGGTTTCCGTTCTGGGCTAGGGTTAGGGTTAGGGAACGGCAAGGCTTAGGGCACAGGTGAGGGTAGAGAAACGTGGGAGGGTCAGGCTACGTGCTGAAGCACGGGTCAGTGCCAGCGAACGGGCCAGGAGTAGGCTACGGCATAGGGTAAGGTGTAGGGCTGGTGGTGGGTTTCCATTCGGGGCTAGGGTTAGGGTTAGGGAACGGCAAGGCTTAGGGCACAGGTGAGGGTACGGAAACGTGGGAGGGTCAGGCTACGTGCTGACACACGGGTCAGTGCCAGCGTACGGGCCAGGAGTAGGCTACGGCTTGGGCATAAGTTGTAGGGCTGGTGGTGGGTTTCCATTCCGGGCTAGTGTTAGGGTTAGGGAACAGCAAGGCTTAGGGCACAGGTGAGTGTATGGAAACGTGGGAGGGTCAGGCTACGTGCTGAGGCACAGTTCAGTGCCATGGTACGGGACAGGAGGAGGCTACGGCGTAGGGTAAGGTGTAGGGCTGGTGGTGGGTTTCCGTTCTGGGCTAGGGTTAGGGTTAGGTAACGGCAAGGCTTAGGGCACAGGTGAGGGTAGAGAAACGTGGGAGGGTCAGGCTACGTGCTGACGCATGGGTCAGTGCCAGCGTACGGGCCAGGAGTAGGCTACGGCGTAGGGTAAGGTGTAGGGCTGGTGGTGGGTTTCCGTTCCGGGCTAGGGTTAGGGTTAGGGAACGGCAAGGCTTAGGGCACAGGTGAGGGTACGGAAACGTGGGAGGGTCAGGCTACGTGCTGACACACGGGTCAGTGCCAGAGTACGGGCCAGGATTAGGCTACGGCTTGGGGGTAAGATGTAGGGCTGGTGGTGGGTTTCCGTTCAGAGCTAGGGTTAGGGTTAGGGAACGGCAAGGCTTAGGGTACAGGTGAGGGTACGGAAACGTTGGAGGGTCAGGCTAAGTGCTGACGCACGGGTCAGTGCCAGCGTACGGGCCAGGAGTAGGCTACGGCGTAGGGTAAGGTGTAGGGCTGGTGGTGGGTTTCCGTTCCGGGCTAGGGTTAGGGTTAGGGAACGGCAAGGCTTAGGGCACAGGTGAGGGTACGGAAACGTGGGAGGGTCAGGCTACGTGCTGACACACGGGTCAGTGCCAGAGTACGGGCCAGGATTAGGCTACGGCTTGGGGGTAAGATGTAGGGCTGGTGGTGGGTTTCCGTTCAGAGCTAGGGTTAGGGTTAGGGAACGGCAAGGCTTAGGGTACAGGTGAGGGTACGGAAACGTTGGAGGGTCAGGCTAAGTGCTGACGCACGGGTCAGTGCCAGCGTACGGGCCAGGAGTAGGCTACGGCTTGGGCATAAGTTGTAGGGCTGGTGGTGGGTTTCGATTCCGGGCTAGGGTTAGGGTTAGGGAACGGCAAGGCTTGGGGCACAGGTGAGTGTTTGGAAACGTGGGAGGGTCAGGCTACGTGCTGACGCACAGGTCAGTGCCATGGTACGGGACAGGAGGAGGCTACGGCGTAGGGTAAGGTGTAGGCCTGGTGGTGGTTTTCCGTTCCGGGCTAGGGTTAGGGTTAGGGAACGGCAAGGATTAGGGCACAGGTGAGGGTACGGAAACGTGGGAGGGTCAGGCTACGTGCTGACGCATGGGTCAGTTCCAGCGTACGGGCCAGGAGTAGGCTACGGTGTAGGGTAAGGTGTAGGGCTGGTGGTGGATTTCTGTTCCGGGCTAGGGTTAGGGTTACGTAACGGCAAGGCTTAGGGCACAGGTGATTGTATGGAAACGTGGGAGGGTCAGGCTACGTGCTGACGCACGGGTCAGTGCCAGCGTACGGGCCAGGAGTAGGCTACGGCTTGGGGGTAAGGTGTAGGGCTGGTGGTGTTTTCCCGTTCCGTGCTAGGGTTAGGGTTAGGGAACGGCAAGGCTTAGGGCACAGGTGAGGGTATGGAAATGTGGGAGGGTCAGGCTACGTGCTGACGCACGGGTCAGTGCCAGCATACGGGCCAGGAGTAGGCTACGGCTTGGGGTTAAGGTGTATGGCTGGTGGTGGGTTTCTGCTCCGGGCTAGGGTTAGGGTTAGGGAACGGCAAGTCTTATGGCACAGGTGAGGGTACGGAAATGGGGGAGGGTCAGGCTACGTGCTGACGCACGGGTCAGTGCCAGCGTACGGGTCAGGAATAGGCTACGGCGTAGGGAAATGTGTTTGTCTGGTGGTGGATTTCCGTTCCGAGCTAGGGTTAGGGTTAGGGAACGGCAAGGCTTAGGGCACAGGTGAGGGTACGGAAACGTGGGAGGGTCAGGCTACGTGCTGACGCACGAGTCAGTGCCAGCGTATGGGCCAGGAGTAGGCTACGGCGTACGGTAAGGTGTAGGGCTGGTGGTGGGTTTCCGTTCTGGGCTAGGGTTAGGGTTAGGGAACGGCAAGGCTTAGGGCACAGGTGAGGGTAGAGAAACGTGGGAGGGTCAGGCTACGTGCTGACGCACGGGTCAGTGCCAGCGTACGGGCCAGGAGTAGGCTACGGCATAGGGTAAGATGTAGGGCTGGTGGTGGGTTTCCATTCGGGGCTAGGGTTAGGGTTAGGGAACGGCAAGGCTTAGGGCACAGGTGAGGGTACGGAAACGTGGGAGGGTCAGGCTACGTGCTGACACACGGGTCAGTGCCAGCGTACGGGCCAGGAGTAGGCTACGGCTTGGGCATAAGTTGTAGGGCTGGTGGTGGGTTTCCATTCCGGGCTAGTGTTAGGGTTAGGGAACGGCAAGGCTTAGGGCACAGGTGAGTATATGGAAACGTGGGAGGGTCAGGCTATGTGCTGACGCACAGGTCAGTGCCATGGTACGGGACAGGAGGAGGCTACGGCGTAGGGTAAGGTGTAGGCCTGCTGGTGGGTTTCCGTTCCAGGCTAGGGTTAGGGTTAGGGAACGGCAAGGATTAGGGCACAGGTGAGGGTACGGAAACGTGGGAGGGTCAGGCTACGTGCTGACGCATGGGTCAGTTCCAGCGTACGGGCCAGGAGTAGGCTACGGCGTAGGGTATGGTGTAGGGCTGGTGGTGGATATCTGTTCCGGGCTAGGGTTAGGGTTACGTAACGGCAAGGCTTAGGGCACAGGTGATTGTATGGAAACGTGAGAGGGTCTGGCTACGTGCTGACGCACGGGTCAGTGCCAGCGTACGGGCCAGGGGTAGGCTACGGCGTAGGGAAATTTGTTTGGCTGGTGGTGGATTTCGGTTCCGAGCTAGGGTTAGGGTTAGGGAACGGCAAGGCTTAGGGCACAGGTGAGGGTACGGAAACGTGGGAGGGTCAGGCTACGTGCTGACGCACGGGTCAGTTCCACCGTATGGGCCAGGAGTAGGCTACGGCGTACGGTAAGGTGTAAGGCTGGTGGTGGGTTTTCGTTCTGGGCTAGGGTTAGGGTTAGGGAACGGCAAGGCTTAGGGCACAGGTGAGGGTAGAGAAACGTGGGAGGGTCAGGCTACGTGCTGACGCACGGGTCAGTGCCAGCGTACGGGCCAGGAGTAGGCTACGGCATAGGGTAAGATGTAGGGCTGGTGGTGGGTTTCCATTCGGGGCTAGGGTTAGGGTTAGGGAACGGCAAGGCTTAGGGCACAGGTGAGGGTACGGAAACGTGGGAGGGTCAGGCTACGTGCTGACACACGGGTCAGTGCCAGCGTACGGGCCAGGAGTAGGCTACGGCTTGGGCATAAGTTGTAGGGCTGGTGGTGGGTTTCCATTCCGGGCTAGTGTTAGGGTTAGGGAACGGCAAGGCTTAGGGCACAGGTGAGTATATGGAAACGTGGGAGGGTCAGGCTATGTGCTGACGCACAGGTCAGTGCCATGGTACGGGACAGGAGGAGGCTACGGCGTAGGGTAAGGTGTAGGCCTGCTGGTGGGTTTCCGTTCCAGGCTAGGGTTAGGGTTAGGGAACGGCAAGGATTAGGGCACAGGTGAGGGTACGGAAACGTGGGAGGGTCAGGCTACGTGCTGACGCATGGGTCAGTTCCAGCGTACGGGCCAGGAGTAGGCTACAGCGTAGGGTATGGTGTAGGGCTGGTGGTGGATATCTGTTCCGGGCTAGGGTTAGGGTTACGTAACGGCAAGGCTTAGGGCACAGGTGATTGTATGGAAACGTGAGAGGGTCTGGCTACGTGCTGACGCACGGGTCAGTGCCAGCGTACGGGCCAGGGGTAGGCTACGGCGTAGGGAAATTTGTTTGGCTGGTGGTGGATTTCGGTTCCGAGCTAGGGTTAGGGTTAGGGAACGGCAAGGCTTAGGGCACAGGTGAGGGTACGGAAACGTGGGAGGGTCAGGCTACGTGCTGACGCACGGGTCAGTTCCACCGTATGGGCCAGGAGTAGGCTACGGCGTACGGTAAGGTGTAAGGCTGGTGGTGGGTTTTCGTTCTGGGCTAGGGTTAGGGTTAGGGAACGGCAAGGCTTAGGGCACAGGTGAGGGTACAGAAATGTGGGAGGGTCAGGCTACGGGCTGACGCACGTGTCAGTGCCAGCGTACGGGCCAGGAGTACGCTAAGGCGTAGGGTAAGGGGTAGGGCTGGTGGTGGTTTTCCATTCCGGTCTAGGGTTAGGGTTAGGGAGCGGCAAGGCTTAGGGCACAGGTGAGGGTACGGAAACGTGGGAGGTTCAGGCTACATGCTGACGGACGGGTCAGTGCCAGGATACGGGCCAGGAGTAGGCTACGGCTTGGGGGTAAGTTGTAGACCTGGTGGTGTGCTTCCGCTCCGGGCTAGGGTTAGGGTTAGGGAACGGCAAGTCTTACGGCACAGGTGAGGGTACGGAAATGTGGGAGGGTCAGGCTACGTGCTGACGCACGGGGCAGTGCCAGCGTACGGGTCAGGAATAGGCTACGGCGTAGGAAAATGTGTTTGGCTGGTGGTGGATTTCCGTTCCGAGCTACGGTTAGGGTTAGGGAACGGCAAGGCTTAGGGCACAGGTGAGGGTAGAGAAACGTGGGAGGGTCAGGCTACGTGCTGACGCACGGGTCAGTGCCAGCGTACGGGCCAGGAGTAGGCTACGGCGTAGGGTAATGTGTAGGGCTGGTGGTGGGTTTCCGTTCGGGGCTAGGGTTAGGGTTAGGGAACGGCAAGGCTTAGGGCACAGGTGAGGGTACGGAAACGTGGGAGGGTCAGGCTACGTGCTGACACACGGGTCAGTGCCAGCGTACGGGCCAGGAGTAGGCTACGGCTTGGGGGTAAGGCGTAGGGCTGGTGGTGGGTTTCCGTTCAGAGCTAGGGTTAGGGTTAGGGAACGGCAAGGCTTAGGGTACAGGTGAGGGTACGGAAACGTTGGAGGGTCAGGCTAAGTGCAGACGCACGGGTCAGTGCCAGCGTACGGGCCAGGAGTAGGCTACGGATTGGGCATAAGTTGTAGGGCTGGTGGTGGGTTTCCATTCCGGGCTAGGGTTAGGGTTAGGGAACGGCAAGGCTTAGGGCTCAGGTGAGTGTATGGAAACGTGGGAGGGTCAGGCTACGTGCTGACGCACAGGTCAGTGCCGTGGTACGGGACAGGAGGTGGCTACGGCGTAGTGTAAGGTGTAGGCCTGGTGGTGGGTTTCTGTTCCGGGCTAGGGTTAGGGTTAGGGAACGGCAAGGATTACGGCACAGGTGAGGGTACGGAAACGTGGGAGGGTCAGGCTACGTGCTGACGCATGGGTCAGTTCCAGCGTACGGGCCAGGAGTAGGATACGGCGTAGGGTAAGGTGTAGGGCTGGTGGTGGATTTCTGTTCCGGGCTAGGGTTAGGGTTAGGTAACGGCAAGGCTTAGGGCACAGGTGATTGTATGGAAACGTGGGAGGGTCAGGCTACGTGCTGACGCACGGGTCAGTGCCAGCGTACGGGCCAGGAGTAGGCTACGGCTTGGGGGTAAGGTGTAGGGCTGGTGGTGTTTTCCCGTTCCGGGCTAGGGTTAGGGTTAGGGAACGGCAAGGCTTAGGGCACAGGTGAGGGTACGGAAATGTGGGAGGGTCAGGCTACGTGCTGACGCACGGGTCAGTGCCAGCATACGGGCCATGAGTAAGCTACATCTTGGGGTTAAGTTGTAGGGCTGGTGGTGGGTTTCCGCTCCGGGCTAGGGTTAGGGTTAGGGAACGGCAAGTCTTATGGCACAGGTGAGGGTACGGAAATGTGGGAGGGTCAGGCTACGTGCTGACGCACGGGTCAGTGCCAGCGTACGGGTCAGGAATTGGCTACGGCGTAGGGAAATGTGTTTGGCTGGTGGTGGATTTCCGTTCCGAGCTAGGGTTAGGGTTAGGGAACGGCAAGGCTTAGGGCACAGGTGAGGGTACGGAAACGTGGGAGGGTCAGGCTACGTGCTGACGCACGGGTCAGTGCTAGCGTATGGGCCAGGAGTAGGCTACTGATTACGGTAAGGTGTAGGGCTGGTGGTGGGTTTCCGTTCTGGGCTAGGGTTAGTGTTAGGTAACGGCAAGGCTTAGGGCACAGGTGAGGGTAGAGAAACGTGGGAGGGTCAGGCTACGTGCTGACGCACGGGTCAGTGACAGCGTACGGGCCAGGAGTAGGCTACGGCATAGGGTAAGGTGTAGGGCTGGTGGTGGGTTTCCGTTCGGGGCTAGGGTTAGGGTTAGGGAACGGCAAGGCTTAGGGCACAGGTGAGGGTACGGAAACGTGGGAGGGTCAGGCTACGTGCTGACGCACGGGTCAGTGCTAGCGTATGGGCCAGGAGTAGGCTACTGCTTACGATAAGGTGTAGGGCTGGTGGTGGGTTTCCGTTCTGGGCTAGGGTTAGTGTTAGGTAACGGCAAGGCTTAGGGCACAGGTGAGGGTAGAGAAACGTGGGAGGGTCAGGCTACGTGCTGACGCACGGGTCAGTGCCAGCGTACGGGCCAGGAGTAGGCTACGGCATAGGGTAAGGTGTAGGGCTGGTGGTGGGTTTCCATTCGGGGCTAGGGTTAGGGTTAGGGAACGGCAAGGCTTAGGGCACAGGTGAGGGTACGGAAACGTGGGAGGGTCAGGCTACGTGCTGACACACGGGTCAGTGCCAGCGTACGGGCCAGGAGTAGGCTACGGCTTGGGGGTAAGGTGTAGGGCTGGTGGTGGGTTTCCGTTCCGAGCTAGGTTTAGGGTTAGGGAACGGCAAGGCTTAGGGTACAGGTGAGGGTACGGAAACGTTGGAGGGTCAGGCTAAGTGCTGACGCACGGGTCAGTGCCAGCGTACGGGCCAGGAGTAGGCTACGGCTTGGGCATAAGTTGTAGGGCTGGTGGTGGGTTTCCATTCCGGGCTAGTGTTAGGGTTAGGGAACGGCAAGGCTTAGGGCACAGGTGAGTGTATGGAAACGTGGGAGGGTCAGGCTACGTGCTGACGCACAGGTCAGTGCCATGGTACGGGATAGGAGGAGGCAACGGCGTAGGGTAAGGTGTAGGCCTGGTGGTGGGTTTCCGTTCCGGGCTAGGGTTAGGGTTAGGGAACGGCAAGGATTACGGCACAGGTGAGGGTACGGAAACGTGGGAGGGTCAGGCTACGTGCTGACGCATGGGTCAGTTTCAGCGTACGGGCCAGGAGTAGGCTACGGCGTAGGATAAGGTGTAGGGCTGGTGGTGGATTTCTGTTCTGGGCTAGGGTTAGGGTTAGGTAACGGCAAGGCTTAGGGCACAGGTGATTGTATGGAAACGTGGGAGGGTCAGGCTACGTGCTGACGCATGGGTCAGTGCCAGCGTATGGTCCAGGAGTAGGCTACGGCTTGGGGGTAAGTTGTAGGGCTGGTGGTGTTTTCCCGTTCCGGGCTAGTGTTAGGGTGAGGGAACGGCAAGGCTTAGGGCACAGGTCAGGGTACGGAAATGTGGGAGGGTCAGGCTACGTGCTGACGCACGGGTCAGTGCCAGCGTACGGGCCAGGTGTAGACTACGGTGTAGGGTAAGGTGTAGGGCTGGTGGTGGGTTTCCGTTTGGGGCTAGGGTTAGGGTTTGGGGAACGGCAATGCTTAGGGCACAGGTGAGGGTACGGAAAAGTGGGAGGGTCAGGGTACGTGCTGACGCACGTGTCAGTGCCAGCGTACGGGCCAGGAGTAGGCTACGGCTTGGGGGTAAGGCGTAGGGCTGGTGGTGGGTTTCCGTTCAGGGCCAGGGTTAGGTTTAGGGAATGACAAGGCTTAGGGCACAGGTGAGGGTACAGAAACGTGGGAGGGTGAGAGTATGTGCTGATGCATGGGTCAGTTCCAGCGTACGGGCCAGGAGTAGGCTACGGCGTAGGGTAAGGTGTAGGCCTGGTGGTGGGTTTCCGTTCCGGGCTAGGGTTAGGGTTAGGGAACGGCAAGGATTAGGGCACAGGTGAGGGTACGGAAACGTGGGAGGGTCAGGCTACGTGCTGACGCATGGGTCAGTTCCAGCGTACGGGCCAGGAGTAGGCTACGGCGTAGGATAAGGTGTAGGGCTGGTGGTGGATTTCTGTTCTGGGCTAGGGTTAGGGTTAGGTAACGGCAAGGCTTAGGGCACAGGTGATTGTATGGAAACGTGGGAGAGTCAGGCTACGTGCTGACGCACGGGTCAGTGCCAGCGTACGGTCCAGGAGTAGGCTACGGCTTGGGGGTAAGTTGTAGGGCTGGTGGTGTTTTCCCGTTCCGGGCTAGTGTTAGGGTGAGGGAACGGCAAGGCTTAGGGCACAGGTCAGGGTACGGAAATGTGGGAGGGTCAGGCTACGTGCTGACGCACGGGTCAGTGCCAGCGTACGGGCCAGGAGTAGACTACGGTGTAGGTTAAGGTGTAGGGCTGGTGGTGGGTTTCCATTTGGGGCTAGGGTTAGGGTTGGGGAACGGCAATGCTTAGGGCACAGGTGAGGGTACGGAAAAGTGGGAGGGTCAGGGTACGTGCTGACGCACGGGTCAGTGCCAGCGTACGGGCCAGGAGTAGGCTACGGCGTAGGGTAAGGGGTAGGGCTGGTGGTGGGTTTCCGTTCTGGGCTAGTGTTAGGGTTAGGGAACGGCAAAGCTTAGGGCACAGGTGAGGGTACGGAAACGTGGGAGGGTCAGGCTACGTGCTGAAGCACGGGTCGTTGCCAGCCTACGGGCCAGTTGTAGGCTACAGCGTAGGGTAAGGTGTAGGGCTGGTGGCGGGTTTCCTTTCCGGGCTAGGGTTAGGGTTAGAGAACGGCAAGGCTTAGGGCACAGGTGATGGTACGGAAACGTGGGAGGGTCAGGCTATGTCCTTATGCACGTGTTACTGCCAGCGTACAGGCCAGGAGTAGGCTACAGCGTACGGAGATGTGTTGGGCTGGTGGTGGGTTTTCGTTCCGAGCTAGGGTTAGGGTTAGGGAACGGCAAGTTGTAGGGCACATGTGAGTGTACAGAAACGTGGGAGGGTCAGGCTACATGCTGACGCACAGGTCAGTGCCAGCGTACGGGCCAGGAGTAGGCTACGGTGTAGGGTAAGGGGTAGGGATGGTGGTGGGTTTCCGTTCCGGGCTAGGGTTAGGGTTAGGGAACGGCAAGGCTTAGGGCACAGGTGAGGGTACGGAAACGTGGGAGGGTCAGGCTACGTGCTGACACACGGGTCAGTGACAGCGTACGGGCCAGGAGTAGGCTACGGCGTAGGGTAAGGGGTAGGGATGGTGGTGGGTTTCCGTTCCGGGCTAGGGTTAGGGTTAGGGAACGGCAAGGCTTAGGGCACAGGTGAGGGTACGGAAACGTAGGAGGGTCAGGCTACGTGCTGACGCACGGGTCAGTGCCAGCGTACGGGCCAGGAGTAGGCTACGGCGCAAGGTAAGGTGTAGGGCTGGTAGAGGGTTTCTTTTCCGGGGTAGGGATAGGGTTAGGGAACGGCAAGGCTTAGGGCACAGGTGAGGGTACGGAAACGTGGGAGGGTCAGGCTATGTGCTGATGCACGTGTCACTGCCAGCATACAGGCCAAGAGTAGGCTACAGCGTAGGGAGATGTGTTGGGCTGGTGGTGGGTTTTCGTTCCGAGCTAGGGTTAGGGTTAGGGAATGGCAAGTCTTAGGGCACAGGTGAGTGTACGGAAATGTGGCAGGCTCAGGCTACGTGCTGACGCACGTGTCAGTGCCAGCGTACGGGCCATGATTACGCTAAGGCGTAGGGTAAGGGGTAGGGCTGGTGTTGGGTTTCCGTTTAGGGCTAGGGTTAGGGTTAGGGAACGGCAAGGCTTAGGGCACAGGTGAGGGTACGGAAACGTGGGAGGGTCAGGCTACGTGCTGACGCACGGGTCAGTGCCAGCGTACGGGCCAGGAGTAGGCTACGGCTTGGGGGTAAGGTGTAGGGCTGGTGGAGTGTTTCCGCTCCGGGCTAGGGTTAGGGTTAGGGAACGGCAAGTCTTATGGCACAGGTGAGGGTACGGAAATGTGGGAGGGTCAGGCTACGTGCTGATGCACGTGTGAGTGCCAGCGTACGGGTCAGGAGTAGGCTACGGCGTAGGGAAATGTGTTTGGCTGGTGGTGGATTTCCGTTCCGAGCTAGGGTTAGGGTTAGTGAACGGCAAGGCTTAGGGCACAGGTGAGGGTACGGAAACGTGGGAGGGTCAGGCTACGTGCTGACGCACGGGTCAGTTCCAGCGTACGGGCCAGGAGTAGGCTACGGCTTGGGGGTAAGTTGTAGGGCTTGTGGTGTGTTTCCGCTCCGGGCTAGGGTTAGGGTTAGGGAATGGCAAGTCTTATGGCACAGGTGAGGATACGGAAATGTGGGAGGGTCAGGCTACGTGCTGACGCACGGGTCAGTGCCAGCGTACGGGTCAGGAATAGGCTACGGCGTAGGAAAATGTGTTTGTCTGGTGGTGGATTTCCGTTCCGAGCTAGGGTTAGGGTTAGGGAACGGCAAGGCTTAGGGCACAGGTGAGGGTACGGAAACGTGGGAGGGTCAGGCTACGTGCTGACTCACGGGTCAGTGCCAGCGTATGGGCCAGGAGTAGGCTACGGCGTACGGTAAGGTGTAGGGCTGGTGGTGGGTTTCCGTTCTGGGCTAGGGTTAGGGTTAGGTAACGGCAAGGCTTAGGGCACAGGTGAGGGTAGAGAAACGTGGGAGGGTCAGGCTACGTGCTGACGCACGGGTCAGTGCCAGCGTACGGGCCAGGAGTAGGCTACGGTGTAGGGTAAGGTGTAGGGCTGGTGGTGGGTTTCCGTTCGGGGCTAGGGTTAGGGTTAGGGAACGGCAAGGCTTAGGTTACAGGTGAGGGTACGGAAACGTGGGAGGGTCAGGCTACCTGCTGACACACGGTTCAGTGCCAGCGTATGGGCCAGGAGTAGGCTACGGCTTGGGGGTAAGGCGTAAGGCTGGTGGTGGGTTTCCGTTCCGAGCTAGGGTTAGGGTTAGGGAACGGCAAGGCTTAGGGTACAGGTGAGGGTACGGAAACGTTGGAGGGACAGGCTAAGTGCTGACGCACGGGTCAGTGACAGCGTACGGGCCAGGAGTAGGCTACGGCTTGGGCATAAGTTGTAGGGCTGGTGGTGGGTTTCCATTCCGGGCTAGGGTTAGGGTTAGGGAACGGCAAGCCTTAGGGCACAGGTGAGTGTATGGAAACGTGGGAGGGTCAGGCTACGTGCTGACGCATGGGTCAGTTCCAGCGTACGGGCCAGGATTAGGCTACGGCGTAGGGTAAGGTGTAGGGCTTGTGGTGGATTTCTGTTCCGAGCTAGGGTTAGGGTTACATAACGGCAAGGCTTAGGGCACAGGTGATTGTATGGAAACGTGGGAGGGTTAGGCTACGTGCTGACGCACGGGTCAGTGCCAGCGTACGGGCCAGGAGTAGGCTACGGCTTGGGGGTAAGGTGTAGGGCTGGTGGTGTTTTCCCGTTCCGTGCTAGGGTTAGGGTTAGGGAACGGCAAGGCTTAGGGCACAGGTGAGGGTACGGAAATGTGGGAGGGTCAGGCTACGTGCTGACGCACGGGTCAGTGCCCGCATACGGGCCAGGAGTAGGCTACGGCTTGGGGTTAAGGTGTAGGGCTGGTGGTGGGTTTCCGCTCCGGGCTAGGGTTAGGGTTAGGGAACGGCAAGTCTTATGGCACAGGTCAGGGTACGGAAATGTGGGAGGGTCAGGCTATGTGCTGACGCACGCGTCAGTGCCAGCGTATGGGCCAGGAGTAGACTACGGTGTAGGGTAAGGTGTAGGGCTGGTGGTGGGTTTCCTTTTCGGGCTAGGGTTAGGGTTGGGGAACGGCAATGCTTAGGGCACAGGTGAGGGTACGGAAAAGTGGGAGGGTCAGGCTACGTGCTCATGCACGGTTCAGTGCCAGCGTACGGGCCAGGAGTAGGCTACGGTGTAGGGTAAGGGGTAGGGCTGGTGGTGGGTTTCCGTTCTGGGCTAGGGTTAGGGTTAGGGAACGGCAAAGCTTAGGGCACAGGTGAGGGTACGGAAACGTGGGCGGGTCAGGCTACGTGCTGACGCACGGGTCGTTGCCAGCCTACGGGCCAGTTGTAGGCTACAGCGTAGGGTAATGTGTAGGGCTGGTGGTGGGTTTCCTTTCCGGGCTAGGGTTAGGGTTAGAGAACGGCAAGGCTTAGGGCACAGGTGAGGGTACGGAAACGTGGGAGGGTCAGGCTATGTGCTGATGCACGTGTCACTGCCAGCATACAGGCCAGGAGTAGGCTACCGCGTAGGGAGATGTGTTGGGCTGGTGGTGGGTTTTCGTTCCGAGCTAGGGTTAGGGTTAGGGAACGGCAAGTCTTAGGGCACAGATGAGTGTATGGAAATGTGGGAGGCTCAGGCTATGTGCTGACGCACGTGTCAGTGCCAGCGTACGGGCCATGATTACGCTAAGGTGTAGGGTAAGGGGTAGGGCTGGTGTTGGGTTTCCGTTCCGGGCTAGGGTTAGGGTTAGGGAACGGCAAGGCTTAGGGCACAGGTGAGGGTACGGAAACGTGGGAGGGTCAGGCTACGTGCTGACGCACAGGTCAGTGCCAGCGTACGAGCCAGGAGTAGGCTACGGCTTGGGGGTAAGGTGTAGGGCTGGTGGTGTGTTTCCGCTCCGGGCTATGGTTAGGGTTAGGGAACGGCAAGTCTTATGGCACAGGTGAGGGTACGGAAATGTGGGAGGGTCAGGCTACGTGCTGACGCACGTGTGAGTGCCAGCGTACGGGTCAGGAGGAGGCTACGGCGTAGGGAAATGTGTTTGGCTGGTGGTGGATATCCGTTCCGAGCTAGGGTTAGGCTTAGGGAACGGCAAGGCTTAGGGCACAGGTGATGGTACGGAAACGTGGGAGGGTCAGGCTACGTGCTGACTCACGGGTCAGTTCCAGCGTATGGGCCAGGAGTAGGCTACGGCGTACGGTAAGGTGTAAGGCTGGTGGTGGGTTTTCGTTCTGGGCTAGGGTTAGGGTTAGGGAACTGCAAGGCTTAGGGCACAGGTGAGGGTACAGAAATGTGGGAGGGTCAGGCTACGTGCTGACGCACGTGTCAGTGCCAGCGTACGGGCCAGGAGTACGCTAAGGTGTAGGGTAAGGGGTAGGGCTGGTGGTGGATTTCCATTCCGGTCTAGGGTTAGGGTTAGGGAGCGGCAAGGCTTAGGGCACAGGTGAGGGTACGGAAACGTGGGAGGGTCAGGCTACATGCTGACGCACGGGTCAGTGCCAGCATACGGGCCAGGAGTAGGCTACGGCTTGGGGGTAAGGTGTAGGGCTGGTGGTGTGTTTCCGCTCCAGGCTAGGGTTAGGGTTAGGGAACGGCAAGTCTTATGGCACAGGTGAGGGTACGGAAATGTGGGAGGGTCAGGCTACGTGCTGATGCACGTGTCAGTGCCAGCGTACGGGTCAGGAATAGGCTACGGCGTAGGAAAATGTGTTTGTCTGGTGGTGGATTTCCGTTCCGAGCTAGGGTTAGGGTTAGGGAACGGCAAGGCTTAGGGCACAGGTGAGGGTACGGAAACCTGGGAGGGTCAGGCTACGTGCTGACGCACGGGTCAGTGCCAACGTATGGGCCAGGAGTAGGCTACGGCGTACGGTAAGGTGTAGGGCTGGTGGTGGGTTTCCGTTCTGGGCTAGGGTTAGGGTTAGGGAACGGCAAGGCTTAGGGCACAGGTGAGGGTAGAGAAACGTGGGAAGGTCAGCCTACGTGCTGACGCACGGGTCAGTGCCAGCGTACGGGCCAGGAGTAGGCTACGGCGTAGGGTAAGGTGTAGGGCTGGTGGTGGGTTTCCATTCGGGGCTAGGGTTAGGGTTAGGGAACGGCAAGGCTTAGGGCACAGGTGAGGGTACGGAAACGTGGGAGGGTCAGGCTACGTGCTGACGCATGGGTCAGTGCCAGCGTACGGGCCAGGAGTAGGCTATGGCTTGGGGGTAAGTTGTAGGGCTGGTGGTGGGTTTGCGTTCCGAGCTAGGGTTAGGGTTAGGGAACGGCAAGGCTTAGGGTACAGGTGAGGGTACGGAAACGTTGGAGGGTCAGGCTAAGTGCTGACGCACGGGTCAGTGCCAGCGTACGGGCCAGGAGTAGGCTACGGCTTGGGCATAAGTTGTAGGGCTTGTGGTGTGTTTCCATTCCGGGCTAGGGTTAGGGTTAGGGAACGGCAAGGCTTAGGGCACAGGTGAGTGTATGGAAACGTGGGAGGGTCAGGCTACGTGCTGGCGCACATGTCAGTGCCATGGTACGGGACAGGAGGAGGCTACGGCGTAGGGTAAGGTGTAGGCCTGGTGGTGGGTTTCCGTTCCGGACTAGGGTTAGGGTTACGTAACGGCAAGGCTTAGGGCACAGGTGAGGGTATGGAAACGTGGGAGGGTCAGGCTAGGTGCTGACGCATGGGTCAGTTCCAGCGTACGGGCCAGGAGTAGGCTACGGCGTAGGGTATGGTGTAGGGCTGGTGGTGGATTTCTGTTCCGGGCTAGGGTTAGGGTTACGTAACGGCAAGGCTTAGGGCACAGGTGATTGTATGGAAACGTGGGAGGGTCAGGCTACGTGCTGACGCACGGGTCAGTGCCAGCGTACGGGCCAGGAGTAGGCTACGGCGTAGGGAAATGTGTTTGGCTGGTGGTGGATTTCCGTTCCGAGCTAGGGTTAGGGTTAGGGAACGGCAAGGCTTAGGGCACAGGTGAGGGTACGGAAACGTGGGAGGGTCAGGCTACGTGCTGACGCACGGGTCAGTTCCACCGTATGGGCCAGGAGTAGGCTACGGCGTACGGTAAGGTGTAAGGCTGGTGGTGGGTTTTCGTTCTGGGCTAGGGTTAGGGTTAGGGAACGGCAAGGCTTAGGGCACAGGTGAGGGTACAGAAATGTGGGAGGGTCAGGCTACGTGCTGACGCACGTGTCAGTGCCAGCGTACGGGCCAGGAGTACGCTAAGGCGTAGGGTAAGGTGTAGGGCTGGTGGTGGTTTTCCTTTCCGGTCTAGGGTTAGGGTTAGGGAGCGGCAAGGTTTAGGGCACAGGTGAGGGTACGGAAACGTGGGAGGTTCAGGCTACATGCTGACGCATGGGTCAGTGCCAGCATACGGGCCAGGAGTAGGCTACGGCTTGGGGGTAAGGTGTAGACCTGGTGGTGTGTTTCCGCTCTGGGCTAGGGTTAGGGTTAGGGAACGGCAAGTCTTACGGCACAGGTGAGGGTACGGAAATGTGGGAGGGTCACGCTACGTGCTGACGCACAGGTCAGTGCCATGGTACGGGACAGGAGGAGGCTACGGCGTAGGGTAAGGTGTAGGGCTGGTGGTGGGTTTCCGTTCAGGTCTAGGGTTAGGTTTAGGGAATGACAAGGCTTAGGGCACAGGTGAGGGTACAGAAACGTGGGAGGGTGAGAGTATGTGCTGATGCATGGGTCAGTTCCAGCGTACGGGCCAGGAGTAGGCTACGGCGTAGGGTAAGGTGTACGCCTGGTGGTGGGTTTCCGTTCCGGGCTAGGGTTAGGGTTAGGGAACGGCAAGGATTAGGGCACAGGTGAGGGTACGGAAACATGGGAGGGTCAGGCTACGTGCTGACGCATGGGTCAGTTCCAGCGTACGGGCCAGGAGTAGGCTACGGCGTAGGATAAGGTGTAGGGCTGGTGGTGGATTTCTGTTCTGGGCTAGGGTTAGGGTTAGGTAACGGCAAGGCTTAGGGCACAGGTGATTGTATGGAAACGTGGGAGGGTCAGGCTACGTGCTGACGCATGGGTCAGTGCCAGCGTACGGTCCAGGAGTAGGCTACGGCTTGGGGGTAAGTTGTAGGGCTGGTGGTGTTTTCCCGTTCCGGGCTAGTGTTAGGGTGAGGGAACGGCAAGGCTTAGGGCACAGGTCAAGGTACGGAAATGTGGGAGTGTCAGGCTACGTGCTGACGCACGGGTCAGTGCCAGCGTACGGGCCAGGAGTAGACTACGGTGTAGGGTAAGGTGTAGGGCTGGTGGTGGGTTTCCGTTCGGGGCTAGGGTTAGGGTTGGGGAACGGCAATGCTTAGGGCACAGGTGAGGGTACGGAAAAGTGGGAGGGTCAGGGTACGTGCTGACGCACGGGTCAGTGCCAGCGTACGGGCCAGGAGTAGGCTACGGCGTAGGGTAAGGGGTAGGGCTGGTGGTGGGTTTCCGTTCTGGGCTAGTGTTAGGGTTAGGGAACGGCAAAGCTTAGGGCACAGGTGAGGGTACGGAAACGTGGGAGGGTCAGGCTACGTGCTGACGCACGGGTCGTTGCCAGCCTACGGGCCAGTTGTAGGCTACAGCGTAGGGTAAGGTGTAGGGCTGGTGGTGGGTTTCCTTTCCGGGCTAGGGTTAGGGTTAGAGAACGGCAAGGCTTAGGGCACAGGTGATGGTACGGAAACGTGGGAGGGTCAGGCTATGTCCTTATGCACGTGTTACTGCCAGCGTACAGGCCAGGAGTAGGCTACAGCGTACGGAGATGTGTTGGGCTGGTGGTGGGTTTTCGTTCCGAGCTAGGGTTAGGGTTAGGGAACGGCAAGTCGTAGGGCACATGTGAGTGTACAGAAACGTGGGAGGGTCAGGCTACATGCTGACGCACAGGTCAGTGCCAGCGTACGGGCCAGGAGTAGGCTACGGCGTAGGGTAAGGGGTAGGGATGGTGGTGGGTTTCCGTTTGGGCTAGGGTTAGGGTTAGGGAACGGCAAGGCTTAGGGCACAGGTGAGGGTACGGAAACGTGGGAGGGTCAGGCTACGTGCTGACACACGGGTCAGTGACAGCGTACGGGCCAGGAGTAGGCTACGGCGTAGGGTAAGGGGTAGGGATGGTGGTGGGTTTCCGTTCCGGGCTAGGGTTAGGGTTAGGGAACGGCAAGGCTTAGGGCACAGGTGAGGGTACGGAAACGTGGGAGGGTCAGGCTACGTGCTGACGCACGGGTCAGTGCCAGCGTACGGGCCAGGAGTAGGCTACGGCGCAAGGTAAGGTGTAGGGCTTGTAGAGGGTTTCTTTTCCGGGGTAGGGATAGGGTTAGGGAACGGCAAGGCTTAGGGCACAGGTGAGGGTACGGAAACGTGGGAGGGTCAGGCTATGTGCTGATGCACGTGTCACTGCCAGCATACAGGCCAAGAGTAGGCTACAGCGTAGGGAGATGTGTTGGGCTGGTGGTGGGTTTTCGTTCCGAGCTAGGGTTAGGGTTAGGGAATGGCAAGTCTTAGGGCACAGGTGAGTGTACGGAAATGTGGGAGGCTCAGGCTACGTGCTGACGCACGTGTCAGTGCCAGCGTACGGGCCATGATTACGCTAAGGCGTAGGGTAAGGGGTAGGGCTGGTGTTGGGTTTCCCATTCGGGCTAGGGTTAGGGTTAGGGAACGGTAAGGCTTAGGGCACAGGTGAGGGTACGGAAACGTGGGAGGGTCAGGCTACGTGCTGACGCACAGGTCAGTGCCATGGTACGGGCCAGGAGGAGGCTACGGCGTAGGGTAAGGTGTAGGGCTGGTGGTGGGTTTCCGTTCGGGGCTAGGGTTAGGTTAGGGAACGGCAAGGCTTAGGGCACAGGTGAGGGTACGGAAACGTGGGAGGGTCAGGCTACGTGCTGACACACGGGTCAGTGCCAGCGTACCAGCCAGGATTAGGCTACGGCTTGGGGGTAAGGTGTAGGGCTGGTGGTGGGTTTCCGTTCAGAGCTAGGGTTAGGGTTAGGGAACGGCAAGGCTTAGGGTACAGGTGAGGGTACGGAAACGTTGGAGGGTCAGGCTAAGTGCTGACGCACGGGTCAGTGCCAGCGTACGGGCCAGGAGTAGGCTACGGCTTGGGCATAAGTTGTAGGGCTGGTGGTGGGTTTCCATTCCGGGCTAGGGTTAGGGTTAGGGAACGGCAAGTCTTGGGGCACAGGTGAGTGTTTGGAAACGTGGGAGGGTCAGGCTACGTGCTGACGCACAGGTCAGTGCCATGGTACGGGACAGGAGGAGGCTACGGCGTAGGGTAAGATGTAGGCCTGGTGGTGGGTTTCCGTTCCGGGCTAGGGTTAGGGTTAGGGAACGGCAAGGATTAGGGCACAGGTGAGGGTACGGAAACGTGGGAGGGTCAGGCTACGTGCTGACGCATGGGTCAGTTCCAGCGTACGGGCCAGGAGTAGGCTACGGTGTAGGGTAAGGTGTAGGGCTGGTGGTGGATTTCTGTTCCGGGCTAGGGTTAGGGTTACGTAACGGCAAGGCTTAGGGCACAGGTGATTGTATGGAAACGTGGGAGGGTCAGGCTACGTGCTGACGCACGGGTCAGTGCCAGCGTACGGGCCAGGAGTAGGCTACGGCTTGGGGGTAAGGTGTAGGGCTGGTGGTGTTTTCCCGTTCCGGGCTAGGGTTAGGGTTAGGGAACGGCAAGGCTTAGGGCACAGGTGAGGGTATGGAAATGTGGGAGGGTCAGGCTACGTGCTGACGCACGGGTCAGTGCCAGCATACGGGCCAGGAGTAGGCTACGGCTTGGGGTTAAGGTGTATGGCTGGTGGTGGGTTTCTGCTCCGGGCTAGGGTTAGGGTTAGGGAACGGGAAGTCTTATGGCACAGGTGAGGGTACGGAAATGTGGGAGGGTCAGGCTACGTGCTGACGCACGGGTCAGTGCCAGCGTACGGGTCAGGAATAGGCTACGGCGTAGGGAAATGTGTTTGGCTGGTGGTGGATTTCCGTTCCGAGCTAGGGTTAGGGTTAGGGAACGGCAAGGCTTAGGGCACAGGTGAGGGTACGGAAACGTGGGAGGGTCAGGCTACGTGCTGACGCACGGGTCAGTGCCAGCGTACGGGCCAGGAGTAGGCTACGGCATAGGGTAAGGTGTAGGGCTGGTGGTGGGTTTCCATTCGGGGCTAGGGTTAGGGTTAGGGAACGGCAAGGCTTAGGGCACAGGTGAGGGTACGGAAACGTGGGAGGGTGAGGCTACGTGCTGACACACGGGTCAGTGCCAGCGTACGGGCCAGGAGTAGGCTACGGCTTGGGCATAAGTTGTAGGGCTGGTGGTGGGTTTCCATTCCGGGCTAGTGTTAGGGTTAGGGAACAGCAAGGCTTAGGGCACAGGTGAGTGTATGGAAACGTGGGAGGGTCAGGCTACGTGCTGAGGCACAGGTCAGTGCCATGGTACGGGACAGGAGGAGGCTACGGCGTAGGGTAAGATGTAGGCCTGGTGGTGGATTTCTGTTCCGGGCTAGGGATAGGGTTACGTAACGGCAAGGCTTAGGGCACAGGTGATTGTATGGAAACGTGGGAGGGTCAGGCTACGTGCTGACGCACGGGTCAGTGCCAGCGTACGGGCCAGGAGTAGGCTACGGCTTGGGGGTAAGGTGTAGGGCTGGTGGTGTTTTCCCGTTCCGGGCTAGGGTTAGGGTTAGGGAACGGCAAGTCTTATGGCACAGGTGAGGGTACGGAAATGGGGGAGGGTCAGGCTACGTGCTGACGCACGGGTCAGTGCCAGCGTACGGGTCAGGAATAGGCTACGGCGTAGGGAAATGTGTTTGTCTGGTGGTGGATTTCCGTTCCGAGCTAGGGTTAGTGTTAGGGAACGGCAAGGCTTAGGGCACAGGTGAGGGTACGGAAACGTGGGAGGGTCAGGCTACGTGCTGACGCACGAGTCAGTGCCAGCGTATGGGCCAGGAGTAGGCTACGGCGTACGGTAAGGTGTAAGGCTGGTGGTGGGTTTTCGTTCTGGGCTAGGGTTAGGGTTAGAGAACGGCAAGGCTTAGGGCACAGGTGAGGGTACGGAAACGTGGGAGGGTCAGGCTATGTGCTGATGCACGTGTCACTGCCAGCGTACAGGCCAGGAGTAGGCTACAGCGTAGGGAGATGTGTTGGGCTGGTGGTGGGTTTTCGTTCCGAGCTAGGGTTAGGGTTAGGGAACGGCAAGTCGTAGGGCACAGGTGAGTGTACAGAAACGTGGGAGGGTCAGGCTACATGCTGACGCATGTGTCAGTGCCAGCGTACGGGCCAGGAGTACGCTAAGGTGTAGGGTAAGGGGTAGGGCTGGTGTTGGGTTTGCGTTCCGGGCTAGGGTTAGGGTTAGGGAACGGCAAGGCTTAGGGCACAGGTGAGGGTACGGAAATGTGGGAGGGTCAGGCTACGTGCTGACGCATGTGTGAGTGCCAGCGTACGGGTCAGGAGTAGGCTACGGCGTAGGGAAATATGTTTGGCTGGTGGTGGATTTCCGTTCCGAGCTAGGGTTAGGGTTAGGGAACGGCAAGGCTTAGGGCACAGGTGATGGTACGGAAACGTGGGAGGGTCAGGCTACGTGCTGACGCACGGGTCAGTTCCAGCGTATGGGCCAGGAGTAGGCTACGGCGTACGGTAAGGTGTAAGGCTGGTGGTGGGTTTTCGTTCTGGGCTAGGGTTAGGGTTAGGGAACGGCAAGGCTTAGGGCACAGGTGAGGGTACAGAAATGTGGGAGGGTCAGGCTACGTGCTGACACACGTGTCAGTGCCAGCGTACGGGCCAGGAGTACGCTAAGGCGTAGGGTAAGGGGTAGGGCTGGTGGTGGATTTCCATTCCGGTCTAGGGTTAGGGTTAGGGAGCGGCAAGGCTTAGGGCACAGGTGAGGGTACGGAAAGGTGGGAGGGTCAGGCTTCATGCTGACGCACGTGTCAGTGCCAGCATACGGGCCAGGAGTAGGCTACGGCTTGGGGGTAAGGTGTAGGGCTGGTGGTGTGTTTCCGCTCCGGGCTAGGGTTAGGGTTAGGGAACGGCAAGTCTTATGGCACAGGTGAGGGTACGGAAATGTGGGAGGGTCAGGCTACGTGCTGACGCACGGGTCAGTGCCAGCGTACGGGTCAGGAATAGGCTACGGCGTAGGAACATGTGTTTGTCTGGTGGTGGATTTCCGTTCCGAGCTAGGGTTAGGGTTAGGGAACGGCAAGGCTTAGGGCACAGGTGAGGGTACGGAAACGTGGGAGGGTCAGGCTACGTGCTGACACACGGGTCAGTGCCAGCGTATGGGCCAGGAGTAGGCTACGGCGTACGGTAAGGTGTAGGGCTGGTGGTGGGTTTCCGTTCTGGGCTAGGGTTAGGGTTAGGTAACGGCAAGGCTTAGGGCACAGGTGAGGGTAGAGAAACGTGGGAGGGTCAGGCTACGTGCTGACGCACGGGTCAGTGCCAGCGTACGGGCCAGGAGCAGGCTACGGCTTGGAGGTAAGGTGTAGGGCTGGTGGTGGGTTTCCGTTCCGAGCTAGGGTTAGGGTTAGGGAACGGCAAGGCTTAGGGTACAGGTGAGGGTACGGAAACGTTGGAGGGTCAGGCTAAGTGCTGACGCACGTGTCAGTGCCAGCGTACGGGCCAGGAGTACGCTAAGGCGTAGGGTAACGGGTAGGGCTGGTGGTGGTTTTCCTTTCCGGTCTATGGTTAGGGTTAGGGAGCGGCAAGGTTTAGGGCACAGGTGAGGGTACGGAAACGTGGGAGGGTCAGGCTACGTGCTGACGCATGGGTCAGTGCCAGCGTACGGGCCAGGAGTAGGCTATGGCGTAGGGTAAGGTGTAGGGCTGGTGGTGGGTTTCCGTTCGGGGCTAGGGTTAGGGTTAGGGAACGGCAAGGCTTAGGGCACAGGTGAGGGTACGGAAACGTGGGAGGGTCAGGCTACGTGCTGACACACGGGTCAGTGCCAGGGTACCAGCCAGGATTAGGCTACGGCTTGGGGGTAAGGTGTAGGGCTGGTGGTGGGTTTCCGTTCAGAGCTAGGGTTAGGGTTAGGGAACGGCAAGGCTTAGGGTACAGGTGAGGGTACGGAAACGTTGGAGGGTCAGGCTAAGTGCTGACGCACGGGTCAGTGCCAGCGTACGGGCCAGGAGTAGGCTACGGCTTGGGCATAAGTTGTAGGGCTGGTGGTGGGTTTCCATTCCGGGCTAGGGTTAGGGTTAGGGAACGGCAAGTCTTGGGGCACAGGTGAGTGTTTGGAAACGTGGGAGGGTTAGGCTACGTGCTGACGCACAGGTCAGTGCCATGGTACGGGACAGGAGGAGGCTACGGCGTAGGGTAAGATGTAGGCCTGGTGGTGGGTTTCCGTTCCGGGCTAGGGTTAGGGTTAGGGAACGGCAAGGATTAGGGCACAGGAGAGGGTAAGGAAACGTGGGAGGGTCAGGCTACGTGCTGACGCATGGGTCAGTTCCAGCGTACGGGCCAGGAGTAGGCTACGGTGTAGGGTAAGGTGTAGGGCTGGTGGTGGATTTCTGTTCCGGGCTAGGGTTAGGGTTACGTAACGGCAAGGCTTAGGGCACAGGTGATTGTATGGAAACGTGGGAGGGTCAGGCTACGTGCTGACGCACGGGTCAGTGCCAGCGTACGGGCCAGGAGTAGGCTACGGCTTGGGGGTAAGGTGTAGGGCTGGTGGTGTTTTCACGTTCCGGGCTAGGTTTAGGGTTAGGGAACGGCAAGGCTTAGGGCACAGGTGAGGGTATGGAAATGTGGGAGGGTCAGGCTACGTGCTGACGCACGGGTCAGTGCCAGCATACGGGCCAGGAGTAGGCTACGGCTTGGGGTTAAGGTGTATGGCTGGTGGTGGGTTTCTGCTCCGGGCTAGGGTTAGGGTTAGGGAACGGGAAGTCTTATGGCACAGGTGAGGGTACGGAAATGTGGGAGGGTCAGGCTACGTGCTGACGCACGGGTCAGTGCCAGCGTACGGGTCAGGAATAGGCTACGGCGTAGGGAAATGTGTTTGTCTGGTGGTGGATTTCCGTTCCGAGCTAGGGTTAGGGTTAGGGAACGGCAAGGCTTAGGGCACAGGTGAGGGTACGGAAACGTGGGAGGGTCAGGCTACGTGCTGACGCACGAGTCAGTGCCAGCGTATGGGCCAGGAGTAGGCTACGGCGTACGGTAAGGTGTAGGGCTGGTGTTGGGTTTCCGTTCTGGGCTAGGGTTAGGGTTAGGGAACGGCAAGGCTTAGGGCACAGGTGAGGGTAGAGAAACGTGGGAGGGTCAGGCTACGTGCTGAAGCACGGGTCAGTGCCAGCGTACGGGCCAGGAGTAGGCTACGGCATAGGGTAAGGTGTAGGGCTGGTGGTGGGTTTCCATTCGGGGCTAGGGTTAGGGTTAGGGAACGGCAAGGCTTAGGGCACAGGTGAGGGTACGGAAACGTGGGAGGGTCAGGCTACGTGCTGACACACGGGTCAGTGCCAGCGTACGGGCCAGGAGTAGGCTACGGCTTGGGCATAAGTTGTAGGCCTGGTGGTGGGTTTCCATTCCGGGCTAGTGTTAGGGTTAGGGAACAGCAAGGCTTAGGGCACAGGTGAGTGTATGGAAACGTGGGAGGGTCAGGCTACGTGCTGAGGCACAGGTCAGTGCCATGGTACGGGACAGGAGGAGGCTACGGCGTAGGGTAAGGTGTAGGGCTGGTGGTGGGTTTCCGTTCTGGGCTAGGGTTAGGGTTAGGTAACGGCAAGGCTTAGGGCACAGGTGAGGGTAGAGAAACGTGGGAGGGTCAGGCTACGTGCTGACGCATGGGTCAGTGCCAGCGTACGGGCCAGGAGTAGGCTACGGCGTAGGGTAAGGTGTAGGGCTGGTGGTGGGTTTCCGTTCGGGGCTAGGGTTAGGGTTAGGGAACGGCAAGGCTTAGGGCACAGGTGAGGGTACGGAAACGTGGGAGGGTCAGGCTACGTGCTGACACACGGGTCAGTGCCAGGGTACCAGCCAGGATTAGGCTACGGCTTGGGGGTAAGGTGTAGGGCTGGTGGTGGGTTTCCGTTCAGAGCTAGGGTTAGGGTTAGGGAACGGCAAGGCTTAGGGTACAGGTGAGGGTACGGAAACGTTGGAGGGTCAGGCTAAGTGCTGACGCACGGGTCAGTGCCAGCGTACGGGCCAGGAGTAGGCTACGGCTTGGGCATAAGTTGTAGGGCTGGTGGTGGGTTTCCATTCCGGGCTAGGGTTAGGGTTAGGGAACGGCAAGTCTTGGGGCACAGGTGAGTGTTTGGAAACGTGGGAGGGTCAGGCTACGTGCTGACGCACAGGTCAGTGCCATGGTACGGGACAGGAGGAGGCTACGGCGTAGGGTAAGATGTAGGCCTGGTGGTGGGTTTCCGTTCCGGGCTAGGGTTAGGGTTAGGGAACGGCAAGGATTAGGGCACAGGTGAGGGTACGGAAACGTGGGAGGGTCAGGCTACGTGCTGACGCATGGGTCAGTTCCAGCGTACGGGCCAGGAGTAGGCTACGGTGTAGGGTAAGGTGTAGGGCTGGTGGTGGATTTCTGTTCCGGGCTAGGGTTAGGGTTACGTAACGGCAAGGCTTAGGGCACAGGTGATTGTATGGAAACGTGGGAGGGTCAGGCTACGTGCTGACGCACGGGTCAGTGCCAGCGTACGGGCCAGGAGTAGGCTACGGCTTGGGGGTAAGGTGTAGGGCTGGTGGTGTTTTCACGTTCCGGGCTAGGTTTAGGGTTAGGGAACGGCAAGGCTTAGGGCACAGGTGAGGGTATGGAAATGTGGGAGGGTCAGGCTACGTGCTGACGCACGGGTCAGTGCCAGCATACGGGCCAGGAGTAGGCTACGGCTTGGGGTTAAGGTGTATGGCTGGTGGTGGGTTTCTGCTCCGGGCTAGGGTTAGGGTTAGGGAACGGGAAGTCTTATGGCACAGGTGAGGGTACGGAAATGTGGGAGGGTCAGGCTACGTGCTGACGCACGGGTCAGTGCCAGCGTACGGGTCAGGAATAGGCTACGGCGTAGGGAAATGTGTTTGGCTGGTGGTGGATTTCCGTTCCGAGCTAGGGTTAGGGTTAGGGAACGGCAAGGCTTAGGGCACAGGTGAGGGTACGGAAACGTGGGAGGGTCAGGCTACGTGCTGACGCACGAGTCAGTGCCAGCGTATGGGCCAGGAGTAGGCTACGGCGTACGGTAAGGTGTAGGGCTGGTGGTGGGTTTCCGTTCTGGGCTAGGGTTAGGGTTAGGGAACGGCAAGGCTTAGGGCACAGGTGAGGGTAGAGAAACGTGGGAGGGTCAGGCTACGTGCTGAAGCACGGGTCAGTGCCAGCGTACGGGCCAGGAGTAGGCTACGGCATAGGGTAAGGTGTAGGGCTGGTGGTGGGTTTCCATTCGGGGCTAGGGTTAGGGTTAGGGAACGGCAAGGCTTAGGGCACAGGTGAGGGTACGGAAACGTGGGAGGGTCAGGCTACGTGCTGACACACGGGTCAGTGCCAGCGTACGGGCCAGGAGTAGGCTACGGCTTGGGCATAAGTTGTAGGGCTGGTGGTGGGTTTCCATTCCGGGCTAGTGTTAGGGTTAGGGAACAGCAAGGCTTAGGGCACAGGTGAGTGTATGGAAACGTGGGAGGGTCAGGCTACGTGCTGAGGCACAGGTCAGTGCCATGGTACGGGACAGGAGGAGGCTACGGCGTAGGGTAAGGTGTAGGGCTGGTGGTGGGTTTCCGTTCTGGGCTAGGGTTAGGGTTAGGTAACGGCAAGGCTTAGGGCACAGGTGAGGGTAGAGAAACGTGGGAGGGTCAGGCTACGTGCTGACGCATGGGTCAGTGCCAGCGTACGGGCCAGGAGTAGGCTACGGCGTAGGGTAAGGTGTAGGGCTGGTGGTGGGTTTCCGTTCCGGGCTAGGGTTAGGGTTAGGGAACGGCAAGGCTTAGGGCACAGGTGAGGGTACGGAAACGTGGGAGGGTCAGGCTACGTGCTGACACACGGGTCAGTGCCAGAGTACGGGCCAGGATTAGGCTACGGCTTGGGGGTAAGATGTAGGGCTGGTGGTGGGTTTCCGTTCAGAGCTAGGGTTAGGGTTAGGGAACGGCAAGGCTTAGGGTACAGGTGAGGGTACGGAAACGTTGGAGGGTCAGGCTAAGTGCTGACGCACGGGTCAGTGCCAGCGTACGGGCCAGGAGTAGGCTACGGCTTGGGCATAAGTTGTAGGGCTGGTGGTGGGTTTCCATTCCGGGCTAGGGTTAGGGTTAGGGAACGGCAAGGCTTGGGGCACAGGTGAGTGTTTGGAAACGTGGGAGGGTCAGGCTACGTGCTGACGCACAGGTCAGTGCCATGGTACGGGACAGGAGGAGGCTACGGCGTAGGGTAAGGTGTAGGCCTGGTGGTGGTTTTCCGTTCCGGGCTAGGGTTAGGGTTAGGGAACGGCAAGGATTAGGGCACAGGTGAGGGTACGGAAACGTGGGAGGGTCAGGCTACGTGCTGACGCATGGGTCAGTTCCAGCGTACGGGCCAGGAGTAGGCTACGGTGTAGGGTAAGGTGTAGGGCTGGTGGTGGATTTCTGTTCCGGGCTAGGGTTAGGGTTACGTAACGGCAAGGCTTAGGGCACAGGTGATTGTATGGAAACGTGGGAGGGTCAGGCTACGTGCTGACGCACGGGTCAGTGCCAGCGTACGGGCCAGGAGTAGGCTACGGCTTGGGGGTAAGGTGTAGGGCTGGTGGTGTTTTCCCGTTCCGTGCTAGGGTTAGGGTTAGGGAACGGCAAGGCTTAGGGCACAGGTGAGGGTATGGAAATGTGGGAGGGTCAGGCTACGTGCTGACGCACGGGTCAGTGCCAGCATACGGGCCAGGAGTAGGCTACGGCTTGGGGTTAAGGTGTATGGCTGGTGGTGGGTTTCTGCTCCGGGCTAGGGTTAGGGTTAGGGAACGGCAAGTCTTATGGCACAGGTGAGGGTACGGAAATGGGGGAGGGTCAGGCTACGTGCTGACGCACGGGTCAGTGCCAGCGTACGGGTCAGGAATAGGCTACGGCGTAGGGAAATGTGTTTGTCTGGTGGTGGATTTCCGTTCCGAGCTAGGGTTAGGGTTAGGGAACGGCAAGGCTTAGGGCACAGGTGAGGGTACGGAAACGTGGGAGGGTCAGGCTACGTGCTGACGCACGAGTCAGTGCCAGCGTATGGGCCAGGAGTAGGCTACGGCGTACGGTAAGGTGTAGGGCTGGTGGTGGGTTTCCGTTCTGGGCTAGGGTTAGGGTTAGGGAACGGCAAGGCTTAGGGCACAGGTGAGGGTAGAGAAACGTGGGAGGGTCAGGCTACGTGCTGACGCACGGGTCAGTGCCAGCGTACGGGCCAGGAGTAGGCTACGGCATAGGGTAAGATGTAGGGCTGGTGGTGGGTTTCCATTCGGGGCTAGGGTTAGGGTTAGGGAACGGCAAGGCTTAGGGCACAGGTGAGGGTACGGAAACGTGGGAGGGTCAGGCTACGTGCTGACACACGGGTCAGTGCCAGCGTACGGGCCAGGAGTAGGCTACGGCTTGGGCATAAGTTGTAGGGCTGGTGGTGGGTTTCCATTCCGGGCTAGGGTTAGGGTTAGGGAACGGCAAGGCTTAGGGCACAGGTGAGTATATGGAAACGTGGGAGGGTCAGGCTACGTGCTGACGCACAGGTCAGTGCCATGGTACGGGACAGGAGGAGGCTACGGCGTAGGGTAAGGTGTAGGCCTGGTGGTGGGTTTCCGTTCCAGGCTAGGGTTAGGGTTAGGGAACGGCAAGGATTAGGGCACAGGTGAGGGTACGGAAACGTGGGAGGGTCAGGCTACGTGCTGACGCATGGGTCAGTTCCAGCGTACGGGCCAGGAGTAGGCTACGGCGTAGGGTATGGTGTAGGGCTGGTGGTGGATATCTGTTCCGGGCTAGGGTTAGGGTTACGTAACGGCAAGGCTTAGGGCACAGGTGATTGTATGGAAACGTGAGAGGGTCTGGCTACGTGCTGACGCACGGGTCAGTGCCAGCGTACGGGCCAGGGGTAGGCTACGGCGTAGGGAAATTTGTTTGGCTGGTGGTGGATTTCGGTTCCGAGCTAGGGTTAGGGTTAGGGAACGGTAAGGCTTAGGGCACAGGTGAGGGTACGGAAACGTGGGAGGGTCAGGCTACGTGCTGACGCACGGGTCAGTTCCACCGTATGGGCCAGGAGTAGGCTACGGCGTACGGTAAGGTGTAAGGCTGGTGGTGGGTTTTCGTTCTGGGCTAGGGTTAGGGTTAGGGAACGGCAAGGCTTAGGGCACAGGTGAGGGTACAGAAATGTGGGAGGGTCAGGCTACGGGCTGATGCACGTGTCAGTGCAAGCGTACGGGCCAGGAGTACGCTAAGGCGTAGGGTAAGGGGTAGGGCTGGTGGTGGTTTTCCATTCCGGTCTAGGGTTAGGGTTAGGGAGCGGCAAGGCTTAGGGCACAGGTGAGGGTACGGAAACGTGGGAGGTTCAGGCTACATGCTGACGGACGGGTCAGTGCCAGGATACGGGCCAGGAGTAGGCTACGGCTTGGGGGTAAGTTGTAGACCTGGTGGTGTGTTTCCGCTCCGGGCTAGGGTTAGGGTTAGGGAACGGCAAGTCTTACGGCACAGGTGAGGGTACGGAAATGTGGGAGGGTCAGGCTACGTGCTGACGCACGGGGCAGTGCCAGCGTACGGGTCAGGAATAGGCTACGGCGTAGGAAAATGTGTTTGGCTGGTGGTGGATTTCCGTTCCGAGCTACGGTTAGGGTTAGGGAACGGCAAGGCTTAGGGCACAGGTGAGGGTAGAGAAACGTGGGAGGGTCAGGCTACGTGCTGACGCACGGGTCAGTGCCAGCGTACGGGCCAGGAGTAGGCTACGGCGTAGGGTAATGTGTAGGGCTGGTGGTGGGTTTCCGTTCGGGGCTAGGGTTAGGGTTAGGGAACGGCAAGGCTTAGGGCACAGGTGAGGGTACGGAAACGTGGGAGGGTCAGGCTACGTGCTGACACACGGGTCAGTGCCAGCGTACGGGCCAGGAGTAGGCTACGGCTTGGGGGTAAGGCGTAGGGCTGGTGGTGGGTTTCCGTTCAGAGCTAGGGTTAGGGTTAGGGAACGGCAAGGCTTAGGGTACAGGTGAGGGTACGGAAACGTTGGAGGGTCAGGCTAAGTGCAGACGCACGGGTCAGTGCCAGCGTACGGGCCAGGAGTAGGCTACGGATTGGGCATAAGTTGTAGGGCTGGTGGTGGGTTTCCATTCCGGGCTAGGGTTAGGGTTAGGGAACGGCAAGGCTTAGGGCTCAGGTGAGTGTATGGAAACGTGGGAGGGTCAGGCTACGTGCTGACGCACAGGTCAGTGCCATGGTACGGGACAGGAGGTGGCTACGGCGTAGTGTAAGGTGTAGGCCTGGTGGTGGGTTTCTGTTCCGGGCTAGGGTTAGGGTTAGGGAACGGCAAGGATTACGGCACAGGTGAGGGTACGGAAACGTGGGAGGGTCAGGCTACGTGCTGACGCATGGGTCAGTTCCAGCGTACGGGCCAGGAGTAGGCTACGGCGTAGGGTAAGGTGTAGGGCTGGTGGTGGATTTCTGTTCCGGGCTAGGGTTAGGGTTACGTAACGGCAAGGCTTAGGGCACAGGTGATTGTATGGAAACGTGGGAGGGTCAGGCTACGTGCTGACGCACGGGTCAGTGCCAGCGTACGGGCCAGGAGTAGGCTACGGCTTGGGGGTAAGGTGTAGGGCTGGTGGTGTTTTCCCGTTCCGGGCTAGGGTTAGGGTTAGGGAACGGCAAGGCTTAGGGCACAGGTGAGGGTACGGAAATGTGGGAGGGTCAGGCTACGTGCTGACGCACGGGTCAGTGCCAGCATACGGGCCATGAGTAAGCTACGTCTTGGGGTTAAGTTGTAGGGCTGGTGGTGGGTTTCCGCTCCGGGCTAGGGTTAGGGTTAGGGAACGGCAAGTCTTATGGCACAGGTGAGGGTACGGAAATGTGGGAGGGTCAGGCTACGTGCTGACGCACGGGTCAGTGCCAGCGTATGGGTCAGGAATTGGCTACGGCGTAGGGAAATGTGTTTGGCTGGTGGTGGATTTCCGTTCCGAGCTAGGGTTAGGGTTAGGGAACGGCAAGGCTTAGGGCACAGGTGAGGGTACGGAAACGTGGGAGGGTCAGGCTACGTGCTGACGCACGGGTCAGTGCTAGCGTATGGGCCAGGAGTAGGCTACTGATTACGGTAAGGTGTAGGGCTGGTGGTGGGTTTCCGTTCTGGGCTAGGGTTAGTGTTAGGTAACGGCAAGGCTTAGGGCACAGGTGAGGGTAGAGAAACGTGGGAGGGTCAGGCTACGTGCTGACGCACGGGTCAGTGACAGCGTACGGGCCAGGAGTAGGCTACGGCATAGGGTAAGGTGTAGGGCTGGTGGTGGGTTTCCGTTCGGGGCTAGGGTTAGGGTTAGGGAACGGCAAGGCTTAGGGCACAGGTGAGGGTACGGAAACGTGGGAGGGTCAGGCTACGTGCTGACGCACGGGTCAGTGCTAGCGTATGGGCCAGGAGTAGGCTACTGCTTACGATAAGGTGTAGGGCTGGTGGTGGGTTTCCGTTCTGGGCTAGGGTTAGTGTTAGGTAACGGCAAGGCTTAGGGCACAGGTGAGGGTAGAGAAACGTGGGAGGGTCAGGCTACGTGCTGACGCATGGGTCAGTGCCAGCGTACGGGCCAGGAGTAGGCTACGGCATAGGGTAAGGTGTAGGGCTGGTGGTGGGTTTCCATTCGGGGCTAGGGTTAGGGTTAGGGAACGGCAAGGCTTAGGGCACAGGTGAGGGTACGGAAACGTGGGAGGGTCAGGCTACGTGCTGACACACGGGTCAGTGCCAGCGTACGGGCCAGGAGTAGGCTACGGCTTGGGGGTAAGGTGTAGGGCTGGTGGTGGGTTTCCGTTCCGAGCTAGGGTTAGGGTTAGGGAACGGCAAGGCTTAGGGTACAGGTGAGGGTACGGAAACGTTGGAGGGTCAGGCTAAGTGCTGACGCACGGGTCAGTGCCAGCGTACGGGCCAGGAGTAGGCTACGGCTTGGGCATAAGTTGTAGGGCTGGTGGTGGGTTTCCATTCCGGGCTAGTGTTAGGGTTAGGGAACGGCAAGGCTTAGGGCACAGGTGAGTGTATGGAAACGTGGGAGGGTCAGGCTACGTGCTGACGCACAGGTCAGTGCCATGGTACGGGATAGGAGGAGGCAACGGCGTAGGGTAAGGTGTAGGCCTGGTGGTGGGTTTCCGTTCCGGGCTAGGGTTAGGGTTAGGGAACGGCAAGGATTACGGCACAGGTGAGGGTACGGAAACGTGGGAGGGTCAGGCTACGTGCTGACGCATGGGTCAGTTTCAGCGTACGGGCCAGGAGTAGGCTACGGCGTAGGATAAGGTGTAGGGCTGGTGGTGGATTTCTGTTCTGGGCTAGGGTTAGGGTTAGGTAACGGCAAGGCTTAGGGCACAGGTGATTGTATGGAAACGTGGGAGGGTCAGGCTACGTGCTGACGCATGGGTCAGTGCCAGCGTACGGTCCAGGAGTAGGCTACGGCTTGGGGGTAAGTTGTAGGGCTGGTGGTGTTTTCCCGTTCCGGGCTAGTGTTAGGGTGAGGGAACGGCAAGGCTTAGGGCACAGGTCAGGGTACGGAAATGTGGGAGGGTCAGGCTACGTGCTGACGCACGGGTCAGTGCCAGCGTACGGGCCAGGAGTAGACTACGGTGTAGGGTAAGGTGTAGGGCTGGTGGTGGGTTTCCGTTTGGGGCTAGGGTTAGGGTTTGGGGAACGGCAATGCTTAGGGCACAGGTGAGGGTACGGAAAAGTGGGAGGGTCAGGGTACGTGCTGACGCACGTGTCAGTGCCAGCGTACGGGCCAGGAGTAGGCTACGGCTTGGGGGTAAGGCGTAGGGCTGGTGGTGGGTTTCCGTTCAGGGCTAGGGTTAGGTTTAGGGAATGACAAGGCTTAGGGCACAGGTGAGGGTACAGCAACGTGGGAGTGTGAGAGTATGTGCTGATGCATGGGTCAGTTCCAGCGTACGGGCCAGGAGTAGGCTACGGCGTAGGGTAAGGTGTAGGCCTGGTGGTGGGTTTCCGTTCCGGGCTAGGGTTAGGGTTAGGGAACGGCAAGGATTAGGGCACAGGTGAGGGTACGGAAACGTGGGAGGGTCAGGCTACGTGCTGACGCATGGGTCAGTTCCAGCGTACGGGCCAGGAGTAGGCTACGGTGTAGGGTAAGGTGTAGGGCTGGTGGTGGATTTCTGTTCCGGGCTAGGGTTAGGGTTACGTAACGACAAGGCTTAGGGCACAGGTGATTGTATGGAAACGTGGGAGGGTCAGGCTACGTGCTGACGCACGGGTCAGTGCCAGCGTACGGGCCAGGAGTAGGCTACGGCTTGGGGGTAAGGTGTAGGGCTGGTGGTGTTTTCACGTTCCGGGCTAGGTTTAGGGTTAGGGAACGGCAAGGCTTAGGGCACAGGTGAGGGTATGGAAATGTGGGAGGGTCAGGCTACGTGCTGACGCACGGGTCAGTGCCAGCATACGGGCCAGGAGTAGGCTACGGCTTGGGGTTAAGGTGTATGGCTGGTGGTGGGTTTCTGCTCCAGGCTAGGGTTAGGGTTAGGGAACGGGAAGTCTTATGGCACAGGTGAGGGTACGGAAATGTGGGAGGGTCAGGCTACGTGCTGACGCACGGGTCAGTGCCAGCGTACGGGTCAGGAATAGGCTACGGCGTAGGGAAATGTGTTTGGCTGGTGGTGGATTTCCGTTCCGAGCTAGGGTTAGGGTTAGGGAACGGCAAGGCTTAGGGCACAGGTGAGGGTACGGAAACGTGGGAGGGTCAGGCTACGTGCTGACGCACGAGTCAGTGCCAGCGTATGGGCCAGGAGTAGGCTACGGCGTACGGTAAGGTGTAGGGCTGGTGTTGGGTTTCCGTTCTGGGCTAGGGTTAGGGTTAGGGAACGGCAAGGCTTAGGGCACAGGTGAGGGTAGAGAAACGTGGGAGGGTCAGGCTACGTGCTGAAGCACGGGTCAGTGCCAGCGTACGGGCCAGGAGTAGGCTACGGCATAGGGTAAGGTGTAGGGCTGGTGGTGGGTTTCCATTCGGGGCTAGGGTTAGGGTTAGGGAACGGCAAGGCTTAGGGCACAGGTGAGGGTACGGAAACGTGGGAGGGTCAGGCTACGTGCTGACACACGGGTCAGTGCCAGCGTACGGGCCAGGAGTAGGCTACGGCTTGGGCATAAGTTGTAGGGCTGGTGGTGGGTTTCCATTCCGGGCTAGTGTTAGGGTTAGGGAACAGCAAGGCTTAGGGCACAGGTGAGTGTATGGAAACGTGGGAGGGTCAGGCTACGTGCTGAGGCACAGTTCAGTGCCATGGTACGGGACAGGAGGAGGCTACGGCGTAGGGTAAGGTGTAGGGCTGGTGGTGGGTTTCCGTTCTGGGCTAGGGTTAGGGTTAGGTAACGGCAAGGCTTAGGGCACAGGTGAGGGTAGAGAAACGTGGGATGGTCAGGCTACGTGCTGACGCATGGGTCAGTGCCAGCGTACGGGCCAGGAGTAGGCTACGGCGTAGGGTAAGGTGTAGGGCTGGTGGTGGGTTTCCGTTCCGGGCTAGGGTTAGGGTTAGGGAACGGCAAGGCTTAGGGCACAGGTGAGGGTACGGAAACGTGGGAGGGTCAGGCTACGTGCTGACACACGGGTCAGTGCCAGAGTACGGGCCAGGATTAGGCTACGGCTTGGGGGTAAGATGTAGGGCTGGTGGTGGGTTTCCGTTCAGAGCTAGGGTTAGGGTTAGGGAACGGCAAGGCTTAGGGTACAGGTGAGGGTACGGAAACGTTGGAGGGTCAGGCTAAGTGCTGACGCACGGGTCAGTGCCAGCGTACGGGCCAGGAGTAGGCTACGGCTTGGGCATAAGTTGTAGGGCTGGTGGTGGGTTTCGATTCCGGGCTAGGGTTAGGGTTAGGGAACGGCAAGGCTTGGGGCACAGGTGAGTGTTTGGAAACGTGGGAGGGTCAGGCTACGTGCTGACGCACAGGTCAGTGCCATGGTACGGGACAGGAGGAGGCTACGGCGTAGGGTAAGGTGTAGGCCTGGTGGTGGTTTTCCGTTCCGGGCTAGGGTTAGGGTTAGGGAACGGCAAGGATTAGGGCACAGGTGAGGGTACGGAAACGTGGGAGGGTCAGGCTACGTGCTGACGCATGGGTCAGTTCCAGCGTACGGGCCAGGAGTAGGCTACGGTGTAGGGTAAGGTGTAGGGCTGGTGGTGGATATCTGTTCCGGGCTAGGGTTAGGGTTACGTAACGGCAAGGCTTAGGGCACAGGTGATTGTATGGAAACGTGAGAGGGTCTGGCTACGTGCTGACGCACGGGTCAGTGCCAGCGTACGGGCCAGGGGTAGGCTACGGCGTAGGGAAATTTGTTTGGCTGGTGGTGGATTTCGGTTCCGAGCTAGGGTTAGGGTTAGGGAACGGTAAGGCTTAGGGCACAGGTGAGGGTACGGAAACGTGGGAGGGTCAGGCTACGTGCTGACGCACGGGTCAGTTCCACCGTATGGGCCAGGAGTAGGCTACGGCGTACGGTAAGGTGTAAGGCTGGTGGTGGGTTTTCGTTCTGGGCTAGGGTTAGGGTTAGGGAACGGCAAGGCTTAGGGCACAGGTGAGGGTACAGAAATGTGGGAGGGTCAGGCTACGGGCTGATGCACGTGTCAGTGCAAGCGTACGGGCCAGGAGTACGCTAAGGCGTAGGGTAAGGGGTAGGGCTGGTGGTGGTTTTCCATTCCGGTCTAGGGTTAGGGTTAGGGAGCGGCAAGGCTTAGGGCACAGGTGAGGGTACGGAAACGTGGGAGGTTCAGGCTACATGCTGACGGACGGGTCAGTGCCAGGATACGGGCCAGGAGTAGGCTACGGCTTGGGGGTAAGTTGTAGACCTGGTGGTGTGTTTCCGCTCCGGGCTAGGGTTAGGGTTAGGGAACGGCAAGTCTTACGGCACAGGTGAGGGTACGGAAATGTGGGAGGGTCAGGCTACGTGCTGACGCACGGGGCAGTGCCAGCGTACGGGTCAGGAATAGGCTACGGCGTAGGAAAATGTGTTTGGCTGGTGGTGGATTTCCGTTCCGAGCTACGGTTAGGGTTAGGGAACGGCAAGGCTTAGGGCACAGGTGAGGGTAGAGAAACGTGGGAGGGTCAGGCTACGTGCTGACGCACGGGTCAGTGCCAGCGTACGGGCCAGGAGTAGGCTACGGCGTAGGGTAATGTGTAGGGCTGGTGGTGGGTTTCCGTTCGGGGCTAGGGTTAGGGTTAGGGAACGGCAAGGCTTAGGGCACAGGTGAGGGTACGGAAACGTGGGAGGGTCAGGCTACGTGCTGACACACGGGTCAGTGCCAGCGTACGGGCCAGGAGTAGGCTACGGCTTGGGGGTAAGGCGTAGGGCTGGTGGTGGGTTTCCGTTCAGAGCTAGGGTTAGGGTTAGGGAACGGCAAGGCTTAGGGTACAGGTGAGGGTACGGAAACGTTGGAGGGTCAGGCTAAGTGCAGACGCACGGGTCAGTGCCAGCGTACGGGCCAGGAGTAGGCTACGGATTGGGCATAAGTTGTAGGGCTGGTGGTGGGTTTCCATTCCGGGCTAGGGTTAGGGTTAGGGAACGGCAAGGCTTAGGGCTCAGGTGAGTGTATGGAAACGTGGGAGGGTCAGGCTACGTGCTGACGCACAGGTCAGTGCCATGGTACGGGACAGGAGGTGGCTACGGCGTAGTGTAAGGTGTAGGCCTGGTGGTGGGTTTCTGTTCCGGGCTAGGGTTAGGGTTAGGGAACGGCAAGGATTACGGCACAGGTGAGGGTACGGAAACGTGGGAGGGTCAGGCTACGTGCTGACGCATGGGTCAGTTCCAGCGTACGGGCCAGGAGTAGGCTACGGCGTAGGGTAAGGTGTAGGGCTGGTGGTGGATTTCTGTTCCGGGCTAGGGTTAGGGTTACGTAACGGCAAGGCTTAGGGCACAGGTGATTGTGTGGAAACGTGGGAGGGTCAGGCTACGTGCTGACGCACGGGTCAGTGCCAGCGTACGGGCCAGGAGTAGGCTACGGCTTGGGGGTAAGGTGTAGGGCTGGTGGTGTTTTCCCGTTCCGGGCTAGGGTTAGGGTTAGGGAACGGCAAGGCTTAGGGCACAGGTGAGGGTACGGAAATGTGGGAGGGTCAGGCTACGTGCTGACGCACGGGTCAGTGCCAGCATACGGGCCATGAGTAAGCTACGTCTTGGGGTTAAGTTGTAGGGCTGGTGGTGGGTTTCCGCTCCGGGCTAGGGTTAGGGTTAGGGAACGGCAAGTCTTATGGCACAGGTGAGGGTACGGAAATGTGGGAGGGTTAGGCTACGTGCTGACGCACGGGTCAGTGCCAGCGTATGGGTCAGGAATTGGCTACGGCGTAGGGAAATGTGTTTGGCTGGTGGTGGATTTCCGTTCCGAGCTAGGGTTAGGGTTAGGGAACGGCAAGGCTTAGGGCACAGGTGAGGGTACGGAAACGTGGGAGGGTCAGGCTACGTGCTGACGCACGGGTCAGTGCTAGCGTATGGGCCAGGAGTAGGCTACTGATTACGGTAAGGTGTAGGGCTGGTGGTGGGTTTCCGTTCTGGGCTAGGGTTAGTGTTAGGTAACGGCAAGGCTTAGGGCACAGGTGAGGGTAGAGAAACGTGGGAGGGTCAGGCTACGTGCTGACGCACGGGTCAGTGACAGCGTACGGGCCAGGAGTAGGCTACGGCATAGGGTAAGGTGTAGGGCTGGTGGTGGGTTTCCGTTCGGGGCTAGGGTTAGGGTTAGGGAACGGCAAGGCTTAGGGCACAGGTGAGGGTACGGAAACGTGGGAGGGTCAGGCTACGTGCTGACGCACGGGTCAGTGCTAGCGTATGGGCCAGGAGTAGGCTACTGCTTACGATAAGGTGTAGGGCTGGTGGTGGGTTTCCGTTCTGGGCTAGGGTTAGTGTTAGGTAACGGCAAGGCTTAGGGCACAGGTGAGGGTAGAGAAACGTGGGAGGGTCAGGCTACGTGCTGACGCATGGGTCAGTGCCAGCGTACGGGCCAGGAGTAGGCTACGGCATAGGGTAAGGTGTAGGGCTGGTGGTGGGTTTCCATTCGGGGCTAGGGTTAGGGTTAGGGAACGGCAAGGCTTAGGGCACAGGTGAGGGTACGGAAACGTGGGAGGGTCAGGCTACGTGCTGACACACGGGTCAGTGCCAGCGTACGGGCCAGGAGTAGGCTACGGCTTGGGGGTAAGGTGTAGGGCTGGTGGTGGGTTTCCGTTCCGAGCTAGGGTTAGGGTTAGGGAACGGCAAGGCTTAGGGTACAGGTGAGGGTACGGAAACGTTGGAGGGTCAGGCTAAGTGCTGACGCACGGGTCAGTGCCAGCGTACGGGCCAGGAGTAGGCTACGGCTTGGGCATAAGTTGTAGGGCTGGTGGTGGGTTTCCATTCTGGGCTAGTGTTAGGATTAGGGAACGGCAAGGCTTAGGGCACAGGTGAGTGTATGGAAACGTGGGAGGGTCAGGCTACGTGCTGACGCACAGGTCAGTGCCATGGTACGGGATAGGAGGAGGCAACGGCGTAGGGTAAGGTGTAGGCCTGGTGGTGGGTTTCCGTTCCGGGCTAGGGTTAGGGTTAGGGAACGGCAAGGATTACGGCACAGGTGAGGGTACGGAAACGTGGGAGGGTCAGGCTACGTGCTGACGCATGGGTCAGTTTCAGCGTACGGGCCAGGAGTAGGCTACGGCGTAGGATAAGGTGTAGGGCTGGTGGTGGATTTCTGTTCTGGGCTAGGGTTAGGGTTAGGTAACGGCAAGGCTTAGGGCACAGGAGATTGTATGGAAACGTGGGAGGGTCAGGCTACGTGCTGACGCATGGGTCAGTGCCAGCGTACGGTCCAGGAGTAGGCTACGGCTTGGGGGTAAGTTGTAGGGCTGGTGGTGTTTTCCCGTTCCGGGCTAGTGTTAGGGTGAGGGAACGGCAAGGCTTAGGGCACAGGTCAGGGTACGGAAATGTGGGAGGGTCAGGCTACGTGCTGACGCACGGGTCAGTGCCAGCGTACGGGCCAGGAGTAGACTACGGTGTAGGGTAAGGTGTAGGGCTGGTGGTGGGTTTCCGTTTGGGGCTAGGGTTAGGGTTTGGGGAACGGCAATGCTTAGGGCACAGGTGAGGGTACGGAAAAGTGGGAGGGTCAGGGTACGTGCTGACGCACGTGTCAGTGCCAGCGTACGGGCCAGGAGTAGGCTACGGCTTGGGGGTAAGGCGTAGGGCTGGTGGTGGGTTTCCGTTCAGGGCTAGGGTTAGGTTTAGGGAATGACAAGGCTTAGGGCACAGGTGAGGGTACAGCAACGTGGGAGTGTGAGAGTATGTGCTGATGCATGGGTCAGTTCCAGCGTACGGGCCAGGAGTAGGCTACGGCGTAGGGTAAGGTGTAGGCCTGGTGGTGGGTTTCCGTTCCGGGCTAGGGTTAGGGTTAGGGAACGGCAAGGATTAGGGCACAGGTGAGGGTACGGAAACGTGGGAGGGTCAGGCTACGTGCTGACGCATGGGTCAGTTCCAGCGTACGGGCCAGGAGTAGGCTACGGTGTAGGGTAAGGTGTAGGGCTGGTGGTGGATTTCTGTTCCGGGCTAGGGTTAGGGTTACGTAACGGCAAGGCTTAGGGCACAGGTGATTGTATGGAAACGTGGGAGGGTCAGGCTACGTGCTGACGCACGGGTCAGTGCCAGCGTACGGGCCAGGAGTAGGCTACGGCTTGGGGGTAAGGTGTAGGGCTGGTGGTGTTTTCACGTTCCGGGCTAGGTTTAGGGTTAGGGAACGGCAAGGCTTAGGGCACAGGTGAGGGTATGGAAATGTGGGAGGGTCAGGCTACGTGCTGACGCACGGGTCAGTGCCAGCATACGGGCCAGGAGTAGGCTACGGCTTGGGGTTAAGGTGTATGGCTGGTGGTGGGTTTCTGCTCCAGGCTAGGGTTAGGGTTAGGGAACGGGAAGTCTTATGGCACAGGTGAGGGTACGGAAATGTGGGAGGGTCAGGCTACGTGCTGACGCACGGGTCAGTGCCAGCGTACGGGTCAGGAATAGGCTACGGCGTAGGGAAATGTGTTTGGCTGGTGGTGGATTTCCGTTCCGAGCTAGGGTTAGGGTTAGGGAACGGCAAGGCTTAGGGCACAGGTGAGGGTACGGAAACGTGGGAGGGTCAGGCTACGTGCTGACGCACGAGTCAGTGCCAGCGTATGGGCCAGGAGTAGGCTACGGCGTACGGTAAGGTGTAGGGCTGGTGTTGGGTTTCCGTTCTGGGCTAGGGTTAGGGTTAGGGAACGGCAAGGCTTAGGGCACAGGTGAGGGTAGAGAAACGTGGGAGGGTCAGGCTACGTGCTGAAGCACGGGTCAGTGCCAGCGAACGGGCCAGGAGTAGGCTACGGCATAGGGTAAGGTGTAGGGCTGGTGGTGGGTTTCCATTCGGGGCTAGGGTTAGGGTTAGGGAACGGCAAGGCTTAGGGCACAGGTGAGGGTACGGAAACGTGGGAGGGTCAGGCTACGTGCTGACACACGGGTCAGTGCCAGCGTACGGGCCAGGAGTAGGCTACGGCTTGGGCATAAGTTGTAGGGCTGGTGGTGGGTTTCCATTCCGGGCTAGTGTTAGGGTTAGGGAACAGCAAGGCTTAGGGCACAGGTGAGTGTATGGAAACGTGGGAGGGTCAGGCTACGTGCTGAGGCACAGTTCAGTGCCATGGTACGGGACAGGAGGAGGCTACGGCGTAGGGTAAGGTGTAGGGCTGGTGGTGGGTTTCCGTTCTGGGCTAGGGTTAGGGTTAGGTAACGGCAAGGCTTAGGGCACAGGTGAGGGTAGAGAAACGTGGGAGGGTCAGGCTACGTGCTGACGCATGGGTCAGTGCCAGCGTACGGGCCAGGAGTAGGCTACGGCGTAGGGTAAGGTGTAGGGCTGGTGGTGGGTTTCCGTTCCGGGCTAGGGTTAGGGTTAGGGAACGGCAAGGCTTAGGGCACAGGTGAGGGTACGGAAACGTGGGAGGGTCAGGCTACGTGCTGACACACGGGTCAGTGCCAGAGTACGGGCCAGGATTAGGCTACGGCTTGGGGGTAAGATGTAGGGCTGGTGGTGGGTTTCCGTTCAGAGCTAGGGTTAGGGTTAGGGAACGGCAAGGCTTAGGGTACAGGTGAGGGTACGGAAACGTTGGAGGGTCAGGCTAAGTGCTGACGCACGGGTCAGTGCCAGCGTACGGGCCAGGAGTAGGCTACGGCGTAGGGTAAGGTGTAGGGCTGGTGGTGGGTTTCCGTTCCGGGCTAGGGTTAGGGTTAGGGAACGGCAAGGCTTAGGGCACAGGTGAGGGTACGGAAACGTGGGAGGGTCAGGCTACGTGCTGACACACGGGTCAGTGCCAGAGTACGGGCCAGGATTAGGCTACGGCTTGGGGGTAAGATGTAGGGCTGGTGGTGGGTTTCCGTTCAGAGCTAGGGTTAGGGTTAGGGAACGGCAAGGCTTAGGGTACAGGTGAGGGTACGGAAACGTTGGAGGGTCAGGCTAAGTGCTGACGCACGGGTCAGTGCCAGCGTACGGGCCAGGAGTAGGCTACGGCTTGGGCATAAGTTGTAGGGCTGGTGGTGGGTTTCGATTCCGGGCTAGGGTTAGGGTTAGGGAACGGCAAGGCTTGGGGCACAGGTGAGTGTTTGGAAACGTGGGAGGGTCAGGCTACGTGCTGACGCACAGGTCAGTGCCATGGTACGGGACAGGAGGAGGCTACGGCGTAGGGTAAGGTGTAGGCCTGGTGGTGGTTTTCCGTTCCGGGCTAGGGTTAGGGTTAGGGAACGGCAAGGATTAGGGCACAGGTGAGGGTACGGAAACGTGGGAGGGTCAGGCTACGTGCTGACGCATGGGTCAGTTCCAGCGTACGGGCCAGGAGTAGGCTACGGTGTAGGGTAAGGTGTAGGGCTGGTGGTGGATTTCTGTTCCGGGCTAGGGTTAGGGTTACGTAACGGCAAGGCTTAGGGCACAGGTGATTGTATGGAAACGTGGGAGGGTCAGGCTACGTGCTGACGCACGGGTCAGTGCCAGCGTACGGGCCAGGAGTAGGCTACGGCTTGGGGGTAAGGTGTAGGGCTGGTGGTGTTTTCCCGTTCCGTGCTAGGGTTAGGGTTAGGGAACGGCAAGGCTTAGGGCACAGGTGAGGGTATGGAAATGTGGGAGGGTCAGGCTACGTGCTGACGCACGGGTCAGTGCCAGCATACGGGCCAGGAGTAGGCTACGGCTTGGGGTTAAGGTGTATGGCTGGTGGTGGGTTTCTGCTCCGGGCTAGGGTTAGGGTTAGGGAACGGCAAGTCTTATGGCACAGGTGAGGGTACGGAAATGGGGGAGGGTCAGGCTACGTGCTGACGCACGGGTCAGTGCCAGCGTACGGGTCAGGAATAGGCTACGGCGTAGGGAAATGTGTTTGTCTGGTGGTGGATTTCCGTTCCGAGCTAGGGTTAGGGTTAGGGAACGGCAAGGCTTAGGGCACAGGTGAGGGTACGGAAACGTGGGAGGGTCAGGCTACGTGCTGACGCACGAGTCAGTGCCAGCGTATGGGCCAGGAGTAGGCTACGGCGTACGGTAAGGTGTAGGGCTGGTGGTGGGTTTCCGTTCTGGGCTAGGGTTAGGGTTAGGGAACGGCAAGGCTTAGGGCACAGGTGAGGGTAGAGAAACGTGGGAGGGTCAGGCTACGTGCTGACGCACGGGTCAGTGCCAGCGTACGGGCCAGGAGTAGGCTACGGCATAGGGTAAGATGTAGGGCTGGTGGTGGGTTTCCATTCGGGGCTAGGGTTAGGGTTAGGGAACGGCAAGGCTTAGGGCACAGGTGAGGGTACGGAAACGTGGGAGGGTCAGGCTACGTGCTGACACACGGGTCAGTGCCAGCGTACGGGCCAGGAGTAGGCTACGGCTTGGGCATAAGTTGTAGGGCTGGTGGTGGGTTTCCATTCCGGGCTAGTGTTAGGGTTAGGGAACGGCAAGGCTTAGGGCACAGGTGAGTATATGGAAACGTGGGAGGGTCAGGCTATGTGCTGACGCACAGGTCAGTGCCATGGTACGGGACAGGAGGAGGCTACGGCGTAGGGTAAGGTGTAGGCCTGCTGGTGGGTTTCCGTTCCAGGCTAGGGTTAGGGTTAGGGAACGGCAAGGATTAGGGCACAGGTGAGGGTACGGAAACGTGGGAGGGTCAGGCTACGTGCTGACGCATGGGTCAGTTCCAGCGTACGGGCCAGGAGTAGGCTACGGCGTAGGGTATGGTGTAGGGCTGGTGGTGGATATCTGTTCCGGGCTAGGGTTAGGGTTACGTAACGGCAAGGCTTAGGGCACAGGTGATTGTATGGAAACGTGAGAGGGTCTGGCTACGTGCTGACGCACGGGTCAGTGCCAGCGTACGGGCCAGGGGTAGGCTACGGCGTAGGGAAATTTGTTTGGCTGGTGGTGGATTTCGGTTCCGAGCTAGGGTTAGGGTTAGGGAACGGCAAGGCTTAGGGCACAGGTGAGGGTACGGAAACGTGGGAGGGTCAGGCTACGTGCTGACGCACGGGTCAGTTCCACCGTATGGGCCAGGAGTAGGCTACGGCGTACGGTAAGGTGTAAGGCTGGTGGTGGGTTTTCGTTCTGGGCTAGGGTTAGGGTTAGGGAACGGCAAGGCTTAGGGCACAGGTGAGGGTAGAGAAACGTGGGAGGGTCAGGCTACGTGCTGACGCACGGGTCAGTGCCAGCGTACGGGCCAGGAGTAGGCTACGGCATAGGGTAAGATGTAGGGCTGGTGGTGGGTTTCCATTCGGGGCTAGGGTTAGGGTTAGGGAACGGCAAGGCTTAGGGCACAGGTGAGGGTACGGAAACGTGGGAGGGTCAGGCTACGTGCTGACACACGGGTCAGTGCCAGCGTACGGGCCAGGAGTAGGCTACGGCTTGGGCATAAGTTGTAGGGCTGGTGGTGGGTTTCCATTCCGGGCTAGTGTTAGGGTTAGGGAACGGCAAGGCTTAGGGCACAGGTGAGTATATGGAAACGTGGGAGGGTCAGGCTATGTGCTGACGCACAGGTCAGTGCCATGGTACGGGACAGGAGGAGGCTACGGCGTAGGGTAAGGTGTAGGCCTGCTGGTGGGTTTCCGTTCCAGGCTAGGGTTAGGGTTAGGGAACGGCAAGGATTAGGGCACAGGTGAGGGTACGGAAACGTGGGAGGGTCAGGCTACGTGCTGACGCATGGGTCAGTTCCAGCGTACGGGCCAGGAGTAGGCTACAGCGTAGGGTATGGTGTAGGGCTGGTGGTGGATATCTGTTCCGGGCTAGGGTTAGGGTTACGTAACGGCAAGGCTTAGGGCACAGGTGATTGTATGGAAACGTGAGAGGGTCTGGCTACGTGCTGACGCACGGGTCAGTGCCAGCGTACGGGCCAGGGGTAGGCTACGGCGTAGGGAAATTTGTTTGGCTGGTGGTGGATTTCGGTTCCGAGCTAGGGTTAGGGTTAGGGAACGGCAAGGCTTAGGGCACAGGTGAGGGTACGGAAACGTGGGAGGGTCAGGCTACGTGCTGACGCACGGGTCAGTTCCACCGTATGGGCCAGGAGTAGGCTACGGCGTACGGTAAGGTGTAAGGCTGGTGGTGGGTTTTCGTTCTGGGCTAGGGTTAGGGTTAGGGAACGGCAAGGCTTAGGGCACAGGTGAGGGTACAGAAATGTGGGAGGGTCAGGCTACGGGCTGACGCACGTGTCAGTGCCAGCGTACGGGCCAGGAGTACGCTAAGGCGTAGGGTAAGGGGTAGGGCTGGTGGTGGTTTTCCATTCCGGTCTAGGGTTAGGGTTAGGGAGCGGCAAGGCTTAGGGCACAGGTGAGGGTACGGAAACGTGGGAGGTTCAGGCTACATGCTGACGGACGGGTCAGTGCCAGGATACGGGCCAGGAGTAGGCTACGGCTTGGGGGTAAGTTGTAGACCTGGTGGTGTGCTTCCGCTCCGGGCTAGGGTTAGGGTTAGGGAACGGCAAGTCTTACGGCACAGGTGAGGGTACGGAAATGTGGGAGGGTCAGGCTACGTGCTGACGCACGGGGCAGTGCCAGCGTACGGGTCAGGAATAGGCTACGGCGTAGGAAAATGTGTTTGGCTGGTGGTGGATTTCCGTTCCGAGCTACGGTTAGGGTTAGGGAACGGCAAGGCTTAGGGCACAGGTGAGGGTAGAGAAACGTGGGAGGGTCAGGCTACGTGCTGACGCACGGGTCAGTGCCAGCGTACGGGCCAGGAGTAGGCTACGGCGTAGGGTAATGTGTAGGGCTGGTGGTGGGTTTCCGTTCGGGGCTAGGGTTAGGGTTAGGGAACGGCAAGGCTTAGGGCACAGGTGAGGGTACGGAAACGTGGGAGGGTCAGGCTACGTGCTGACACACGGGTCAGTGCCAGCGTACGGGCCAGGAGTAGGCTACGGCTTGGGGGTAAGGCGTAGGGCTGGTGGTGGGTTTCCGTTCAGAGCTAGGGTTAGGGTTAGGGAACGGCAAGGCTTAGGGTACAGGTGAGGGTACGGAAACGTTGGAGGGTCAGGCTAAGTGCAGACGCACGGGTCAGTGCCAGCGTACGGGCCAGGAGTAGGCTACGGATTGGGCATAAGTTGTAGGGCTGGTGGTGGGTTTCCATTCCGGGCTAGGGTTAGGGTTAGGGAACGGCAAGGCTTAGGGCTCAGGTGAGTGTATGGAAACGTGGGAGGGTCAGGCTACGTGCTGACGCACAGGTCAGTGCCGTGGTACGGGACAGGAGGTGGCTACGGCGTAGTGTAAGGTGTAGGCCTGGTGGTGGGTTTCTGTTCCGGGCTAGGGTTAGGGTTAGGGAACGGCAAGGATTACGGCACAGGTGAGGGTACGGAAACGTGGGAGGGTCAGGCTACGTGCTGACGCATGGGTCAGTTCCAGCGTACGGGCCAGGAGTAGGATACGGCGTAGGGTAAGGTGTAGGGCTGGTGGTGGATTTCTGTTCCGGGCTAGGGTTAGGGTTAGGTAACGGCAAGGCTTAGGGCACAGGTGATTGTATGGAAACGTGGGAGGGTCAGGCTACGTGCTGACGCACGGGTCAGTGCCAGCGTACGGGCCAGGAGTAGGCTACGGCTTGGGGGTAAGGTGTAGGGCTGGTGGTGTTTTCCCGTTCCGGGCTAGGGTTAGGGTTAGGGAACGGCAAGGCTTAGGGCACAGGTGAGGGTACGGAAATGTGGGAGGGTCAGGCTACGTGCTGACGCACGGGTCAGTGCCAGCATACGGGCCATGAGTAAGCTACATCTTGGGGTTAAGTTGTAGGGCTGGTGGTGGGTTTCCGCTCCGGGCTAGGGTTAGGGTTAGGGAACGGCAAGTCTTATGGCACAGGTGAGGGTACGGAAATGTGGGAGGGTCAGGCTACGTGCTGACGCACGGGTCAGTGCCAGCGTACGGGTCAGGAATTGGCTACGGCGTAGGGAAATGTGTTTGGCTGGTGGTGGATTTCCGTTCCGAGCTAGGGTTAGGGTTAGGGAACGGCAAGGCTTAGGGCACAGGTGAGGGTACGGAAACGTGGGAGGGTCAGGCTACGTGCTGACGCACGGGTCAGTGCTAGCGTATGGGCCAGGAGTAGGCTACTGATTACGGTAAGGTGTAGGGCTGGTGGTGGGTTTCCGTTCTGGGCTAGGGTTAGTGTTAGGTAACGGCAAGGCTTAGGGCACAGGTGAGGGTAGAGAAACGTGGGAGGGTCAGGCTACGTGCTGACGCACGGGTCAGTGACAGCGTACGGGCCAGGAGTAGGCTACGGCATAGGGTAAGGTGTAGGGCTGGTGGTGGGTTTCCGTTCGGGGCTAGGGTTAGGGTTAGGGAACGGCAAGGCTTAGGGCACAGGTGAGGGTACGGAAACGTGGGAGGGTCAGGCTACGTGCTGACGCACGGGTCAGTGCTAGCGTATGGGCCAGGAGTAGGCTACTGCTTACGATAAGGTGTAGGGCTGGTGGTGGGTTTCCGTTCTGGGCTAGGGTTAGTGTTAGGTAACGGCAAGGCTTAGGGCACAGGTGAGGGTAGAGAAACGTGGGAGGGTCAGGCTACGTGCTGACGCACGGGTCAGTGCCAGCGTACGGGCCAGGAGTAGGCTACGGCATAGGGTAAGGTGTAGGGCTGGTGGTGGGTTTCCATTCGGGGCTAGGGTTAGGGTTAGGGAACGGCAAGGCTTAGGGCACAGGTGAGGGTACGGAAACGTGGGAGGGTCAGGCTACGTGCTGACACACGGGTCAGTGCCAGCGTACGGGCCAGGAGTAGGCTACGGCTTGGGGGTAAGGTGTAGGGCTGGTGGTGGGTTTCCGTTCCGAGCTAGGTTTAGGGTTAGGGAACGGCAAGGCTTAGGGTACAGGTGAGGGTACGGAAACGTTGGAGGGTCAGGCTAAGTGCTGACGCACGGGTCAGTGCCAGCGTACGGGCCAGGAGTAGGCTACGGCTTGGGCATAAGTTGTAGGGCTGGTGGTGGGTTTCCATTCCGGGCTAGTGTTAGGGTTAGGGAACGGCAAGGCTTAGGGCACAGGTGAGTGTATGGAAACGTGGGAGGGTCAGGCTACGTGCTGACGCACAGGTCAGTGCCATGGTACGGGATAGGAGGAGGCAACGGCGTAGGGTAAGGTGTAGGCCTGGTGGTGGGTTTCCGTTCCGGGCTAGGGTTAGGGTTAGGGAACGGCAAGGATTACGGCACAGGTGAGGGTACGGAAACGTGGGAGGGTCAGGCTACGTGCTGACGCATGGGTCAGTTTCAGCGTACGGGCCAGGAGTAGGCTACGGCGTAGGATAAGGTGTAGGGCTGGTGGTGGATTTCTGTTCTGGGCTAGGGTTAGGGTTAGGTAACGGCAAGGCTTAGGGCACAGGTGATTGTATGGAAACGTGGGAGGGTCAGGCTACGTGCTGACGCATGGGTCAGTGCCAGCGTATGGTCCAGGAGTAGGCTACGGCTTGGGGGTAAGTTGTAGGGCTGGTGGTGTTTTCCCGTTCCGGGCTAGTGTTAGGGTGAGGGAACGGCAAGGCTTAGGGCACAGGTCAGGGTACGGAAATGTGGGAGGGTCAGGCTACGTGCTGACGCACGGGTCAGTGCCAGCGTACGGGCCAGGTGTAGACTACGGTGTAGGGTAAGGTGTAGGGCTGGTGGTGGGTTTCCGTTTGGGGCTAGGGTTAGGGTTTGGGGAACGGCAATGCTTAGGGCACAGGTGAGGGTACGGAAAAGTGGGAGGGTCAGGGTACGTGCTGACGCACGTGTCAGTGCCAGCGTACGGGCCAGGAGTAGGCTACGGCTTGGGGGTAAGGCGTAGGGCTGGTGGTGGGTTTCCGTTCAGGGCCAGGGTTAGGTTTAGGGAATGACAAGGCTTAGGGCACAGGTGAGGGTACAGAAACGTGGGAGGGTGAGAGTATGTGCTGATGCATGGGTCAGTTCCAGCGTACGGGCCAGGAGTAGGCTACGGCGTAGGGTAAGGTGTAGGCCTGGTGGTGGGTTTCCGTTCCGGGCTAGGGTTAGGGTTAGGGAACGGCAAGGATTAGGGCACAGGTGAGGGTACGGAAACGTGGGAGGGTCAGGCTACGTGCTGACGCATGGGTCAGTTCCAGCGTACGGGCCAGGAGTAGGCTACGGCGTAGGATAAGGTGTAGGGCTGGTGGTGGATTTCTGTTCTGGGCTAGGGTTAGGGTTAGGTAACGGCAAGGCTTAGGGCACAGGTGATTGTATGGAAACGTGGGAGAGTCAGGCTACGTGCTGACGCACGGGTCAGTGCCAGCGTACGGTCCAGGAGTAGGCTACGGCTTGGGGGTAAGTTGTAGGGCTGGTGGTGTTTTCCCGTTCCGGGCTAGTGTTAGGGTGAGGGAACGGCAAGGCTTAGGGCACAGGTCAGGGTACGGAAATGTGGGAGGGTCAGGCTACGTGCTGACGCACGGGTCAGTGCCAGCGTACGGGCCAGGAGTAGACTACGGTGTAGGTTAAGGTGTAGGGCTGGTGGTGGGTTTCCATTTGGGGCTAGGGTTAGGGTTGGGGAACGGCAATGCTTAGGGCACAGGTGAGGGTACGGAAAAGTGGGAGGGTCAGGGTACGTGCTGACGCACGGGTCAGTGCCAGCGTACGGGCCAGGAGTAGGCTACGGCGTAGGGTAAGGGGTAGGGCTGGTGGTGGGTTTCCGTTCTGGGCTAGTGTTAGGGTTAGGGAACGGCAAAGCTTAGGGCACAGGTGAGGGTACGGAAACGTGGGAGGGTCAGGCTACGTGCTGAAGCACGGGTCGTTGCCAGCCTACGGGCCAGTTGTAGGCTACAGCGTAGGGTAAGGTGTAGGGCTGGTGGCGGGTTTCCTTTCCGGGCTAGGGTTAGGGTTAGAGAACGGCAAGGCTTAGGGCACAGGTGATGGTACGGAAACGTGGGAGGGTCAGGCTATGTCCTTATGCACGTGTTACTGCCAGCGTACAGGCCAGGAGTAGGCTACAGCGTACGGAGATGTGTTGGGCTGGTGGTGGGTTTTCGTTCCGAGCTAGGGTTAGGGTTAGGGAACGGCAAGTTGTAGGGCACATGTGAGTGTACAGAAACGTGGGAGGGTCAGGCTACATGCTGACGCACAGGTCAGTGCCAGCGTACGGGCCAGGAGTAGGCTACGGTGTAGGGTAAGGGGTAGGGATGGTGGTGGGTTTCCGTTCCGGGCTAGGGTTAGGGTTAGGGAACGGCAAGGCTTAGGGCACAGGTGAGGGTACGGAAACGTGGGAGGGTCAGGCTACGTGCTGACACACGGGTCAGTGACAGCGTACGGGCCAGGAGTAGGCTACGGCGTAGGGTAAGGGGTAGGGATGGTGGTGGGTTTCCGTTCCGGGCTAGGGTTAGGGTTAGGGAACGGCAAGGCTTAGGGCACAGGTGAGGGTACGGAAACGTAGGAGGGTCAGGCTACGTGCTGACGCACGGGTCAGTGCCAGCGTACGGGCCAGGAGTAGGCTACGGCGCAAGGTAAGGTGTAGGGCTGGTAGAGGGTTTCTTTTCCGGGGTAGGGATAGGGTTAGGGAACGGCAAGGCTTAGGGCACAGGTGAGGGTACGGAAACGTGGGAGGGTCAGGCTATGTGCTGATGCACGTGTCACTGCCAGCATACAGGCCAAGAGTAGGCTACAGCGTAGGGAGATGTGTTGGGCTGGTGGTGGGTTTTCGTTCCGAGCTAGGGTTAGGGTTAGGGAATGGCAAGTCTTAGGGCACAGGTGAGTGTACGGAAATGTGGCAGGCTCAGGCTACGTGCTGACGCACGTGTCAGTGCCAGCGTACGGGCCATGATTACGCTAAGGCGTAGGGTAAGGGGTAGGGCTGGTGTTGGGTTTCCGTTTAGGGCTAGGGTTAGGGTTAGGGAACGGCAAGGCTTAGGGCACAGGTGAGGGTACGGAAACGTGGGAGGGTCAGGCTACGTGCTGACGCACGGGTCAGTGCCAGCGTACGGGCCAGGAGTAGGCTACGGCTTGGGGGTAAGGTGTAGGGCTGGTGGAGTGTTTCCGCTCCGGGCTAGGGTTAGGGTTAGGGAACGGCAAGTCTTATGGCACAGGTGAGGGTACGGAAATGTGGGAGGGTCAGGCTACGTGCTGATGCACGTGTGAGTGCCAGCGTACGGGTCAGGAGTAGGCTACGGCGTAGGGAAATGTGTTTGGCTGGTGGTGGATTTCCGTTCCGAGCTAGGGTTAGGGTTAGTGAACGGCAAGGCTTAGGGCACAGGTGAGGGTACGGAAACGTGGGAGGGTCAGGCTACGTGCTGACGCACGGGTCAGTTCCAGCGTACGGGCCAGGAGTAGGCTACGGCTTGGGGGTAAGTTGTAGGGCTTGTGGTGTGTTTCCGCTCCGGGCTAGGGTTAGGGTTAGGGAATGGCAAGTCTTATGGCACAGGTGAGGATACGGAAATGTGGGAGGGTCAGGCTACGTGCTGACGCACGGGTCAGTGCCAGCGTACGGGTCAGGAATAGGCTACGGCGTAGGAAAATGTGTTTGTCTGGTGGTGGATTTCCGTTCCGAGCTAGGGTTAGGGTTAGGGAACGGCAAGGCTTAGGGCACAGGTGAGGGTACGGAAACGTGGGAGGGTCAGGCTACGTGCTGACTCACGGGTCAGTGCCAGCGTATGGGCCAGGAGTAGGCTACGGCGTACGGTAAGGTGTAGGGCTGGTGGTGGGTTTCCGTTCTGGGCTAGGGTTAGGGTTAGGTAACGGCAAGGCTTAGGGCACAGGTGAGGGTAGAGAAACGTGGGAGGGTCAGGCTACGTGCTGACGCACGGGTCAGTGCCAGCGTACGGGCCAGGAGTAGGCTACGGTGTAGGGTAAGGTGTAGGGCTGGTGGTGGGTTTCCGTTCGGGGCTAGGGTTAGGGTTAGGGAACGGCAAGGCTTAGGTTACAGGTGAGGGTACGGAAACGTGGGAGGGTCAGGCTACCTGCTGACACACGGTTCAGTGCCAGCGTATGGGCCAGGAGTAGGCTACGGCTTGGGGGTAAGGCGTAAGGCTGGTGGTGGGTTTCCGTTCCGAGCTAGGGTTAGGGTTAGGGAACGGCAAGGCTTAGGGTACAGGTGAGGGTACGGAAACGTTGGAGGGACAGGCTAAGTGCTGACGCACGGGTCAGTGACAGCGTACGGGCCAGGAGTAGGCTACGGCTTGGGCATAAGTTGTAGGGCTGGTGGTGGGTTTCCATTCCGGGCTAGGGTTAGGGTTAGGGAACGGCAAGCCTTAGGGCACAGGTGAGTGTATGGAAACGTGGGAGGGTCAGGCTACGTGCTGACGCATGGGTCAGTTCCAGCGTACGGGCCAGGATTAGGCTACGGCGTAGGGTAAGGTGTAGGGCTTGTGGTGGATTTCTGTTCCGAGCTAGGGTTAGGGTTACATAACGGCAAGGCTTAGGGCACAGGTGATTGTATGGAAACGTGGGAGGGTTAGGCTACGTGCTGACGCACGGGTCAGTGCCAGCGTACGGGCCAGGAGTAGGCTACGGCTTGGGGGTAAGGTGTAGGGCTGGTGGTGTTTTCCCGTTCCGTGCTAGGGTTAGGGTTAGGGAACGGCAAGGCTTAGGGCACAGGTGAGGGTACGGAAATGTGGGAGGGTCAGGCTACGTGCTGACGCACGGGTCAGTGCCCGCATACGGGCCAGGAGTAGGCTACGGCTTGGGGTTAAGGTGTAGGGCTGGTGGTGGGTTTCCGCTCCGGGCTAGGGTTAGGGTTAGGGAACGGCAAGTCTTATGGCACAGGTCAGGGTACGGAAATGTGGGAGGGTCAGGCTATGTGCTGACGCACGCGTCAGTGCCAGCGTATGGGCCAGGAGTAGACTACGGTGTAGGGTAAGGTGTAGGGCTGGTGGTGGGTTTCCTTTTCGGGCTAGGGTTAGGGTTGGGGAACGGCAATGCTTAGGGCACAGGTGAGGGTACGGAAAAGTGGGAGGGTCAGGCTACGTGCTCATGCACGGTTCAGTGCCAGCGTACGGGCCAGGAGTAGGCTACGGTGTAGGGTAAGGGGTAGGGCTGGTGGTGGGTTTCCGTTCTGGGCTAGGGTTAGGGTTAGGGAACGGCAAAGCTTAGGGCACAGGTGAGGGTACGGAAACGTGGGCGGGTCAGGCTACGTGCTGACGCACGGGTCGTTGCCAGCCTACGGGCCAGTTGTAGGCTACAGCGTAGGGTAATGTGTAGGGCTGGTGGTGGGTTTCCTTTCCGGGCTAGGGTTAGGGTTAGAGAACGGCAAGGCTTAGGGCACAGGTGAGGGTACGGAAACGTGGGAGGGTCAGGCTATGTGCTGATGCACGTGTCACTGCCAGCATACAGGCCAGGAGTAGGCTACCGCGTAGGGAGATGTGTTGGGCTGGTGGTGGGTTTTCGTTCCGAGCTAGGGTTAGGGTTAGGGAACGGCAAGTCTTAGGGCACAGATGAGTGTATGGAAATGTGGGAGGCTCAGGCTATGTGCTGACGCACGTGTCAGTGCCAGCGTACGGGCCATGATTACGCTAAGGTGTAGGGTAAGGGGTAGGGCTGGTGTTGGGTTTCCGTTCCGGGCTAGGGTTAGGGTTAGGGAACGGCAAGGCTTAGGGCACAGGTGAGGGTACGGAAACGTGGGAGGGTCAGGCTACGTGCTGACGCACAGGTCAGTGCCAGCGTACGAGCCAGGAGTAGGCTACGGCTTGGGGGTAAGGTGTAGGGCTGGTGGTGTGTTTCCGCTCCGGGCTATGGTTAGGGTTAGGGAACGGCAAGTCTTATGGCACAGGTGAGGGTACGGAAATGTGGGAGGGTCAGGCTACGTGCTGACGCACGTGTGAGTGCCAGCGTACGGGTCAGGAGGAGGCTACGGCGTAGGGAAATGTGTTTGGCTGGTGGTGGATATCCGTTCCGAGCTAGGGTTAGGCTTAGGGAACGGCAAGGCTTAGGGCACAGGTGATGGTACGGAAACGTGGGAGGGTCAGGCTACGTGCTGACTCACGGGTCAGTTCCAGCGTATGGGCCAGGAGTAGGCTACGGCGTACGGTAAGGTGTAAGGCTGGTGGTGGGTTTTCGTTCTGGGCTAGGGTTAGGGTTAGGGAACTGCAAGGCTTAGGGCACAGGTGAGGGTACAGAAATGTGGGAGGGTCAGGCTACGTGCTGACGCACGTGTCAGTGCCAGCGTACGGGCCAGGAGTACGCTAAGGTGTAGGGTAAGGGGTAGGGCTGGTGGTGGATTTCCATTCCGGTCTAGGGTTAGGGTTAGGGAGCGGCAAGGCTTAGGGCACAGGTGAGGGTACGGAAACGTGGGAGGGTCAGGCTACATGCTGACGCACGGGTCAGTGCCAGCATACGGGCCAGGAGTAGGCTACGGCTTGGGGGTAAGGTGTAGGGCTGGTGGTGTGTTTCCGCTCCAGGCTAGGGTTAGGGTTAGGGAACGGCAAGTCTTATGGCACAGGTGAGGGTACGGAAATGTGGGAGGGTCAGGCTACGTGCTGATGCACGTGTCAGTGCCAGCGTACGGGTCAGGAATAGGCTACGGCGTAGGAAAATGTGTTTGTCTGGTGGTGGATTTCCGTTCCGAGCTAGGGTTAGGGTTAGGGAACGGCAAGGCTTAGGGCACAGGTGAGGGTACGGAAACCTGGGAGGGTCAGGCTACGTGCTGACGCACGGGTCAGTGCCAACGTATGGGCCAGGAGTAGGCTACGGCGTACGGTAAGGTGTAGGGCTGGTGGTGGGTTTCCGTTCTGGGCTAGGGTTAGGGTTAGGGAACGGCAAGGCTTAGGGCACAGGTGAGGGTAGAGAAACGTGGGAAGGTCAGCCTACGTGCTGACGCACGGGTCAGTGCCAGCGTACGGGCCAGGAGTAGGCTACGGCGTAGGGTAAGGTGTAGGGCTGGTGGTGGGTTTCCATTCGGGGCTAGGGTTAGGGTTAGGGAACGGCAAGGCTTAGGGCACAGGTGAGGGTACGGAAACGTGGGAGGGTCAGGCTACGTGCTGACGCATGGGTCAGTGCCAGCGTACGGGCCAGGAGTAGGCTATGGCTTGGGGGTAAGTTGTAGGGCTGGTGGTGGGTTTGCGTTCCGAGCTAGGGTTAGGGTTAGGGAACGGCAAGGCTTAGGGTACAGGTGAGGGTACGGAAACGTTGGAGGGTCAGGCTAAGTGCTGACGCACGGGTCAGTGCCAGCGTACGGGCCAGGAGTAGGCTACGGCTTGGGCATAAGTTGTAGGGCTTGTGGTGTGTTTCCATTCCGGGCTAGGGTTAGGGTTAGGGAACGGCAAGGCTTAGGGCACAGGTGAGTGTATGGAAACGTGGGAGGGTCAGGCTACGTGCTGGCGCACATGTCAGTGCCATGGTACGGGACAGGAGGAGGCTACGGCGTAGGGTAAGGTGTAGGCCTGGTGGTGGGTTTCCGTTCCGGACTAGGGTTAGGGTTACGTAACGGCAAGGCTTAGGGCACAGGTGAGGGTATGGAAACGTGGGAGGGTCAGGCTAGGTGCTGACGCATGGGTCAGTTCCAGCGTACGGGCCAGGAGTAGGCTACGGCGTAGGGTATGGTGTAGGGCTGGTGGTGGATTTCTGTTCCGGGCTAGGGTTAGGGTTACGTAACGGCAAGGCTTAGGGCACAGGTGATTGTATGGAAACGTGGGAGGGTCAGGCTACGTGCTGACGCACGGGTCAGTGCCAGCGTACGGGCCAGGAGTAGGCTACGGCGTAGGGAAATGTGTTTGGCTGGTGGTGGATTTCCGTTCCGAGCTAGGGTTAGGGTTAGGGAACGGCAAGGCTTAGGGCACAGGTGAGGGTACGGAAACGTGGGAGGGTCAGGCTACGTGCTGACGCACGGGTCAGTTCCACCGTATGGGCCAGGAGTAGGCTACGGCGTACGGTAAGGTGTAAGGCTGGTGGTGGGTTTTCGTTCTGGGCTAGGGTTAGGGTTAGGGAACGGCAAGGCTTAGGGCACAGGTGAGGGTACAGAAATGTGGGAGGGTCAGGCTACGTGCTGACGCACGTGTCAGTGCCAGCGTACGGGCCAGGAGTACGCTAAGGCGTAGGGTAAGGTGTAGGGCTGGTGGTGGTTTTCCTTTCCGGTCTAGGGTTAGGGTTAGGGAGCGGCAAGGTTTAGGGCACAGGTGAGGGTACGGAAACGTGGGAGGTTCAGGCTACATGCTGACGCATGGGTCAGTGCCAGCATACGGGCCAGGAGTAGGCTACGGCTTGGGGGTAAGGTGTAGACCTGGTGGTGTGTTTCCGCTCTGGGCTAGGGTTAGGGTTAGGGAACGGCAAGTCTTACGGCACAGGTGAGGGTACGGAAATGTGGGAGGGTCACGCTACGTGCTGACGCACAGGTCAGTGCCATGGTACGGGACAGGAGGAGGCTACGGCGTAGGGTAAGGTGTAGGGCTGGTGGTGGGTTTCCGTTCAGGTCTAGGGTTAGGTTTAGGGAATGACAAGGCTTAGGGCACAGGTGAGGGTACAGAAACGTGGGAGGGTGAGAGTATGTGCTGATGCATGGGTCAGTTCCAGCGTACGGGCCAGGAGTAGGCTACGGCGTAGGGTAAGGTGTACGCCTGGTGGTGGGTTTCCGTTCCGGGCTAGGGTTAGGGTTAGGGAACGGCAAGGATTAGGGCACAGGTGAGGGTACGGAAACATGGGAGGGTCAGGCTACGTGCTGACGCATGGGTCAGTTCCAGCGTACGGGCCAGGAGTAGGCTACGGCGTAGGATAAGGTGTAGGGCTGGTGGTGGATTTCTGTTCTGGGCTAGGGTTAGGGTTAGGTAACGGCAAGGCTTAGGGCACAGGTGATTGTATGGAAACGTGGGAGGGTCAGGCTACGTGCTGACGCATGGGTCAGTGCCAGCGTACGGTCCAGGAGTAGGCTACGGCTTGGGGGTAAGTTGTAGGGCTGGTGGTGTTTTCCCGTTCCGGGCTAGTGTTAGGGTGAGGGAACGGCAAGGCTTAGGGCACAGGTCAAGGTACGGAAATGTGGGAGTGTCAGGCTACGTGCTGACGCACGGGTCAGTGCCAGCGTACGGGCCAGGAGTAGACTACGGTGTAGGGTAAGGTGTAGGGCTGGTGGTGGGTTTCCGTTCGGGGCTAGGGTTAGGGTTGGGGAACGGCAATGCTTAGGGCACAGGTGAGGGTACGGAAAAGTGGGAGGGTCAGGGTACGTGCTGACGCACGGGTCAGTGCCAGCGTACGGGCCAGGAGTAGGCTACGGCGTAGGGTAAGGGGTAGGGCTGGTGGTGGGTTTCCGTTCTGGGCTAGTGTTAGGGTTAGGGAACGGCAAAGCTTAGGGCACAGGTGAGGGTACGGAAACGTGGGAGGGTCAGGCTACGTGCTGACGCACGGGTCGTTGCCAGCCTACGGGCCAGTTGTAGGCTACAGCGTAGGGTAAGGTGTAGGGCTGGTGGTGGGTTTCCTTTCCGGGCTAGGGTTAGGGTTAGAGAACGGCAAGGCTTAGGGCACAGGTGATGGTACGGAAACGTGGGAGGGTCAGGCTATGTCCTTATGCACGTGTTACTGCCAGCGTACAGGCCAGGAGTAGGCTACAGCGTACGGAGATGTGTTGGGCTGGTGGTGGGTTTTCGTTCCGAGCTAGGGTTAGGGTTAGGGAACGGCAAGTCGTAGGGCACATGTGAGTGTACAGAAACGTGGGAGGGTCAGGCTACATGCTGACGCACAGGTCAGTGCCAGCGTACGGGCCAGGAGTAGGCTACGGCGTAGGGTAAGGGGTAGGGATGGTGGTGGGTTTCCGTTTGGGCTAGGGTTAGGGTTAGGGAACGGCAAGGCTTAGGGCACAGGTGAGGGTACGGAAACGTGGGAGGGTCAGGCTACGTGCTGACACACGGGTCAGTGACAGCGTACGGGCCAGGAGTAGGCTACGGCGTAGGGTAAGGGGTAGGGATGGTGGTGGGTTTCCGTTCCGGGCTAGGGTTAGGGTTAGGGAACGGCAAGGCTTAGGGCACAGGTGAGGGTACGGAAACGTGGGAGGGTCAGGCTACGTGCTGACGCACGGGTCAGTGCCAGCGTACGGGCCAGGAGTAGGCTACGGCGCAAGGTAAGGTGTAGGGCTTGTAGAGGGTTTCTTTTCCGGGGTAGGGATAGGGTTAGGGAACGGCAAGGCTTAGGGCACAGGTGAGGGTACGGAAACGTGGGAGGGTCAGGCTATGTGCTGATGCACGTGTCACTGCCAGCATACAGGCCAAGAGTAGGCTACAGCGTAGGGAGATGTGTTGGGCTGGTGGTGGGTTTTCGTTCCGAGCTAGGGTTAGGGTTAGGGAATGGCAAGTCTTAGGGCACAGGTGAGTGTACGGAAATGTGGGAGGCTCAGGCTACGTGCTGACGCACGTGTCAGTGCCAGCGTACGGGCCATGATTACGCTAAGGCGTAGGGTAAGGGGTAGGGCTGGTGTTGGGTTTCCCATTCGGGCTAGGGTTAGGGTTAGGGAACGGTAAGGCTTAGGGCACAGGTGAGGGTACGGAAACGTGGGAGGGTCAGGCTACGTGCTGACGCACAGGTCAGTGCCATGGTACGGGACAGGAGGAGGCTACGGCGTAGGGTAAGGTGTAGGCCTGGTGGTGGATTTCTGTTCCGGGCTAGGGTTAGGGTTACGTAACGGCAAGGCTTAGGGCACAGGTGATTGTATGGAAACGTGGGAGGGTCAGGCTACGTGCTGACGCACGGGTCAGTGCCAGCGTACGGGCCAGGAGTAGGCTACGGCTTGGGGGTAAGGTGTAGGGCTGGTGGTGTTTTCCCGTTCCGGGCTAGGGTTAGGGTTAGGGAACGGCAAGGCTTAGGGCACAGGTGAGGGTACGGAAATGTGGGAGGGTCAGGCTACGTGCTGACGCACGGGTCAGTGCCAGCATACGGGCCATGAGTAAGCTACGTCTTGGGGTTAAGGTGTAGGGCTGGTGGTGGGTTTCCGCTCCGGGCTAGGGTTAGGGTTAGGGAACGGCAAGTCTTATGGCACAGGTGAGGGTACGGAAATGTGGGAGGGTCAGGCTACGTGCTGACGCACGGGTCAGTGCCAGCGTACGGGTCAGGAATTGGCTACGGCGTAGGGAAATGTGTTTGGCTGGTGCTGGATTTCTGTTCTGAGCTAGGGTTAGGGTTAGGGAACGGCAAGGCTTAGGGCACAGGTGAGGGTACGGAAACGTTGGAGGGTCAGGCTACGTGCTGACGCACGGGTCAGTGCTAGCGTATGGGCCAGGAGTAGGCTACTGCGTACGGTAAGGTGTAGGGCTGGTGGTGGGTTTCCGTTCTGGGCTAGGGTTAGTGTTAGGTAACGGCAAGGCTTAGGGCACAGGTGAGGGTAGAGAAACGTGGGAGGGTCAGGCTACGTGCTGACGCACGGGTCAGTGCCAGCGTACGGGCCAGGAGTAGGCTACGGCATAGGGTAAGGTGTAGGGCTGGTGGTGGGTTTCCGTTCGGGGCTAGGGTTAGGGTTAGGGAACGGCAAGGTTTAGGGCACAGGTGAGGGTACGGAAACGTGGGAGGGTCAGGCTACGTGCTGACGCACGGGTCAGTGCTAGCGTATGGGCCAGGAGTAGGCTACTGCGTACGGTAAGGTGTAGGGCTGGTGGTGGGTTTCCGTTCTGGGCTAGGGTTAGTGTTAGGTAACGGCAAGGCTTAGGGCACAGGTGAGGGTAGAGAAACGTGGGAGGGTCAGGCTACGTGCTGACGCACGGGTCAGTGCCAGCGTACGGGCCAGGAGTAGGCTACGGCATAGGGTAAGGTGTAGGGCTGGTGGTGGGTTTCCATTCGGGGCTAGGGTTAGGGTTAGGGAACGGCAAGGCTTAGGGCACAGGTGAGGGTACGGAAACGTGGGAGGGTCAGGCTACGTGCTGACACACGGGTCAGTGCCAGCGTACGGGCCAGGAGTAGGCTACGGCTTGGGGGTAAGGTGTAGGGCTGGTGGTGGGTTTCCGTTCCGAGCTAGGGTTAGGGTTAGGGAACGGCAAGGCTTAGGGTACAGGTGAGGGTACGGAAACGTTGGAGGGTCAGGCTAAGTGCTGACGCACGGGTCAGTGCCAGCGTATGGGCCAGGAGTAGGCTACGGCTTGGGGATAAGTTGTAGGGCTGGTGGTGGGTTTCCATTCCGGGCTAGTGTTAGGGTTAGGGGATGGCAAGGCTTAGGGCACAGGTGAGTGTATGGAAACGTGGGAGGGTCAGGCTACGTGCTGACGCACAGGTCAGTGCCATGGTACGGGATAGGAGGAGGCAACGGCGTAGGGTAAGGTGTAGGCCTGGTGGTGGGTTTCCGTTCCGGGCTAGGGTTAGGTTTAGGGAACGGCAAGGATTAGGGCACAGGTGAGGGTACGGAAACGTGGGAGGGTCAGGCTACGTGCTGACGCATGGGTCAGTTCCAGCGTACGGGCCAGGAGTAGGCTACGGCGTAGGATAAGGTGTAGCGCTGGTGGTGGGTTTCCATTTGGGGCTAGGGTTAGGGTTGGGGAACGGCAATGCTTAGGGCACAGGTGAGGGTACGGAAAAGTGGGAGGGTCAGGGTACGTGCTGACGCACGGGTCAGTGCCAGCGTACGGGCCAGGAGTAGGCTACGGCGTAGGGTAAGGGGTAGGGCTGGTGGTGGGTTTCCGTTCTGGGCTAGTGTTAGGGTTAGGGAACGGCAAAGCTTAGGGCACAGGTGAGGGTACGGAAACGTGGGAGGGTCAGGCTACGTGCTGACGCACGGGTCGTTGCCAGCCTACGGGCCAGTTGTAGGCTACAGCGTAGGGTAAGGTGTAGGGCTGGTGGTGGGTTTCCTTTCCGGGCTAGGGTTAGGGTTAGAGAACGGCAAGGCTTAGGGCACAGGTGATGGTACGGAAACGTGGGAGGGTCAGGCTATGTCCTTATGCACGTGTTACTGCCAGCGTACAGGCCAGGAGTAGGCTACAGCGTACGGAGATGTGTTGGGCTGGTGGTGGGTTTTCGTTCCGAGCTAGGGTTAGGGTTAGGGAACGGCAAGTTGTAGGGCACATGTGAGTGTACAGAAACGTGGGAGGGTCAGGCTACATGCTGACGCACAGGTCAGTGCCAGCGTACGGGCCAGGAGTAGGCTACGGTGTAGGGTAAGGGGTAGGGATGGTGGTGGGTTTCCGTTCCGGGCTAGGGTTAGGGTTAGGGAACGGCAAGGCTTAGGGCACAGGTGAGGGTACGGAAACGTGGGAGGGTCAGGCTACGTGCTGACACACGGGTCAGTGACAGCGTACGGGCCAGGAGTAGGCTACGGCGTAGGGTAAGGGGTAGGGATGGTGGTGGGTTTCCGTTCCGGGCTAGGGTTAGGGTTAGGGAACGGCAAGGCTTAGGGCACAGGTGAGGGTACGGAAACGTAGGAGGGTCAGGCTACGTGCTGACGCACGGGTCAGTGCCAGCGTACGGGCCAGGAGTAGGCTACGGCGCAAGGTAAGGTGTAGGGCTGGTAGAGGGTTTCTTTTCCGGGGTAGGGATAGGGTTAGGGAACGGCAAGGCTTAGGGCACAGGTGAGGGTACGGAAACGTGGGAGGGTCAGGCTATGTGCTGATGCACGTGTCACTGCCAGCATACAGGCCAAGAGTAGGCTACAGCGTAGGGAGATGTGTTGGGCTGGTGGTGGGTTTTCGTTCCGAGCTAGGGTTAGGGTTAGGGAATGGCAAGTCTTAGGGCACAGGTGAGTGTACGGAAATGTGGCAGGCTCAGGCTACGTGCTGACGCACGTGTCAGTGCCAGCGTACGGGCCATGATTACGCTAAGGCGTAGGGTAAGGGGTAGGGCTGGTGTTGGGTTTCCGTTTAGGGCTAGGGTTAGGGTTAGGGAACGGCAAGGCTTAGGGCACAGGTGAGGGTACGGAAACGTGGGAGGGTCAGGCTACGTGCTGACGCACGGGTCAGTGCCAGCGTACGGGCCAGGAGTAGGCTACGGCTTGGGGGTAAGGTGTAGGGCTGGTGGAGTGTTTCCGCTCCGGGCTAGGGTTAGGGTTAGGGAACGGCAAGTCTTATGGCACAGGTGAGGGTACGGAAATGTGGGAGGTTCAGGCTACGTGCTGATGCACGTGTGAGTGCCAGCGTACGGGTCAGGAGTAGGCTACGGCGTAGGGAAATGTGTTTGGCTGGTGGTGGATTTCCGTTCCGAGCTAGGGTTAGGGTTAGTGAACGGCAAGGCTTAGGGCACAGGTGAGGGTACGGAAACGTGGGAGGGTCAGGCTACGTGCTGACGCACGGGTCAGTTCCAGCGTACGGGCCAGGAGTAGGCTACGGCTTGGGGGTAAGTTGTAGGGCTTGTGGTGTGTTTCCGCTCCGGGCTAGGGTTAGGGTTAGGGAATGGCAAGTCTTATGGCACAGGTGAGGATACGGAAATGTGGGAGGGTCAGGCTACGTGCTGACGCACGGGTCAGTGCCAGCGTACGGGTCAGGAATAGGCTACGGCGTAGGAAAATGTGTTTGTCTGGTGGTGGATTTCCGTTCCGAGCTAGGGTTAGGGTTAGGGAACGGCAAGGCTTAGGGCACAGGTGAGGGTACGGAAACGTGGGAGGGTCAGGCTACGTGCTGACTCACGGGTCAGTGCCAGCGTATGGGCCAGGAGTAGGCTACGGCGTACGGTAAGGTGTAGGGCTGGTGGTGGGTTTCCGTTCTGGGCTAGGGTTAGGGTTAGGTAACGGCAAGGCTTAGGGCACAGGTGAGGGTAGAGAAACGTGGGAGGGTCAGGCTACGTGCTGACGCACGGGTCAGTGCCAGCGTACGGGCCAGGAGTAGGCTACGGCGTAGGGTAAGGTGTAGGGCTGGTGGTGGGTTTCCGTTCGGGGCTAGGGTTAGGGTTAGGGAACGGCAAGGCTTAGGTTACAGGTGAGGGTACGGAAACGTGGGAGGGTCAGGCTACCTGCTGACACACGGGTCAGTGCCAGCGTATGGGCCAGGAGTAGGCTACGGCTTGGGGGTAAGGCGTAAGGCTGGTGGTGGGTTTCCGTTCCGAGCTAGGGTTAGGGTTAGGGAACGGCAAGGCTTAGGGTACAGGTGAGGGTACGGAAACGTTGGAGGGACAGGCTAAGTGCTGACGCACGGGTCAGTGACAGCGTACGGGCCAGGAGTAGGCTACGGCTTGGGCATAAGTTGTAGGGCTGGTGGTGGGTTTCCATTCCGGGCTAGGGTTAGGGTTAGGGAACGGCAAGCCTTAGGGCACAGGTGAGTGTATGGAAACGTGGGAGGGTCAGGCTACGTGCTGACGCATGGGTCAGTTCCAGCGTACGGGCCAGGATTAGGCTACGGCGTAGGGTAAGGTGTAGGGCTTGTGGTGGATTTCTGTTCCGAGCTAGGGTTAGGGTTACATAACGGCAAGGCTTAGGGCACAGGTGATTGTATGGAAACGTGGGAGGGTTAGGCTACGTGCTGACGCTCGGGTCAGTGCCAGCGTACGGGCCAGGTGTAGGCTACGGCTTCGGGGTAAGGTGTAGGGCTGGTGGTGTTTTCCCGTTCCGTGCTAGGGTTAGGGTTAGGGAACGGCAAGGCTTAGGGCACAGGTGAGGGTACGGAAATGTGGGAGGGTCAGGCTACGTGCTGACGCACGGGTCAGTGCCCGCATACGGGCCAGGAGTAGGCTACGGCTTGGGGTTAAGGTGTAGGGCTGGTGGTGGGTTTCCGCTCCGGGCTAGGGTTAGGGTTAGGGAACGGCAAGTCTTATGGCACAGGTCAGGGTACGGAAATGTGGGAGGGTCAGGCTATGTGCTGACGCACGCGTCAGTGCCAGCGTATGGGCCAGGAGTAGACTACGGTGTAGGGTAAGGTGTAGGGCTGGTGGTGGGTTTCCTTTTCGGGCTAGGGTTAGGGTTGGGGAACGGCAATGCTTAGGGCACAGGTGAGGGTACGGAAAAGTGGGAGGGTCAGGCTACGTGCTCATGCACGGTTCAGTGCCAGCGTACGGGCCAGGAGTAGGCTACGGTGTAGGGTAAGGGGTAGGGCTGGTGGTGGGTTTCCGTTCTGGGCTAGGGTTAGGGTTAGGGAACGGCAAAGCTTAGGGCACAGGTGAGGGTACGGAAACGTGGGCGGGTCAGGCTACGTGCTGACGCACGGGTCGTTGCCAGCCTACGGGCCAGTTGTAGGCTACAGCGTAGGGTAATGTGTAGGGCTGGTGGTGGGTTTCCTTTCCGGGCTAGGGTTAGGGTTAGAGAACGGCAAGGCTTAGGGCACAGGTGAGGGTACGGAAACGTGGGAGGGTCAGGCTATGTGCTGATGCACGTGTCACTGCCAGCATACAGGCCAGGAGTAGGCTACCGCGTAGGGAGATGTGTTGGGCTGGTGGTGGGTTTTCGTTCCGAGCTAGGGTTAGTGTTAGGGAACGGCAAGTCTTAGGGCACAGATGAGTGTATGGAAATGTGGGAGGCTCAGGCTATGTGCTGACGCACGTGTCAGTGCCAGCGTACGGGCCATGATTACGCTAAGGTGTAGGGTAAGGGGTAGGGCTGGTGTTGGGTTTCCGTTTAGGGCTAGGGTTAGGGTTAGGGAACGGCAAGGCTTAGGGCACAGGTGAGGGTACGGAAACGTGGGAGGGTCAGGCTACGTGCTGACGCACAGGTCAGTGCCAGCGTACGAGCCAGGAGTAGGCTACGGCTTGGGGGTAAGGTGTAGGGCTGGTGGTGTGTTTCCGCTCCGGGCTATGGTTAGGGTTAGGGAACGGCAAGTCTTATGGCACAGGTGAGGGTACGGAAATGTGGGAGGGTCAGGCTACGTGCTGACGCACGTGTGAGTGCCAGCGTACGGGTCAGGAGGAGGCTACGGCGTAGGGAAATGTGTTTGGCTGGTGGTGGATATCCGTTCCGAGCTAGGGTTAGGCTTAGGGAACGGCAAGGCTTAGGGCACAGGTGAGGGTAGAGAAACGTGGGAAGGTCAGCCTACGTGCTGACGCACGGGTCAGTGCCAGCGTACGGGCCAGGAGTAGGCTACGGCGTAGGGTAAGGTGTAGGGCTGGTGGTGGTTTTCCATTCGGGGCTAGGGTTAGGGTTAGGGAACGGCAAGGCTTAGGGCACAGGTGAGGGTACGGAAACGTGGGAGGGTCAGGCTACGTGCTGACGCATGGGTCAGTGCCAGCGTACGGGCCAGGAGTAGGCTACGGCTTGGGGGTAAGTTGTAGGGCTGGTGGTGGGTTTGCGTTCCGAGCTAGGGTTAGGGTTAGGGAACGGCAAGGCTTAGGGTACAGGTGAGGGTACGGAAACGTTGGAGGGTCAGGCTAAGTGCTGACGCACGGGTCAGTGCCAGCGTACGGGCCAGGAGTAGGCTACGGCTTGGGCATAAGTTGTAGGGCTTGTGGTGTGTTTCCATTCCGGGCTAGGGTTAGGGTTAGGGAACGGCAAGGCTTAGGGCACAGGTGAGTGTATGGAAACGTGGGAGGGTCAGGCTACGTGCTGGCGCACATGTCAGTGCCATGGTACGGGACAGGAGGAGGCTACGGCGTAGGGTAAGGTGTAGGCCTGGTGGTGGGTTTCCGTTCCGGACTAGGGTTAGGGTTACGTAACGGCAAGGCTTAGGGCACAGGTGAGGGTATGGAAACGTGGGAGGGTCAGGCTAGGTGCTGACGCATGGGTCAGTTCCAGCGTACGGGCCAGGAGTAGGCTACGGCGTAGGGTATGGTGTAGGGCTGGTGGTGGATTTCTGTTCCGGGCTAGGGTTAGGGTTACGTAACGGCAAGGCTTAGGGCACAGGTGATTGTATGGAAACGTGGGAGGGTCAGGCTACGTGCTGACGCACGGGTCAGTGCCAGCGTACGGGCCAGGAGTAGGCTACGGCGTAGGGAAATGTGTTTGGCTGGTGGTGGATTTCCGTTCCGAGCTAGGGTTAGGGTTAGGGAACGGCAAGGCTTAGGGCACAGGTGAGGGTACGGAAACGTGGGAGGGTCAGGCTACGTGCTGACGCACGGGTCAGTTCCACCGTATGGGCCAGGAGTAGGCTACGGCGTACGGTAAGGTGTAAGGCTGGTGGTGGGTTTTCGTTCTGGGCTAGGGTTAGGGTTAGGGAACGGCAAGGCTTAGGGCACAGGTGAGGGTACAGAAATGTGGGAGGGTCAGGCTACGTGCTGACGCACGTGTCAGTGCCAGCGTACGGGCCAGGAGTACGCTAAGGCGTAGGGTAAGGTGTAGGGCTGGTGGTGGTTTTCCTTTCCGGTCTAGGGTTAGGGTTAGGGAGCGGCAAGGTTTAGGGCACAGGTGAGGGTACGGAAACGTGGGAGGTTCAGGCTACATGCTGACGCATGGGTCAGTGCCAGCATACGGGCCAGGAGTAGGCTACGGCTTGGGGGTAAGGTGTAGACCTGGTGGTGTGTTTCCGCTCTGGGCTAGGGTTAGGGTTAGGGAACGGCAAGTCTTACGGCACAGGTGAGGGTACGGAAATGTGGGAGGGTCACGCTACGTGCTGACGCACAGGTCAGTGCCATGGTACGGGACAGGAGGAGGCTACGGTGTAGGGTAAGGTGTAGGGCTGGTGGTGGGTTTCCGTTCAGGTCTAGGGTTAGGTTTAGGGAATGACAAGGCTTAGGGCACAGGTGAGGGTACAGAAACGTGGGAGGGTGAGAGTATGTGCTGATGCATGGGTCAGTTCCAGCGTACGGGCCAGGAGTAGGCTACGGCGTAGGGTAAGGTGTAGGCCTGGTGGTGGGTTTCCGTTCCGGGCTAGGGTTAGGGTTAGGGAACGGCAAGGATTAGGGCACAGGTGAGGGTACGGAAACATGGGAGGGTCAGGCTACGTGCTGACGCATGGGTCAGTTCCAGCGTACGGGCCAGGAGTAGGCTACGGCGTAGGATAAGGTGTAGGGCTGGTGGTGGATTTCTGTTCTGGGCTAGGGTTAGGGTTAGGTAACGGCAAGGCTTAGGGCACAGGTGATTGTATGGAAACGTGGGAGGGTCAGGCTACGTGCTGACGCATGGGTCAGTGCCAGCGTACGGTCCAGGAGTAGGCTACGGCTTGGGGGTAAGTTGTAGGGCTGGTGGTGTTTTCCCGTTCCGGGCTAGTGTTAGGGTGAGGGAACGGCAAGGCTTAGGGCACAGGTCAGGGTACGGAAATGTGGGAGTGTCAGGCTACGTGCTGACGCACGGGTCAGTGCCAGCGTACGGGCCAGGAGTAGACTACGGTGTAGGGTAAGGTGTAGGGCTTGTAGAGGGTTTCTTTTCCGGGGTAGGGATAGGGTTAGGGAACGGCAAGGCTTAGGGCACAGGTGAGGGTACGGAAACGTGGGAGGGTCAGGCTATGTGCTGATGCACGTGTCACTGCCAGCATACAGGCCAAGAGTAGGCTACAGCGTAGGGAGATGTGTTGGGCTGGTGGTGGGTTTTCGTTCCGAGCTAGGGTTAGGGTTAGGGAATGGCAAGTCTTAGGGCACAGGTGAGTGTACGGAAATGTGGGAGGCTCAGGCTACGTGCTGACGCACGTGTCAGTGCCAGCGTACGGGCCATGATTACGCTAAGGCATAGGGTAAGGGGTAGGGCTGGTGTTGGGTTTCCCATTCGGGCTAGGGTTAGGGTTAGGGAACGGTAAGGCTTAGGGCACAGGTGAGGGTACGGAAACGTGGGAGGGTCAGGCTACGTGCTGACGCACAGGTCAGTGCCATGGTACGGGACAGGAGGAGGCTACGGCGTAGGGTAAGGTGTAGGCCTGGTGGTGGATTTCTGTTCCGGGCTAGGGTTAGGGTTACGTAACGGCAAGGCTTAGGGCACAGGTGATTGTATGCAAACGTGGGAGGGTCAGGCTACGTGCTGACGCACGGGTCAGTGCCAGCGTACGGGCCAGGAGTAGGCTACGGCTTGGGGGTAAGGTGTAGGGCTGGTGGTGTTTTCCCGTTCCGGGCTAGGGTTAGGGTTAGGGAACGGCAAGGCTTAGGGCACAGGTGAGGGTACGGAAATGTGGGAGGGTCAGGCTACGTGCTGACGCACGGGTCAGTGCCAGCATACGGGCCATGAGTAAGCTACGTCTTGGGGTTAAGGTGTAGGGCTGGTGGTGGGTTTCCGCTCCGGGCTAGGGTTAGGGTTAGGGAACGGCAAGTCTTATGGCACAGGTGAGGGTACGGAAATGTGGGAGGGTCAGGCTACGTGCTGACGCACGGGTCAGTGCCAGCGTACGGGTCAGGAATTGGCTACGGCGTAGGGAAATGTGTTTGGCTGGTGCTGGATTTCTGTTCTGAGCTAGGGTTAGGGTTAGGGAACGGCAAGGCTTAGGGCACAGGTGAGGGTACGGAAACGTTGGAGGGTCAGGCTACGTGCTGACGCACGGGTCAGTGCTAGCGTATGGGCCAGGAGTAGGCTACTGCGTACGGTAAGGTGTAGGGCTGGTGGTGGGTTTCCGTTCTGGGCTAGGGTTAGTGTTAGGTAACGGCAAGGCTTAGGGCACAGGTGAGGGTAGAGAAACGTGGGAGGGTCAGGCTACGTGCTGACGCACGGGTCAGTGCCAGCGTACGGGCCAGGAGTAGGCTACGGCATAGGGTAAGGTGTAGGGCTGGTGGTGGGTTTCCGTTCGGGGCTAGGGTTAGGGTTAGGGAACGGCAAGGTTTAGGGCACAGGTGAGGGTACGGAAACGTGGGAGGGTCAGGCTACGTGCTGACGCACGGGTCAGTGCTAGCGTATGGGCCAGGAGTAGGCTACTGTGTACGGTAAGGTGTAGGGCTGGTGGTGGGTTTCCGTTCTGGGCTAGGGTTAGTGTTAGGTAACGGCAAGGCTTAGGGCACAGGTGAGGGTAGAGAAACGTGGGAGGGTCAGGCTACGTGCTGACGCACGGGTCAGTGCCAGCGTACGGGCCAGGAGTAGGCTACGGCATAGGGTAAGGTGTAGGGCTGGTGGTCGGTTTCCATTCGGGGCTAGGGTTAGGGTTAGGGAACGGCAAGGCTTAGGGCACAGGTGAGGGTACGGAAACGTGGGAGGGTCAGGCTACGTGCTGACACACGGGTCAGTGCCAGCGTACGGGCCAGGAGTAGGCTACGGCTTGGGGGTAAGGTGTAGGGCTGGTGGTGGGTTTCCGTTCCGAGCTAGGGTTAGGGTTAGGGAACGGCAAGGCTTAGGGTACAGGTGAGGGTATGGAAACGTTGGAGGGTCAGGCTAAGTGCTGACGCACGGGTCAGTGCCAGCGTATGGGCCAGGAGTAGGCTACGGCTTGGGCATAAGTTGTAGGGCTGGTGGTGGGTTTCCATTCCGGGCTAGTGTTAGGGTTAGGGGATGGCAAGGCTTAGGGCACAGGTGAGTGTATGGAAACGTGGGAGGGTCAGGCTACGTGCTGACGCACAGGTCAGTGCCATGGTACGGGATAGGAGGAGGCAACGGCGTAGGGTAAGGTGTAGGCCTGGTGGTGGGTTTCCGTTCCGGGCTAGGGTTAGGTTTAGGGAACGGCAAGGATTAGGGCACAGGTGAGGGTACGGAAACGTGGGAGGGTCAGGCTACGTGCTGACGCATGGGTCAGTTCCAGCGTACGGGCCAGGAGTAGGCTACGGCGTAGGATAAGGTGTAGGGCTGGTGGTGGATTTCTGTTCTGGGCTAGGGTTAGGGTTAGGTAACGGCAAGGCTTAGGGCACAGGTGATTGTATGGAAACGTGGGAGGGTCAGGCTACGTGCTGACGCATGGGTCAGTGCCAGCGTACGGTCCAGGAGTAGGCTACGGCTTGGGGGTAAGTTGTAGGGCTGGTGGTGTTTTCCCGTTCCGGGCTAGTGTTAGGGTGAGGGAACGGCAAGGCTTAGGGCACAGGTCAGGGTACGGAAATGTGGGAGGGTCAGGCTACGTGCTGACGCACGGGTCAGTGCCAGCGTACGGGCCAGGAGTAGACTACGGTGTAGGGTAAGGTGTAGGGCTGGTGGTGGGTTTCCGTTTGGGGCTAGGGTTAGGGTTGGGGAACGGCAATGCTTAGGGCACAGGTGAGGGTACGGAAAAGTGGGAGGGTCAGGGTACGTGCTGACGCATGGGTCAGTGCCAGCGTACGGGCCAGGAGTAGGCTACGGCTTGGGGGTAAGGCGTAGGGCTGGTGGTGGGTTTCCGTTCAGGGCTAGGGTTAGGTTTAGGGAATGACAAGGCTTAGGGCACAGGTGAGGGTACAGAAACGTGGGAGGGTGAGAGTATGTGCTGATGCATGGGTCAGTTCCAGCGTATGGGCCAGGAGTAGGCTACGGCGTAGGGTAAGGTGTAGGCCTGGTGGTGGGTTTCCGTTCCGGGCTAGGGTTAGGGTTAGGGAACGGCAAGGATTAGGGCACAGGTGAGGGTACGGAAACGTGGGAGGGTCAGGCTACGTGCTGACTCATGGGTCAGTTCCAGCGTATGGGCCAGGAGTAGGCTACGGCGTAGGACAAGGTGTAGGGCTGGTGGTGGATTTCTGTTCTGGGCTAGGTTTAGGGTTAGGTAACGGCAAGGCTTAGGGCACAGGTGATTGTATGGAAACGTGGGAGGGTCAGGCTACGTGCTGACGCATGGGTCAGTGCCAGCGTACGGTCCAGGAGTAGGCTACGGCTTGGGGGTAAGTTGTAGGGCTGGTGGTGTTTTCCCGTTCCGGGCTAGTGTTAGGGTGAGGGAACGGCAAGGCTTAGGGCACAGTTCAGGGTACGGAAATGTGGGAGGGTCAGGCTACGTGCTGACGCACGGGTCAGTGCCAGCGTACGGGCCAGGAGTAGACTACGGTGTAGGGTAAGGTGTAGGGCTGGTGGTGGGTTTCCGTTTGGGGCTAGGGTTAGGGTTGGGGAACGGCAATGCTTAGGGCACAGGTGAGGGTACGGAAAAGTGGGAGGGTCAGGGTACGTGCTGACGCACGGGTCAGTGCCAGCGTACGGGCCAGGAGTAGGCTACGGCGTAGGGTAAGGTGTAGGGCTGGTGGTGGGTTTCCGTTCTGGGCTAGTGTTAGGGTTAGGGAACGGCAAAGCTTAGGGCACAGGTGAGGGTACGGAAACGTGGGAGGGTCAGGCTACGTGCTGACGCACGGGTCGTTGCCAGCCTACGGGCCAGTTGTAGGCTACAGCGTAGGGTAAGGTGTAGGGCTGGTGGTGGGTTTCCTTTCCGGGCTAGGGTTAGGGTTAGAGAACGGCAAGGCTTAGGGCACAGGTGGTGGTACGGAAACGTGGGAGGGTCAGGCTATGTCCTTATGCACGTGTTACTGCCAGCGTACAGGCCAGGAGTAGGCTACAGCGTAGGGAGATGTGTTGGGCTGGTGGTGGGTTTTCGTTCCGAGCTAGGGTTAGGGTTAGGGAACGGCAAGTCGTAGGGCACATGTGAGTGTACAGAAACGTGGGAGGGTCAGGCTACATGCTGACGCACAGGTCAGTGCCAGCGTACGGGCCAGGAGTAGGCTACGGCGTAGGGTAAGGGGTAGGGATGGTGGTGGGTTTCCGTTCCGGGCTAGGGTTAGGGTTAGGGAACGGCAAGGCTTAGGGCACAGGTGACGGTACGGAAACGTGGGAGGGTCAGGCTACGTGCTGACGCACGGGTCAGTGCCAGCATACGGGCCATGAGTAAGCTACGTCTTGGGGTTAAGGTGTAGGGCTGGTGGTGGGTTTCCGCTCCGGGCTAGGGTTAGGGTTAGGGAACGGCAAGTCTTATGGCACAGGTGAGGGTACGGAAATGTGGGAGGGTCAGGCTACGTGCTGACGCACGGGTCAGTGCCAGCGTACGGGTCAGGAATTGGCTACGGCGTAGGGAAATGTGTTTGGCTGGTGCTGGATTTCTGTTCTGAGCTAGGGTTAGGGTTAGGGAACGGCAAGGCTTAGGGCACAGGTGAGGGTACGGAAACGTTGGAGGGTCAGGCTACGTGCTGACGCACGGGTCAGTGCTAGCGTATGGGCCAGGAGTAGGCTACTGCGTACGGTAAGGTGTAGGGCTGGTGGTGGGTTTCCGTTCTGGGCTAGGGTTAGTGTTAGGTAACGGCAAGGCTTAGGGCACAGGTGAGGGTAGAGAAACGTGGGAGGGTCAGGCTACGTGCTGACGCACGGGTCAGTGCCAGCGTACGGGCCAGGAGTAGGCTACGGCATAGGGTAAGGTGTAGGGCTGGTGGTGGGTTTCCGTTCGGGGCTAGGGTTAGGGTTAGGGAACGGCAAGGTTTAGGGCACAGGTGAGGGTACGGAAACGTGGGAGGGTCAGGCTACGTGCTGACGCACGGGTCAGTGCTAGCGTATGGGCCAGGAGTAGGCTACTGTGTACGGTAAGGTGTAGGGCTGGTGGTGGGTTTCCGTTCTGGGCTAGGGTTAGTGTTAGGTAACGGCAAGGCTTAGGGCACAGGTGAGGGTAGAGAAACGTGGGAGGGTCAGGCTACGTGCTGACGCACGGGTCAGTGCCAGCGTACGGGCCAGGAGTAGGCTACGGCATAGGGTAAGGTGTAGGGCTGGTGGTCGGTTTCCATTCGGGGCTAGGGTTAGGGTTAGGGAACGGCAAGGCTTAGGGCACAGGTGAGGGTACGGAAACGTGGGAGGGTCAGGCTACGTGCTGACACACGGGTCAGTGCCAGCGTACGGGCCAGGAGTAGGCTACGGCTTGGGGGTAAGGTGTAGGGCTGGTGGTGGGTTTCCGTTCCGAGCTAGGGTTAGGGTTAGGGAACGGCAAGGCTTAGGGTACAGGTGAGGGTATGGAAACGTTGGAGGGTCAGGCTAAGTGCTGACGCACGGGTCAGTGCCAGCGTATGGGCCAGGAGTAGGCTACGGCTTGGGCATAAGTTGTAGGGCTGGTGGTGGGTTTCCATTCCGGGCTAGTGTTAGGGTTAGGGGATGGCAAGGCTTAGGGCACAGGTGAGTGTATGGAAACGTGGGAGGGTCAGGCTACGTGCTGACGCACAGGTCAGTGCCATGGTACGGGATAGGAGGAGGCAACGGCGTAGGGTAAGGTGTAGGCCTGGTGGTGGGTTTCCGTTCCGGGCTAGGGTTAGGTTTAGGGAACGGCAAGGATTAGGGCACAGGTGAGGGTACGGAAACGTGGGAGGGTCAGGCTACGTGCTGACGCATGGGTCAGTTCCAGCGTACGGGCCAGGAGTAGGCTACGGCGTAGGATAAGGTGTAGGGCTGGTGGTGGATTTCTGTTCTGGGCTAGGGTTAGGGTTAGGTAACGGCAAGGCTTAGGGCACAGGTGATTGTATGGAAACGTGGGAGGGTCAGGCTACGTGCTGACGCATGGGTCAGTGCCAGCGTACGGTCCAGGAGTAGGCTACGGCTTGGGGGTAAGTTGTAGGGCTGGTGGTGTTTTCCCATTCCGGGCTAGTGTTAGGGTGAGGGAACGGCAAGGCTTAGGGCACAGGTCAGGGTACGGAAATGTGGGAGGGTCAGGCTACGTGCTGACGCACGGGTCAGTGCCAGCGTACGGGCCAGGAGTAGACTACGGTGTAGGGTAAGGTGTAGGGCTGGTGGTGGGTTTCCGTTTGGGGCTAGGGTTAGGGTTGGGGAACGGCAATGCTTAGGGCACAGGTGAGGGTACGGAAAAGTGGGAGGGTCAGGGTACGTGCTGACGCATGGGTCAGTGCCAGCGTACGGGCCAGGAGTAGGCTACGGCTTGGGGGTAAGGCGTAGGGCTGGTGGTGGGTTTCCGTTCAGGGCTAGGGTTAGGTTTAGGGAATGACAAGGCTTAGGGCACAGGTGAGGGTACAGAAACGTGGGAGGGTGAGAGTATGTGCTGATGCATGGGTCAGTTCCAGCGTATGGGCCAGGAGTAGGCTACGGCGTAGGGTAAGGTGTAGGCCTGGTGGTGGGTTTCCGTTCCGGGCTAGGGTTAGGGTTAGGGAACGGCAAGGATTAGGGCACAGGTGAGGGTACGGAAACGTGGGAGGGTCAGGCTACGTGCTGACTCATGGGTCAGTTCCAGCGTATGGGCCAGGAGTAGGCTACGGCGTAGGACAAGGTGTAGGGCTGGTGGTGGATTTCTGTTCTGGGCTAGGTTTAGGGTTAGGTAACGGCAAGGCTTAGGGCACAGGTGATTGTATGGAAACGTGGGAGGGTCAGGCTACGTGCTGACGCATGGGTCAGTGCCAGCGTACGGTCCAGGAGTAGGCTACGGCTTGGGGGTAAGTTGTAGGGCTGGTGGTGTTTTCCCGTTCCGGGCTAGTGTTAGGGTGAGGGAACGGCAAGGCTTAGGGCACAGTTCAGGGTACGGAAATGTGGGAGGGTCAGGCTACGTGCTGACGCACGGGTCAGTGCCAGCGTACGGGCCAGGAGTAGACTACGGTGTAGGGTAAGGTGTAGGGCTGGTGGTGGGTTTCCGTTTGGGGCTAGGGTTAGGGTTGGGGAACGGCAATGCTTAGGGCACAGGTGAGGGTACGGAAAAGTGGGAGGGTCAGGGTACGTGCTGACGCACGGGTCAGTGCCAGCGTACGGGCCAGGAGTAGGCTACGGCGTAGGGTAAGGTGTAGGGCTGGTGGTGGGTTTCCGTTCTGGGCTAGTGTTAGGGTTAGGGAACGGCAAAGCTTAGGGCACAGGTGAGGGTACGGAAACGTGGGAGGGTCAGGCTACGTGCTGACGCACGGGTCGTTGCCAGCCTACGGGCCAGTTGTAGGCTACAGCGTAGGGTAAGGTGTAGGGCTGGTGGTGGGTTTCCTTTCCGGGCTAGGGTTAGGGTTAGAGAACGGCAAGGCTTAGGGCACAGGTGGTGGTACGGAAACGTGGGAGGGTCAGGCTATGTCCTTATGCACGTGTTACTGCCAGCGTACAGGCCAGGAGTAGGCTACAGCGTAGGGAGATGTGTTGGGCTGGTGGTGGGTTTTCGTTCCGAGCTAGGGTTAGGGTTAGGGAACGGCAAGTCGTAGGGCACATGTGAGTGTACAGAAACGTGGGAGGGTCAGGCTACATGCTGACGCACAGGTCAGTGCCAGCGTACGGGCCAGGAGTAGGCTACGGCGTAGGGTAAGGGGTAGGGATGGTGGTGGGTTTCCGTTCCGGGCTAGGGTTAGGGTTAGGGAACGGCAAGGCTTAGGGCACAGGTGACGGTACGGAAACGTGGGAGGGTCAGGCTACGTGCTGACACACGGGTCAGTGACAGCGTACGGGCCAGGAGTAGGCTACGGCGTAGGGTAAGGTGTAGGGATGGTGGTGGGTTTCCGTTCCGGGCTAGGGTTAGGGTTAGGGAACGGCAAGGCTTAGGGCACAGGTGAGGGTACGGAAACGTGGGAGGGTCAGGCTACGTGCTGACGCACGGGTCAGTGCCAGCGTACGGGCCAGGAATAGGCTACGGCGCAAGGTAAGTTGTAGGGCTGGTAGAGGGTTTCTTTTCCGGGGTAGGGATAGGGTTAGGGAACGGCAAGGCTTAGGGCACAGGTGAGGGTACGGAAACGTGGGAGGGTCAGGCTATGTGCTGATGCACGTGTCACTGCCAGCATACAGGCCAAGAGTAGGCTACAGCGTAGGGAGATGTGTTGGGCTGGTGGTGGGTTTTCGTTCCGAGCTAGGGTTAGGGTTAGGGAATGGCAAGTCTTAGGGCACAGGTGAGTGTACGGAAATGTGGGAGGCTCAGGCTACGTGCTGACGCACGTGTCAGTGCCAGCGTACGGGCCATGATTACGCTAAGGCGTAGGGTAAGGGGTAGGGCTGGTGTTGGGTTTCCGTTTCGGGCTAGGGTTAGGGTTAGGGAACGGCAAGTCTTAGGGCACAGGTGAGGGTACGGAAACGTGGGAGGGTCAGGCTACGTGCTGACGCACGTGTCAGTGCCAGCGTACGGGCCAGGAGTACGCTAAGGCGTAGGGTAAGGGGTAGGGCTGGTGGTGGATTTCCATTCCGGTCTAGGGTTAGGGTTAGGGAGCGGCAAGGCTTAGGGCACAGGTGAGGGTACGGAAACGTGGGAGGGTCAGGCTTCATGCTGACGCACGGGTCAGTGCCAGCATACGGGCCAGGAGTAGGCTACGGCTTGGGGGTAAGGTGTAGGGCTGGTGGTGTGTTTCCGCTCCGGGCTAGGGTTAGGGTTAGGGAACGGCAAGTCTTATGGCACAGGTGAGGGTACGGAAATGTGGGAGGGTCAGGCTACGTGCTGACGCACGGGTCAGTGCCAGCGTACGGGTCAGGAATAGGCTACGGCGTAGGAAAATGTGTTTGTCTGGTGGTGGATTTCCTTTCCGAGCTAGGGTTAGGGTTAGGGAACGGCAAGGCTTAGGGCACAGGTGAGGGTACGGAAACGTGGGAGGGTCAGGCTACGTGCTGACACACGGGTCAGTGCCAGCGTATGGGCCAGGAGTAGGCTACGGCGTACGGTAAGGTGTAGGGCTGGTGGTGGGTTTCCGTTCTGGGCTAGGGTTAGGGTTAGGGAACGGCAAGGCTTAGGGCACAGGTGAGGGTAGAGAAACGTGGGAGGGTCAGGCTACCTGCTGACGCACGGGTCAGTGCCAGCGTACGGGCCAGGAGTAGGCTACGGCTTGGGGGTAAGGTGTAGGGCTGGTGGTGGGTTTCCGTTCCGAGCTAGGGTTAGGGTTAGGGAACAGCAAGGCTTAGGGTACAGGTGAGGGTACGGAAACGTTGGAGGGTCAGGCTAAGTGCTGACGCACGGGTCAGTGCCAGCGTACGGGCCAGGAGTAGGCAACGGCTTGGGCATAAGTTGTAGGGCTTGTGGTGGGTTTCCATTCCGGTCTAGGGTTAGGGTTAGGGAACGGCAAGGCTTAGGGCACAGGTGAGTGTATGGAAACGTGGGAGGGTCAGGCTACGTGCTGGCGCACATGTCAGTGCCATGGTACGGGACAGGAGGAGGCTACGGCGTAGGGTAAGGTGTAGGCCTGGTGGTGGATTTCCGTTCCGGGCTAGGGTTAGGGTTAGGGAACGGCAAGGCTTAGGGCACAGGTGAGGGTACGGAAACGTCGGAGGGTCAGGCTACGTGCTGACGCACGGGTCAGTTCCACCGTATGGGCCAGGAGTAGGCTACGGCGTACAGTAAGGTGTAAGGCTGGTGGTGGGTTTTCGTTCTGGGCTAGGGTTAGGGTTAGGTAACGGCAAGGCTTAGGGCACAGGTGACGGTACAGAAATGTGGGAGGGTCAGGCTACGTGCTGACGCACGTGTCAGTGCCAGCGTACGGGCCAGGAGTACGCTAAGGCGTAGGGTAAGGGGTAGGGCTGGTGGTGGTTTTCCTTTCCGGTCTATGGTTAGGGTTAGGGAGCGGCAAGGTTTAGGGCACAGGTGAGGGTACGGAAACGTGGGAGGTTCAGGCTACATGCTGACGCACGGGTCAGTGCCAGCATACGGGCCAGGAGTAGGCTACGGCTTGGGGGTAAGGTGTAGACCTGGTGGTGTGTTTCCGCTCCGGGCTAGGGTTAGGGTTAGGGAACGGCAAGTCTTACGGCACAGGTGAGGGTACGGAAATGTGGGAGGGTCAGGCTACGTGCTGACGCACGGGTCAGTGCCAGCGTATGCGTCAGGAATAGGCTACGGCGTAGGAAAATGTGTTTGGCTGGTGGTGGATTTCCGTTCCGAGCTAGGGTTAGGGTTAGGGAACGGCAAGGCTTAGGGCACAGGTGAGGGTACGGAAACGTGGGAGGGTCAGGCTACGTGCTGACGCACGTATCAGTGACAGCGTATGGGCCAGGATTAGGCTACGGCGTACGGTAAGGTGTAGGGCTGGTGGTGGGTTTCCGTTCAGGGCTAGGGTTAGGGTTAGGTAACGGCAAGGCTTAGGGCACAGGTGAGGGTAGAGAAACGTGGGAGGGTCAGGCTACGTGCTGACGCATGGCTCAGTGCCAGCGTACGGGCCAGGAGTAGGCTACGGCGTAGGGTAAGGTGTAGGGCTGGTGGTGGGTTTCCGTTCGGGGCTAGGGTTAGGGTTAGGGAACGGCAAGGCTTAGGGCACAGGTGAGGGTACGGAAACGTTGGAGGGTCAGGCTACGTGCTGACACATGGGTCAGTGCCAGCGTACCAGCCAGGATTAGGCCACGGCTTGGGGGTAAGGTGTAGGGCTGGTGGTGGGTTTCCGTTCAGAGCTAGGGTTAGGGTTAGGGAACGGCAAGGCTTAGGGTACAGGTGAGGGTACGGAAACGTTGGAGGGTCAGGCTAAGTGCTGACGCACGGGTCAGTGCCAGCGTACGGGCCAGGAGTAGGCTACGGCTTGGGCATAAGTTGTAGGGCTGGTGGTGGGTTTCCATTCCGGGCTAGGGTTAGGGTTAGGGAACGGCAAGTCTTGGGGCACAGGTGAGTGTTTGGAAACGTGGGAGGGTCAGGCTACGTGCTGACGCACAGGTCAGTGCCATGGTACGGGACAGGAGGAGGCTACGGCGTAGGGTAAGATGTAGGCCTGGTGGTGGGTTTCCGTTCCGGGCTAGGGTTAGGGTTAGGGAACGGCAAGGATTAGGGCACAGGTGAGGGTACGGAAACGTGGGAGGGTCAGGCTACGTGCTGACGCATGGGTCAGTTCCAGCGTACGGGCCAGGAGTAGGCTACGGTGTAGGGTAAGGTGTAGGGCTGGTGGTGGATTTCTGTTCCGGGCTAGGGTTAGGGTTACGTAACGGCAAGGCTTAGGGCACAGGTGATTGTATGGAAACGTGGGAGGGTCAGGCTACGTGCTGACGCACGGGTCAGTGCCAGCGTACGGGCCAGGAGTAGGCTACGGCTTGGGGGTAAGGTGTAGGGCTGGTGGTGTTTTCCCGTTCCGGGCTAGGGTTAGGGTTAGGGAACGGCAAGGCTTAGGGCACAGGTGAGGGTATGGAAATGTGGGAGGGTCAGGCTACGTGCTGACGCACGGGTCAGTGCCAGCATACGGGCCAGGAGTAGGCTACGGCTTGGGGTTAAGGTGTATGGCTGGTGGTGGGTTTCTGCTCCGGGCTAGGGTTAGGGTTAGGGAACGGGAAGTCTTACGGCACAGGTGAGGGTACGGAAATGTGGGAGGGTCAGGCTACGTGCTGACGCACGGGTCAGTGCCAGCGTACGGGTCAGGAATAGGCTACGGCGTAGGGAAATGTGTTTGGCTGGTGGTGCATTTCCGTTCCGAGCTAGGGTTAGGGTTAGGGAACGGCAAGGCTTAGGGCACAGGTGAGGGTAGAGAAACGTGGGAGGGTCAGGCTACGTGCTGACGCACGGGTCAGTGCCAGCGTATGGGCCAGGAGTAGGCTACGGCGTACGGTAAGGTGTAGGGCTGGTGGTGGGTTTCCGTTCTGGGCTAGGGTTAGGGTTAGGGAACGGCAAGGCTTAGGGCACAGGTGAGGGTAGAGAAACGTGGGAGGGTCAGGCTACGTGCTGACGCACGGGTCAGTGCCAGCGTACGGGCCAGAGTAGGCTACGGCTTGGGCATAAGTTGTAGGGCTGGTGGTGGGTTTCCATTCCGGGCTAGTGTTAGGGTTAGGGAACAGCAAGGCTTAGGGCACAGGTGAGTGTATGGAAACGTGGGAGGGTCAGGCTACGTGCTGAGGCACAGGTCAGTGCCATGGTACGGGACAGGAGGAGGCTACGGCGTAGGGTAAGGTGTAGGGCTGGTGGTGGTTTTCCGTTCTGGGCTAGGGTTAGGGTTAGGTAACGGCAAGGGTTAGGGCACAGGTGAGGGTAGAGAAACGTGGGAGGGTCAGGCTACGTGCTGACGCATGGGTCAGTGCCAGCGTACGGGCCAGGAGTAGGCTACGGCGTAGGGTAAGGTGTAGGGCTGGTGGTGGGTTTCCGTTCCGGGCTAGGGTTAGGGTTAGGGAACGGCAAGGCTTAGGGAACAGGTGAGGGTACGGAAACGTGGGAGGGTCAGGCTACGTGCTGACACACGGGTCAGTGCCAGCGTACGGGCCAGGATTAGGCTACGGCTTGGGGGTAAGATGTAGGGCTGGTGGTGGGTTTCCGTTCAGAGCTAGGGTTAGGGTTAGGGAACGGCAAGGCTTAGGGTACAGGTGAGGGTACGGAAACGTTGGAGGGTCAGGCTAAGTGCTGACGCACGGGTCAGTGCCAGCGTACGGGCCAGGAGTAGGCTACGGCTTGGGCATAAGTTGTAGGGCTGGTGGTGGGTTTCCATTCCGGGCTAGGGTTAGGGTTAGGGAACGGCAAGGCTTGGGGCACAGGTGAGTGTTTGGAAACGTGGGAGGGTCAGGCTACGTGCTGACGCACAGGTCAGTGCCATGGTACGGGACAGGAGGAGGCTACGGCGTAGGGTAAGGTGTAGGCCTGGTGGTGGGTTTCCGTTCCGGGCTAGGGTTAGGGTTAGGGAACGGCAAGGATTAGGGCACAGGTGAGGGTACGGAAACGTGGGAGGGTCAGGCTACGTGCTGACGCATGGGTCAGTTCCAGCGTACGGGCCAGGAGTAGGCTACGGTGTAGGGTAAGGTGTAGGGCTGGTGGTGGATTTCTGTTCCGGGCTAGGGTTAGGGTTACGTAACGGCAAGGCTTAGGGCACAGGTGATTGTATGGAAACGTGGGAGGGTCAGGCTACGTGCTGACGCACGGGTCAGTGCCAGCGTACGGGCCAGGAGTAGGCTACGGCTTGGGGGTAAGGTGTAGGGCTGGTGGTGTTTTCCCGTTCCGGGCTAGGGTTAGGGTTAGGGAACAGCAAGGCTTAGGGCACAGGTGAGGGTATGGAAATGTGGGAGGGTCAGGCTACGTGCTGACGCACGGGTCAGTGCCAGCATACGGGCCAGGAGTAGGCTACGGCTTGGGGTTAAGGTGTATGGCTGGTGGTGGGTTTCTGCTCCGGGCTACGGTTAGGGTTAGGGAACGGCAAGTCTTATGGCACAGGTGAGGGTACGGAAATGGGGGAGGGTCAGGCTACGTGCTGACGCACGGGTCAGTGCCAGCGTACGGGTCAGGAATAGGCTACGGCGTAGGGAAATGTGTTTGTCTGGTGGTGGATTTCCGTTCCGAGCTAGGGTTAGGGTTAGGGAACGGCAAGGCTTAGGGCACAGGTGAGGGTACGGAAACGTGGGAGGGTCAGGCTACGTGCTGACGCACGAGTCAGTGCCAGCGTATGGGCCAGGAGTAGGCTACGGCGTACGGTAAGGTGTAAGGCTGGTGGTGGCTTTTCGTTCTGGGCTAGGGTTAGGGTTAGAGAACGGAAAGGCTTAGGGCACAGGTGAGGGTACGGAAACGTGGGAGGGTCAGGCTATGTGCTGATGCACGTGTCACTGCCAGCGTACAGGCCAGGAGTAGGCTACAGTGTAGGGAGATGTGTTGGGCTGGTGGTGGGTTTTCGTTCCGAGCTAGGGTTAGGGTTAGGGAACGGCAAGTCGTAGGGCACAGGTGAGTGTACAGAAACGTGGGAGGATCAGGCTACATGCTGACGCATGTGTCAGTGCCAGCGTACGGGCCAGGAGTACGCTAAGGTGTAGGGTAAGGGGTAGGGCTGGTGTTGGGTTTGCGTTCCGGGCTAGGGTTAGGGTTAGGGAACGGCAAGGCTTAGGGCACAGGTGAGGGTACGGAAATGTGGGAGGGTCAGGCTACGTGCTGACGCACGTGTGAGTGCCAGCGTACGGGTCAGGAGTAGGCTACGGCGTAGGGAAATATGTTTGGCTGGTGGTGGATTTCCGTTCCGAGCTAGGGTTAGGGTTAGGGAACGGCAAGGCTTAGGGCACAGGTGAGGGTACAGAAATGTGGGAGGGTCAGGCTACGTGCTGACGCACGGGTCAGTGCCAGCGTACGGGCCAGGAGTACGCTAAGGCGTAGGGTAAGGGGTAGGGCTGGTGGTGGATTTCCATTCCGGTCTAGGGTTAGGGTTAGGGAGCGGCAAGGCTTAGGGCACAGGTGAGGGTACGGAAACGTGGGAGGGTCAGGCTTCATGCTGACGCACGGGTCAGTGCCAGCATACGGGCCAGGAGTAGGCTACGGCTTGGGGGTAAGGTGTAGGGCTGGTGGTGTGTTTCCGCTCCGGGCTAGGGTTAGGGTTAGGGAACGGCAAGTCTTATGGCACAGGTGAGGGTACGGAAATGTGGGAGGGTCAGGCTACGTGCTGACGCACGCGTCAGTGCCAGCGTACGGGTCAGGAATAGGCTACGGCGTAGGAACATGTGTTTGTCTGGTGGTGGATTTCCGTTCCGAGCTAGGGTTAGGGTTAGGGAATGGCAAGGCTTAGGGCACAGGTGAGGGTACGGAAACGTGGGAGGGTCAGGCTACGTGCTGACACATGGGTCAGTGCCAGCGTATGGGCCAGGAGTAGGCTATGGCGTACGGTAAGGTGTAGGGCTGGTGGTGGGTTTCCGTTCTGGGCTAGGGTTAGGGTTAGGTAACGGCAAGGCTTAGGGCACAGGTGAGGGTAGAGAAACGTGGGAGGGTCAGGCTACGTGCTGACGCACGGGTCAGTGCCAGTGTACGGGCCAGGAGTAGGCTACGGCTTGGGGGTAAGGTGTAGGGCTGGTGTTGGGTTTCCGTTCCGAGCTAGGGTTAGGGTTAGGGAACGGCAAGGCTTAGGGTACAGGTGAGGGTACGGAAACGTTGGAGGGTCAGGCTAAGTGCTGACGCACGGGTCAGTGCCAGCGTACGGGCCAGGAGTAGGCAACGGCTTGGGCATAAGTTGTAGGGATTGTGGTGGGTTTCCATTCCGGGCTAGGGTTAGGGTTAGGGAACGGCAAGGCTTAGGGCACAGGTGAGTGTATGGAAACGTGGGAGGGTCAGGCTACGTGCTGGCGCACATGTCAGTGCCATGGTACGGGACAGGAGGAGGCTACGGCGTAGGGTAAGGTGTAGGCCTGGTGGTGGGTTTCTGTTCCGGGCTAGGGTTAGGGTTAGGGAACGGCAAGGCTTAGGGCACAGGTGAGGGTACGGAAACGTCGGAGGGTCAGGCTACGTGCTGACGCACGGGTCAGTTCCACCGTATGGGCCAGGAGTAGGCTACGGCGTACGGTAAGGTGTAAGGCTGGTGGTGGGTTTTCGTTCTGGGCTAGGGTTAGGGTTAGGTAACGGCAAGGCTTAGGGCACAGGTGACGGTACAGAAATGTGGGAGGGTCAGGCTACGTGCTGACGCACGTGTCAGTGCCAGCGTACGGGCCAGGAGTACGCTAAGGCGTAGGGTAAGGGGTAGGGCTGGTGGTGGTTTTCCTTTCCGGTCTATGGTTAGGGTTAGGGAGCGGCAAGGTTTAGGGCACAGGTGAGGGTACGGAAACGTGGGAGGTTCAGGCTACATGCTGACGCACAGGTCAGTGCCAGCATACGGGCCAGGAGTAGGCTACGGCTTGGGGGTAAGGTGTAGACCTGGTGGTGTGTTTCCGCTCCGGGCTAGGGTTAGGGTTAGGGAACGGCAAGTCTTACGGCACAGGTGAGGGTACGGAAATGTGGGAGGGTCAGGCTACGTGCTGACGCACGGGTCAGTGCCAGCGTACGGGTCAGGAATAGGCTACGGCGTAGGAAAATGTGTTTGGCTGGTGGTGGATTTCCGTTCCGAGCTAGGGTTAGGGTTAGGGAACGGCAAGGCTTAGGGCACAGGTGAGGGTACGGAAACGTGGGAGGGTCAGGCTACGTGCTGACGCACGGATCAGTGCCAGCGTATGGGCCAGGAGTAGGCTACGGCGTACGGTAAGGTGTAGGGCTGGTGGTGGGTTTCCGTTCAGGGCTAGGGTTAGGGTTAGGTAACGGCAAGGCTTAGGGCACAGGTGAGGGTAGAGAAACGTGGGAGGGTCAGGCTACGTGCTGACGCATGGCTCAGTGCCAGCGTACGGGCCAGGAGTAGGCTACGGCGTAGGGTAAGGTGTAGGGCTGGTGGTGGGTTTCCGTTCGGGGCTAGGGTTAGGGTTAGGGAACGGCAAGGCTTAGGGCAAGGTGAGGGTACGGAAACGTGGGAGGGTCAGGCTACGTGCTGACACACGGGTCAGTGCCAGCGTACCAGCCAGGATTAGGCTACGGCTTGGGGGTAAGGTGTAGGGCTGGTGGTGGGTTTCCGTTCAGAGCTAGGGTTAGGGTTAGGGAACGGCAAGGCTTAGGGTACAGGTGAGGGTACGGAAACGTTGGAGGGTCAGGCTAAGTGCTGACGCACGGGTCAGTGCCAGCGTACGGGCCAGGAGTAGGCTACGGCTTGGGCATAAATTGTAGGGCTGGTGGTGGGTTTCCATTCCGGGCTAGGGTTAGGGTTAGGGAACGGCAAGGCTTGGGGCACAGGTGAGTGTTTGGAAACGTGGGAGGGTCAGGCTACGTGCTGACGCACAGGTCAGTGCCATGGTACGGGACAGGAGGAGGCTACGGCGTAGGGTAAGATGTAGGCCTGGTGGTGGGTTTCCGTTCCGGGCTAGGGTTAGGGTTAGGGAACGGCAAGGATTAGGGCACAGGTGAGGGTACGGAAACGTGGGAGGGTCAGGCTACGTGCTGACGCATGGGTCAGTTCCAGCGTACGGGCCAGGAGTAGGCTACGGTGTAGGGTAAGGTGTAGGGCTGGTGGTGGATTTCTGTTCCGGGCTAGGGTTAGGGTTACGTAACGGCAAGGCTTAGGGCACAGGTGATTGTATGGAAACGTGGGAGGGTCAGGCTACGTGCTGACGCACGGGTCAGTGCCAGCGTACGGTCCAGGAGTAGGCTACGGCTTGGGGGTAAGGTGTAGGGCTGGTGGTGTTTTCCCGTTCCGGGCTAGGGTTAGGGTTAGGGAACGGCAAGGCTTAGGGCACAGGTGAGGGTATGGAAATGTGGGAGGGTCAGGCTACGTGCTGACGCACGGGTCAGTGCCAGCATACGGGCCAGGAGTAGGCTACGGCTTGGGGTTAAGGTGTATGGCTGGTGGTGGGTTTCTGCTCCGGGCTAGGGTTAGGGTTAGGGCACGGCAAGTCTTATGGCACAGGTGAGGGTACGAAAATGGGGGAGGGTCAGGCTACGTGCTGACGCACGGGTCAGTGCCAGCGTACGGGTCAGGAATAGGCTACGGCGTAGGGAAATGTGTTTGTCTGGTGGTGGATTTCCGTTCCGAGCTAGGGTTAGGGTTAGGGAACGGCAAGGCTTAGGGCACAGGTGAGGGTACGGAAACGTGGGAGGGTCAGGCTACGTGCTGACGCACGAGTCAGTGCCAGCGTATGGGCCAGGAGTAGGCTACGGCGTACGGTAAGGTGTAGGGCTGGTGGTGGGTTTCCGTTCTGGGCTAGGGTTAGGGTTAGGGAACGGCAAGGCTTAGGGCACAGGTGAGGGTAGAGAAACGTGGGAGGGTCAGGCTACGTGCTGACGCACGGGTCAGTGCCAGCGTACGGGCCAGGAGTAGGCTACGGCATAGGGTAAGGTGTAGGGCTGGTGGTGGGTTTCCATTCGGGGCTAGGGTTAGGGTTAGGGAACGGCAAGGCTTAGGGCACAGGTGAGGGTACGGAAACGTGGGAGGGTCAGGCTACGTGCTGACACACGGGTCAGTGCCAGCGTACGGGCCAGGAGTAGGCTACGGCTTGGGCATAAGTTGTAGGGCTGGTGGTGTGTTTCCATTCCGGGCTAGTGTTAGGGTTAGGGAACGGCAAGGCTTAGGGCACAGGTGAGTATATGGAAACGTGGGAGGGTCAGGCTACGTGCTGACGCACAGGTCAGTGCCATGGTACGGGACAGGAGGAGGCTACGGCGTAGGGTATGGTCTAGGCCTGGTGGTGGGTTTCCGTTCCAGGCTAGGGTTAGGGTTAGGGAACGGCAAGGATTAGGGCACAGGTGAGGGTACGGAAACGTGGGAGGGTCAGGCTACGTGCTGACGCATGGGTCAGTTCCAGCGTACGGGCCAGGAGTAGGCTACGGCGTAGGGTATGGTGTAGGGCTGGTGGTGGATTTCTGTTCCGGGCTAGGGTTAGGGTTACGTAACGGCAAGGCTTAGGGCACAGGTGATTGTATGGAAACGTGAGAGGGTCTGGCTACGTGCTGACGCACGGGTCAGTGCCAGTGTACGGGCCAGGAGTAGGCTACGGCGTAGGGAAATTTGTTTGGCTGGTGGTGGATTTCGGTTCCGAGCTAGGGTTAGGGTTAGGGAACGGCAAGGCTTAGGGCACAGGTGAGGGTACGGAAACGTGGGAGGGTCAGGCTACGTGCTGACGCACGGGTCAGTTCCACCGTATGGGCCAGGAGTAGGCTACGGCGTACGGTAAGGTGTAAGGCTGGTGGTGGGTTTTCGTTCTGGGCTAGGGTTAGGGTTAGGGAACGGCAAGGCTTAGGGCACAGGTGAGGGTACAGAAATGTGGGAGGGTTAGGCTACGTGCTGACGCACGTGTCAGTGCCAGCGTACGGGCCAGGAGTACGCTAAGGCGTAGGGTAAGGGGTAGGGCTGGTGGTGGTTTTCCATTCCGGTCTAGGGTTAGGGTTAGGGAGCGGCAAGGCTTAGGGCACAGGTGAGGGTACGGAAACGTGGGAGGTTCAGGCTACATGCTGACGGACGGGTCATTGCCAGCATACGGGCCAGGAGTAGGCTACGGCTTGGGGGTAAGTTGTAGACCTGGTGGTGTGTTTCCGCTCCGGGCTAGGGTTAGGGTTAGGGAACGGCAAGTCTTACGGCACAGGTGAGGGTACGGAAATGTGGGAGGGTCAGGCTACGTGCTGACGCACGGGTCAGTGCCAGCGTACGGGTCAGGAATAGGCTACGGCGTAGGAAAATGTGTTTGGCTGGTGGTGGATTTCCGTTCCGAGCTACGGTTAGGGTTAGGGAACGGCAAGGCTTAGGGCACAGGTGAGGGTACGGAAACGTGGGAGGGTCAGGCTACGTGCTGACGCACGGGTCAGTGCCAGAGTACGGGCCAGGAGTAGGCTACGGCGTAGGGTAAGGTGTAGGGCTGGTGGTGGGTTTCCGTTCGGGGCTAGGGTTAGGGTTAGGGAACGGCAAGGCTTAGGGCACAGGTGAGGGTACGGAAACGTGGGAGGGTCAGGCTACGTGCTGACACACGGGTCAGTGCCAGCGTACGGGCCAGGAGTAGGCTACGGCTTGGGGGTAAGGCGTAGGGCTGGTGGTGGGTTTCCGTTCCGAGCTAGGGTTAGGGTTAGGGAACGGCGAGGCTTAGGGTAGAGGTGAGGGTACGGAAACGTTGGAGGGTCAGGCTAAGTGCAGACGCACGGGTCAGTGCCAGCGTACGGGCCAGGAGTAGGCTACGGATTGGGCATAAGTTGTAGGGCTGGTGGTGGGTTTCCATTCCGGGCTAGGGTTAGGGTTAGGGAACGGCAAGGCTTAGGGCTCAGGTGAGTGTATGGAAACGTGGGAGGGTCAGGCTACGTGCTGACGCACAGGTCAGTGCCATGGTACGGGACAGGAGGAGGCTACGGCGTAGTGTAAGGTGTAGGCCTGGTGGTGGGTTTCCGTTCCGGGCTAGGGTTAGGGTTAGGGAACGGCAAGGATTACGGCACAGGTGAGGGTACGGAAACGTGGGAGGGTCAGGCTACGTGCTGACGCATGGGTCAGTTCCAGCGTACGGGCCAGGAGTAGGCTACGGCGTAGGGTAAGGTGTAGGGCTGGTGGTGGATTTCTGTTCCGGGCTAGGGTTAGGGTTACGTAACGGCAAGGCTTAGGGCACAGGTGATTGTATGGAAACGTGGGAGGGTCAGGCTACGTGCTGACGCACGGGTCAGTGCCAGCGTACGGGCCAGGAGTAGGCTACGGCTTGGGGGTAAGGTGTAGGGCTGGTGGTGTTTTCCCGTTCCGGGCTAGGGTTAGGGTTAGGGAACGGCAAGGCTTAGGGCACAGGTGAGGGTACGGAAATGTGGGAGGGTCAGGCTACGTGCTGACGCACGGGTCAGTGCCAGCATACGGGCCATGAGTAAGCTACGTCTTGGGGTTAAGGTGTAGGGCTGGTGGTGGGTTTCCGCTCCGGGCTAGGGTTAGGGTTAGGGAACGGCAAGTCTTATGGCACAGGTGAGGGTACGGAAATGTGGGAGGGTCAGGCTACGTGCTGACGCACGGGTCAGTGCCAGCGTACGGGTCAGGAATTGGCTACGGCGTAGGGAAATGTGTTTGGCTGGTGGTGGATTTCCGTTCCGAGCTAGGGTTAGGGTTAGGGAACGGCAAGGCTTAGGGCACAGGTGAGGGTACGGAAACGTGGGAGGGTCAGGCTACGTGCTGACGCACGGGTCAGTGCTAGCGTATGGGCCAGGAGTAGGCTACTGCGTACGGTAAGGTGTGGGGCTGGTGGTGGGTTTCCGTTCTGGGCTAGGGTTAGTGTTAGGTAACGGCAAGGCTTAGGGCACAGGTGAGGGTAGAGAAACGTGGGAGGGTCAGGCTACGTGCTGACGCACGGGTCAGTGACAGCGTACGGGCCAGGAGTAGGCTATGGCATAGGGTAAGGTGTAGGGCTGGTTGTGGGTTTCCGTTCGGGGCTAGGGTTAGGGTTAGGGAACGGCAAGGCTTAGGGCACAGGTGAGGGTACGGAAACGTGGGAGGGTCAGGCTACGTGCTGACACACGGGTCAGTGCTAGCGTATGGGCCAGGAGTAGGCTACTGCTTACGGTAAGGTGTAGGGCTGTTGGTGGGTTTCCGTTCTGGGCTAGGGTTAGTGTTAGGTAACGGCAAGGCTTAGGGCACAGGTGAGGGTAGAGAAACGTGGGAGGGTCAGGCTACGTGCTGACGCACGGGTCAGTTCCAGCGTACGGGCCAGGAGTAGGCTATGGCATAGGGTAAGGTGTAGGGCTGGTGGTGGGTTTCCATTCGGGGCTAGGGTTAGGGTTAGGGAACGGCAAGGCTTAGGGCACAGGTGAGGGTACGGAAACGTGGGAGGGTCAGGCTACGTGCTGACACACGGGTCAGTGCCAGCGTACGGGCCAGGAGTAGGCTACGGCTTGGGGGTAAGGTGTAGGGCTGGTGGTGGGTTTCCGTTCCGAGCTAGGGTTAGGGTTAGGGAACGGCAAGGCTTAGGGTACAGGTGAGGGTACGGAAACGTTGGAGGGTCAGGCTAAGTGCTGACGCACGGGTCAGTGCCAGCGTACGGGCCAGGAGTAGGCTACGGCTTGGGCATAAGTTGTAGGGCTGGTGGTGGGTTTCCATTCCGGGCTAGTGTTAGGGTTAGGGAACGGCAAGGCTTAGGGCACAGGTGAGTGTATGGAAACGTGGGAGGGTCAGGCTACGTGCTGACGCACAGGTCAGTGCCATGGTACGGGATAGGAGGAGGCAACGGCGTAGGGTAAGTTGTAGGGCTGGTGGTGGGTTTCCGTTCCGGGCTAGGGTTAGGGTTAGGGAACGGCAAGGATTAGGGCACAGGTGAGGGTACGGAAACGTGGGAGGGTCAGGCTACGTGCTGACGCATGGGTCAGTTCCAGCGTACGGGCCAGGAGTAGGCTACGGTGTAGGGTAAGGTGTAGGGCTGGTGGTGGATTTCTGTTCCGGGCTAGGGTTAGGGTTACGTAACGGCAAGGCTTAGGGCACAGGTGATTGTATGGAAACGTGGGAGGGTCAGGCTACGTGCTGACGCACGGGTCAGTGCCAGCGTACGGTCCAGGAGTAGGCTACGGCTTGGGGGTAAGGTGTAGGGCTGGTGGTGTTTTCCCGTTCCGGGCTAGGGTTAGGGTTAGGGAACGGCAAGGCTTAGGGCACAGGTGAGGGTATGGAAATGTGGGAGGGTCAGGCTACGTGCTGACGCACGGGTCAGTGCCAGCATACGGGCCAGGAGTAGGCTACGGCTTGGGGTTAAGGTGTATGGCTGGTGGTGGGTTTCTGCTCCGGGCTAGGGTTAGGGTTAGGGCACGGCAAGTCTTATGGCACAGGTGAGGGTACGAAAATGGGGGAGGGTCAGGCTACGTGCTGACGCACGGGTCAGTGCCAGCGTACGGGTCAGGAATAGGCTACGGCGTAGGGAAATGTGTTTGTCTGGTGGTGGATTTCCGTTCCGAGCTAGGGTTAGGGTTAGGGAACGGCAAGGCTTAGGGCACAGGTGAGGGTACGGAAACGTGGGAGGGTCAGGCTACGTGCTGACGCACGAGTCAGTGCCAGCGTATGGGCCAGGAGTAGGCTACGGCGTACGGTAAGGTGTAGGGCTGGTGGTGGGTTTCCGTTCTGGGCTAGGGTTAGGGTTAGGGAACGGCAAGGCTTAGGGCACAGGTGAGGGTAGAGAAACGTGGGAGGGTCAGGCTACGTGCTGACGCACGGGTCAGTGCCAGCGTACGGGCCAGGAGTAGGCTACGGCATAGGGTAAGGTGTAGGGCTGGTGGTGGGTTTCCATTCGGGGCTAGGGTTAGGGTTAGGGAACGGCAAGGCTTAGGGCACAGGTGAGGGTACGGAAACGTGGGAGGGTCAGGCTACGTGCTGACACACGGGTCAGTGCCAGCGTACGGGCCAGGAGTAGGCTACGGCTTGGGCATAAGTTGTAGGGCTGGTGGTGTGTTTCCATTCCGGGCTAGTGTTAGGGTTAGGGAACGGCAAGGCTTAGGGCACAGGTGAGTATATGGAAACGTGGGAGGGTCAGGCTACGTGCTGACGCACAGGTCAGTGCCATGGTACGGGACAGGAGGAGGCTACGGCGTAGGGTATGGTCTAGGCCTGGTGGTGGGTTTCCGTTCCAGGCTAGGGTTAGGGTTAGGGAACGGCAAGGATTAGGGCACAGGTGAGGGTACGGAAACGTGGGAGGGTCAGGCTACGTGCTGACGCATGGGTCAGTTCCAGCGTACGGGCCAGGAGTAGGCTACGGCGTAGGGTATGGTGTAGGGCTGGTGGTGGATTTCTGTTCCGGGCTAGGGTTAGGGTTACGTAACGGCAAGGCTTAGGGCACAGGTGATTGTATGGAAACGTGAGAGGGTCTGGCTACGTGCTGACGCACGGGTCAGTGCCAGTGTACGGGCCAGGAGTAGGCTACGGCGTAGGGAAATTTGTTTGGCTGGTGGTGGATTTCGGTTCCGAGCTAGGGTTAGGGTTAGGGAACGGCAAGGCTTAGGGCACAGGTGAGGGTACGGAAACGTGGGAGGGTCAGGCTACGTGCTGACGCACGGGTCAGTTCCACCGTATGGGCCAGGAGTAGGCTACGGCGTACGGTAAGGTGTAAGGCTGGTGGTGGGTTTTCGTTCTGGGCTAGGGTTAGGGTTAGGGAACGGCAAGGCTTAGGGCACAGGTGAGGGTACAGAAATGTGGGAGGGTTAGGCTACGTGCTGACGCACGTGTCAGTGCCAGCGTACGGGCCAGGAGTACGCTAAGGCGTAGGGTAAGGGGTAGGGCTGGTGGTGGTTTTCCATTCCGGTCTAGGGTTAGGGTTAGGGAGCGGCAAGGCTTAGGGCACAGGTGAGGGTACGGAAACGTGGGAGGTTCAGGCTACATGCTGACGGACGGGTCATTGCCAGCATACGGGCCAGGAGTAGGCTACGGCTTGGGGGTAAGTTGTAGACCTGGTGGTGTGTTTCCGCTCCGGGCTAGGGTTAGGGTTAGGGAACGGCAAGTCTTACGGCACAGGTGAGGGTACGGAAATGTGGGAGGGTCAGGCTACGTGCTGACGCACGGGTCAGTGCCAGCGTACGGGTCAGGAATAGGCTACGGCGTAGGAAAATGTGTTTGGCTGGTGGTGGATTTCCGTTCCGAGCTACGGTTAGGGTTAGGGAACGGCAAGGCTTAGGGCACAGGTGAGGGTACGGAAACGTGGGAGGGTCAGGCTACGTGCTGACGCACGGGTCAGTGCCAGAGTACGGGCCAGGAGTAGGCTACGGCGTAGGGTAAGGTGTAGGGCTGGTGGTGGGTTTCCGTTCGGGGCTAGGGTTAGGGTTAGGGAACGGCAAGGCTTAGGGCACAGGTGAGGGTACGGAAACGTGGGAGGGTCAGGCTACGTGCTGACACACGGGTCAGTGCCAGCGTACGGGCCAGGAGTAGGCTACGGCTTGGGGGTAAGGCGTAGGGCTGGTGGTGGGTTTCCGTTCCGAGCTAGGGTTAGGGTTAGGGAACGGCGAGGCTTAGGGTAGAGGTGAGGGTACGGAAACGTTGGAGGGTCAGGCTAAGTGCAGACGCACGGGTCAGTGCCAGCGTACGGGCCAGGAGTAGGCTACGGATTGGGCATAAGTTGTAGGGCTGGTGGTGGGTTTCCATTCCGGGCTAGGGTTAGGGTTAGGGAACGGCAAGGCTTAGGGCTCAGGTGAGTGTATGGAAACGTGGGAGGGTCAGGCTACGTGCTGACGCACAGGTCAGTGCCATGGTACGGGACAGGAGGAGGCTACGGCGTAGTGTAAGGTGTAGGCCTGGTGGTGGGTTTCCGTTCCGGGCTAGGGTTAGGGTTAGGGAACGGCAAGGATTACGGCACAGGTGAGGGTACGGAAACGTGGGAGGGTCAGGCTACGTGCTGACGCATGGGTCAGTTCCAGCGTACGGGCCAGGAGTAGGCTACGGCGTAGGGTAAGGTGTAGGGCTGGTGGTGGATTTCTGTTCCGGGCTAGGGTTAGGGTTACGTAACGGCAAGGCTTAGGGCACAGGTGATTGTATGGAAACGTGGGAGGGTCAGGCTACGTGCTGACGCACGGGTCAGTGCCAGCGTACGGGCCAGGAGTAGGCTACGGCTTGGGGGTAAGGTGTAGGGCTGGTGGTGTTTTCCCGTTCCGGGCTAGGGTTAGGGTTAGGGAACGGCAAGGCTTAGGGCACAGGTGAGGGTACGGAAATGTGGGAGGGTCAGGCTACGTGCTGACGCACGGGTCAGTGCCAGCATACGGGCCATGAGTAAGCTACGTCTTGGGGTTAAGGTGTAGGGCTGGTGGTGGGTTTCCGCTCCGGGCTAGGGTTAGGGTTAGGGAACGGCAAGTCTTATGGCACAGGTGAGGGTACGGAAATGTGGGAGGGTCAGGCTACGTGCTGACGCACGGGTCAGTGCCAGCGTACGGGTCAGGAATTGGCTACGGCGTAGGGAAATGTGTTTGGCTGGTGGTGGATTTCCGTTCCGAGCTAGGGTTAGGGTTAGGGAACGGCAAGGCTTAGGGCACAGGTGAGGGTACGGAAACGTGGGAGGGTCAGGCTACGTGCTGACGCACGGGTCAGTGCTAGCGTATGGGCCAGGAGTAGGCTACTGCGTACGGTAAGGTGTGGGGCTGGTGGTGGGTTTCCGTTCTGGGCTAGGGTTAGTGTTAGGTAACGGCAAGGCTTAGGGCACAGGTGAGGGTAGAGAAACGTGGGAGGGTCAGGCTACGTGCTGACGCACGGGTCAGTGACAGCGTACGGGCCAGGAGTAGGCTATGGCATAGGGTAAGGTGTAGGGCTGGTTGTGGGTTTCCGTTCGGGGCTAGGGTTAGGGTTAGGGAACGGCAAGGCTTAGGGCACAGGTGAGGGTACGGAAACGTGGGAGGGTCAGGCTACGTGCTGACACACGGGTCAGTGCTAGCGTATGGGCCAGGAGTAGGCTACTGCTTACGGTAAGGTGTAGGGCTGTTGGTGGGTTTCCGTTCTGGGCTAGGGTTAGTGTTAGGTAACGGCAAGGCTTAGGGCACAGGTGAGGGTAGAGAAACGTGGGAGGGTCAGGCTACGTGCTGACGCACGGGTCAGTTCCAGCGTACGGGCCAGGAGTAGGCTATGGCATAGGGTAAGGTGTAGGGCTGGTGGTGGGTTTCCATTCGGGGCTAGGGTTAGGGTTAGGGAACGGCAAGGCTTAGGGCACAGGTGAGGGTACGGAAACGTGGGAGGGTCAGGCTACGTGCTGACACACGGGTCAGTGCCAGCGTACGGGCCAGGAGTAGGCTACGGCTTGGGGGTAAGGTGTAGGGCTGGTGGTGGGTTTCCGTTCCGAGCTAGGGTTAGGGTTAGGGAACGGCAAGGCTTAGGGTACAGGTGAGGGTACGGAAACGTTGGAGGGTCAGGCTAAGTGCTGACGCACGGGTCAGTGCCAGCGTACGGGCCAGGAGTAGGCTACGGCTTGGGCATAAGTTGTAGGGCTGGTGGTGGGTTTCCATTCCGGGCTAGTGTTAGGGTTAGGGAACGGCAAGGCTTAGGGCACAGGTGAGTGTATGGAAACGTGGGAGGGTCAGGCTACGTGCTGACGCACAGGTCAGTGCCATGGTACGGGATAGGAGGAGGCAACGGCGTAGGGTAAGTTGTAGGGCTGGTGGTGGGTTTCCGTTCCGGGCTAGGGTTAGGGTTAGGGAACGGCAAGGATTAGGGCACAGGTGAGGGTACGGAAACGTGGGAGGGTCAGTCTACGTGCTGACGCATGGGTCAGTTTCAGCGTACGGGCCAGGAGTAGGCTACGGCGTAGGATAAGGTGTAGGGCTGGTGGTGGATTTCTGTTCTGGGCTAGGGTTAGGGTTAGGTAACGGCAAGGCTTAGGGCACAGGTGATTGTATGGAAACGTGGGAGGGTCAGGCTACGTGCTGACGCATGGGTCAGTGCCAGCGTACGGTCCAGGAGTAGGCTACGGCTTGGGGGTAAGTTGTAGGGCTGGTGGTGTTTTCCCGTTCCGGGCTAGTGTTAGGGTGAGGGAACGGCAAGGCTTAGGGCACAGGTCAGGGTACGGAAATGTGGGAGGGTCAGGCTACGTGCTGACGCACGGGTCAGTGCCAGCGTACGGGCCAGGAGTAGACTACGGTGTAGGGTAAGGTGTAGGGCTGGTGGTGGGTTTCCGTTTGGGGCTAGGGTTAGGGTTTGGGGAACGGCAATGCTTAGGGCACAGGTGAGGGTACGGAAAAGTGGGAGGGTCAGGGTACGTGCTGACGCACGTGTCAGTGCCAGCGTACGGGCCAGGAGTAGGCTACGGCTTGGGGGTAAGGCGTAGGGCTGGTGGTGGGTTTCCGTTCAGGGCTAGGGTTAGGTTTAGGGAATGACAAGGCTTAGGGCACAGGTGAGGGTACAGAAACGTGGGAGGGTGAGAGTATGTGCTGATGAATGGGTCAGTTCCAGCGTACGGGCCAGGAGTAGGCTACGGCGTAGGGTAAGGTGTAGGCCTGGTGGTGGGTTTCCGTTCCGGGCTAGGGTTAGGGTTAGGGAACGGCAAGGATTAGGGCACAGGTGAGGGTACGGAAACGTGGGAGGGTCAGGCTACGTGCTGACGCATGGGTCAGTTCCAGCGTACGGGCCAGGAGTAGGCTACGGCGTATGATAAGGTGTAGGGCTGGTGGTGGATTTCTGTTCTGGGCTAGGGTTAGGGTTAGGTAACGGCAAGGCTTAGGGCACAGGTGATTGTATGGAAACGTGGGAGGGTCAGGCTACGTGCTGACGCATGGGTCAGTGCCAGCGTACGGTCCAGGAGTAGGCTACGGCTTGGGGGTAAGTTGTAGGGCTGGTGGTGTTTTCCCGTTCCGGGCTAGTGTTAGGGTGAGGGAACGGCAAGGCTTAGGGCACAGGTCAGGGTACGGAAATGTGGGAGGGTCAGGCTACGTGCTGACGCACGGGTCAGTGCCAGCGTACGGGCCAGGAGTAGACTACGGTGTAGGGTAAGGTGTAGGGCTGGTGGTGGGTTTCCGTTTGGGGCTAGGGTTAGGGTTGGGGAACGGCAATGCTTAGGGCACAGGTGAGGGTACGGAAAAGTGGGAGGGTCAGGGTACGTGCTGACGCACGGGTCAGTGCCAGCGTACGGGCCAGGAGTAGGCTACGGCGTAGGGTAAGGGGTAGGGCTGGTGGTGGGTTTCCGTTCTGGGCTAGTGTTAGGGTTAGGGAACGGCAAAGCTTAGGGCACAGGTGAGGGTACGGAAACGTGGGAGGGTCAGGCTACGTGCTGACGCACGGGTCGTTGCCAGCCTACGGGCCAGTTGTAGGCTACAGCGTAGGGTAAGGTGTAGGGCTGGTGGTGGGTTTCCTTTCCGGGCTAGGGTTAGGGTTAGAGAACGGCAAGGCTTAGGGCACAGGTGATGGTACGGAAACGTGGGAGGGTCAGGCTATGTCCTTATGCACGTGTTACTGCCAGCGTACAGGCCAGGAGTAGGCTACAGCGTACGGAGATGTGTTGGGCTGGTGGTGGGTTTTCGTTCCGAGCTAGGGTTAGGGTTAGGGAACAGCAAGTCGTAGGGCACATGTGAGTGTACAGAAACGTGGGAGGGTCAGGCTACATGCTGACGCACAGGTCAGTGCCAGCGTACGGGCCAGGAGTAGGCTACGGTGTAGGGTAAGGGGTAGGGATGGTGGTGGGTTTCCGTTCCGGGCTAGGGTTAGGGTTAGGGAACTGCAAGGCTTAGGGCACAGGTGAGGGTACGGAAACGTGGGAGGGTCAGGCTACGTGCTGACACACGGGTCAGTGACAGCGTACGGGCCAGGAGTAGGCTACGGCGTAGGGTAAGGTGTAGGGATGGTGGTGGGTTTCCGTTCCGGGCTAGGGTTAGGGTTAGGTAACGGCAAGGCTTAGGGCACAGGTGAGGGTACGGAAACTTGGGAGGGTCAGGCTACGTGCTGACGCACGGGTCAGTGCCAGCGTACTGGCCAGGAGTAGGCTACGGCGCAAGGTAAGGTGTAGGGCTGGTAGAGGGTTTCTTTTCCGGGGTAGGGATAGGGTTAGGGAACGGCAAGGCTTAGGGCACAGGTGAGGGTACGGAAACGTGGGAGGGTCAGGCTATGTGCTGATGCACGTGTCACTGCCAGCATACAGGCCAAGAGTAGGCTACAGCGTAGGGAGATGTGTTGGGCTGGTGGTGGGTTTTCGTTCCGAGCTAGGGTTAGGGTTAGGGAATGGCAAGTCTTAGGGCACAGGTGAGTGTACGGAAATGTGGGAGGCTCAGGCTACGTGCTGACGAACGTGTCAGTGCCAGCGTACGGGCCATGATTACGCTAAGGCGTAGGGTAAGGGGTAGGGCTGGTGTTGGGTTTCCGTTTCGGGCTAGGGTTAGGGTTAGGGAACGGCAAGGCTTAGGGCACAGGTGAGGGTACGGAAACGTGGGAGGGTCAGGCTACGTGCTGACGCACGGGTCAGTGCCAGCGTACGGGCCAGGAGTAGGCTACGGCTTGGGGGTAAGGTGTAGGGCTGGTGGAGTGTTTCCGCTCCGGGCTAGGGTTAGGGTTAGGGAACGGCAAGTCTTATGGCACAGGTGAGGGTACGGAAATGTGGGAGGGTCAGGCTACGTGCTGATGCACGTGTGAGTGCCAGCGTACGGGTCAGGAGTAGGCTACGGCGTAGGGAAATGTGTTTGGCTGGTGGTGGATTTCCGTTCCGAGCTAGGGTTAGGGTTAGTGAACGGCAAGGCTTAGGGCACAGGTGAGGGTACGGAAACGTGGGAGGGTCAGGCTACGTGCTGACGCACGGGTCAGTTCCAGCGTAAGGGCCAGGAGTAGGGTACGGCGTACGGTAAGGTGTAAGGTTGGTGGTGGGTTTTCGTTCTGGGCTAGGGTTAGTGTTAGGGAACGGCAAGGCTTAGGGCACAGGTGAGGGTACAGAAATGTGGGAGGGTCAGGCTACGTGCTGACGCACGTGTCAGTGCCAGCGTACGGGCCAGGAGTACGCTAAGGCGTAGGGTAAGTGGTAGGGCTGGTGGTGGTTTTCCTTTCCGGTCTAGGGTTAGGGTTAGGGAGCGGCAAGTCTTAGGGCACAGGTGAGGGTACGGAAACGTGGGAGGGTCAGGCTACATGCTGACGAAGGGGTCAGTGCCAGCGTATGGGCCAGGAGTAGGCTACGGCGTACGGTAAGGTGTAGGGCTGGTGGTGGGTTTCCGTTCTGCGCTAGGGTTAGGGTTAGGTAACGGCAAGGCTTACGGCACAGGTGAGGGTAGAGAAACGTGGGAGGGTCAGGCTACGTGCTGACGCACGGGTCAGTGCCAGCGTACGGGCCAGGAGTAGGCTACGGCGTAGGGTAAGGTGTAGGGCTGGTGGTGGGTTTCCGTTCGGGGCTAGGGTTAGGGTTAGGGAACGGCAAGGCTTATGGCACAGGTGAGGGTACGGAAACGTGGGAGGGTCAGGCTACCTGCTGACACACGGGTCAGTGCCAGCGTACGGGCCAGGAGTAGGCTACGGCTTGGGTGTAAGGCGTAGGGCTGGTGGTGGGTTTCCGTTCCGAGCTAGGGTTAGGGTTAGGGAACGGCAAGGCTTAGGGTACAGGTGAGGGTACGGAAACGTTGGAGGGACAGGCTAAGTGCTGACGCACGGGTCAGTGCCAGCGTACGGGCCAGGAGTAGGCTACGGCTTGGGCATAAGTTGTAGGGCTGGTGGTGGGTTTCCATTCCGGGCTAGCGTTAGGGTTAGGGAACGGCAAGGCTTAGGGCACAGGTGAGTGTATGGAAACGTGGGAGGGTCAGGCTACGTGCTGGCGCACATGTCAGTGCCATGGTACGGGACAGGAGGAGGCTACGGCGTAGGGTAAGGTGTAGGCCTGGTGGTGGGTTTCCGTTCCGGGCTAGGGTTAGGGTTAGGGAACGGCAAGGCTTAGGGCACAGGTGAGGGTACGGAAACGTGGGACGGTCAGGCTACGTGCTGACGCACGGATCAGTGCCAGCGTATGGGCCAGGAGTAGGCTACGGCGTATGGTAAGGTGTAAGGCTGGTGGTGGGTTTTCGTTCTGGGCTAGGGTTAGGGTTAGGTAACGGCAAGGCTTAGGGCACAGGTGACGGTACAGAAATGTGGGAGGGTCAGGCTACGTGCTGACGCACGTGTCAGTGCCAGCGTACGGGCCAGGAGTACGCTAAGGCGTAGGGTAAGGGGTAGGGCTGGTGGTGGTTTTCCTTTCCGGTCTATGGTTAGGGTTAGGGAGTGGCAAGGTTTAGGGCACAGGTGAGGGTACGGAAACGTGGGAGGTTCAGGCTACATGCTGACGCACGGGTCAGTGCCAGCATACGGGCCAGGAGTAGGCTACGGCTTGGGGGTAAGGTGTAGACCTGGTGGTGTGTTTCCGCTCCGGGCTAGGGTTAGGGTTAGGGAACGGCAAGTCTTACGGCACAGGTGAGGGTACGGAAACGTGGGAGGGTCAGGCTATGTGCTGATGCACGTGTCACTGCCAGCATACAGGCCAAGAGTAGGCTACAGCGTAGGGAGATGTGTTGGGCTGGTGGTGGGTTTTCGTTCCGAGCTAGGGTTAGGGTTAGGGAATGGCAAGTCTTAGGGCACAGGTGAGTGTACGGAAATGTGGGAGGCTCAGGCTACGTGCTGACGCACGTGTCAGTGCCAGCGTACGGGCCATGATTACGCTAAGGCGTAGGGTAAGGGGTAGGGCTGGTGTTGGGTTTCCGTTTAGGGCTAGGGTTAGGGTTAGGGAACGGCAAGGCTTAGGGCACAGGTGAGGGTACGGAAACGTGGGAGGGTCAGGCTACGTGCTGACGCACGGGTCAGTGCCAGCGTACGGGCCAGGAGTAGGCTACGGCTTGGGGGTAAGGTGTAGGGCTGGTGGAGTGTTTCCGCTCCGGGCTAGGGTTAGGGTTAGGGAACGGCAAGTCTTATGGCACAGGTGAGGGTACGGAAATGTGGGAGGGTCAGGCTACGTGCTGATGCACGTGTGAGTGCCAGCGTACGGGTCAGGAGTAGGCTACGGCGTAGGGAAATGTGTTTGGCTGGTGGTGGATTTCCGTTCCGAGCTAGGGTTAGGGTTAGTGAACGGCAAGGCTTAGGGCACAGGTGAGGGTACGGAAACGTGGGAGGGTCAGGCTACGTGCTGACGCACGGGTCAGTTCCAGCGTAAGGGCCAGGAGTAGGGTACGGCGTACGGTAAGGTGTAAGGTTGGTGGTGGGTTTTCGTTCTGGGCTAGAGTTAGTGTTAGGGAACGGCAAGGCTTAGGGCACAGGTGAGGGTACAGAAATGTGGGAGGGTCAGGCTACGTGCTGACGCACGTGTCAGTGCCAGCGTACGGGCCAGGAGTACGCTAAGGCGTAGGGTAAGTGGTAGGGCTGGTGGTGGTTTTCCTTTCCGGTCTAGGGTTAGGGTTAGGGAGCGGCAAGTCTTAGGGCACAGGTGAGGGTACGGAAACGTGGGAGGGTCAGGCTACATGCTGACGAAGGGGTCAGTGCCAGCGTATGGGCCAGGAGTAGGCTACGGCGTACGGTAAGGTGTAGGGCTGGTGGTGGGTTTCCGTTCTGGGCTAGGGTTAGGGTTAGGTAACGGCAAGGCTTAGGGCACAGGTGAGGGTAGAGAAACGTGGGAGGGTCAGGCTACGTGCTGACGCACGGGTCAGTGCCAGCGTACGGGCCAGGAGTAGGCTACGGCGTAGGGTAAGGTGTAGGGCTGGTGGTGGGTTTCCGTTCGGGGCTAGGGTTAGGGTTAGGGAACGGCAAGGCTTAGGGCACAGGTGAGGGTACGGAAACGTGGGAGGGTCAGGCTACGTGCTGACACACAGGTCAGTGCCAGCGTACCAGCCAGGATTAGGCTACGGCTTGGGGGTAAGGTGTAGGGCTGGTGGTGGGTTTCCATTCAGAACTAGGGTTAGGGTTAGGGAACGGCAAGGCTTAGGGTACAGGTGAGGGTACGGAAACGTTGGAGGGTCAGGCTAAGTGCTGACGCACGGGTCAGTGCCAGCGTACGGGCCAGGAGTAGGCTACGGCTTGGGCATAAGTTGTAGGGCTGGTGGTGGGTTTCCATTCCGGGCTAGGGTTAGGGTTAGGGAACGGCAAGTCTTGGGGCACAGGTGAGTGTTTGGAAACGTGGGAGGGTCAGGCTACGTGCTGACGCACAGGTCAGTGCCATGGTACGGGACAGGAGGAGGCTACGGCGTAGGGTAAGATGTAGGCCTGGTGGTGGGTTTCCGTTCCGGGCTAGGGTTAGGGTTAGGGAACGGCAAGGATTAGGGCACAGGTGAGGGTACGGAAACGTGGGAGGGTCAGGCTACGTGCTGACGCATGGGTCAGTTCCAGCGTACGGGCCAGGAGTAGGCTACGGTGTAGGGTAAGGTGTAGGGCTGGTGGTGGATTTCTGTTCCGGGCTAGGGTTAGGGTTACGTAACGGCAAGGCTTAGGGCACAGGTGATTGTATGGAAACGTGGGAGGGTCAGGCTACGTGCTGACGCACGGGTCAGTGCCAGCGTATGGGCCAGGAGTAGGCTACGGCTTGGGGGTAAGGTGTAGGGCTGGTGGTGTTTTCCCGTTCCGGGCTAGGGTTAGGGTTAGGGAACGGCAAGGCTTAGGGCACAGGTGAGGGTATGGAAATGTGGGAGGGTCAGGCTACGTGCTGACGCACGGGTCAGTGCCAGCATACGGGCCAGGAGTAGGCTACGGCTTGGGGTTAAGGTGTATGGCTGGTGGTGGGTTTCTGCTCCGGGCTAGGGTTAGGGTTAGGGAACGGGAAGTCTTATGGCACAGGTGAGGGTACGGAAATGTGGGAGGGTCAGGCTACGTGCTGACGCACGGGTCAGTGCCAGCGTACGGGTCAGGAATAGGCTACGGCGTAGGGAAATGTGTTTGGCTGGTGGTGGATTTCCGTTCCGAGCTAGGGTTAGGGTTAGGGAACGGCAAGGCTTAGGGCACAGGTGAGGGTACGGAAACGTGGGAGGGTCAGGCTACGTGCTGACGCACGAGTCAGTGCCAGCGTATGGGCCAGGAGTAGGCTACGGTGTACGGTAAGGTGTAGGGCTGGTGGTGGGTTTCTGTTCTGGGCTAGGGTTAGGGTTAGGGAACGGCAAGGCTTAGGGCACAGGTGAGGGTACGGAAACGTGGGAGGGTCAGGCTACGTGCTGACGCACGGGTCAGTGCCAGCGTACGGGCCAGGAGTAGGCTACGGCTTGGGGGTAAGTTGTAGGGCTGGTGGAGTGTTTCCGCTCCGGGCTAGGGTTAGGGTTAGGGAACGGCAAGTCTTATGGCACAGGTGAGGGTACGGAAATGTGGGAGGGTCAGGCTACGTGCTGATGCACGTGTGAGTGCCAGCGTACGGGTCAGGAGTAGGCTACGGCGTAGGGAAATGTGTTTGGCTGGTGGTGGATTTCCGTTCCGAGCTAGGGTTAGGGTTAGTGAACGGCAAGGCTTAGGGCACAGGTGAGGGTACGGAAACGTGGGAGGGTCAGGCTACGTGCTGACGCACGGGTCAGTTCCAGCGTAAGGGCCAGGAGTAGGGTACGGCGTACGGTAAGGTGTAAGGTTGGTGGTGGGTTTTCGTTCTGGGCTAGGGTTAGTGTTAGGGAACGGCAAGGCTTAGGGCACAGGTGAGGGTACAGAAATGTGGGAGGGTCAGGCTACGTGCTGACGCACGTGTCAGTGCCAGCGTACGGGCCAGGAGTACGCTAAGGCGTAGGGTAAGTGGTAGGGCTGGTGGTGGTTTTCCTTTCCGGTCTAGGGTTAGGGTTAGGGAGCGGCAAGTCTTAGGGCACAGGTGAGGGTACGGAAACGTGGGAGGGTCAGGCTACATGCTGACGAAGGGGTCAGTGCCAGCGTATGGGCCAGGAGTAGGCTACGGCGTACGGTAAGGTGTAGGGCTGGTGGTGGATTTCTGTTCCGGGCTAGGGTTAGGGTTACGTAACGGCAAGGCTTAGGGCACAGGTGATTGTATGGAAACGTGGGAGGGTCAGGCTACGTGCTGACGCACGGGTCAGTGCCAGCGTATGGGCCAGGAGTAGGCTACTGCGTACGGTAAGGTGTGGGGCTGGTGGTGGGTTTCCGTTCTGGGCTAGGGTTAGTGTTAGGTAACGGCAAGGCTTAGGGCACAGGTGAGGGTAGAGAAACGTGGGAGGGTCAGGCTACGTGCTGACGCACGGGTCAGTGACAGCGTACGGGCCAGGAGTAGGCTATGGCATAGGGTAAGGTGTAGGGCTGGTTGTGGGTTTCCGTTCGGGGCTAGGGTTAGGGTTAGGGAACGGCAAGGCTTAGGGCACAGGTGAGGGTACGGAAACGTGGGAGGGTCAGGCTACGTGCTGACACACGGGTCAGTGCTAGCGTATGGGCCAGGAGTAGGCTACTGCTTACGGTAAGGTGTAGGGCTGGTGGTGGGTTTCCGTTCTGGGCTAGGGTTAGGGTTAGGGAACGGCAAGGCTTAGGGCACAGGTGAGGGTACGGAAATGTGGGAGGGTCAGGCTACGTGCTGACGCACGGGTCAGTGCCAGCATACGGGCCATGAGTAAGCTACGTCTTGGGGTTAAGGTGTAGGGCTGGTGGTGGGTTTCCGCTCCGGGCTAGGGTTAGGGTTAGGGAACGGCAAGTCTTATGGCACAGGTGAGGGTACGGAAATGTGGGAGGGTCAGGCTACGTGCTGACGCACGGGTCAGTGCCAGCGTACGGGTCAGGAATTGGCTACGGCGTAGGGAAATGTGTTTGGCTGGTGGTGGATTTCCGTTCCGAGCTAGGGTTAGGGTTAGGGAACGGCAAGGCTTAGGGCACAGGTGAGGGTACGGAAACGTGGGAGGGTCAGGCTACGTGCTGACGCACGGGTCAGTGCTAGCGTATGGGCCAGGAGTAGGCTACTGCGTACGGTAAGGTGTGGGGCTGGTGGTGGGTTTCCGTTCTGGGCTAGGGTTAGTGTTAGGTAACGGCAAGGCTTAGGGCACAGGTGAGGGTAGAGAAACGTGGGAGGGTCAGGCTACGTGCTGACGCACGGGTCAGTGACAGCGTACGGGCCAGGAGTAGGCTATGGCATAGGGTAAGGTGTAGGGCTGGTTGTGGGTTTCCGTTCGGGGCTAGGGTTAGGGTTAGGGAACGGCAAGGCTTAGGGCACAGGTGAGGGTACGGAAACGTGGGAGGGTCAGGCTACGTGCTGACACACGGGTCAGTGCTAGCGTATGGGCCAGGAGTAGGCTACTGCTTACGGTAAGGTGTAGGGCTGTTGGTGGGTTTCCGTTCTGGGCTAGGGTTAGTGTTAGGTAACGGCAAGGCTTAGGGCACAGGTGAGGGTAGAGAAACGTGGGAGGGTCAGGCTACGTGCTGACGCACGGGTCAGTTCCAGCGTACGGGCCAGGAGTAGGCTATGGCATAGGGTAAGGTGTAGGGCTGGTGGTGGGTTTCCATTCGGGGCTAGGGTTAGGGTTAGGGAACGGCAAGGCTTAGGGCACAGGTGAGGGTACGGAAACGTGGGAGGGTCAGGCTACGTGCTGACACACGGGTCAGTGCCAGCGTACGGGCCAGGAGTAGGCTACGGCTTGGGGGTAAGGTGTAGGGCTGGTGGTGGGTTTCCGTTCCGAGCTAGGGTTAGGGTTAGGGAACGGCAAGGCTTAGGGTACAGGTGAGGGTACGGAAACGTTGGAGGGTCAGGCTAAGTGCTGACGCACGGGTCAGTGCCAGCGTACGGGCCAGGAGTAGGCTACGGCTTGGGCATAAGTTGTAGGGCTGGTGGTGGGTTTCCATTCCGGGCTAGTGTTAGGGTTAGGGAACGGCAAGGCTTAGGGCACAGGTGAGTGTATGGAAACGTGGGAGGGTCAGGCTACGTGCTGACGCACAGGTCAGTGCCATGGTACGGGATAGGAGGAGGCAACGGCGTAGGGTAAGTTGTAGGGCTGGTGGTGGGTTTCCGTTCCGGGCTAGGGTTAGGGTTAGGGAACGGCAAGGATTAGGGCACAGGTGAGGGTACGGAAACGTGGGAGGGTCAGTCTACGTGCTGACGCATGGGTCAGTTTCAGCGTACGGGCCAGGAGTAGGCTACGGCGTAGGATAAGGTGTAGGGCTGGTGGTGGATTTCTGTTCTGGGCTAGGGTTAGGGTTAGGTAACGGCAAGGCTTAGGGCACAGGTGATTGTATGGAAACGTGGGAGGGTCAGGCTACGTGCTGACGCATGGGTCAGTGCCAGCGTACGGTCCAGGAGTAGGCTACGGCTTGGGGGTAAGTTGTAGGGCTGGTGGTGTTTTCCCGTTCCGGGCTAGTGTTAGGGTGAGGGAACGGCAAGGCTTAGGGCACAGGTCAGGGTACGGAAATGTGGGAGGGTCAGGCTACGTGCTGACGCACGGGTCAGTGCCAGCGTACGGGCCAGGAGTAGACTACGGTGTAGGGTAAGGTGTAGGGCTGGTGGTGGGTTTCTGTTTGGGGCTAGGGTTAGGGTTTGGGGAACGGCAATGCTTAGGGCACAGGTGAGGGTACGGAAAAGTGGGAGGGTCAGGGTACGTGCTGACGCACGTGTCAGTGCCAGCGTACGGGCCAGGAGTAGGCTACGGCTTGGGGGTAAGGCGTAGGGCTGGTGGTGGGTTTCCGTTCAGGGCTAGGGTTAGGTTTAGGGAATGACAAGGCTTAGGGCACAGGTGAGGGTACAGAAACGTGGGAGGGTGAGAGTATGTGCTGATGAATGGGTCAGTTCCAGCGTACGGGCCAGGAGTAGGCTACGGCGTAGGGTAAGGTGTAGGCCTGGTGGTGGGTTTCCGTTCCGGGCTAGGGTTAGGGTTAGGGAACGGCAAGGATTAGGGCACAGGTGAGGGTACGGAAACGTGGGAGGGTCAGGCTACGTGCTGACGCATGGGTCAGTTCCAGCGTACGGGCCAGGAGTAGGCTACGGCGTATGATAAGGTGTAGGGCTGGTGGTGGATTTCTGTTCTGGGCTAGGGTTAGGGTTAGGTAACGGCAAGGCTTAGGGCACAGGTGATTGTATGGAAACGTGGGAGGGTCAGGCTACGTGCTGACGCATGGGTCAGTGCCAGCGTACGGTCCAGGAGTAGGCTACGGCTTGGGGGTAAGTTGTAGGGCTGGTGGTGTTTTCCCGTTCCGGGCTAGTGTTAGGGTGAGGGAACGGCAAGGCTTAGGGCACAGGTCAGGGTACGGAAATGTGGGAGGGTCAGGCTACGTGCTGACGCACGGGTCAGTGCCAGCGTACGGGCCAGGAGTAGACTACGGTGTAGGGTAAGGTGTAGGGCTGGTGGTGGGTTTCCGTTTGGGGCTAGGGTTAGGGTTGGGGAACGGCAATGCTTAGGGCACAGGTGAGGGTACGGAAAAGTGGGAGGGTCAGGGTACGTGCTGACGCACGGGTCAGTGCCAGCGTACGGGCCAGGAGTAGGCTACGGCGTAGGGTAAGGGGTAGGGCTGGTGGTGGGTTTCCGTTCTGGGCTAGTGTTAGGGTTAGGGAACGGCAAAGCTTAGGGCACAGGTGAGGGTACGGAAACGTGGGAGGGTCAGGCTACGTGCTGACGCACGGGTCGTTGCCAGCCTACGGGCCAGTTGTAGGCTACAGCGTAGGGTAAGGTGTAGGGCTGGTGGTGGGTTTCCTTTCCGGGCTAGGGTTAGGGTTAGAGAACGGCAAGGCTTAGGGCACAGGTGATGGTACGGAAACGTGGGAGGGTCAGGCTATGTCCTTATGCACGTGTTACTGCCAGCGTACAGGCCAGGAGTAGGCTACAGCGTACGGAGATGTGTTGGGCTGGTGGTGGGTTTTCGTTCCGAGCTAGGGTTAGGGTTAGGGAACAGCAAGTCGTAGGGCACATGTGAGTGTACAGAAACGTGGGAGGGTCAGGCTACATGCTGACGCACAGGTCAGTGCCAGCGTACGGGCCAGGAGTAGGCTACGGTGTAGGGTAAGGGGTAGGGATGGTGGTGGGTTTCCGTTCCGGGCTAGGGTTAGGGTTAGGGAACGGCAAGGCTTAGGGCACAGGTGAGGGTACGGAAACGTGGGAGGGTCAGGCTACGTGCTGACACACGGGTCAGTGACAGCGTACGGGCCAGGAGTAGGCTACGGCGTAGGGTAAGGTGTAGGGATGGTGGTGGGTTTCCGTTCCGGGCTAGGGTTAGGGTTAGGTAACGGCAAGGCTTAGGGCACAGGTGAGGGTACGGAAACTTGGGAGGGTCAGGCTACGTGCTGACGCACGGGTCAGTGCCAGCGTACTGGCCAGGAGTAGGCTACGGCGCAAGGTAAGGTGTAGGGCTGGTAGAGGGTTTCTTTTCCGGGGTAGGGATAGGGTTAGGGAACGGCAAGGCTTAGGGCACAGGTGAGGGTACGGAAACGTGGGAGGGTCAGGCTATGTGCTGATGCACGTGTCACTGCCAGCATACAGGCCAAGAGTAGGCTACAGCGTAGGGAGATGTGTTGGGCTGGTGGTGGGTTTTCGTTCCGAGCTAGGGTTAGGGTTAGGGAATGGCAAGTCTTAGGGCACAGGTGAGTGTACGGAAATGTGGGAGGCTCAGGCTACGTGCTGACGAACGTGTCAGTGCCAGCGTACGGGCCATGATTACGCTAAGGCGTAGGGTAAGGGGTAGGGCTGGTGTTGGGTTTCCGTTTAGGGCTAGGGTTAGGGTTAGGGAACGGCAAGGCTTAGGGCACAGGTGAGGGTACGGAAACGTGGGAGGGTCAGGCTACGTGCTGACGCACGGGTCAGTGCCAGCGTACGGGCCAGGAGTAGGCTACGGCTTGGGGGTAAGGTGTAGGGCTGGTGGAGTGTTTCCGCTCCGGGCTAGGGTTAGGGTTAGGGAACGGCAAGTCTTATGGCACAGGTGAGGGTACGGAAATGTGGGAGGGTCAGGCTACGTGCTGATGCACGTGTGAGTGCCAGCGTACGGGTCAGGAGTAGGCTACGGCGTAGGGAAATGTGTTTGGCTGGTGGTGGATTTCCGTTCCGAGCTAGGGTTAGGGTTAGTGAACGGCAAGGCTTAGGGCACAGGTGAGGGTACGGAAACGTGGGAGGGTCAGGCTACGTGCTGACGCACGGGTCAGTTCCAGCGTAAGGGCCAGGAGTAGGGTACGGCGTACGGTAAGGTGTAAGGTTGGTGGTGGGTTTTCGTTCTGGGCTAGGGTTAGTGTTAGGGAACGGCAAGGCTTAGGGCACAGGTGAGGGTACAGAAATGTGGGAGGGTCAGGCTACGTGCTGACGCACGTGTCAGTGCCAGCGTACGGGCCAGGAGTACGCTAAGGCGTAGGGTAAGTGGTAGGGCTGGTGGTGGTTTTCCTTTCCGGTCTAGGGTTAGGGTTAGGGAGCGGCAAGTCTTAGGGCACAGGTGAGGGTACGGAAACGTGGGAGGGTCAGGCTACATGCTGACGAAGGGGTCAGTGCCAGCGTATGGGCCAGGAGTAGGCTACGGCGTACGGTAAGGTGTAGGGCTGGTGGTGGGTTTCCGTTCTGCGCTAGGGTTAGGGTTAGGTAACGGCAAGGCTTACGGCACAGGTGAGGGTAGAGAAACGTGGGAGGGTCAGGCTACGTGCTGACGCACGGGTCAGTGCCAGCGTACGGGCCAGGAGTAGGCTACGGCGTAGGGTAAGGTGTAGGGCTGGTGGTGGGTTTCCGTTCGGGGCTAGGGTTAGGGTTAGGGAACGGCAAGGCTTATGGCACAGGTGAGGGTACGGAAACGTGGGAGGGTCAGGCTACCTGCTGACACACGGGTCAGTGCCAGCGTACGGGCCAGGAGTAGGCTACGGCTTGGGTGTAAGGCGTAGGGCTGGTGGTGGGTTTCCGTTCCGAGCTAGGGTTAGGGTTAGGGAACGGCAAGGCTTAGGGTACAGGTGAGGGTACGGAAACGTTGGAGGGACAGGCTAAGTGCTGACGCACGGGTCAGTGCCAGCGTACGGGCCAGGAGTAGGCTACGGCTTGGGCATAAGTTGTAGGGCTGGTGGTGGGTTTCCATTCCGGGCTAGCGTTAGGGTTAGGGAACGGCAAGGCTTAGGGCACAGGTGAGTGTATGGAAACGTGGGAGGGTCAGGCTACGTGCTGGCGCACATGTCAGTGCCATGGTACGGGACAGGAGGAGGCTACGGCGTAGGGTAAGGTGTAGGCCTGGTGGTGGGTTTCCGTTCCGGGCTAGGGTTAGGGTTAGGGAACGGCAAGGCTTAGGGCACAGGTGAGGGTACGGAAACGTGGGACGGTCAGGCTACGTGCTGACGCACGGATCAGTGCCAGCGTATGGGCCAGGAGTAGGCTACGGCGTATGGTAAGGTGTAAGGCTGGTGGTGGGTTTTCGTTCTGGGCTAGGGTTAGGGTTAGGTAACGGCAAGGCTTAGGGCACAGGTGACGGTACAGAAATGTGGGAGGGTCAGGCTACGTGCTGACGCACGTGTCAGTGCCAGCGTACGGGCCAGGAGTACGCTAAGGCGTAGGGTAAGGGGTAGGGCTGGTGGTGGTTTTCCTTTCCGGTCTATGGTTAGGGTTAGGGAGTGGCAAGGTTTAGGGCACAGGTGAGGGTACGGAAACGTGGGAGGTTCAGGCTACATGCTGACGCACGGGTCAGTGCCAGCATACGGGCCAGGAGTAGGCTACGGCTTGGGGGTAAGGTGTAGACCTGGTGGTGTGTTTCCGCTCCGGGCTAGGGTTAGGGTTAGGGAACGGCAAGTCTTACGGCACAGGTGAGGGTACGGAAACGTGGGAGGGTCAGGCTATGTGCTGATGCACGTGTCACTGCCAGCATACAGGCCAAGAGTAGGCTACAGCGTAGGGAGATGTGTTGGGCTGGTGGTGGGTTTTCGTTCCGAGCTAGGGTTAGGGTTAGGGAATGGCAAGTCTTAGGGCACAGGTGAGTGTACGGAAATGTGGGAGGCTCAGGCTACGTGCTGACGCACGTGTCAGTGCCAGCGTACGGGCCATGATTACGCTAAGGCGTAGGGTAAGGGGTAGGGCTGGTGTTGGGTTTCCGTTTAGGGCTAGGGTTAGGGTTAGGGAACGGCAAGGCTTAGGGCACAGGTGAGGGTACGGAAACGTGGGAGGGTCAGGCTACGTGCTGACGCACGGGTCAGTGCCAGCGTACGGGCCAGGAGTAGGCTACGGCTTGGGGGTAAGGTGTAGGGCTGGTGGAGTGTTTCCGCTCCGGGCTAGGGTTAGGGTTAGGGAACGGCAAGTCTTATGGCACAGGTGAGGGTACGGAAATGTGGGAGGGTCAGGCTACGTGCTGATGCACGTGTGAGTGCCAGCGTACGGGTCAGGAGTAGGCTACGGCGTAGGGAAATGTGTTTGGCTGGTGGTGGATTTCCGTTCCGAGCTAGGGTTAGGGTTAGTGAACGGCAAGGCTTAGGGCACAGGTGAGGGTACGGAAACGTGGGAGGGTCAGGCTACGTGCTGACGCACGGGTCAGTTCCAGCGTAAGGGCCAGGAGTAGGGTACGGCGTACGGTAAGGTGTAAGGTTGGTGGTGGGTTTTCGTTCTGGGCTAGAGTTAGTGTTAGGGAACGGCAAGGCTTAGGGCACAGGTGAGGGTACAGAAATGTGGGAGGGTCAGGCTACGTGCTGACGCACGTGTCAGTGCCAGCGTACGGGCCAGGAGTACGCTAAGGCGTAGGGTAAGTGGTAGGGCTGGTGGTGGTTTTCCTTTCCGGTCTAGGGTTAGGGTTAGGGAGCGGCAAGTCTTAGGGCACAGGTGAGGGTACGGAAACGTGGGAGGGTCAGGCTACATGCTGACGAAGGGGTCAGTGCCAGCGTATGGGCCAGGAGTAGGCTACGGCGTATGGTAAGGTGTAGGGCTGGTGGTGGGTTTCCGTTCTGGGCTAGGGTTAGGGTTAGGTAACGGCAAGGCTTAGGGCACAGGTGAGGGTAGAGAAACGTGGGAGGGTCAGGCTACGTGCTGACGCACGGGTCAGTGCCAGCGTACGGGCCAGGAGTAGGCTACGGCGTAGGGTAAGGTGTAGGGCTGGTGGTGGGTTTCCGTTCGGGGCTAGGGTTAGGGTTAGGGAACGGCAAGGCTTAGGGCACAGGTGAGGGTACGGAAACGTGGGAGGGTCAGGCTACGTGCTGACACACAGGTCAGTGCCAGCGTACCAGCCAGGATTAGGCTACGGCTTGGGGGTAAGGTGTAGGGCTGGTGGTGGGTTTCCATTCAGAGCTAGGGTTAGGGTTAGGGAACGGCAAGGCTTAGGGTACAGGTGAGGGTACGGAAACGTTGGAGGGTCAGGCTAAGTGCTGACGCACGGGTCAGTGCCAGCGTACGGGCCAGGAGTAGGCTACGGCTTGGGCATAAGTTGTAGGGCTGGTGGTGGGTTTCCATTCCGGGCTAGGGTTAGGGTTAGGGAACGGCAAGTCTTGGGGCACAGGTGAGTGTTTGGAAACGTGGGAGGGTCAGGCTACGTGCTGACGCACAGGTCAGTGCCATGGTACGGGACAGGAGGAGGCTACGGCGTAGGGTAAGATGTAGGCCTGGTGGTGGGTTTCCGTTCCGGGCTAGGGTTAGGGTTAGGGAACGGCAAGGATTAGGGCACAGGTGAGGGTACGGAAACGTGGGAGGGTCAGGCTACGTGCTGACGCATGGGTCAGTTCCAGCGTACGGGCCAGGAGTAGGCTACGGTGTAGGGTAAGGTGTAGGGCTGGTGGTGGATTTCTGTTCCGGGCTAGGGTTAGGGTTACGTAACGGCAAGGCTTAGGGCACAGGTGATTGTATGGAAACGTGGGAGGGTCAGGCTACGTGCTGACGCACGGGTCAGTGCCAGCGTATGGGCCAGGAGTAGGCTACGGCTTGGGGGTAAGGTGTAGGGCTGGTGGTGTTTTCCCGTTCCGGGCTAGGGTTAGGGTTAGGGAACGGCAAGGCTTAGGGCACAGGTGAGGGTATGGAAATGTGGGAGGGTCAGGCTACGTGCTGACGCACGGGTCAGTGCCAGCATACGGGCCAGGAGTAGGCTACGGCTTGGGGTTAAGGTGTATGGCTGGTGGTGGGTTTCTGCTCCGGGCTAGGGTTAGGGTTAGGGAACGGGAAGTCTTATGGCACAGGTGAGGGTACGGAAATGTGGGAGGGTCAGGCTACGTGCTGACGCACGGGTCAGTGCCAGCGTACGGGTCAGGAATAGGCTACGGCGTAGGGAAATGTGTTTGGCTGGTGGTGGATTTCCGTTCCGAGCTAGGGTTAGGGTTAGGGAACGGCAAGGCTTAGGGCACAGGTGAGGGTACGGAAACGTGGGAGGGTCAGGCTACGTGCTGACGCACGAGTCAGTGCCAGCGTATGGGCCAGGAGTAGGCTACGGTGTACGGTAAGGTGTAGGGCTGGTGGTGGGTTCCTGTTCTGGGCTAGGGTTAGGGTTAGGGAACGGCAAGGCTTAGGGCACAGGTGAGGGTACGGAAACGTGGGAGGGTCAGGCTACGTGCTGACGCACGGGTCAGTGCCAGCGTACGGGCCAGGAGTAGGCTACGGCTTGGGGGTAAGTTGTAGGGCTGGTGGAGTGTTTCCGCTCCGGGCTAGGGTTAGGGTTAGGGAACGGCAAGTCTTATGGCACAGGTGAGGGTACGGAAATGTGGGAGGGTCAGGCTACGTGCTGATGCACGTGTGAGTGCCAGCGTACGGGTCAGGAGTAGGCTACGGCGTAGGGAAATGTGTTTGGCTGGTGGTGGATTTCCGTTCCGAGCTAGGGTTAGGGTTAGTGAACGGCAAGGCTTAGGGCACAGGTGAGGGTACGGAAACGTGGGAGGGTCAGGCTACGTGCTGACGCACGGGTCAGTTCCAGCGTAAGGGCCAGGAGTAGGGTACGGCGTACGGTAAGGTGTAAGGTTGGTGGTGGGTTTTCGTTCTGGGCTAGGGTTAGTGTTAGGGAACGGCAAGGCTTAGGGCACAGGTGAGGGTACAGAAATGTGGGAGGGTCAGGCTACGTGCTGACGCACGTGTCAGTGCCAGCGTACGGGCCAGGAGTACGCTAAGGCGTAGGGTAAGTGGTAGGGCTGGTGGTGGTTTTCCTTTCCGGTCTAGGGTTAGGGTTAGGGAGCGGCAAGTCTTAGGGCACAGGTGAGGGTACGGAAACGTGGGAGGGTCAGGCTACATGCTGACGAAGGGGTCAGTGCCAGCGTATGGGCCAGGAGTAGGCTACGGCGTACGGTAAGGTGTAGGGCTGGTGGTGGGTTTCCGTTCTGGGCTAGGGTTAGGGTTAGGTAACGGCAAGGCTTACGGCACAGGTGAGGGTAGAGAAACGTGGGAGGGTCAGGCTACGTGCTGACGCACGGGTCAGTGCCAGCGTACGGGCCAGGAGTAGGCTACGGCGTAGGGTAAGGTGTAGGGCTGGTGGTGGGTTTCCGTTCGGGGCTAGGGTTAGGGTTAGGGAACGGCAAGGCTTACGGCACAGGTGAGGGTACGGAAACGTGGGAGGGTCAGGCTACCTGCTGACACACGGGTCAGTGCCAGCGTACGGGCCAGGAGTAGGCTACGGCTTGGGTGTAAGGCGTAGGGCTGGTGGTGGGTTTCCGTTCCGAGCTAGGGTTAGGGTTAGGGAACGGCAAGGCTTAGGGTACAGGTGAGGGTACGGAAACGTTGGAGGGACAGGCTAAGTGCTGACGCACGGGTCAGTGCCAGCGTACGGGCCAGGAGTAGGCTACGGCTTGGGCATAAGTTGTAGGGCTGGTGGTGGGTTTCCATTCCGGGCTAGCGTTAGGGTTAGGGAACGGCAAGGCTTAGGGCACAGGTGAGTGTATGGAAACGTGGGAGGGTCAGGCTACGTGCTGGCGCACATGTCAGTGCCATGGTACGGGACAGGAGGAGGCTACGGCGTAGGGTAAGGTGTAGGCCTGGTGGTGGGTTTCCGTTCCGGGCTAGGGTTAGGGTTAGGGAACGGCAAGGCTTAGGGCACAGGTGAGGGTACGGAAACGTGGGACGGTCAGGCTACGTGCTGACGCACGGATCAGTGCCAGCGTATGGGCCAGGAGTAGGCTACGGCGTACGGTAAGGTGTAAGGCTGGTGGTGGGTTTTCGTTCTGGGCTAGGGTTAGGGTTAGGTAACGGCAAGGCTTAGGGCACAGGTGACGGTACAGAAATGTGGGAGGGTCAGGCTACGTGCTGACGCACGTGTCAGTGCCAGCGTACGGGCCAGGAGTACGCTAAGGCGTAGGGTAAGGGGTAGGGCTGGTGGTGGTTTTCCTTTCCGGTCTATGGTTAGGGTTAGGGAGCGGCAAGGTTTAGGGCACAGGTGAGGGTACGGAAACGTGGGAGGGTCAGGCTACATGCTGACGAAGGGGTCAGTGCCAGCGTATGGGCCAGGAGTAGGCTACGGCGTACGGTAAGGTGTAGGGCTGGTGGTGGGTTTCCGTTCTGGGCTAGGGTTAGGGTTAGGTAACGGCAAGGCTTAGGGCACAGGTGAGGGTAGAGAAACGTGGGAGGGTCAGGCTACGTGCTGACGCACGGGTCAGTGCCAGCGTACGGGCCAGGAGTAGGCTACGGCGTAGGGTAAGGTGTAGGGCTGGTGGTGGGTTTCCGTTCGGGGCTAGGGTTAGGGTTAGGGAACGGCAAGGCTTAGGGCACAGGTGAGGGTACGGAAACGTGGGAGGGTCAGGCTACGTGCTGACACACAGGTCAGTGCCAGCGTACCAGCCAGGATTAGGCTACGGCTTGGGGGTAAGGTGTAGGGCTGGTGGTGGGTTTCCATTCAGAGCTAGGGTTAGGGTTAGGGAACGGCAAGGCTTAGGGTACAGGTGAGGGTACGGAAACGTTGGAGGGTCAGGCTAAGTGCTGACGCACGGGTCAGTGCCAGCGTACGGGCCAGGAGTAGGCTACGGCTTGGGCATAAGTTGTAGGGCTGGTGGTGGGTTTCCATTCCGGGCTAGGGTTAGGGTTAGGGAACGGCAAGTCTTGGGGCACAGGTGAGTGTTTGGAAACGTGGGAGGGTCAGGCTACGTGCTGACGCACAGGTCAGTGCCATGGTACGGGACAGGAGGAGGCTACGGCGTAGGGTAAGATGTAGGCCTGGTGGTGGGTTTCCGTTCCGGGCTAGGGTTAGGGTTAGGGAACGGCAAGGATTAGGGCACAGGTGAGGGTACGGAAACGTGGGAGGGTCAGGCTACGTGCTGACGCATGGGTCAGTTCCAGCGTACGGGCCAGGAGTAGGCTACGGTGTAGGGTAAGGTGTAGGGCTGGTGGTGGATTTCTGTTCCGGGCTAGGGTTAGGGTTACGTAACGGCAAGGCTTAGGGCACAGGTGATTGTATGGAAACGTGGGAGGGTCAGGCTACGTGCTGACGCACGGGTCAGTGCCAGCGTATGGGCCAGGAGTAGGCTACGGCTTGGGGGTAAGGTGTAGGGCTGGTGGTGTTTTCCCGTTCCGGGCTAGGGTTAGGGTTAGGGAACGGCAAGGCTTAGGGCACAGGTGAGGGTATGGAAATGTGGGAGGGTCAGGCTACGTGCTGACGCACGGGTCAGTGCCAGCATACGGGCCAGGAGTAGGCTACGGCTTGGGGTTAAGGTGTATGGCTGGTGGTGGGTTTCTGCTCCGGGCTAGGGTTAGGGTTAGGGAACGGGAAGTCTTATGGCACAGGTGAGGGTACGGAAATGTGGGAGGGTCAGGCTACGTGCTGACGCACGGGTCAGTGCCAGCGTACGGGTCAGGAATAGGCTACGGCGTAGGGAAATGTGTTTGGCTGGTGGTGGATTTCCGTTCCGAGCTAGGGTTAGGGTTAGGGAACGGCAAGGCTTAGGGCACAGGTGAGGGTACGGAAACGTGGGAGGGTCAGGCTACGTGCTGACGCACGAGTCAGTGCCAGCGTATGGGCCAGGAGTAGGCTACGGTGTACGGTAAGGTGTAGGGCTGGTGGTGGGTTCCTGTTCTGGGCTAGGGTTAGGGTTAGGGAACGGCAAGGCTTAGGGCACAGGTGAGGGTACGGAAACGTGGGAGGGTCAGGCTACGTGCTGACGCACGGGTCAGTGCCAGCGTACGGGCCAGGAGTAGGCTACGGCTTGGGGGTAAGTTGTAGGGCTGGTGGAGTGTTTCCGCTCCGGGCTAGGGTTAGGGTTAGGGAACGGCAAGTCTTATGGCACAGGTGAGGGTACGGAAATGTGGGAGGGTCAGGCTACGTGCTGATGCACGTGTGAGTGCCAGCGTACGGGTCAGGAGTAGGCTACGGCGTAGGGAAATGTGTTTGGCTGGTGGTGGATTTCCGTTCCGAGCTAGGGTTAGGGTTAGTGAACGGCAAGGCTTAGGGCACAGGTGAGGGTACGGAAACGTGGGAGGGTCAGGCTACGTGCTGACGCACGGGTCAGTTCCAGCGTAAGGGCCAGGAGTAGGGTACGGCGTACGGTAAGGTGTAAGGTTGGTGGTGGGTTTTCGTTCTGGGCTAGGGTTAGTGTTAGGGAACGGCAAGGCTTAGGGCACAGGTGAGGGTACAGAAATGTGGGAGGGTCAGGCTACGTGCTGACGCACGTGTCAGTGCCAGCGTACGGGCCAGGAGTACGCTAAGGCGTAGGGTAAGTGGTAGGGCTGGTGGTGGTTTTCCTTTCCGGTCTAGGGTTAGGGTTAGGGAGCGGCAAGTCTTAGGGCACAGGTGAGGGTACGGAAACGTGGGAGGGTCAGGCTACATGCTGACGAAGGGGTCAGTGCCAGCGTATGGGCCAGGAGTAGGCTACGGCGTACGGTAAGGTGTAGGGCTGGTGGTGGGTTTCCGTTCTGGGCTAGGGTTAGGGTTAGGTAACGGCAAGGCTTACGGCACAGGTGAGGGTAGAGAAACGTGGGAGGGTCAGGCTACGTGCTGACGCACGGGTCAGTGCCAGCGTACGGGCCAGGAGTAGGCTACGGCGTAGGGTAAGGTGTAGGGCTGGTGGTGGGTTTCCGTTCGGGGCTAGGGTTAGGGTTAGGGAACGGCAAGGCTTACGGCACAGGTGAGGGTACGGAAACGTGGGAGGGTCAGGCTACCTGCTGACACACGGGTCAGTGCCAGCGTACGGGCCAGGAGTAGGCTACGGCTTGGGTGTAAGGCGTAGGGCTGGTGGTGGGTTTCCGTTCCGAGCTAGGGTTAGGGTTAGGGAACGGCAAGGCTTAGGGTACAGGTGAGGGTACGGAAACGTTGGAGGGACAGGCTAAGTGCTGACGCACGGGTCAGTGCCAGCGTACGGGCCAGGAGTAGGCTACGGCTTGGGCATAAGTTGTAGGGCTGGTGGTGGGTTTCCATTCCGGGCTAGCGTTAGGGTTAGGGAACGGCAAGGCTTAGGGCACAGGTGAGTGTATGGAAACGTGGGAGGGTCAGGCTACGTGCTGGCGCACATGTCAGTGCCATGGTACGGGACAGGAGGAGGCTACGGCGTAGGGTAAGGTGTAGGCCTGGTGGTGGGTTTCCGTTCCGGGCTAGGGTTAGGGTTAGGGAACGGCAAGGCTTAGGGCACAGGTGAGGGTACGGAAACGTGGGACGGTCAGGCTACGTGCTGACGCACGGATCAGTGCCAGCGTATGGGCCAGGAGTAGGCTACGGCGTACGGTAAGGTGTAAGGCTGGTGGTGGGTTTTCGTTCTGGGCTAGGGTTAGGGTTAGGTAACGGCAAGGCTTAGGGCACAGGTGACGGTACAGAAATGTGGGAGGGTCAGGCTACGTGCTGACGCACGTGTCAGTGCCAGCGTACGGGCCAGGAGTACGCTAAGGCGTAGGGTAAGGGGTAGGGCTGGTGGTGGTTTTCCTTTCCGGTCTATGGTTAGGGTTAGGGAGCGGCAAGGTTTAGGGCACAGGTGAGGGTACGGAAACGTGGGAGGTTCAGGCTACATGCTGACGCACGGGTCAGTGCCAGCATACGGGCCAGGAGTAGGCTACGGCTTGGGGGTAAGGTGTAGACCTGGTGGTGTGTTTCCGCTCCGGGCTAGGGTTAGGGTTAGGGAACGGCAAGTCTTACGGCACAGGTGAGGGTACGGAAACGTGGGAGGGTCAGGCTATGTGCTGATGCACGTGTCACTGCCAGCATACAGGCCAAGAGTAGGCTACAGCGTAGGGAGATGTGTTGGGCTGGTGGTGGGTTTTCGTTCCGAGCTAGGGTTAGGGTTAGGGAACGGCAAGTCTTAGGGCACAGGTGAGTGTACGGAAATGTGGGAGGCTCAGGCTACGTGCTGACGCACGTGTCAGTGCCAGCGTACGGGCCATGATTACGCTAAGGCGTAGGGTAAGGGGTAGGGCTGGTGTTGGGTTTCCGTTTCGGGCTAGGGTTAGGGTTAGGGAACGGCAAGGCTTAGGGCACAGGTGAGGGTACGGAAACGTGGGAGGGTCAGGCTACGTGCTGACGCACGGGTCAGTGCCAGCGTACGGGCCAGGAGTAGGCTACGGCTTGGGGGTAAGGTGTAGGGCTGGTGGAGTGTTTCCGCTCCGGGCTAGGGTTAGGGTTAGGGAACGGCAAGTCTTATGGCACAGGTGAGGGTACGGAAATGTGGGAGGGTCAGGCTACGTGCTGATGCACGTGTGAGTGCCAGCGTACGGGTCAGGAGTAGGCTACGGCGTAGGGAAATGTGTTTGGCTGGTGGTGGATTTCCGTTCCGAGCTAGGGTTAGGGTTAGTGAACGGCAAGGCTTAGGGCACAGGTGAGGGTACGGAAACGTGGGAGGGTCAGGCTACGTGCTGACGCACGGGTCAGTTCCAGCGTAAGGGCCAGGAGTAGGGTACGGCGTACGGTAAGGTGTAAGGTTGGTGGTGGGTTTTCTTTCTGGGCTAGGGTTAGTGTTAGGGAACGGCAAGGCTTAGGGCACAGGTGAGGGTACAGAAATGTGGGAGGGTCAGGCTACGTGCTGACGCACGTGTCAGTGCCAGCGTACGGGCCAGGAGTACGCTAAGGCGTAGGGTAAGTGGTAGGGCTGGTGGTGGTTTTCCTTTCCGGTCTAGGGTTAGGGTTAGGGAACGGCAAGTCTTAGGGCACAGGTGAGGGTACGGAAACGTGGGAGGGTCAGGCTACATGCTGACGAAGGGGTCAGTGCCAGCGTATGGGCCAGGAGTAGGCTACGGCGTACGGTAAGGTGTAGGGCTGGTGGTGGGTTTCCGTTCTGGGCTAGGGTTAGGGTTAGGTAACGGCAAGGCTTAGGGCACAGGTGAGGGTAGAGAAACGTGGGAGGGTCAGGCTACGTGCTGACGCACGGGTCAGTGCCAGCGTACGGGCCAGGAGTAGGCTACGGCGTAGGGTAAGGTGTAGGGCTGGTGGTGGGTTTCCGTTCGGGGCTAGGGTTAGGGTTAGGGAACGGCAAGGCTTACGGCACAGGTGAGGGTACGGAAACGTGGGAGGGTCAGGCTACCTGCTGACACACGGGTCAGTGCCAGCGTACGGGCCAGGAGTAGGCTACGGCTTGGGTGTAAGGCGTAGGGCTGGTGGTGGGTTTCCGTTCCGAGCTAGGGTTAGGGTTAGGGAACGGCAAGGCTTAGGGTACAGGTGAGGGTACGGAAACGTTGGAGGGACAGGCTAAGTGCTGACGCACGGGTCAGTGCCAGCGTACGGGCCAGGAGTAGGCTACGGCTTGGGCATAAGTTGTAGGGCTGGTGGTGGGTTTCCATTCCGGGCTAGCGTTAGGGTTAGGGAACGGCAAGGCTTAGGGCACAGGTGAGTGTATGGAAACGTGGGAGGGTCAGGCTACGTGCTGGCGCACATGTCAGTGCCATGGTACGGGACAGGAGGAGGCTACGGCGTAGGGTAAGGTGTAGGCCTGGTGGTGGGTTTCCGTTCCGGGCTAGGGTTAGGGTTAGGGAACGGCAAGGCTTAGGGCACAGGTGAGGGTACGGAAACGTGGGACGGTCAGGCTACGTGCTGACGCACGGGTCAGTGCCAGCGTACGGGCCAGGAGTAGACTACGGTGTAGGTTAAGGTGTAGGGCTGGTGGTGGGTTTCCATTTGGGGCTAGGGTTAGGGTTGGGGAACGGCAATGCTTAGGGCACAGGTGAGGGTACGGAAAAGTGGGAGGGTCAGGGTACGTGCTGACGCACGGGTCAGTGCCAGCGTACGGGCCAGGAGTAGGCTACGGCGTAGGGTAAGGGGTAGGGCTGGTGGTGGGTTTCCGTTCTGGGCTAGTGTTAGGGTTAGGGAACGGCAAAGCTTAGGGCACAGGTGAGGGTACGGAAACGTGGGAGGGTCAGGCTACGTGCTGACGCACGGGTCGTTGCCAGCCTACGGGCCAGTTGTAGGCTACAGCGTAGGGTAAGGTGTAGGGCTGGTGGTGGGTTTCCTTTCCGGGCTAGGGTTAGGGTTAGAGAACGGCAAGGCTTAGGGCACAGGTGATGGTACGGAAACGTGGGAGGGTCAGGCTATGTCCTTATGCACGTGTTACTGCCAGCGTACAGGCCAGGAGTAGGCTACAGCGTACGGAGATGTGTTGGGCTGGTGGTGGGTTTTCGTTCCGAGCTAGGGTTAGGGTTAGGGAACGGCAAGTTGTAGGGCACATGTGAGTGTACAGAAACGTGGGAGGGTCAGGCTACATGCTGACGCACAGGTCAGTGCCAGCGTACGGGCCAGGAGTAGGCTACGGTGTAGGGTAAGGGGTAGGGATGGTGGTGGGTTTCCGTTCCGGGCTAGGGTTAGGGTTAGGGAACGGCAAGGCTTAGGGCACAGGTGAGGGTACGGAAACGTGGGAGGGTCAGGCTACGTGCTGACACACGGGTCAGTGACAGCGTACGGGCCAGGAGTAGGCTACGGCGTAGGGTAAGGGGTAGGGATGGTGGTGGGTTTCCGTTCCGGGCTAGGGTTAGGGTTAGGGAACGGCAAGGCTTAGGGCACAGGTGAGGGTACGGAAACGTAGGAGGGTCAGGCTACGTGCTGACGCACGGGTCAGTGCCAGCGTACGGGCCAGGAGTAGGCTACGGCGCAAGGTAAGGTGTAGGGCTGGTAGAGGGTTTCTTTTCCGGGGTAGGGATAGGGTTAGGGAACGGCAAGGCTTAGGGCACAGGTGAGGGTACGGAAACGTGGGAGGGTCAGGCTATGTGCTGATGCACGTGTCACTGCCAGCATACAGGCCAAGAGTAGGCTACAGCGTAGGGAGATGTGTTGGGCTGGTGGTGGGTTTTCGTTCCGAGCTAGGGTTAGGGTTAGGGAATGGCAAGTCTTAGGGCACAGGTGAGTGTACGGAAATGTGGCAGGCTCAGGCTACGTGCTGACGCACGTGTCAGTGCCAGCGTACGGGCCATGATTACGCTAAGGCGTAGGGTAAGGGGTAGGGCTGGTGTTGGGTTTCCGTTTAGGGCTAGGGTTAGGGTTAGGGAACGGCAAGGCTTAGGGCACAGGTGAGGGTACGGAAACGTGGGAGGGTCAGGCTACGTGCTGACGCACGGGTCAGTGCCAGCGTACGGGCCAGGAGTAGGCTACGGCTTGGGGGTAAGGTGTAGGGCTGGTGGAGTGTTTCCGCTCCGGGCTAGGGTTAGGGTTAGGGAACGGCAAGTCTTATGGCACAGGTGAGGGTACGGAAATGTGGGAGGGTCAGGCTACGTGCTGATGCACGTGTGAGTGCCAGCGTACGGGTCAGGAGTAGGCTACGGCGTAGGGAAATGTGTTTGGCTGGTGGTGGATTTCCGTTCCGAGCTAGGGTTAGGGTTAGTGAACGGCAAGGCTTAGGGCACAGGTGAGGGTACGGAAACGTGGGAGGGTCAGGCTACGTGCTGACGCACGGGTCAGTTCCAGCGTACGGGCCAGGAGTAGGCTACGGCTTGGGGGTAAGTTGTAGGGCTTGTGGTGTGTTTCCGCTCCGGGCTAGGGTTAGGGTTAGGGAATGGCAAGTCTTATGGCACAGGTGAGGATACGGAAATGTGGGAGGGTCAGGCTACGTGCTGACGCACGGGTCAGTGCCAGCGTACGGGTCAGGAATAGGCTACGGCGTAGGAAAATGTGTTTGTCTGGTGGTGGATTTCCGTTCCGAGCTAGGGTTAGGGTTAGGGAACGGCAAGGCTTAGGGCACAGGTGAGGGTACGGAAACGTGGGAGGGTCAGGCTACGTGCTGACTCACGGGTCAGTGCCAGCGTATGGGCCAGGAGTAGGCTACGGCGTACGGTAAGGTGTAGGGCTGGTGGTGGGTTTCCGTTCTGGGCTAGGGTTAGGGTTAGGTAACGGCAAGGCTTAGGGCACAGGTGAGGGTAGAGAAACGTGGGAGGGTCAGGCTACGTGCTGACGCACGGGTCAGTGCCAGCGTACGGGCCAGGAGTAGGCTACGGCGTAGGGTAAGGTGTAGGGCTGGTGGTGGGTTTCCGTTCGGGGCTAGGGTTAGGGTTAGGGAACGGCAAGGCTTAGGTTACAGGTGAGGGTACGGAAACGTGGGAGGGTCAGGCTACCTGCTGACACACGGTTCAGTGCCAGCGTATGGGCCAGGAGTAGGCTACGGCTTGGGGGTAAGGCGTAAGGCTGGTGGTGGGTTTCCGTTCCGAGCTAGGGTTAGGGTTAGGGAACGGCAAGGCTTAGGGTACAGGTGAGGGTACGGAAACGTTGGAGGGACAGGCTAAGTGCTGACGCACGGGTCAGTGACAGCGTACGGGCCAGGAGTAGGCTACGGCTTGGGCATAAGTTGTAGGGCTGGTGGTGGGTTTCCATTCCGGGCTAGGGTTAGGGTTAGGGAACGGCAAGCCTTAGGGCACAGGTGAGTGTATGGAAACGTGGGAGGGTCAGGCTACGTGCTGACGCATGGGTCAGTTCCAGCGTACGGGCCAGGATTAGGCTACGGCGTAGGGTAAGCTGTAGGGCTTGTGGTGGATTTCTGTTCCGAGCTAGGGTTAGGGTTACATAACGGCAAGGCTTAGGGCACAGGTGATTGTATGGAAACGTGGGAGGGTTAGGCTACGTGCTGACGCACGGGTCAGTGCCAGCGTACGGGCCAGGAGTAGGCTACGGCTTGGGGGTAAGGTGTAGGGCTGGTGGTGTTTTCCCGTTCCGTGCTAGGGTTAGGGTTAGGGAACGGCAAGGCTTAGGGCACAGGTGAGGGTACGGAAATGTGGGAGGGTCAGGCTACGTGCTGACGCACGGGTCAGTGCCCGCATACGGGCCAGGAGTAGGCTACGGCTTGGGGTTAAGGTGTAGGGCTGGTGGTGGGTTTCCGCTCCGGGCTAGGGTTAGGGTTAGGGAACGGCAAGTCTTATGGCACAGGTCAGGGTACGGAAATGTGGGAGGGTCAGGCTATGTGCTGACGCACGCGTCAGTGCCAGCGTATGGGCCAGGAGTAGACTACGGTGTAGGGTAAGGTGTAGGGCTGGTGGTGGGTTTCCTTTTCGGGCTAGGGTTAGGGTTGGGGAACGGCAATGCTTAGGGCACAGGTGAGGGTACGGAAAAGTGGGAGGGTCAGGCTACGTGCTCATGCACGGTTCAGTGCCAGCGTACGGGCCAGGAGTAGGCTACGGTGTAGGGTAAGGGGTAGGGCTGGTGGTGGGTTTCCGTTCTGGGCTAGGGTTAGGGTTAGGGAACGGCAAAGCTTAGGGCACAGGTGAGGGTACGGAAACGTGGGCGGGTCAGGCTACGTGCTGACGCACGGGTCGTTGCCAGCCTACGGGCCAGTTGTAGGCTACAGCGTAGGGTAATGTGTAGGGCTGGTGGTGGGTTTCCTTTCCGGGCTAGGGTTAGGGTTAGAGAACGGCAAGGCTTAGGGCACAGGTGAGGGTACGGAAACGTGGGAGGGTCAGGCTATGTGCTGATGCACGTGTCACTGCCAGCATACAGGCCAGGAGTAGGCTACCGTGTAGGGAGATGTGTTGGGCTGGTGGTGGGTTTTCGTTCCGAGCTAGGGTTAGGGTTAGGGAACGGCAAGTCTTAGGGCACAGATGAGTGTATGGAAATGTGGGAGGCTCAGGCTATGTGCTGACGCACGTGTCAGTGCCAGCGTACGGGCCATGATTACGCTAAGGTGTAGGGTAAGGGGTAGGGCTGGTGTTGGGTTTCCGTTCCGGGCTAGGGTTAGGGTTAGGGAACGGCAAGGCTTAGGGCACAGGTGAGGGTACGGAAACGTGGGAGGGTCAGGCTACGTGCTGACGCACAGGTCAGTGCCAGCGTACGAGCCCGGAGTAGGCTACGGCTTGGGGGTAAGGTGTAGGGCTGGTGGTGTGTTTCCGCTCCGGGCTATGGTTAGGGTTAGGGAACGGCAAGTCTTATGGCACAGGTGAGGGTACGGAAATGTGGGAGGGTCAGGCTACGTGCTGACGCACGTGTGAGTGCCAGCGTACGGGTCAGGAGGAGGCTACGGCGTAGGGAAATGTGTTTGGCTGGTGGTGGATATCCGTTCCGAGCTAGGGTTAGGCTTAGGGAACGGCAAGGCTTAGGGCACAGGTGATGGTACGGAAACGTGGGAGGGTCAGGCTACGTGCTGACTCACGGGTCAGTTCCAGCGTATGGGCCAGGAGTAGGCTACGGCGTACGGTAAGGTGTAAGGCTGGTGGTGGGTTTTCGTTCTGGGCTAGGGTTAGGGTTAGGGAACTGCAAGGCTTAGGGCACAGGTGAGGGTACAGAAATGTGGGAGGGTCAGGCTACGTGCTGACGCACGTGTCAGTGCCAGCGTACGGGCCAGGAGTACGCTAAGGTGTAGGGTAAGGGGTAGGGCTGGTGGTGGATTTCCATTCCGGTCTAGGGTTAGGGTTAGGGAGCGGCAAGGCTTAGGGCACAGGTGAGGGTACGGAAACGTGGGAGGGTCAGGCTACATGCTGACGCACGGGTCAGTGCCAGCATACGGGCCAGGAGTAGGCTACGGCTTGGGGGTAAGGTGTAGGGCTGGTGGTGTGTTTCCGCTCCAGGCTAGGGTTAGGGTTAGGGAACGGCAAGTCTTATGGCACAGGTGAGGGTACGGAAATGTGGGAGGGTCAGGCTACGTGCTGATGCACGTGTCAGTGCCAGCGTACGGGTCAGGAATAGGCTACGGCGTAGGAAAATGTGTTTGTCTGGTGGTGGATTTCCGTTCCGAGCTAGGGTTAGGGTTAGGGAACGGCAAGGCTTAGGGCACAGGTGAGGGTACGGAAACCTGGGAGGGTCAGGCTACGTGCTAACGCACGGGTCAGTGCCAACGTATGGGCCAGGAGTAGGCTACGGCGTACGGTAAGGTGTAGGGCTGGTGGTGGGTTTCCGTTCTGGGCTAGGGTTAGGGTTAGGGAACGGCAAGGCTTAGGGCACAGGTGAGGGTAGAGAAACGTGGGAAGGTCAGCCTACGTGCTGACGCACGGGTCAGTGCCAGCGTACGGGCCAGGAGTAGGCTACGGCGTAGGGTAAGGTGTAGGGCTGGTGGTGGGTTTCCATTCGGGGCTAGGGTTAGGGTTAGGGAACGGCAAGGCTTAGGGCACAGGTGAGGGTACGGAAACGTGGGAGGGTCAGGCTACGTGCTGACGCATGGGTCAGTGCCAGCGTACGGGCCAGGAGTAGGCTATGGCTTGGGGGTAAGTTGTAGGGCTGGTGGTGGGTTTGCGTTCCGAGCTAGGGTTAGGGTTAGGGAACGGCAAGGCTTAGGGTACAGGTGAGGGTACGGAAACGTTGGAGGGTCAGGCTAAGTGCTGACGCACGGGTCAGTGCCAGCGTACGGGCCAGGAGTAGGCTACGGCTTGGGCATAAGTTGTAGGGCTTGTGGTGTGTTTCCATTCCGGGCTAGGGTTAGGGTTAGGGAACGGCAAGGCTTAGGGCACAGGTGAGTGTATGGAAACGTGGGAGGGTCAGGCTACATGCTGGCGCACATGTCAGTGCCATGGTACGGGACAGGAGGAGGCTACGGCGTAGGGTAAGGTGTAGGCCTGGTGGTGGGTTTCCGTTCCGGACTAGGGTTAGGGTTACGTAACGGCAAGGCTTAGGGCACAGGTGAGGGTATGGAAACGTGGGAGGGTCAGGCTAGGTGCTGACGCATGGGTCAGTTCCAGCGTACGGGCCAGGAGTAGGCTACGGCGTAGGGTATGGTGTAGGGCTGGTGGTGGATTTCTGTTCCGGGCTAGGGTTAGGGTTACGTAACGGCAAGGCTTAGGGCACAGGTGATTGTATGGAAACGTGGGAGGGTCAGGCTACGTGCTGACGCACGGGTCAGTGCCAGCGTACGGGCCAGGAGTAGGCTACGGCGTAGGGAAATGTGTTTGGCTGGTGGTGGATTTCCGTTCCGAGCTAGGGTTAGGGTTAGGGAACGGCAAGGCTTAGGGCACAGGTGAGGGTACGGAAACGTGGGAGGGTCAGGCTACGTGCTGACGCACGGGTCAGTTCCACCGTATGGGCCAGGAGTAGGCTACGGCGTACGGTAAGGTGTAAGGCTGGTGGTGGGTTTTCGTTCTGGGCTAGGGTTAGGGTTAGGGAACGGCAAGGCTTAGGGCACAGGTGAGGGTACAGAAATGTGGGAGGGTCAGGCTACGTGCTGACGCACGTGTCAGTGCCAGCGTACGGGCCAGGAGTACGCTAAGGCGTAGGGTAAGGTGTAGGGCTGGTGGTGGTTTTCCTTTCCGGTCTAGGGTTAGGGTTAGGGAGCGGCAAGGTTTAGGGCACAGGTGAGGGTACGGAAACGTGGGAGGTTCAGGCTACATGCTGACGCATGGGTCAGTGCCAGCATACGGGCCAGGAGTAGGCTACGGCTTGGGGGTAAGGTGTAGACCTGGTGGTGTGTTTCCGCTCTGGGCTAGGGTTAGGGTTAGGGAACGGCAAGTCTTACGGCACAGGTGAGGGTACGGAAATGTGGGAGGGTCACGCTACGTGCTGACGCACAGGTCAGTGCCATGGTACGGGACAGGAGGAGGCTACGGCGTAGGGTAAGGTGTAGGGCTGGTGGTGGGTTTCCGTTCAGGTCTAGGGTTAGGTTTAGGGAATGACAAGGCTTAGGGCACAGGTGAGGGTACAGAAACGTGGGAGGGTGAGAGTATGTGCTGATGCATGGGTCAGTTCCAGCGTACGGGCCAGGAGTAGGCTACGGCGTAGGGTAAGGTGTAGGCCTGGTGGTGGGTTTCCGTTCCGGGCTAGGGTTAGGGTTAGGGAACGGCAAGGATTAGGGCACAGGTGAGGGTACGGAAACATGGGAGGGTCAGGCTACGTGCTGACGCATGGGTCAGTTCCAGCGTACGGGCCAGGAGTAGGCTACGGCGTAGGATAAGGTGTAGGGCTGGTGGTGGATTTCTGTTCTGGGCTAGGGTTAGGGTTAGGTAACGGCAAGGCTTAGGGCACAGGTGATTGTATGGAAACGTGGGAGGGTCAGGCTACGTGCTGACGCATGGGTCAGTGCCAGCGTACGGTCCAGGAGTAGGCTACGGCTTGGGGGTAAGTTGTAGGGCTGGTGGTGTTTTCCCGTTCCGGGCTAGTGTTAGGGTGAGGGAACGGCAAGGCTTAGGGCACAGGTCAGGGTACGGAAATGTGGGAGTGTCAGGCTACGTGCTGACGCACGGGTCAGTGCCAGCGTACGGGCCAGGAGTAGACTACGGTGTAGGGTAAGGTGTAGGGCTGGTGGTGGGTTTCCGTTCGGGGCTAGGGTTAGGGTTGGGGAACGGCAATGCTTAGGGCACAGGTGAGGGTACGGAAAAGTGGGAGGGTCAGGGTACGTGCTGACGCACGGGTCAGTGCCAGCGTACGGGCCAGGAGTAGGCTACGGCGTAGGGTAAGGGGTAGGGCTGGTGGTGGGTTTCCGTTCTGGGCTAGTGTTAGGGTTAGGGAACGGCAAAGCTTAGGGCACAGGTGAGGGTACGGAAACGTGGGAGGGTCAGGCTACGTGCTGACGCACGGGTCGTTGCCAGCCTACGGGCCAGTTGTAGGCTACAGCGTAGGGTAAGGTGTAGGGCTGGTGGTGGGTTTCCTTTCCGGGCTAGGGTTAGGGTTAGAGAACGGCAAGGCTTAGGGCACAGGTGATGGTACGGAAACGTGGGAGGGTCAGGCTATGTCCTTATGCACGTGTTACTGCCAGCGTACAGGCCAGGAGTAGGCTACAGCGTACGGAGATGTGTTGGGCTGGTGGTGGGTTTTCGTTCCGAGCTAGGGTTAGGGTTAGGGAACGGCAAGTCGTAGGGCACATGTGAGTGTACAGAAACGTGGGAGGGTCAGGCTACATGCTGACGCACAGGTCAGTGCCAGCGTACGGGCCAGGAGTAGGCTACGGCGTAGGGTAAGGGGTAGGGATGGTGGTGGGTTTCCGTTCCGGGCTAGGGTTAGGGTTAGGGAACGGCAAGGCTTAGGGCACAGGTGAGGGTACGGAAACGTGGGAGGGTCAGGCTACGTGCTGACACACGGGTCAGTGACAGCGTACGGGCCAGGAGTAGGCTACGGCGTAGGGTAAGGGGTAGGGATGGTGGTGGGTTTCCGTTCCGGGCTAGGGTTAGGGTTAGGGAACGGCAAGGCTTAGGGCACAGGTGAGGGTACGGAAACGTGGGAGGGTCAGGCTACGTGCTGACGCACGGGTCAGTGCCAGCGTACGGGCCAGGAATAGGCTACGGCGCAAGGTAAGGTGTAGGGCTTGTAGAGGGTTTCTTTTCCGGGGTAGGGATAGGGTTAGGGAACGGCAAGGCTTAGGGCACAGGTGAGGGTACGGAAACGTGGGAGGGTCAGGCTATGTGCTGATGCACGTGTCACTGCCAGCATACAGGCCAAGAGTAGGCTACAGCGTAGGGAGATGTGTTGGGCTGGTGGTGGGTTTTCGTTCCGAGCTAGGGTTAGGGTTAGGGAATGGCAAGTCTTAGGGCACAGGTGAGTGTACGGAAATGTGGGAGGCTCAGGCTACGTGCTGACGCACGTGTCAGTGCCAGCGTACGGGCCATGATTACGCTAAGGCGTAGGGTAAGGGGTAGGGCTGGTGTTGGGTTTCCCATTCGGGCTAGGGTTAGGGTTAGGGAACGGTAAGGCTTAGGGCACAGGTGAGGGTACGGAAACGTGGGAGGGTCAGGCTACGTGCTGACGCACAGGTCAGTGCCATGGTACGGGACAGGAGGAGGCTACGGCGTAGGGTAAGGTGTAGGCCTGGTGGTGGATTTCTGTTCCGGGCTAGGGTTAGGGTTACGTAACGGCAAGGCTTAGGGCACAGGTGATTGTATGGAAACGTGGGAGGGTCAGGCTACGTGCTGACGCACGGGTCAGTGCCAGCGTACGGGCCAGGAGTAGGCTACGGCTTGGGGGTAAGGTGTAGGGCTGGTGGTGTTTTCCCGTTCCGGGCTAGGGTTAGGGTTAGGGAACGGCAAGGCTTAGGGCACAGGTGAGGGTACGGAAATGTGGGAGGGTCAGGCTACGTGCTGACGCACGGGTCAGTGCCAGCATACGGGCCATGAGTAAGCTACGTCTTGGGGTTAAGGTGTAGGGCTGGTGGTGGGTTTCCGCTCCGGGCTAGGGTTAGGGTTAGGGAACGGCAAGTCTTATGGCACAGGTGAGGGTACGGAAATGTGGGAGGGTCAGGCTACGTGCTGACGCACGGGTCAGTGCCAGCGTACGGGTCAGGAATTGGCTACGGCGTAGGGAAATGTGTTTGGCTGGTGCTGGATTTCTGTTCTGAGCTAGGGTTAGGGTTAGGGAACGGCAAGGCTTAGGGCACAGGTGAGGGTACGGAAACGTTGGAGGGTCAGGCTACGTGCTGACGCACGGGTCAGTGCTAGCGTATGGGCCAGGAGTAGGCTACTGCGTACGGTAAGGTGTAGGGCTGGTGGTGGGTTTCCGTTCTGGGCTAGGGTTAGTGTTAGGTAACGGCAAGGCTTAGGGCACAGGTGAGGGTAGAGAAACGTGGGAGGGTCAGGCTACGTGCTGACGCACGGGTCAGTGCCAGCGTACGGGCCAGGAGTAGGCTACGGCATAGGGTAAGGTGTAGGGCTGGTGGTGGGTTTCCGTTCGGGCCTAGGGTTAGGGTTAGGGAACGGCAAGGTTTAGGGCACAGGTGAGGGTACGGAAACGTGGGAGGGTCAGGCTACGTGCTGACGCACGGGTCAGTGCTAGCGTATGGGCCAGGAGTAGGCTACTGCGTACGGTAAGGTGTAGGGCTGGTGGTGGGTTTCCGTTCTGGGCTAGGGTTAGTGTTAGGTAACGGCAAGGCTTAGGGCACAGGTGAGGGTAGAGAAACGTGGGAGGGTCAGGCTACGTGCTGACGCACGGGTCAGTGCCAGCGTACGGGCCAGGAGTAGGCTACGGCATAGGGTAAGGTGTAGGGCTGGTGGTCGGTTTCCATTCGGGGCTAGGGTTAGGGTTAGGGAACGGCAAGGCTTAGGGCACAGGTGAGGGTACGGAAACGTGGGAGGGTCAGGCTACGTGCTGACACACGGGTCAGTGCCAGCGTACGGGCCAGGAGTAGGCTACGGCTTGGGGGTAAGGTGTAGGGCTGGTGGTGGGTTTCCGTTCCGAGCTAGGGTTAGGGTTAGGGAACGGCAAGGCTTAGGGTACAGGTGAGGGTACGGAAACGTTGGAGGGTCAGGCTAAGTGCTGACGCACGGGTCAGTGCCAGCGTATGGGCCAGGAGTAGGCTACGGCTTGGGCATAAGTTGTAGGGCTGGTGGTGGGTTTCCATTCCGGGCTAGTGTTAGGGTTAGGGGATGGCAAGGCTTAGGGCACAGGTGAGTGTATGGAAACGTGGGAGGGTCAGGCTACGTGCTGACGCACAGGTCAGTGCCATGGTACGGGATAGGAGGAGGCAACGGCGTAGGGTAAGGTGTAGGCCTGGTGGTGGGTTTCCGTTCCGGGCTAGGGTTAGGTTTAGGGAACGGCAAGGATTAGGGCACAGGTGAGGGTACGGAAACGTGGGAGGGTCAGGCTACGTGCTGACGCATGGGTCAGTTCCAGCGTACGGGCCAGGAGTAGGCTACGGCGTAGGATAAGGTGTAGGGCTGGTGGTGGGTTTCCATTTGGGGCTAGGGTTAGGGTTGGGGAACGGCAATGCTTAGGGCACAGGTGAGGGTACGGAAAAGTGGGAGGGTCAGGGTACGTGCTGACGCACGGGTCAGTGCCAGCGTACGGGCCAGGAGTAGGCTACGGCGTAGGGTAAGGGGTAGGGCTGGTGGTGGGTTTCCGTTCTGGGCTAGTGTTAGGGTTAGGGAACGGCAAAGCTTAGGGCACAGGTGAGGGTACGGAAACGTGGGAGGGTCAGGCTACGTGCTGACGCACGGGTCGTTGCCAGCCTACGGGCCAGTTGTAGGCTACAGCGTAGGGTAAGGTGTAGGGCTGGTGGTGGGTTTCCTTTCCGGGCTAGGGTTAGGGTTAGAGAACGGCAAGGCTTAGGGCACAGGTGATGGTACGGAAACGTGGGAGGGTCAGGCTATGTCCTTATGCACGTGTTACTGCCAGCGTACAGGCCAGGAGTAGGCTACAGCGTACGGAGATGTGTTGGGCTGGTGGTGGGTTTTCGTTCCGAGCTAGGGTTAGGGTTAGGGAACGGCAAGTTGTAGGGCACATGTGAGTGTACAGAAACGTGGGAGGGTCAGGCTACATGCTGACGCACAGGTCAGTGCCAGCGTACGGGCCAGGAGTAGGCTACGGTGTAGGGTAAGGGGTAGGGATGGTGGTGGGTTTCCGTTCCGGGCTAGGGTTAGGGTTAGGGAACGGCAAGGCTTAGGGCACAGGTGAGGGTACGGAAACGTGGGAGGGTCAGGCTACGTGCTGACACACGGGTCAGTGACAGCGTACGGGCCAGGAGTAGGCTACGGCGTAGGGTAAGGGGTAGGGATGGTGGTGGGTTTCCGTTCCGGGCTAGGGTTAGGGTTAGGGAACGGCAAGGCTTAGGGCACAGGTGAGGGTACGGAAACGTAGGAGGGTCAGGCTACGTGCTGACGCACGGGTCAGTGCCAGCGTACGGGCCAGGAGTAGGCTACGGCGCAAGGTAAGGTGTAGGGCTGGTAGAGGGTTTCTTTTCCGGGGTAGGGATAGGGTTAGGGAACGGCAAGGCTTAGGGCACATGTGAGGGTACGGAAACGTGGGAGGGTCAGGCTATGTGCTGATGCACGTGTCACTGCCAGCATACAGGCCAAGAGTAGGCTACAGCGTAGGGAGATGTGTTGGGCTGGTGGTGGGTTTTCGTTCCGAGCTAGGGTTAGGGTTAGGGAATGGCAAGTCTTAGGGCACAGGTGAGTGTACGGAAATGTGGCAGGCTCAGGCTACGTGCTGACGCACGTGTCAGTGCCAGCGTACGGGCCATGATTACGCTAAGGCGTAGGGTAAGGGGTAGGGCTGGTGTTGGGTTTCCGTTTAGGGCTAGGGTTAGGGTTAGGGAACGGCAAGGCTTAGGGCACAGGTGAGGGTACGGAAACGTGGGAGGGTCAGGCTACGTGCTGACGCACGGGTCAGTGCCAGCGTACGGGCCAGGAGTAGGCTACGGCTTGGGGGTAAGGTGTAGGGCTGGTGGAGTGTTTCCGCTCCGGGCTAGGGTTAGGGTTAGGGAACGGCAAGTCTTATGGCACAGGTGAGGGTACGGAAATGTGGGAGGTTCAGGCTACGTGCTGATGCACGTGTGAGTGCCAGCGTACGGGTCAGGAGTAGGCTACGGCGTAGGGAAATGTGTTTGGCTGGTGGTGGATTTCCGTTCCGAGCTAGGGTTAGGGTTAGTGAACGGCAAGGCTTAGGGCACAGGTGAGGGTACGGAAACGTGGGAGGGTCAGGCTACGTGCTGACGCACGGGTCAGTTCCAGCGTACGGGCCAGGAGTAGGCTACGGCTTGGGGGTAAGTTGTAGGGCTTGTGGTGTGTTTCCGCTCCGGGCTAGGGTTAGGGTTAGGGAATGGCAAGTCTTATGGCACAGGTGAGGATACGGAAATGTGGGAGGGTCAGGCTACGTGCTGACGCACGGGTCAGTGCCAGCGTACGGGTCAGGAATAGGCTACGGCGTAGGAAAATGTGTTTGTCTGGTGGTGGATTTCCGTTCAGAGCTAGGGTTAGGGTTAGGGAACGGCAAGGCTTAGGGCACAGGTGAGGGTACGGAAACGTGGGAGGGTCAGGCTACGTGCTGACTCACGGGTCAGTGCCAGCGTATGGGCCAGGAGTAGGCTACGGCGTACGGTAAGGTGTAGGGCTGGTGGTGGGTTTCCGTTCTGGGCTAGGGTTAGGGTTAGGTAACGGCAAGGCTTAGGGCACAGGTGAGGGTAGAGAAACGTGGGAGGGTCAGGCTACGTGCTGACGCACGGGTCAGTGCCAGCGTACGGGCCAGGAGTAGGCTACGGCGTAGGGTAAGGTGTAGGGCTGGTGGTGGGTTTCCGTTCGGGGCTAGGGTTAGGGTTAGGGAACGGCAAGGCTTAGGTTACAGGTGAGGGTACGGAAACGTGGGAGGGTCAGGCTACCTGCTGACACACGGGTCAGTGCCAGCGTATGGGCCAGGAGTAGGCTACGGCTTGGGGGTAAGGCGTAAGGCTGGTGGTGGGTTTCCGTTCCGAGCTAGGGTTAGGGTTAGGGAACGGCAAGGCTTAGGGTACAGGTGAGGGTACGGAAACGTTGGAGGGACAGGCTAAGTGCTGACGCACGGGTCAGTGACAGCGTACGGGCCAGGAGTAGGCTACGGCTTGGGCATAAGTTGTAGGGCTGGTGGTGGGTTTCCATTCCGGGCTAGGGTTAGGGTTAGGGAACGGCAAGCCTTAGGGCACAGGTGAGTGTATGGAAACGTGGGAGGGTCAGGCTACGTGCTGACGCATGGGTCAGTTCCAGCGTACGGGCCAGGATTAGGCTACGGCGTAGGGTAAGGTGTAGGGCTTGTGGTGGATTTCTGTTCCGAGCTAGGGTTAGGGTTACATAACGGCAAGGCTTAGGGCACAGGTGATTGTATGGAAACGTGGGAGGGTTAGGCTACGTGCTGACTCTCGGGTCAGTGCCAGCGTACGGGCCAGGTGTAGGCTACGGCTTCGGGGTAAGGTGTAGGGCTGGTGGTGTTTTCCCGTTCCGTGCTAGGGTTAGGGTTAGGGAACGGCAAGGCTTAGGGCACAGGTGAGGGTACGGAAATGTGGGAGGGTCAGGCTACGTGCTGACGCACGGGTCAGTGCCCGCATACGGGCCAGGAGTAGGCTACGGCTTGGGGTTAAGGTGTAGGGCTGGTGGTGGGTTTCCGCTCCGGGCTAGGGTTAGGGTTAGGGAACGGCAAGTCTTATGGCACAGGTCAGGGTACGGAAATGTGGGAGGGTCAGGCTATGTGCTGACGCACGCGTCAGTGCCAGCGTATGGGCCAGGAGTAGACTACGGTGTAGGGTAAGGTGTAGGGCTGGTGGTGGGTTTCCTTTTCGGGCTAGGGTTAGGGTTGGGGAACGGCAATGCTTAGGGCACAGGTGAGGGTACGGAAAAGTGGGAGGGTCAGGCTACGTGCTCATGCACGGTTCAGTGCCAGCGTACGGGCCAGGAGTAGGCTACGGTGTAGGGTAAGGGGTAGGGCTGGTGGTGGGTTTCCGTTCTGGGCTAGGGTTAGGGTTAGGGAACGGCAAAGCTTAGGGCACAGGTGAGGGTACGGAAACGTGGGCGGGTCAGGCTACGTGCTGACGCACGGGTCGTTGCCAGCCTACGGGCCAGTTGTAGGCTACAGCGTAGGGTAATGTGTAGGGCTGGTGGTGGGTTTCCTTTCCGGGCTAGGGTTAGGGTTAGAGAACGGCAAGGCTTAGGGCACAGGTGAGGGTACGGAAACGTGGGAGGGTCAGGCTATGTGCTGATGCACGTGTCACTGCCAGCATACAGGCCAGGAGTAGGCTACCGCGTAGGGAGATGTGTTGGGCTGGTGGTGGGTTTTCGTTCCGAGCTAGGGTTAGTGTTAGGGAATGGCAAGTCTTAGGGCACAGATGAGTGTATGGAAATGTGGGAGGCTCAGGCTATGTGCTGACGCACGTGTCAGTGCCAGCGTACGGGCCATGATTACGCTAAGGTGTAGGGTAAGGGTTAGGGCTGGTGTTGGGTTTCCGTTCCGGGCTAGGGTTAGGGTTAGGGAACGGCAAGGCTTAGGGCACAGGTGAGGGTACGGAAACGTGGGAGGGTCAGGCTACGTGCTGCCGCACAGGTCAGTGCCAGCGTACGAGCCAGGAGTAGGCTACGGCTTGGGGGTAAGGTGTAGGGCTGGTGGTGTGTTTCCGCTCCGGGCTATGGTTAGGGTTAGGGAACGGCAAGTCTTATGGCACAGGTGAGGGTACGGAAATGTGGGAGGGTCAGGCTACGTGCTGACGCACGTGTGAGTGCCAGCGTACGGGTCAGGAGGAGGCTACGGCGTAGGGAAATGTGTTTGGCTGGTGGTGGATATCCGTTCCGAGCTAGGGTTAGGCTTAGGGAACGGCAAGGCTTAGGGCACAGGTGAGGGTAGAGAAACGTGGGAAGGTCAGCCTACGTGCTGACGCACGGGTCAGTGCCAGCGTACGGGCCAGGAGTAGGCTACGGCGTAGGGTAAGGTGTAGGGCTGGTGGTGGTTTTCCATTCGGGGCTAGGGTTAGGGTTAGGGAACGGCAAGGCTTAGGGCACAGGTGAGGGTACGGAAACGTGGGAGGGTCAGGCTACGTGCTGACGCATGGGTCAGTGCCAGCGTACGGGCCAGGAGTAGGCTACGGCTTGGGGGTAAGTTGTAGGGCTGGTGGTGGGTTTGCGTTCCGAGCTAGGGTTAGGGTTAGGGAACGGCAAGGCTTAGGGTACAGGTGAGGGTACGGAAACGTTGGAGGGTCAGGCTAAGTGCTGACGCACGGGTCAGTGCCAGCGTACGGGCCAGGAGTAGGCTACGGCTTGGGCATAAGTTGTAGGGCTTGTGGTGTGTTTCCATTCCGGGCTAGGGTTAGGGTTAGGGAACGGCAAGGCTTAGGGCACAGGTGAGTGTATGGAAACGTGGGAGGGTCAGGCTACGTGCTGGCGCACATGTCAGTGCCATGGTACGGGACAGGAGGAGGCTACGGCGTAGGGTAAGGTGTAGGCCTGGTGGTGGGTTTCCGTTCCGGACTAGGGTTAGGGTTACGTAACGGCAAGGCTTAGGGCACAGGTGAGGGTATGGAAACGTGGGAGGGTCAGGCTAGGTGCTGACGCATGGGTCAGTTCCAGCGTACGGGCCAGGAGTAGGCTACGGCGTAGGGTATGGTGTAGGGCTGGTGGTGGATTTCTGTTCCGGGCTAGGGTTAGGGTTACGTAACGGCAAGGCTTAGGGCACAGGTGATTGTATGGAAACGTGGGAGGGTCAGGCTACGTGCTGACGCACGGGTCAGTGCCAGCGTACGGGCCAGGAGTAGGCTACGGCGTAGGGAAATGTGTTTGGCTGGTGGTGGATTTCCGTTCCGAGCTAGGGTTAGGGTTAGGGAACGGCAAGGCTTAGGGCACAGGTGAGGGTACGGAAACGTGGGAGGGTCAGGCTACGTGCTGACGCACGGGTCAGTTCCACCGTATGGGCCAGGAGTAGGCTACGGCGTACGGTAAGGTGTAAGGCTGGTGGTGGGTTTTCGTTCTGGGCTAGGGTTAGGGTTAGGGAACGGCAAGGCTTAGGGCACAGGTGAGGGTACAGAAATGTGGGAGGGTCAGGCTACGTGCTGACGCACGTGTCAGTGCCAGCGTACGGGCCAGGAGTACGCTAAGGCGTAGGGTAAGGTGTAGGGCTGGTGGTGGTTTTCCTTTCCGGTCTAGGGTTAGGGTTAGGGAGCGGCAAGGTTTAGGGCACAGGTGAGGGTACGGAAACGTGGGAGGTTCAGGCTACATGCTGACGCATGGGTCAGTGCCAGCATACGGGCCAGGAGTAGGCTACGGCTTGGGGGTAAGGTGTAGACCTGGTGGTGTGTTTCCGCTCTGGGCTAGGGTTAGGGTTAGGGAACGGCAAGTCTTACGGCACAGGTGAGGGTACGGAAATGTGGGAGGGTCACGCTACGTGCTGACGCACAGGTCAGTGCCATGGTACGGGACAGGAGGAGGCTACGGCGTAGGGTAAGGTGTAGGGCTGGTGGTGGGTTTCCGTTCAGGTCTAGGGTTAGGTTTAGGGAATGACAAGGCTTAGGGCACAGGTGAGGGTACAGAAACGTGGGAGGGTGAGAGTATGTGCTGATGCATGGGTCAGTTCCAGCGTACGGGCCAGGAGGAGGCTACGGCGTAGGGTAAGGTGTAGGCCTGGTGGTGGGTTTCCGTTCCGGGCTAGGGTTAGGGTTAGGGAACGGCAAGGATTAGGGCACAGGTGAGGGTACGGAAACATGGGAGGGTCAGGCTACGTGCTGACGCATGGGTCAGTTCCAGCGTACGGGCCAGGAGTAGGCTACGGCGTAGGATAAGGTGTAGGGCTGGTGGTGGATTTCTGTTCTGGGCTAGGGTTAGGGTTAGGTAACGGCAAGGCTTAGGGCACAGGTGATTGTATGGAAACGTGGGAGGGTCAGGCTACGTGCTGACGCATGGGTCAGTGCCAGCGTACGGTCCAGGAGTAGGCTACGGCTTGGGGGTAAGTTGTAGGGCTGGTGGTGTTTTCCCGTTCCGGGCTAGTGTTAGGGTGAGGGAACGGCAAGGCTTAGGGCACAGGTCAGGGTACGGAAATGTGGGAGTGTCAGGCTACGTGCTGACGCACGGGTCAGTGCCAGCGTACGGGCCAGGAGTAGACTACGGTGTAGGGTAAGGTGTAGGGCTGGTGGTGGGTTTCCGTTCGGGGCTAGGGTTAGGGTTGGGGAACGGCAATGCTTAGGGCACAGGTGAGGGTACGGAAAAGTGGGAGGGTCAGGGTACGTGCTGACGCACGGGTCAGTGCCAGCGTACGGGCCAGGAGTAGGCTACGGCGTAGGGTAAGGGGTAGGGCTGGTGGTGGGTTTCCGTTCTGGGCTAGTGTTAGGGTTAGGGAACGGCAAAGCTTAGGGCACAGGTGAGGGTACGGAAACGTGGGAGGGACAGGCTACGTGCTGACGCACGGGTCGTTGCCAGCCTACGGGCCAGTTGTAGGCTACAGCGTAGGGTAAGGTGTAGGGCTGGTGGTGGGTTTCCTTTCCGGGCTAGGGTTAGGGTTAGAGAACGGCAAGGCTTAGGGCACAGGTGATGGTACGGAAACGTGGGAGGGTCAGGCTATGTGCTGGCGCACATGTCAGTGCCATGGTACGGGACAGGAGGAGGCTACGGCGTAGGGTAAGGTGTAGGCCTGGTGGTGGGTTTCCGTTCCGGGCTAGGGTTAGGGTTAGGGAACGGCAAAGCTTAGGGCACAGGTGAGGGTACGGAAACGTGGGAGGGACAGGCTACGTGCTGACGCACGGGTCAGTGCCAGCGTACGGGCCAGGAGTAGGCTACGGCGCAAGGTAAGGTGTAGGGCTTGTAGAGGGTTTCTTTTCCGGGGTAGGGATAGGGTTAGGGAACGGCAAGGCTTAGGGCACAGGTGAGGGTACGGAAACGTGGGAGGGTCAGGCTATGTGCTGATGCACGTGTCACTGCCAGCATACAGGCCAAGAGTAGGCTACAGCGTAGGGAGATGTGTTGGGCTGGTGGTGGGTTTTCGTTCCGAGCTAGGGTTAGGGTTAGGGAATGGCAAGTCTTAGGGCACAGGTGAGTGTACGGAAATGTGGGAGGCTCAGGCTACGTGCTGACGCACGTGTCAGTGCCAGCGTACGGGCCATGATTACGCTAAGGCGTAGGGTAAGGGGTAGGGCTGGTGTTGGGTTTCCCATTCGGGCTAGGGTTAGGGTTAGGGAACGGTAAGGCTTAGGGCACAGGTGAGGGTACGGAAACGTGGGAGGGTCAGGCTACGTGCTGACGCACAGGTCAGTGCCATGGTACGGGACAGGAGGAGGCTACGGCGTAGGGTAAGGTGTAGGCCTGGTGGTGGATTTCTGTTCCGGGCTAGGGTTAGGGTTACGTAACGGCAAGGCTTAGGGCACAGGTGATTGTATGGAAACGTGGGAGGGTCAGGCTACGTGCTGACGCACGGGTCAGTGCCAGCGTACGGGCCAGGAGTAGGCTACGGCTTGGGGGTAAGGTGTAGGGCTGGTGGTGTTTTCCCGTTCCGGGCTAGGGTTAGGGTTAGGGAACGGCAAGGCTTAGGGCACAGGTGAGGGTACGGAAATGTGGGAGGGTCAGGCTACGTGCTGACGCACGGGTCAGTGCCAGCATACGGGCCATGAGTAAGCTACGTCTTGGGGTTAAGGTGTAGGGCTGGTGGTGGGTTTCCGCTCCGGGCTAGGGTTAGGGTTAGGGAACGGCAAGTCTTATGGCACAGGTGAGGGTACGGAAATGTGGGAGGGTCAGGCTACGTGCTGACGCACGGGTCAGTGCCAGCGTACGGGTCAGGAATTGGCTACGGCGTAGGGAAATGTGTTTGGCTGGTGCTGGATTTCTGTTCTGAGCTAGGGTTAGGGTTAGGGAACGGCAAGGCTTAGGGCACAGGTGAGGGTACGGAAACGTTGGAGGGTCAGGCTACGTGCTGACGCACGGGTCAGTGCTAGCGTATGGGCCAGGAGTAGGCTACTGCGTACGGTAAGGTGTAGGGCTGGTGGTGGGTTTCCGTTCTGGGCTAGGGTTAGTGTTAGGTAACGGCAAGGCTTAGGGCACAGGTGAGGGTAGAGAAACGTGGGAGGGTCAGGCTACGTGCTGACGCACGGGTCAGTGCCAGCGTACGGGCCAGGAGTAGGCTACGGCATAGGGTAAGGTGTAGGGCTGGTGGTGGGTTTCCGTTCGGGGCTAGGGTTAGGGTTAGGGAACGGCAAGGTTTAGGGCACAGGTGAGGGTACGGAAACGTGGGAGGGTCAGGCTACGTGCTGACGCACGGGTCAGTGCTAGCGTATGGGCCAGGAGTAGGCTACTGTGTACGGTAAGGTGTAGGGCTGGTGGTGGGTTTCCGTTCTGGGCTAGGGTTAGTGTTAGGTAACGGCAAGGCTTAGGGCACAGGTGAGGGTAGAGAAACGTGGGAGGGTCAGGCTACGTGCTGACGCACGGGTCAGTGCCAGCGTACGGGCCAGGAGTAGGCTACGGCATAGGGTAAGGTGTAGGGCTGGTGGTCGGTTTCCATTCGGGGCTAGGGTTAGGGTTAGGGAACGGCAAGGCTTAGGGCACAGGTGAGGGTACGGAAACGTGGGAGGGTCAGGCTACGTGCTGACACACGGGTCAGTGCCAGCGTACGGGCCAGGAGTAGGCTACGGCTTGGGGGTAAGGTGTAGGGCTGGTGGTGGGTTTCCGTTCCGAGCTAGGGTTAGGGTTAGGGAACGGCAAGGCTTAGGGTACAGGTGAGGGTATGGAAACGTTGGAGGGTCAGGCTAAGTGCTGACGCACGGGTCAGTGCCAGCGTATGGGCCAGGAGTAGGCTACGGCTTGGGCATAAGTTGTAGGGCTGGTGGTGGGTTTCCATTCCGGGCTAGTGTTAGGGTTAGGGGATGGCAAGGCTTAGGGCACAGGTGAGTGTATGGAAACGTGGGAGGGTCAGGCTACGTGCTGACGCACAGGTCAGTGCCATGGTACGGGATAGGAGGAGGCAACGGCGTAGGGTAAGGTGTAGGCCTGGTGGTGGGTTTCCGTTCCGGGCTAGGGTTAGGTTTAGGGAACGGCAAGGATTAGGGCACAGGTGAGGGTACGGAAACGTGGGAGGGTCAGGCTACGTGCTGACGCATGGGTCAGTTCCAGCGTACGGGCCAGGAGTAGGCTACGGCGTAGGATAAGGTGTAGGGCTGGTGGTGGATTTCTGTTCTGGGCTAGGGTTAGGGTTAGGTAACGGCAAGGCTTAGGGCACAGGTGATTGTATGGAAACGTGGGAGGGTCAGGCTACGTGCTGACGCATGGGTCAGTGCCAGCGTACGGTCCAGGAGTAGGCTACGGCTTGGGGGTAAGTTGTAGGGCTGGTGGTGTTTTCCCGTTCCGGGCTAGTGTTAGGGTGAGGGAACGGCAAGGCTTAGGGCACAGGTCAGGGTACGGAAATGTGGGAGGGTCAGGCTACGTGCTGACGCACGGGTCAGTGCCAGCGTACGGGCCAGGAGTAGACTACGGTGTAGGGTAAGGTGTAGGGCTGGTGGTGGGTTTCCGTTTGGGGCTAGGGTTAGGGTTGGGGAACGGCAATGCTTAGGGCACAGGTGAGGGTACGGAAAAGTGGGAGGGTCAGGGTACGTGCTGACGCATGGGTCAGTGCCAGCGTACGGGCCAGGAGTAGGCTACGGCTTGGGGGTAAGGCGTAGGGCTGGTGGTGGGTTTCTGTTCAGGGCTAGGGTTAGGTTTAGGGAATGACAAGGCTTAGGGCACAGGTGAGGGTACAGAAACGTGGGAGGGTGAGAGTATGTGCTGATGCATGGGTCAGTTCCAGCGTATGGGCCAGGAGTAGGCTACGGCGTAGGGTAAGGTGTAGGCCTGGTGGTGGGTTTCCGTTCCGGGCTAGGGTTAGGGTTAGGGAACGGCAAGGATTAGGGCACAGGTGAGGGTACGGAAACGTGGGAGGGTCAGGCTACGTGCTGACTCATGGGTCAGTTCCAGCGTATGGGCCAGGAGTAGGCTACGGCGTAGGACAAGGTGTAGGGCTGGTGGTGGATTTCTGTTCTGGGCTAGGTTTAGGGTTAGGTAACGGCAAGGCTTAGGGCACAGGTGATTGTATGGAAACGTGGGAGGGTCAGGCTACGTGCTGACGCATGGGTCAGTGCCAGCGTACGGTCCAGGAGTAGGCTACGGCTTGGGGGTAAGTTGTAGGGCTGGTGGTGTTTTCCCGTTCCGGGCTAGTGTTAGGGTGAGGGAACGGCAAGGCTTAGGGCACAGTTCAGGGTACGGAAATGTGGGAGGGTCAGGCTACGTGCTGACGCACGGGTCAGTGCCAGCGTACGGGCCAGGAGTAGACTACGGTGTAGGGTAAGGTGTAGGGATGGTGGTGGGTTTCCGTTTGGGGCTAGGGTTAGGGTTGGGGAACGGCAATGCTTAGGGCACAGGTGAGGGTACGGAAAAGTGGGAGGGTCAGGGTACGTGCTGACGCACGGGTCAGTGCCAGCGTACGGGCCAGGAGTAGGCTACGGCGTAGGGTAAGGTGTAGGGCTGGTGGTGGGTTTCCGTTCTGGGCTAGTGTTAGGGTTAGGGAACGGCAAAGCTTAGGGCACAGGTGAGGGTACGGAAACGTGGGAGGGTCAGGCTACGTGCTGACGCACGGGTCGTTGCCAGCCTACGGGCCAGTTGTAGGCTACAGCGTAGGGTAAGGTGTAGGGCTGGTGGTGGGTTTCCTTTCCGGGCTAGGGTTAGGGTTAGAGAACGGCAAGGCTTAGGGCACAGGTGGTGGTACGGAAACGTGGGAGGGTCAGGCTATGTCCTTATGCACGTGTTACTGCCAGCGTACAGGCCAGGAGTAGGCTACAGCGTAGGGAGATGTGTTGGGCTGGTGGTGGGTTTTCGTTCCGAGCTAGGGTTAGGGTTAGGGAACGGCAAGTCGTAGGGCACATGTGAGTGTACAGAAACGTGGGAGGGTCAGGCTACATGCTGACGCACAGGTCAGTGCCAGCGTACGGGCCAGGAGTAGGCTACGGCGTAGGGTAAGGGGTAGGGATGGTGGTGGGTTTCCGTTCCGGGCTAGGGTTAGGGTTAGGGAACGGCAAGGCTTAGGGCACAGGTGACGGTACGGAAACGTGGGAGGGTCAGGCTACGTGCTGACACACGGGTCAGTGACAGCGTACGGGCCAGGAGTAGGCTACGGCGTAGGGTAAGGTGTAGGGATGGTGGTGGGTTTCCGTTCCGGGCTAGGGTTAGGGTTAGGGAACGGCAAGGCTTAGGGCACAGGTGAGGGTACGGAAACGTGGGAGGGTCAGGCTACGTGCTGACGCACGGGTCAGTGCCAGCGTACGGGCCAGGAATAGGCTACGGCGCAAGGTAAGTTGTAGGGCTGGTAGAGGGTTTCTTTTCCGGGGTAGGGATAGGGTTAGGGAACGGCAAGGCTTAGGGCACAGGTGAGGGTACGGAAACGTGGGAGGGTCAGGCTATGTGCTGATGCACGTGTCACTGCCAGCATACAGGCCAAGAGTAGGCTACAGCGTAGGGAGATGTGTTGGGCTGGTGGTGGGTTTTCGTTCCGAGCTAGGGTTAGGGTTAGGGAATGGCAAGTCTTAGGGCACAGGTGAGTGTACGGAAATGTGGGAGGCTCAGGCTACGTGCTGACGCACGTGTCAGTGCCAGCGTACGGGCCATGATTACGCGAAGGCGTAGGGTAAGGGGTAGGGCTGGTGTTGGGTTTCCGTTTCGGGCTAGGGTTAGGGTTAGGGAACGGCAAGTCTTAGGGCACAGGTGAGGGTACGGAAACGTGGGAGGGTCAGGCTACGTGCTGACGCACGTGTCAGTGCCAGCGTACGGGCCAGGAGTACGCTAAGGCGTAGGGTAAGGGGTAGGGCTGGTGGTGGATTTCCATTCCGGTCTAGGGTTAGGGTTAGGGAGCGGCAAGGCTTAGGGCACAGGTGAGGGTACGGAAACGTGGGAGGGTCAGGCTTCATGCTGACGCACGGGTCAGTGCCAGCATACGGGCCAGGAGTAGGCTACGGCTTGGGGGTAAGGTGTAGGGCTGGTGGTGTGTTTCCGCTCCGGGCTAGGGTTAGGGTTAGGGAACGGCAAGTCTTATGGCACAGGTGAGGGTACGGAAATGTGGGAGGGTCAGGCTACGTGCTGACGCACGGTTCAGTGCCAGCGTACGGGTCAGGAATAGGCTACGGCGTAGGAAAATGTGTTTGTCTGGTGGTGGATTTCCGTTCCGAGCTAGGGTTAGGGTTAGGGAACGGCAAGGCTTAGGGCACAGGTGAGGGTACGGAAACGTGGGAGGGTCAGGCTACGTGCTGACACACGGGTCAGTGCCAGCGTATGGGCCAGGAGTAGGCTACGGCGTACGGTAAGGTGTAGGGCTGGTGGTGGGTTTCCGTTCTGGGCTAGGGTTAGGGTTAGGGAACGGCAAGGCTTAGGGCACAGGTGAGGGTAGAGAAACGTGGGAGGGTCAGGCTACCTGCTGACGCACGGGTCAGTGCCAGCGTACGGGCCAGGAGTAGGCTACGGCTTCGGGGTAAGGTGTAGGGCTGGTGGTGGGTTTCCGTTCCGAGCTAGGGTTAGGGTTAGGGAACAGCAAGGCTTAGGGTACAGGTGAGGGTACGGAAACGTTGGAGGGTCAGGCTAAGTGCTGACGCACGGGTCAGTGCCAGCGTACGGGCCAGGAGTAGGCAACGGCTTGGGCATAAGTTGTAGGGCTTGTGGTGGGTTTCCATTCCGGTCTAGGGTTAGGGTTAGGGAACGGCAAGGCTTAGGGCACAGGTGAGTGTATGGAAACGTGGGAGGGTCAGGCTACGTGCTGGCGCACATGTCAGTGCCATGGTACGGGACAGGAGGAGGCTACGGCGTAGGGTAAGGTGTAGGACTGGTGGTGGATTTCCGTTCCGGGCTAGGGTTAGGGTTAGGGAACGGCAAGGCTTAGGGCACAGGTGAGGGTACGGAAACGTTAGAGGGTCAGGCTACGTGCTGACGCACGGGTCAGTTCCACCGTATGGGCCAGGAGTAGGCTACGGCGTACGGTAAGGTGTAAGGCTGGTGGTGGGTTTTCGTTCTGGGCTAGGGTTAGGGTTAGGTAACGGCAAGGCTTAGGGCACAGGTGACGGTACAGAAATGTGGGAGGGTCAGGCTACGTGCTGACGCACGTGTCAGTGCCAGCGTACGGGCCAGGAGTACGCTAAGGCGTAGGGTAAGGGGTAGGGCTGGTGGTGGTTTTCCTTTCCGGTCTATGGTTAGGGTTAGGGAGCGGCAAGGTTTAGGGCACAGGTGAGGGTACGGAAACGTGGGAGGTTCAGGCTACATGCTGACGCACGGGTCAGTGCCAGCATACGGGCCAGGAGTAGGCTACGGCTTGGGGGTAAGGTGTAGACCTGGTGGTGTGTTTCCGCTCCGGGCTAGGGTTAGGGTTAGGGAACGGCAAGTCTTACGGCACAGGTGAGGGTACGGAAATGTGGGAGGGTCAGGCTACGTGCTGACGCACGGGTCAGTGCCAGCGTATGGGTCAGGAATAGGCTACGGCGTAGGAAAATGTGTTTGGCTGGTGGTGGATTTCCGTTCCGAGCTAGGGTTAGGGTTAGGGAACGGCAAGGCTTAGGGCACAGGTGAGGGTACGGAAACGTGGGAGGGTCAGGCTACGTGCTGACGCACGTATCAGTGACAGCGTATGGGCCAGGAGTAGGCTACGGCGTACGGTAAGGTGTAGGGCTGGTGGTGGGTTTCCGTTCAGGGCTAGGGTTAGGGTTAGGTAACGGCAAGGCTTAGGGCACAGGTGAGGGTAGAGAAACGTGGGAGGGTCAGGCTACGTGCTGACGCATGGCTCAGTGCCAGCGTACGGGCCAGGAGTAGGCTACGGCGTAGGGTAAGGTGTAGGGCTGGTGGTGGGTTTCCGTTCGGGGCTAGGGTTAGGGTTAGGGAACGGCAAGGCTTAGGGCACAGGTGAGGGTACGGAAACGTTGGAGGGTCAGGCTACGTGCTGACACATGGGTCAGTGCCAGCGTACCAGCCAGGATTAGGCCACGGCTTGGGGGTAAGGTGTAGGGCTGGTGGTGGGTTTCCGTTCAGAGCTAGGGTTAGGGTTAGGGAACGGCAAGGCTTAGGGTACAGGTGAGGGTACGGAAACGTTGGAGGGTCAGGCTAAGTGCTGACGCACGGGTCAGTGCCAGCGTACGGGCCAGGAGTAGGCTACGGCTTGGGCATAAGTTGTAGGGCTGGTGGTGGGTTTCCATTCCGGGCTAGGGTTAGGGTTAGGGAACGGCAAGTCTTGGGGCACAGGTGAGTGTTTGGAAACGTGGGAGGGTCAGGCTACGTGCTGACGCACAGGTCAGTGCCATGGTACGGGACAGGAGGAGGCTACGGCGTAGGGTAAGATGTAGGCCTGGTGGTGGGTTTCCGTTCCGGGCTAGGGTTAGGGTTAGGGAACGGCAAGGATTAGGGCACAGGTGAGGGTACGGAAACGTGGGAGGGTCAGGCTACGTGCTGACGCATGGGTCAGTTCCAGCGTACGGGCCAGGAGTAGGCTACGGTGTAGGGTAAGGTGTAGGGCTGGTGGTGGATTTCTGTTCCGGGCTAGGGTTAGGGTTACGTAACGGCAAGGCTTAGGGCACAGGTGATTGTATGGAAACGTGGGAGGGTCAGGCTACGTGCTGACGCACGGGTCAGTGCCAGCGTACGGGCCAGGAGTAGGCTACGGCTTGGGGGTAAGGTGTAGGGCTGGTGGTGTTTTCCCGTTCCGGGCTAGGGTTAGGGTTAGGGAACGGCAAGGCTTAGGGCACAGGTGAGGGTATGGAAATGTGGGAGGGTCAGGCTACGTGCTGACGCACGGGTCAGTGCCAGCATACGGGCCAGGAGTAGGCTACGGCTTGGGGTTAAGGTGTATGGCTGGTGGTGGGTTTCTGCTCCGGGCTAGGGTTAGGGTTAGGGAACGGGAAGTCTTACGGCACAGGTGAGGGTACGGAAATGTGGGAGGGTCAGGCTACGTGCTGACGCACGGGTCAGTGCCAGCGTACGGGTCAGGAATAGGCTACGGCGTAGGGAAATGTGTTTGGCTGGTGGTGCATTTCCGTTCCGAGCTAGGGTTAGGGTTAGGGAACGGCAAGGCTTAGGGCACAGGTGAGGGTAGAGAAACGTGGGAGGGTCAGGCTACGTGCTGACGCACAGGTCAGTGCCAGCGTATGGGCCAGGAGTAGGCTACGGCGTACGGTAAGGTGTAGGGCTGGTGGTGGGTTTCCGTTCTGGGCTAGGGTTAGGGTTAGGGAACGGCAAGGCTTAGGGCACAGGTGAGGGTAGAGAAACGTGGGAGGGTCAGGCTACGTGCTGACGCATGGGTCAGTGCCAGCGTACGGGCCAGGAGTAGGCTACGGCGTAGGGTAAGGTGTAGGGCTGGTGGTGGGTTTCCGTTCCGGGCTAGGGTTAGGGTTAGGGAACGGCAAGGCTTAGGGCACAGGTGAGGGTACGGAAACGTGGGAGGGTCAGGCTACGTGCTGACACACGGGTCAGTGCCAGCGTACGGGCCAGGATTAGGCTACGGCTTGGGGGTAAGATGTAGGGCTGGTGGTGGGTTTCCGTTCAGAGCTAGGGTTAGGGTTAGGGAACGGCAAGGCTTAGGGTACAGGTGAGGGTACGGAAACGTTGGAGGGTCAGGCTAAGTGCTGACGCACGGGTCAGTGCCAGCGTATGGGCCAGGAGTAGGCTACGGCTTGGGGGTAAGGCGTAAGGCTGGTGGTGGGTTTCCGTTCCGAGCTAGGGTTAGGGTTAGGGAACGGCAAGGCTTAGGGTACAGGTGAGGGTAGAGAAACGTGGGAGGGTCAGGCTACGTGCTGACGCACGGGTCAGTGCCAGCGTACGGGCCAGGAGTAGGCTACGGCGTAGGGTAAGGTGTAGGGCTGGTGGTGGGTTTCCGTTCGGGGCTAGGGTTAGGGTTAGGGAACGGCAAGGCTTAGGTTACAGGTGAGGGTACGGAAACGTGGGAGGGTCAGGCTACCTGCTGACACACGGGTCAGTGCCAGCGTATGGGCCAGGAGTAGGCTACGGCTTGGGGGTAAGGCGTAAGGCTGGTGGTGGGTTTCCGTTCCGAGCTAGGGTTAGGGTTAGGGAACGGCAAGGCTTAGGGTACAGGTGAGGGTACGGAAACGTTGGAGGGACAGGCTAAGTGCTGACGCACGGGTCAGTGACAGCGTACGGGCCAGGAGTAGGCTACGGCTTGGGCATAAGTTGTAGGGCTGGTGGTGGGTTTCCATTCCGGGCTAGGGTTAGGGTTAGGGAACGGCAAGCCTTAGGGCACAGGTGAGTGTATGGAAACGTGGGAGGGTCAGGCTACGTGCTGACGCATGGGTCAGTTCCAGCGTACGGGCCAGGATTAGGCTACGGCGTAGGGTAAGGTGTAGGGCTTGTGGTGGATTTCTGTTCCGAGCTAGGGTTAGGGTTACATAACGGCAAGGCTTAGGGCACAGGTGATTGTATGGAAACGTGGGAGGGTTAGGCTACGTGCTGACTCTCGGGTCAGTGCCAGCGTACGGGCCAGGTGTAGGCTACGGCTTCGGGGTAAGGTGTAGGGCTGGTGGTGTTTTCCCGTTCCGTGCTAGGGTTAGGGTTAGGGAACGGCAAGGCTTAGGGCACAGGTGAGGGTACGGAAATGTGGGAGGGTCAGGCTACGTGCTGACGCACGGGTCAGTGCCCGCATACGGGCCAGGAGTAGGCTACGGCTTGGGGTTAAGGTGTAGGGCTGGTGGTGGGTTTCCGCTCCGGGCTAGGGTTAGGGTTAGGGAACGGCAAGTCTTATGGCACAGGTCAGGGTACGGAAATGTGGGAGGGTCAGGCTATGTGCTGACGCACGCGTCAGTGCCAGCGTATGGGCCAGGAGTAGACTACGGTGTAGGGTAAGGTGTAGGGCTGGTGGTGGGTTTCCTTTTCGGGCTAGGGTTAGGGTTGGGGAACGGCAATGCTTAGGGCACAGGTGAGGGTACGGAAAAGTGGGAGGGTCAGGCTACGTGCTCATGCACGGTTCAGTGCCAGCGTACGGGCCAGGAGTAGGCTACGGTGTAGGGTAAGGGGTAGGGCTGGTGGTGGGTTTCCGTTCTGGGCTAGGGTTAGGGTTAGGGAACGGCAAAGCTTAGGGCACAGGTGAGGGTACGGAAACGTGGGCGGGTCAGGCTACGTGCTGACGCACGGGTCGTTGCCAGCCTACGGGCCAGTTGTAGGCTACAGCGTAGGGTAATGTGTAGGGCTGGTGGTGGGTTTCCTTTCCGGGCTAGGGTTAGGGTTAGAGAACGGCAAGGCTTAGGGCACAGGTGAGGGTACGGAAACGTGGGAGGGTCAGGCTATGTGCTGATGCACGTGTCACTGCCAGCATACAGGCCAGGAGTAGGCTACCGCGTAGGGAGATGTGTTGGGCTGGTGGTGGGTTTTCGTTCCGAGCTAGGGTTAGTGTTAGGGAACGGCAAGTCTTAGGGCACAGATGAGTGTATGGAAATGTGGGAGGCTCAGGCTATGTGCTGACGCACGTGTCAGTGCCAGCGTACGGGCCATGATTACGCTAAGGTGTAGGGTAAGGGGTAGGGCTGGTGTTGGGTTTCCGTTCCGGGCTAGGGTTAGGGTTAGGGAACGGCAAGGCTTAGGGCACAGGTGAGGGTACGGAAACGTGGGAGGGTCAGGCTACGTGCTGACGCACAGGTCAGTGCCAGCGTACGAGCCAGGAGTAGGCTACGGCTTGGGGGTAAGGTGTAGGGCTGGTGGTGTGTTTCCGCTCCGGGCTATGGTTAGGGTTAGGGAACGGCAAGTCTTATGGCACAGGTGAGGGTACGGAAATGTGGGAGGGTCAGGCTACGTGCTGACGCACGTGTGAGTGCCAGCGTACGGGTCAGGAGGAGGCTACGGCGTAGGGAAATGTGTTTGGCTGGTGGTGGATATCCGTTCCGAGCTAGGGTTAGGCTTAGGGAACGGCAAGGCTTAGGGCACAGGTGAGGGTAGAGAAACGTGGGAAGGTCAGCCTACGTGCTGACGCACGGGTCAGTGCCAGCGTACGGGCCAGGAGTAGGCTACGGCGTAGGGTAAGGTGTAGGGCTGGTGGTGGTTTTCCATTCGGGGCTAGGGTTAGGGTTAGGGAACGGCAAGGCTTAGGGCACAGGTGAGGGTACGGAAACGTGGGAGGGTCAGGCTACGTGCTGACGCATGGGTCAGTGCCAGCGTACGGGCCAGGAGTAGGCTACGGCTTGGGGGTAAGTTGTAGGGCTGGTGGTGGGTTTGCGTTCCGAGCTAGGGTTAGGGTTAGGGAACGGCAAGGCTTAGGGTACAGGTGAGGGTACGGAAACGTTGGAGGGTCAGGCTAAGTGCTGACGCACGGGTCAGTGCCAGCGTACGGGCCAGGAGTAGGCTACGGCTTGGGCATAAGTTGTAGGGCTTGTGGTGTGTTTCCATTCCGGGCTAGGGTTAGGGTTAGGGAACGGCAAGGCTTAGGGCACAGGTGAGTGTATGGAAACGTGGGAGGGTCAGGCTACGTGCTGGCGCACATGTCAGTGCCATGGTACGGGACAGGAGGAGGCTACGGCGTAGGGTAAGGTGTAGGCCTGGTGGTGGGTTTCCGTTCCGGACTAGGGTTAGGGTTACGTAACGGCAAGGCTTAGGGCACAGGTGAGGGTATGGAAACGTGGGAGGGTCAGGCTAGGTGCTGACGCATGGGTCAGTTCCAGCGTACGGGCCAGGAGTAGGCTACGGCGTAGGGTATGGTGTAGGGCTGGTGGTGGATTTCTGTTCCGGGCTAGGGTTAGGGTTACGTAACGGCAAGGCTTAGGGCACAGGTGATTGTATGGAAACGTGGGAGGGTCAGGCTACGTGCTGACGCACGGGTCAGTGCCAGCGTACGGGCCAGGAGTAGGCTACGGCGTAGGGAAATGTGTTTGGCTGGTGGTGGATTTCCGTTCCGAGCTAGGGTTAGGGTTAGGGAACGGCAAGGCTTAGGGCACAGGTGAGGGTACGGAAACGTGGGAGGGTCAGGCTACGTGCTGACGCACGGGTCAGTTCCACCGTATGGGCCAGGAGTAGGCTACGGCGTACGGTAAGGTGTAAGGCTGGTGGTGGGTTTTCGTTCTGGGCTAGGGTTAGGGTTAGGGAACGGCAAGGCTTAGGGCACAGGTGAGGGTACAGAAATGTGGGAGGGTCAGGCTACGTGCTGACGCACGTGTCAGTGCCAGCGTACGGGCCAGGAGTACGCTAAGGCGTAGGGTAAGGTGTAGGGCTGGTGGTGGTTTTCCTTTCCGGTCTAGGGTTAGGGTTAGGGAGCGGCAAGGTTTAGGGCACAGGTGAGGGTACGGAAACGTGGGAGGTTCAGGCTACATGCTGACGCATGGGTCAGTGCCAGCATACGGGCCAGGAGTAGGCTACGGCTTGGGGGTAAGGTGTAGACCTGGTGGTGTGTTTCCGCTCTGGGCTAGGGTTAAGGTTAGGGAACGGCAAGTCTTACGGCACAGGTGAGGGTACGGAAATGTGGGAGGGTCACGCTACGTGCTGACGCACAGGTCAGTGCCATGGTACGGGACAGGAGGAGGCTACGGCATAGGGTAAGGTGTAGGGCTGGTGGTGGGTTTCCGTTCAGGTCTAGGGTTAGGTTTAGGGAATGACAAGGCTTAGGGCACAGGTGAGGGTACAGAAACGTGGGAGGGTGAGAGTATGTGCTGATGCATGGGTCAGTTCCAGCGTACGGGCCAGGAGGAGGCTACGGCGTAGGGTAAGGTGTAGGCCTGGTGGTGGGTTTCCGTTCCGGGCTAGGGTTAGGGTTAGGGAACGGCAAGGATTAGGGCACAGGTGAGGGTACGGAAACATGGGAGGGTCAGGCTACGTGCTGACGCATGGGTCAGTTCCAGCGTACGGGCCAGGAGTAGGCTACGGCGTAGGATAAGGTGTAGGGCTGGTGGTGGATTTCTGTTCTGGGCTAGGGTTAGGGTTAGGTAACGGCAAGGCTTAGGGCACAGGTGATTGTATGGAAACGTGGGAGGGTCAGGCTACGTGCTGACGCATGGGTCAGTGCCAGCGTACGGTCCAGGAGTAGGCTACGGCTTGGGGGTAAGTTGTAGGGCTGGTGGTGTTTTCCCGTTCCGGGCTAGTGTTAGGGTGAGGGAACGGCAAGGCTTAGGGCACAGGTCAGGGTACGGAAATGTGGGAGTGTCAGGCTACGTGCTGACGCACGGGTCAGTGCCAGCGTACGGGCCAGGAGTAGACTACGGTGTAGGGTAAGGTGTAGGGCTGGTGGTGGGTTTCCGTTCGGGGCTAGGGTTAGGGTTGGGGAACGGCAATGCTTAGGGCACAGGTGAGGGTACGGAAAAGTGGGAGGGTCAGGGTACGTGCTGACGCACGGGTCAGTGCCAGCGTACGGGCCAGGAGTAGGCTACGGCGTAGGGTAAGGGGTAGGGCTGGTGGTGGGTTTCCGTTCTGGGCTAGTGTTAGGGTTAGGGAACGGCAAAGCTTAGGGCACAGGTGAGGGTACGGAAACGTGGGAGGGACAGGCTACGTGCTGACGCACGGGTCGTTGCCAGCCTACGGGCCAGTTGTAGGCTACAGCGTAGGGTAAGGTGTAGGGCTGGTGGTGGGTTTCCTTTCCGGGCTAGGGTTAGGGTTAGAGAACGGCAAGGCTTAGGGCACAGGTGATGGTACGGAAACGTGGGAGGGTCAGGCTATGTGCTGGCGCACATGTCAGTGCCATGGTACGGGACAGGAGGAGGCTACGGCGTAGGGTAAGGTGTAGGCCTGGTGGTGGGTTTCCGTTCCGGGCTAGGGTTAGGGTTAGGGAACGGCAAAGCTTAGGGCACAGGTGAGGGTACGGAAACGTGGGAGGGACAGGCTACGTGCTGACGCACGGGTCAGTGCCAGCGTACGGGCCAGGAGTAGGCTACGGCGCAAGGTAAGGTGTAGGGCTTGTAGAGGGTTTCTTTTCCGGGGTAGGGATAGGGTTAGGGAACGGCAAGGCTTAGGGCACAGGTGAGGGTACGGAAACGTGGGAGGGTCAGGCTATGTGCTGATGCACGTGTCACTGCCAGCATACAGGCCAAGAGTAGGCTACAGCGTAGGGAGATGTGTTGGGCTGGTGGTGGGTTTTCGTTCCGAGCTAGGGTTAGGGTTAGGGAATGGCAAGTCTTAGGGCACAGGTGAGTGTACGGAAATGTGGGAGGCTCAGGCTACGTGCTGACGCACGTGTCAGTGCCAGCGTACGGGCCATGATTACGCTAAGGCGTAGGGTAAGGGGTAGGGCTGGTGTTGGGTTTCCCATTCGGGGTAGGGTTAGGGTTAGGGAACGGTAAGGCTTAGGGCACAGGTGAGGGTACGGAAACGTGGGAGGGTCAGGCTACGTGCTGACGCACAGGTCAGTGCCATGGTACGGGACAGGAGGAGGCTACGGCGTAGGGTAAGGTGTAGGCCTGGTGGTGGATTTCTGTTCCGGGCTAGGGTTAGGGTTACGTAACGGCAAGGCTTAGGGCACAGGTGATTGTATGGAAACGTGGGAGGGTCAGGCTACGTGCTGACGCACGGGTCAGTGCCAGCGTACGGGCCAGGAGTAGGCTACGGCTTGGGGGTAAGGTGTAGGGCTGGTGGTGTTTTCCCGTTCCGGGCTAGGGTTAGGGTTAGGGAACGGCAAGGCTTAGGGCACAGGTGAGGGTAGGGAAATGTGGGAGGGTCTGGCTACGTGCTGACGCACGGGTCAGTGCCAGCATACGGGCCATGAGTAAGCTACGTCTTGGGGTTAAGGTGTAGGGCTGGTGGTGGGTTTCCGCTCCGGGCTAGGGTTAGGGTTAGGGAACGGCAAGTCTTATGGCACAGGTGAGGGTACGGAAATGTGGGAGGGTCAGGCTACGTGCTGACGCACGGGTCAGTGCCAGCGTACGGGTCAGGAATTGGCTACGGCGTAGCGAAATGTGTTTGGCTGGTGCTGGATTTCTGTTCTGAGCTAGGGTTAGGGTTAGGGAACGGCAAGGCTTAGGGCACAGGTGAGGGTACGGAAACGTTGGAGGGTCAGGCTACGTGCTGACGCACGGGTCAGTGCTAGCGTATGGGCCAGGAGTAGGCTACTGCGTACGGTAAGGTGTAGGGCTGGTGGTGGGTTTCCGTTCTGGGCTAGGGTTAGTGTTAGGTAACGGCAAGGCTTAGGGCACAGGTGAGGGTAGAGAAACGTGGGAGGGTCAGGCTACGTGCTGACGCACGGGTCAGTGCCAGCGTACGGGCCAGGAGTAGGCTACGGCATAGGGTAAGGTGTAGGGCTGGTGGTGGGTTTCCGTTCGGGGCTAGGGTTAGGGTTAGGGAACGGCAAGGTTTAGGGCACAGGTGAGGGTACGGAAACGTGGGAGGGTCAGGCTACGTGCTGACGCACGGGTCAGTGCTAGCGTATGGGCCAGGAGTAGGCTACTGTGTACGGTAAGGTGTAGGGCTGGTGGTGGGTTTCCGTTCTGGGCTAGGGTTAGTGTTAGGTAACGGCAAGGCTTAGGGCACAGGTGAGGGTAGAGAAACGTGGGAGGGTCAGGCTACGTGCTGACGCACGGGTCAGTGCCAGCGTACGGGCCAGGAGTAGGCTACGGCATAGGGTAAGGTGTAGGGCTGGTGGTCGGTTTCCATTCGGGGCTAGGGTTAGGGTTAGGGAACGGCAAGGCTTAGGGCACAGGTGAGGGTACGGAAACGTGGGAGGGTCAGGCTACGTGCTGACACACGGGTCAGTGCCAGCGTACGGGCCAGGAGTAGGCTACGGCTTGGGGGTAAGGTGTAGGGCTGGTGGTGGGTTTCCGTTCCGAGCTAGGGTTAGGGTTAGGGAACGGCAAGGCTTAGGGTACAGGTGAGGGTATGGAAACGTTGGAGGGTCAGGCTAAGTGCTGACGCACGGGTCAGTGCCAGCGTATGGGCCAGGAGTAGGCTACGGCTTGGGCATAAGTTGTAGGGCTGGTGGTGGGTTTCCATTCCGGGCTAGTGTTAGGGTTAGGGGATGGCAAGGCTTAGGGCACAGGTGAGTGTATGGAAACGTGGGAGGGTCAGGCTACGTGCTGACGCACAGGTCAGTGCCATGGTACGGGATAGGAGGAGGTAACGGCGTAGGGTAAGGTGTAGGCCTGGTGGTGGGTTTCCGTTCCGGGCTAGGGTTAGGTTTAGGGAACGGCAAGGATTAGGGCACAGGTGAGGGTACGGAAACGTGGGAGGGTCAGGCTACGTGCTGACGCATGGGTCAGTTCCAGCGTACGGGCCAGGAGTAGGCTACGGCGTAGGATAAGGTGTAGGGCTGGTGGTGGATTTCTGTTCTGGGCTAGGGTTAGGGTTAGGTAACGGCAAGGCTTAGGGCACAGGTGATTGTATGGAAACGTGGGAGGGTCAGGCTACGTGCTGACGCATGGGTCAGTGCCAGCGTACGGTCCAGGAGTAGGCTACGGCTTGGGGGTAAGTTGTAGGGCTGGTGGTGTTTTCCCGTTCCGGGCTAGTGTTAGGGTGAGGGAACGGCAAGGCTTAGGGCACAGGTCAGGGTACGGAAATGTGGGAGGGTCAGGCTACGTGCTGACGCACGGGTCAGTGCCAGCGTACGGGCCAGGAGTAGACTACGGTGTAGGGTAAGGTGTAGGGCTGGTGGTGGGTTTCCGTTTGGGGCTAGGGTTAGGGTTGGGGAACGGCAATGCTTAGGGCACAGGTGAGGGTACGGAAAAGTGGGAGGGTCAGGGTACGTGCTGACGCATGGGTCAGTGCCAGCGTACGGGCCAGGAGTAGGCTACGGCTTGGGGGTAAGGCGTAGGGCTGGTGGTGGGTTTCCGTTCAGGGCTAGGGTTAGGTTTAGGGAATGACAAGGCTTAGGGCACAGGTGAGGGTACAGAAACGTGGGAGGGTGAGAGTATGTGCTGATGCATGGGTCAGTTCCAGCGTATGGGCCAGGAGTAGGCTACGGCGTAGGGTAAGGTGTAGGCCTGGTGGTGGGTTTCCGTTCCGGGCTAGGGTTAGGGTTAGGGAACGGCAAGGATTAGGGCACAGGTGAGGGTACGGAAACGTGGGAGGGTCAGGCTACGTGCTGACTCATGGGTCAGTTCCAGCGTATGGGCCAGGAGTAGGCTACGGCGTAGGACAAGGTGTAGGGCTGGTGGTGGATTTCTGTTCTGGGCTAGGTTTAGGGTTAGGTAACGGCAAGGCTTAGGGCACAGGTGATTGTATGGAAACGTGGGAGGGTCAGGCTACGTGCTGACGCATGGGTCAGTGCCAGCGTACGGTCCAGGAGTAGGCTACGGCTTGGGGGTAAGTTGTAGGGCTGGTGGTGTTTTCCCGTTCCGGGCTAGTGTTAGGGTGAGGGAACGGCAAGGCTTAGGGCACAGTTCAGGGTACGGAAATGTGGGAGGGTCAGGCTACGTGCTGACGCACGGGTCAGTGCCAGCGTACGGGCCAGGAGTAGACTACGGTGTAGGGTAAGGTGTAGGGCTGGTGGTGGGTTTCCGTTTGGGGCTAGGGTTAGGGTTGGGGAACGGCAATGCTTAGGGCACAGGTGAGGGTACGGAAAAGTGGGAGGGTCAGGGTACGTGCTGACGCACGGGTCAGTGCCAGCGTACGGGCCAGGAGTAGGCTACGGCGTAGGGTAAGGTGTAGGGCTGGTGGTGGGTTTCCGTTCTGGGCTAGTGTTAGGGTTAGGGAACGGCAAAGCTTAGGGCACAGGTGAGGGTACGGAAACGTGGGAGGGTCAGGCTACGTGCTGACGCACGGGTCGTTGCCAGCCTACGGGCCAGTTGTAGGCTACAGCGTAGGGTAAGGTGTAGGGCTGGTGGTGGGTTTCCTTTCCGGGCTAGGGTTAGGGTTAGAGAACGGCAAGGCTTAGGGCACAGGTGGTGGTACGGAAACGTGGGAGGGTCAGGCTATGTCCTTATGCACGTGTTACTGCCAGCGTACAGGCCAGGAGTAGGCTACAGCGTAGGGAGATGTGTTGGGCTGGTGGTGGGTTTTCGTTCCGAGCTAGGGTTAGGGTTAGGGAACGGCAAGTCGTAGGGCACATGTGAGTGTACAGAAACGTGGGAGGGTCAGGCTACATGCTGACGCACAGGTCAGTGCCAGCGTACGGGCCAGGAGTAGGCTACGGCGTAGGGTAAGGGGTAGGGATGGTGGTGGGTTTCCGTTCCGGGCTAGGGTTAGGGTTAGGGAACGGCAAGGCTTAGGGCACAGGTGACGGTACGGAAACGTGGGAGGGTCAGGCTACGTGCTGACACACGGGTCAGTGACAGCGTACGGGCCAGGAGTAGGCTACGGCGTAGGGTAAGGTGTAGGGATGGTGGTGGGTTTCCGTTCCGGGCTAGGGTTAGGGTTAGGGAACGGCAAGGCTTAGGGCACAGGTGAGGGTACGGAAACGTGGGAGGGTCAGGCTACGTGCTGACGCACGGGTCAGTGCCAGCGTACGGGCCAGGAATAGGCTACGGCGCAAGGTAAGTTGTAGGGCTGGTAGAGGGTTTCTTTTCCGGGGTAGGGATAGGGTTAGGGAACGGCAAGGCTTAGGGCACAGGTGAGGGTACGGAAACGTGGGAGGGTCAGGCTATGTGCTGATGCACGTGTCACTGCCAGCATACAGGCCAAGAGTAGGCTACAGCGTAGGGAGATGTGTTGGGCTGGTGGTGGGTTTTCGTTCCGAGCTAGGGTTAGGGTTAGGGAATGGCAAGTCTTAGGGCACAGGTGAGTGTACGGAAATGTGGGAGGCTCAGGCTACGTGCTGACGCACGTGTCAGTGCCAGCGTACGGGCCATGATTACGCGAAGGCGTAGGGTAAGGGGTAGGGCTGGTGTTGGGTTTCCGTTTCGGGCTAGGGTTAGGGTTAGGGAACGGCAAGTCTTAGGGCACAGGTGAGGGTACGGAAACGTGGGAGGGTCAGGCTACGTGCTGACGCACGTGTCAGTGCCAGCGTACGGGCCAGGAGTACGCTAAGGCGTAGGGTAAGGTGTAGGGCTGGTGGTGGATTTCCATTCCGGTCTAGGGTTAGGGTTAGGGAGCGGCAAGGCTTAGGGCACAGGTGAGGGTACGGAAACGTGGGAGGGTCAGGCTTCATGCTGACGCACGGGTCAGTGCCAGCATACGGGCCAGGAGTAGGCTACGGCTTGGGGGTAAGGTGTAGGGCTGGTGGTGTGTTTCCGCTCCGGGCTAGGGTTAGGGTTAGGGAACGGCAAGTCTTATGGCACAGGTGAGGGTACGGAAATGTGGGAGGGTCAGGCTACGTGCTGACGCACGGGTCAGTGCCAGCGTACGGGTCAGGAATAGGCTACGGCGTAGGAAAATGTGTTTGTCTGGTGGTGGATTTCCGTTCCGAGCTAGGGTTAGGGTTAGGGAACGGCAAGGCTTAGGGCACAGGTGAGGGTACGGAAACGTGGGAGGGTCAGGCTACGTGCTGACACACGGGTCAGTGCCAGCGTATGGGCCAGGAGTAGGCTACGGCGTACGGTAAGGTGTAGGGCTGGTGGTGGGTTTCCGTTCTGGGCTAGGGTTAGGGTTAGGGAACGGCAAGGCTTAGGGCACAGGTGAGGGTAGAGAAACGTGGGAGGGTCAGGCTACCTGCTGACGCACGGGTCAGTGCCAGCGTACGGGCCAGGAGTAGGCTACGGCTTGGGGGTAAGGTGTAGGGCTGGTGGTGGGTTTCCGTTCCGAGCTAGGGTTAGGGTTAGGGAACAGCAAGGCTTAGGGTACAGGTGAGGGTACGGAAACGTTGGAGGGTCAGGCTAAGTGCTGACGCACGGGTCAGTGCCAGCGTACGGGCCAGGAGTAGGCAACGGCTTGGGCATAAGTTGTAGGGCTTGTGGTGGGTTTCCATTCCGGTCTAGGGTTAGGGTTAGGGAACGGCAAGGCTTAGGGCACAGGTGAGTGTATGGAAACGTGGGAGGGTCAGGCTACGTGCTGGCGCACATGTCAGTGCCATGGTACGGGACAGGAGGAGGCTACGGCGTAGGGTAAGGTGTAGGACTGGTGGTGGATTTCCGTTCCGGGCTAGGGTTAGGGTTAGGGAACGGCAAGGCTTAGGGCACAGGTGAGGGTACGGAAACGTTAGAGGGTCAGGCTACGTGCTGACGCACGGGTCAGTTCCACCGTATGGGCCAGGAGTAGGCTACGGCGTACGGTAAGGTGTAAGGCTGGTGGTGGGTTTTCGTTCTGGGCTAGGGTTAGGGTTAGGTAACGGCAAGGCTTAGGGCACAGGTGACGGTACAGAAATGTGGGAGGGTCAGGCTACGTGCTGACGCACGTGTCAGTGCCAGCGTACGGGCCAGGAGTACGCTAAGGCGTAGGGTAAGGGGTAGGGCTGGTGGTGGTTTTCCTTTCCGGTCTATGGTTAGGGTTAGGGAGCGGCAAGGTTTAGGGCACAGGTGAGGGTACGGAAACGTGGGAGGTTCAGGCTACATGCTGACGCACGGGTCAGTGCCAGCATACGGGCCAGGAGTAGGCTACGGCTTGGGGGTAAGGTGTAGACCTGGTGGTGTGTTTCCGCTCCGGGCTAGGGTTAGGGTTAGGGAACGGCAAGTCTTACGGCACAGGTGAGGGTACGGAAATGTGGGAGGGTCAGGCTACGTGCTGACGCACGGGTCAGTGCCAGCGTATGGGTCAGGAATAGGCTACGGCGTAGGAAAATGTGTTTGGCTGGTGGTGGATTTCCGTTCCGAGCTAGGGTTAGGGTTAGGGAACGGCAAGGCTTAGGGCACAGGTGAGGGTACGGAAACGTGGGAGGGTCAGGCTACGTGCTGACGCACGTATCAGTGACAGCGTATGGGCCAGGAGTAGGCTACGGCGTACGGTAAGGTGTAGGGCTGGTGGTGGGTTTCCGTTCAGGGCTAGGGTTAGGGTTAGGTAACGGCAAGGCTTAGGGCACAGGTGAGGGTAGAGAAACGTGGGAGGGTCAGGCTACGTGCTGACGCATGGCTCAGTGCCAGCGTACGGGCCAGGAGTAGGCTACGGCGTAGGGTAAGGTGTAGGGCTGGTGGTGGGTTTCCGTTCGGGGCTAGGGTTAGGGTTAGGGAACGGCAAGGCTTAGGGCACAGGTGAGGGTACGGAAACGTTGGAGGGTCAGGCTACGTGCTGACACATGGGTCAGTGCCAGCGTACCAGCCAGGATTAGGCCACGGCTTGGGGGTAAGGTGTAGGGCTGGTGGTGGGTTTCCGTTCAGAGCTAGGGTTAGGGTTAGGGAACGGCAAGGCTTAGGGTACAGGTGAGGGTACGGAAACGTTGGAGGGTCAGGCTAAGTGCTGACGCACGGGTCAGTGCCAGCGTACGGGCCAGGAGTAGGCTACGGCTTGGGCATAAGTTGTAGGGCTGGTGGTGGGTTTCCATTCCGGGCTAGGGTTAGGGTTAGGGAACGGCAAGTCTTGGGGCACAGGTGAGTGTTTGGAAACGTGGGAGGGTCAGGCTACGTGCTGACGCACAGGTCAGTGCCATGGTACGGGACAGGAGGAGGCTACGGCGTAGGGTAAGATGTAGGCCTGGTGGTGGGTTTCCGTTCCGGGCTAGGGTTAGGGTTAGGGAACGGCAAGGATTAGGGCACAGGTGAGGGTACGGAAACGTGGGAGGGTCAGGCTACGTGCTGACGCATGGGTCAGTTCCAGCGTACGGGCCAGGAGTAGGCTACGGTGTAGGGTAAGGTGTAGGGCTGGTGGTGGATTTCTGTTCCGGGCTAGGGTTAGGGTTACGTAACGGCAAGGCTTAGGGCACAGGTGATTGTATGGAAACGTGGGAGGGTCAGGCTACGTGCTGACGCACGGGTCAGTGCCAGCGTACGGGCCAGGAGTAGGCTACGGCTTGGGGGTAAGGTGTAGGGCTGGTGGTGTTTTCCCGTTCCGGGCTAGGGTTAGGGTTAGGGAACGGCAAGGCTTAGGGCACAGGTGAGGGTATGGAAATGTGGGAGGGTCAGGCTACGTGCTGACGCACGGGTCAGTGCCAGCATACGGGCCAGGAGTAGGCTACGGCTTGGGGTTAAGGTGTATGGCTGGTGGTGGGTTTCTGCTCCGGGCTAGGGTTAGGGTTAGGGAACGGGAAGTCTTACGGCACAGGTGAGGGTACGGAAATGTGGGAGGGTCAGGCTACGTGCTGACGCACGGGTCAGTGCCAGCGTACGGGTCAGGAATAGGCTACGGCGTAGGGAAATGTGTTTGGCTGGTGGTGCATTTCCGTTCCGAGCTAGGGTTAGGGTTAGGGAACGGCAAGGCTTAGGGCACAGGTGAGGGTAGAGAAACGTGGGAGGGTCAGGCTACGTGCTGACGCACGGGTCAGTGCCAGCGTATGGGCCAGGAGTAGGCTACGGCGTACGGTAAGGTGTAGGGCTGGTGGTGGGTTTCCGTTCTGGGCTAGGGTTAGGGTTAGGGAACGGCAAGGCTTAGGGCACAGGTGAGGGTAGAGAAACGTGGGAGGGTCAGGCTACGTGCTGACGCACGGGTCAGTGCCAGCGTACGGGCCAGGAGTAGGCTACGGCTTGGGCATAAGTTGTAGGGCTGGTGGTGGGTTTCCATTCCGGGCTAGTGTTAGGGTTAGGGAACAGCAAGGCTTAGGGCACAGGTGAGTGTATGGAAACGTGGGAGGGTCAGGCTACGTGCTGAGGCACAGGTCAGTGCCATGGTACGGGACAGGAGGAGGCTACAGCGTAGGGTAAGGTGTAGGGCTGGTGGTGGTTTTCCGTTCTGGGCTAGGGTTAGGGTTAGGTAACGGCAAGGGTTAGGGCACAGGTGAGGGTAGAGAAACGTGGGAGGGTCAGGCTACGTGCTGACGCATGGGTCAGTGCCAGCGTACGGGCCAGGAGTAGGCTACGGCGTAGGGTAAGGTGTAGGGCTGGTGGTGGGTTTCCGTTCCGGGCTAGGGTTAGGGTTAGGGAACGGCAAGGCTTAGGGCACAGGTGAGGGTACGGAAACGTGGGAGGGTCAGGCTACGTGCTGACACACGGGTCAGTGCCAGCGTACGGGCCAGGATTAGGCTACGGCTTGGGGGTAAGATGTAGGGCTGGTGGTGGGTTTCCGTTCAGAGCTAGGGTTAGGGTTAGGGAACGGCAAGGCTTAGGGTACAGGTGAGGGTACGGAAACGTTGGAGGGTCAGGCTAAGTGCTGACGCACGGGTCAGTGCCAGCGTACGGGCCAGGAGTAGGCTACGGCTTGGGCATAAGTTGTAGGGCTGGTGGTGGGTTTCCATTCCGGGCTAGGGTTAGGGTTAGGGAACGGCAAGGCTTGGGGCACAGGTGAGTGTTTGGAAACGTGGGAGGGTCAGGCTACGTGCTGACGCACAGGTCAGTGCCATGGTACGGGACAGGAGGAGGCTACGGCGTAGGGTAAGGTGTAGGCCTGGTGGTGGGTTTCCGTTCCGGGCTAGGGTTAGGGTTAGGGAACGGCAAGGATTAGGGCACAGGTGAGGGTACGGAAACGTGGGAGGGTCAGGCTACGTGCTGACGCATGGGTCAGTTCCAGCGTACGGGCCAGGAGTAGGCTACGGTGTAGGGTAAGGTGTAGGGCTGGTGGTGGATTTCTGTTCCGGGCTAGGGTTAGGGTTACGTAACGGCAAGGCTTAGGGCACAGGTGATTGTATGGAAACGTGGGAGGGTCAGGCTACGTGCTGACGCACGGGTCAGTGCCAGCGTACGGGCCAGGAGTAGGCTACGGCTTGGGGGTAAGGTGTAGGGCTGGTGGTGTTTTCCCGTTCCGGGCTAGGGTTAGGGTTAGGGAACAGCAAGGCTTAGGGCACAGGTGAGGGTATGGAAATGTGGGAGGGTCAGGCTACGTGCTGACGCACGGGTCAGTGCCAGCATACGGGCCAGGAGTAGGCTACGGCTTGGGGTTAAGGTGTATGGCTGGTGGTGGGTTTCTGCTCCGGGCTACGGTTAGGGTTAGGGAACGGCAAGTCTTATGGCACAGGTGAGGGTACGGAAATGGGGGAGGGTCAGGCTACGTGCTGACGCACGGGTCAGTGCCAGCGTACGGGTCAGGAATAGGCTACGGCGTAGGGAAATGTGTTTGTCTGGTGGTGGATTTCCGTTCCGAGCTAGGGTTAGGGTTAGGGAACGGCAAGGCTTAGGGCACAGGTGAGGGTACGGAAACGTGGGAGGGTCAGGCTACGTGCTGACGCACGAGTCAGTGCCAGCGTATGGGCCAGGAGTAGGCTACGGCGTACGGTAAGGTGTAAGGCTGGTGGTGGGTTTTCGTTCTGGGCTAGGGTTAGGGTTAGAGAACGGAAAGGCTTAGGGCACAGGTGAGGGTACGGAAACGTGGGAGGGTCAGGCTATGTGCTGATGCACGTGTCACTGCCAGCGTACAGGCCAGGAGTAGGCTACAGTGTAGGGAGATGTGTTGGGCTGGTGGTGGGTTTTCGTTCCGAGCTAGGGTTAGGGTTAGGGAACGGCAAGTCGTAGGGCACAGGTGAGTGTACAGAAACGTGGGAGGGTCAGGCTACATGCTGACGCATGTGTCAGTGCCAGCGTACGGGCCAGGAGTACGCTAAGGTGTAGGGTAAGGGGTAGGGCTGGTGTTGGGTTTGCGTTCTGGGCTAGTGTTAGGGTTAGGGAACGGCAAAGCTTAGGGCACAGGTGAGGGTACGGAAAAGTGGGAGGGTCAGGGTACGTGCTGACGCACGGGTCAGTGCCAGCGTACGGGCCAGGAGTAGGCTACGGCGTAGGGTAAGGTGTAGGGCTGGTGGTGGGTTTCCGTTCTGGGCTAGTGTTAGGGTTAGGGAACGGCAAAGCTTAGGGCACAGGTGAGGGTACGGAAACGTGGGAGGGTCAGGCTACGTGCTGACGCACGGGTCGTTGCCAGCCTACGGGCCAGTTGTAGGCTACAGCGTAGGGTAAGGTGTAGGGCTGGTGGTGGGTTTCCTTTCCGGGCTAGGGTTAGGGTTAGAGAACGGCAAGGCTTAGGGCACAGGTGGTGGTACGGAAACGTGGGAGGGTCAGGCTATGTCCTTATGCACGTGTTACTGCCAGCGTACAGGCCAGGAGTAGGCTACAGCGTAGGGAGATGTGTTGGGCTGGTGGTGGGTTTTCGTTCCGAGCTAGGGTTAGGGTTAGGGAACGGCAAGTCGTAGGGCACATGTGAGTGTACAGAAACGTGGGAGGGTCAGGCTACATGCTGACGCACAGGTCAGTGCCAGCGTACGGGCCAGGAGTAGGCTACGGCGTAGGGTAAGGGGTAGGGATGGTGGTGGGTTTCCGTTCCGGGCTAGGGTTAGGGTTAGGGAACGGCAAGGCTTAGGGCACAGGTGACGGTACGGAAACGTGGGAGGGTCAGGCTACGTGCTGACACACGGGTCAGTGACAGCGTACGGGCCAGGAGTAGGCTACGGCGTAGGGTAAGGTGTAGGGATGGTGGTGGGTTTCCGTTCCGGGCTAGGGTTAGGGTTAGGGAACGGCAAGGCTTAGGGCACAGGTGAGGGTACGGAAACGTGGGAGGGTCAGGCTACGTGCTGACGCACGGGTCAGTGCCAGCGTACGGGCCAGGAATAGGCTACGGCGCAAGGTAAGTTGTAGGGCTGGTAGAGGGTTTCTTTTCCGGGGTAGGGATAGGGTTAGGGAACGGCAAGGCTTAGGGCACAGGTGAGGGTACGGAAACGTGGGAGGGTCAGGCTATGTGCTGATGCACGTGTCACTGCCAGCATACAGGCCAAGAGTAGGCTACAGCGTAGGGAGATGTGTTGGGCTGGTGGTGGGTTTTCGTTCCGAGCTAGGGTTAGGGTTAGGGAATGGCAAGTCTTAGGGCACAGGTGAGTGTACGGAAATGTGGGAGGCTCAGGCTACGTGCTGACGCACGTGTCAGTGCCAGCGTACGGGCCATGATTACGCGAAGGCGTAGGGTAAGGGGTAGGGCTGGTGTTGGGTTTCCGTTTCGGGCTAGGGTTAGGGTTAGGGAACGGCAAGTCTTAGGGCACAGGTGAGGGTACGGAAACGTGGGAGGGTCAGGCTACGTGCTGACGCACGTGTCAGTGCCAGCGTACGGGCCAGGAGTACGCTAAGGCGTAGGGTAAGGTGTAGGGCTGGTGGTGGATTTCCATTCCGGTCTAGGGTTAGGGTTAGGGAGCGGCAAGGCTTAGGGCACAGGTGAGGGTACGGAAACGTGGGAGGGTCAGGCTTCATGCTGACGCACGGGTCAGTGCCAGCATACGGGCCAGGAGTAGGCTACGGCTTGGGGGTAAGGTGTAGGGCTGGTGGTGTGTTTCCGCTCCGGGCTAGGGTTAGGGTTAGGGAACGGCAAGTCTTATGGCACAGGTGAGGGTACGGAAATGTGGGAGGGTCAGGCTACGTGCTGACGCACGGGTCAGTGCCAGCGTACGGGTCAGGAATAGGCTACGGCGTAGGAAAATGTGTTTGTCTGGTGGTGGATTTCCGTTCCGAGCTAGGGTTAGGGTTAGGGAACGGCAAGGCTTAGGGCACAGGTGAGGGTACGGAAACGTGGGAGGGTCAGGCTACGTGCTGACACACGGGTCAGTGCCAGCGTATGGGCCAGGAGTAGGCTACGGCGTACGATAAGGTGTAGGGCTGGTGGTGGGTTTCCGTTCTGGGCTAGGGTTAGGGTTAGGGAACGGCAAGGCTTAGGGCACAGGTGAGGGTAGAGAAACGTGGGAGGGTCAGGCTACCTGCTGACGCACGGGTCAGTGCCAGCGTACGGGCCAGGAGTAGGCTACGGCTTCGGGGTAAGGTGTAGGGCTGGTGGTGGGTTTCCGTTCCGAGCTAGGGTTAGGGTTAGGGAACAGCAAGGCTTAGGGTACAGGTGAGGGTACGGAAACGTTGGAGGGTCAGGCTAAGTGCTGACGCACGGGTCAGTGCCAGCGTACGGGCCAGGAGTAGGCAACGGCTTGGGCATAAGTTGTAGGGCTTGTGGTGGGTTTCCATTCCGGTCTAGGGTTAGGGTTAGGGAACGGCAAGGCTTAGGGCACAGGTGAGTGTATGGAAACGTGGGAGGGTCAGGCTACGTGCTGGCGCACATGTCAGTGCCATGGTACGGGACAGGAGGAGGCTACGGCGTAGGGTAAGGTGTAGGACTGGTGGTGGATTTCCGTTCCGGGCTAGGGTTAGGGTTAGGGAACGGCAAGGCTTAGGGCACAGGTGAGGGTACGGAAACGTTAGAGGGTCAGGCTACGTGCTGACGCACGGGTCAGTTCCACCGTATGGGCCAGGAGTAGGCTACGGCGTACGGTAAGGTGTAAGGCTGGTGGTGGGTTTTCGTTCTGGGCTAGGGTTAGGGTTAGGTAACGGCAAGGCTTAGGGCACAGGTGACGGTACAGAAATGTGGGAGGGTCAGGCTACGTGCTGACGCACGTGTCAGTGCCAGCGTACGGGCCAGGAGTACGCTAAGGCGTAGGGTAAGGGGTAGGGCTGGTGGTGGTTTTCCTTTCCGGTCTATGGTTAGGGTTAGGGAGCGGCAAGGTTTAGGGCACAGGTGAGGGTACGGAAACGTGGGAGGTTCAGGCTACATGCTGACGCACGGGTCAGTGCCAGCATACGGGCCAGGAGTAGGCTACGGCTTGGGGGTAAGGTGTAGACCTGGTGGTGTGTTTCCGCTCCGGGCTAGGGTTAGGGTTAGGGAACGGCAAGTCTTACGGCACAGGTGAGGGTACGGAAATGTGGGAGGGTCAGGCTACGTGCTGACGCACGGGTCAGTGCCAGCGTATGGGTCAGGAATAGGCTACGGCGTAGGAAAATGTGTTTGGCTGGTGGTGGATTTCCGTTCCGAGCTAGGGTTAGGGTTAGGGAACGGCAAGGCTTAGGGCACAGGTGAGGGTACGGAAACGTGGGAGGGTCAGGCTACGTGCTGACGCACGTATCAGTGACAGCGTATGGGCCAGGAGTAGGCTACGGCGTACGGTAAGGTGTAGGGCTGGTGGTGGGTTTCCGTTCAGGGCTAGGGTTAGGGTTAGGTAACGGCAAGGCTTAGGGCACAGGTGAGGGTAGAGAAACGTGGGAGGGTCAGGCTACGTGCTGACGCATGGCTCAGTGCCAGCGTACGGGCCAGGAGTAGGCTACGGCGTAGGGTAAGGTGTAGGGCTGGTGGTGGGTTTCCGTTCGGGGCTAGGGTTAGGGTTAGGGAACGGCAAGGCTTAGGGCACAGGTGAGGGTACGGAAACGTTGGAGGGTCAGGCTACGTGCTGACACATGGGTCAGTGCCAGCGTACCAGCCAGGATTAGGCCACGGCTTGGGGGTAAGGTGTAGGGCTGGTGGTGGGTTTCCGTTCAGAGCTAGGGTTAGGGTTAGGGAACGGCAAGGCTTAGGGTACAGGTGAGGGTACGGAAACGTTGGAGGGTCAGGCTAAGTGCTGACGCACGGGTCAGTGCCAGCGTACGGGCCAGGAGTAGGCTACGGCTTGGGCATAAGTTGTAGGGCTGGTGGTGGGTTTCCATTCCGGGCTAGGGTTAGGGTTAGGGAACGGCAAGTCTTGGGGCACAGGTGAGTGTTTGGAAACGTGGGAGGGTCAGGCTACGTGCTGACGCACAGGTCAGTGCCATGGTACGGGACAGGAGGAGGCTACGGCGTAGGGTAAGATGTAGGCCTGGTGGTGGGTTTCCGTTCCGGGCTAGGGTTAGGGTTAGGGAACGGCAAGGATTAGGGCACAGGTGAGGGTACGGAAACGTGGGAGGGTCAGGCTACGTGCTGACGCATGGGTCAGTTCCAGCGTACGGGCCAGGAGTAGGCTACGGTGTAGGGTAAGGTGTAGGGCTGGTGGTGGATTTCTGTTCCGGGCTAGGGTTAGGGTTACGTAACGGCAAGGCTTAGGGCACAGGTGATTGTATGGAAACGTGGGAGGGTCAGGCTACGTGCTGACGCACGGGTCAGTGCCAGCGTACGGGCCAGGAGTAGGCTACGGCTTGGGGGTAAGGTGTAGGGCTGGTGGTGTTTTCCCGTTCCGGGCTAGGGTTAGGGTTAGGGAACGGCAAGGCTTAGGGCACAGGTGAGGGTATGGAAATGTGGGAGGGTCAGGCTACGTGCTGACGCACGGGTCAGTGCCAGCATACGGGCCAGGAGTAGGCTACGGCTTGGGGTTAAGGTGTATGGCTGGTGGTGGGTTTCTGCTCCGGGCTAGGGTTAGGGTTAGGGAACGGGAAGTCTTACGGCACAGGTGAGGGTACGGAAATGTGGGAGGGTCAGGCTACGTGCTGACGCACGGGTCAGTGCCAGCGTACGGGTCAGGAATAGGCTACGGCGTAGGGAAATGTGTTTGGCTGGTGGTGCATTTCCGTTCCGAGCTAGGGTTAGGGTTAGGGAACGGCAAGGCTTAGGGCACAGGTGAGGGTAGAGAAACGTGGGAGGGTCAGGCTACGTGCTGACGCACGGGTCAGTGCCAGCGTATGGGCCAGGAGTAGGCTACGGCGTACGGTAAGGTGTAGGGCTGGTGGTGGGTTTCCGTTCTGGGCTAGGGTTAGGGTTAGGGAACGGCAAGGCTTAGGGCACAGGTGAGGGTAGAGAAACGTGGGAGGGTCAGGCTACGTGCTGACGCACGGGTCAGTGCCAGCGTACGGGCCAGGAGTAGGCTACGGCTTGGGCATAAGTTGTAGGGCTGGTGGTGGGTTTCCATTCCGGGCTAGTGTTAGGGTTAGGGAACAGCAAGGCTTAGGGCACAGGTGAGTGTATGGAAACGTGGGAGGGTCAGGCTACGTGCTGAGGCACAGGTCAGTGCCATGGTACGGGACAGGAGGAGGCTACGGCGTAGGGTAAGGTGTAGGGCTGGTGGTGGTTTTCCGTTCTGGGCTAGGGTTAGGGTTAGGTAACGGCAAGGGTTAGGGCACAGGTGAGGGTAGAGAAACGTGGGAGGGTCAGGCTACGTGCTGACGCATGGGTCAGTGCCAGCGTACGGGCCAGGAGTAGGCTACGGCGTAGGGTAAGGTGTAGGGCTGGTGGTGGGTTTCCGTTCCGGGCTAGGGTTAGGGTTAGGGAACGGCAAGGCTTAGGGCACAGGTGAGGGTACGGAAACGTGGGAGGGTCAGGCTACGTGCTGACACACGGGTCAGTGCCAGCGTACGGGCCAGGATTAGGCTACGGCTTGGGGGTAAGATGTAGGGCTGGTGGTGGGTTTCCGTTCAGAGCTAGGGTTAGGGTTAGGGAACGGCAAGGCTTAGGGTACAGGTGAGGGTACGGAAACGTTGGAGGGTCAGGCTAAGTGCTGACGCACGGGTCAGTGCCAGCGTACGGGCCAGGAGTAGGCTACGGCTTGGGCATAAGTTGTAGGGCTGGTGGTGGGTTTCCATTCCGGGCTAGGGTTAGGGTTAGGGAACGGCAAGGCTTGGGGCACAGGTGAGTGTTTGGAAACGTGGGAGGGTCAGGCTACGTGCTGACGCACAGGTCAGTGCCATGGTACGGGACAGGAGGAGGCTACGGCGTAGGGTAAGGTGTAGGCCTGGTGGTGGGTTTCCGTTCCGGGCTAGGGTTAGGGTTAGGGAACGGCAAGGATTAGGGCACAGGTGAGGGTACGGAAACGTGGGAGGGTCAGGCTACGTGCTGACGCATGGGTCAGTTCCAGCGTACGGGCCAGGAGTAGGCTACGGTGTAGGGTAAGGTGTAGGGCTGGTGGTGGATTTCTGTTCCGGGCTAGGGTTAGGGTTACGTAACGGCAAGGCTTAGGGCACAGGTGATTGTATGGAAACGTGGGAGGGTCAGGCTACGTGCTGACGCACGGGTCAGTGCCAGCGTACGGGCCAGGAGTAGGCTACGGCTTGGGGGTAAGGTGTAGGGCTGGTGGTGTTTTCCCGTTCCGGGCTAGGGTTAGGGTTAGGGAACAGCAAGGCTTAGGGCACAGGTGAGGGTATGGAAATGTGGGAGGGTCAGGCTACGTGCTGACGCACGGGTCAGTGCCAGCATACGGGCCAGGAGTAGGCTACGGCTTGGGGTTAAGGTGTATGGCTGGTGGTGGGTTTCTGCTCCGGGCTACGGTTAGGGTTAGGGAACGGCAAGTCTTATGGCACAGGTGAGGGTACGGAAATGGGGGAGGGTCAGGCTACGTGCTGACGCACGGGTCAGTGCCAGCGTACGGGTCAGGAATAGGCTACGGCGTAGGGAAATGTGTTTGTCTGGTGGTGGATTTCCGTTCCGAGCTAGGGTTAGGGTTAGGGAACGGCAAGGCTTAGGGCACAGGTGAGGGTACGGAAACGTGGGAGGGTCAGGCTACGTGCTGACGCACGAGTCAGTGCCAGCGTATGGGCCAGGAGTAGGCTACGGCGTACGGTAAGGTGTAAGGCTGGTGGTGGGTTTTCGTTCTGGGCTAGGGTTAGGGTTAGAGAACGGAAAGGCTTAGGGCACAGGTGAGGGTACGGAAACGTGGGAGGGTCAGGCTATGTGCTGATGCACGTGTCACTGCCAGCGTACAGGCCAGGAGTAGGCTACAGTGTAGGGAGATGTGTTGGGCTGGTGGTGGGTTTTCGTTCCGAGCTAGGGTTAGGGTTAGGGAACGGCAAGTCGTAGGGCACAGGTGAGTGTACAGAAACGTGGGAGGGTCAGGCTACATGCTGACGCATGTGTCAGTGCCAGCGTACGGGCCAGGAGTACGCTAAGGTGTAGGGTAAGGGGTAGGGCTGGTGTTGGGTTTGCGTTCCGGGCTAGGGTTAGGGTTAGGGAACGGCAAGGCTTAGGGCACAGGTGAGGGTACGGAAATGTGGGAGGGTCAGGCTACGTGCTGACGCACGTGTGAGTGCCAGCGTACGGGTCAGGAGTAGGCTACGGCGTAGGGAAATATGTTTGGCTGGTGGTGGATTTCCGTTCCGAGCTAGGGTTAGGGTTAGGGAACGGCAAGGCTTAGGGCACAGGTGAGGGTACAGAAATGTGGGAGGGTCAGGCTACGTGCTGACGCACGGGTCAGTGCCAGCGTACGGGCCAGGAGTACGCTAAGGCGTAGGGTAAGGGGTAGGGCTGGTGGTGGATTTCCATTCCGGTCTAGGGTTAGGGTTAGGGAGCGGCAAGGCTTAGGGTACAGGTGAGGGTACGGAAACGTTGGAGGGTCAGGCTAAGTGCTGACGCACGGGTCAGTGCCAGCGTACGGGCCAGGAGTAGGCAACGGCTTGGGCATAAGTTGTAGGGCTTGTGGTGGGTTTCCATTCCGGGCTAGGGTTAGGGTTAGGGAACGGCAAGGCTTAGGGCACAGGTGAGTGTATGGAAACGTGGGAGGGTCAGGCTACGTGCTGGCGCACATGTCAGTGCCATGGTACGGGACAGGAGGAGGCTACGGCGTAGGGTAAGGTGTAGGCCTGGTGGTGGGTTTCTGTTCCGGGCTAGGGTTAGGGTTAGGGAACGGCAAGGCTTAGGGCACAGGTGAGGGTACGGAAACGTCGGAGGGTCAGGCTACGTGCTGACGCACGGGTCAGTTCCACCGTATGGGCCAGGAGTAGGCTACGGCGTACGGTAAGGTGTAAGGCTGGTGGTGGGTTTTCGTTCTGGGCTAGGGTTAGGGTTAGGTAACGGCAAGGCTTAGGGCACAGGTGACGGTACAGAAATGTGGGAGGGTCAGGCTACGTGCTGACGCACGTGTCAGTGCCAGCGTACGGGCCAGGAGTACGCTAAGGCGTAGGGTAAGGGGTAGGGCTGGTGGTGGTTTTCCTTTCCGGTCTATGGTTAGGGTTAGGGAGCGGCAAGGTTTAGGGCACAGGTGAGGGTACGGAAACGTGGGAGGTTCAGGCTACATGCTGACGCACAGGTCAGTGCCAGCATACGGGCCAGGAGTAGGCTACGGCTTGGGGGTAAGGTGTAGACCTGGTGGTGTGTTTCCGCTCCGGGCTAGGGTTAGGGTTAGGGAACGGCAAGTCTTACGGCACAGGTGAGGGTACGGAAATGTGGGAGGGTCAGGCTACGTGCTGACGCACGGGTCAGTGCCAGCGTACGGGTCAGGAATAGGCTACGGCGTAGGAAAATGTGTTTGGCTGGTGGTGGATTTCCGTTCCGAGCTAGGGTTAGGGTTAGGGAACGGCAAGGCTTAGGGCACAGGTGAGGGTACGGAAACGTGGGAGGGTCAGGCTACGTGCTGACGCACGGATCAGTGCCAGCGTATGGGCCAGGAGTAGGCTACGGCGTACGGTAAGGTGTAGGGCTGGTGGTGGGTTTCCGTTCAGGGCTAGGGTTAGGGTTAGGTAACGGCAAGGCTTAGGGCACAGGTGAGGGTAGAGAAACGTGGGAGGGTCAGGCTACGTGCTGACGCATGGCTCAGTGCCAGCGTACGGGCCAGGAGTAGGCTACGGCGTAGGGTAAGGTGTAGGGCTGGTGGTGGGTTTCCGTTCGGGGCTAGGGTTAGGGTTAGGGAACGGCAAGGCTTAGGGCAAGGTGAGGGTACGGAAACGTGGGAGGGTCAGGCTACGTGCTGACACACGGGTCAGTGCCAGCGTACCAGCCAGGATTAGGCTACGGCTTGGGGGTAAGGTGTAGGGCTGGTGGTGGGTTTCCGTTCAGAGCTAGGGTTAGGGTTAGGGAACGGCAAGGCTTAGGGTACAGGTGAGGGTACGGAAACGTTGGAGGGTCAGGCTAAGTGCTGACGCACGGGTCAGTGCCAGCGTACGGGCCAGGAGTAGGCTACGGCTTGGGCATAAATTGTAGGGCTGGTGGTGGGTTTCCATTCCGGGCTAGGGTTAGGGTTAGGGAACGGCAAGGCTTGGGGCACAGGTGAGTGTTTGGAAACGTGGGAGGGTCAGGCTACGTGCTGACTCACAGGTCAGTGCCATGGTACGGGACAGGAGGAGGCTACGGCGTAGGGTAAGATGTAGGCCTGGTGGTGGGTTTCCGTTCCGGGCTAGGGTTAGGGTTAGGGAACGGCAAGGATTAGGGCACAGGTGAGGGTACGGAAACGTGGGAGGGTCAGGCTACGTGCTGACGCATGGGTCAGTTCCAGCGTACGGGCCAGGAGTAGGCTACGGTGTAGGGTAAGGTGTAGGGCTGGTGGGGGATTTCTGTTCCGGGCTAGGGTTAGGGTTACGTAACGGCAAGGCTTAGGGCACAGGTGATTGTATGGAAACGTGGGAGGGTCAGGCTACGTGCTGACGCACGGGTCAGTGCCAGCGTACGGGCCAGGAGTAGGCTACGGCTTGGGGGTAAGTTGTAGGGCTGGTGGTGTTTTCCCGTTCCGGGCTAGGGTTAGGGTTAGGGAACGGCAAGGCTTAGGGCACAGGTGAGGGTATGGAAATGTGGGAGGGTCAGGCTACGTGCTGACGCACGGGTCAGTGCCAGCATACGGGCCAGGAGTAGGCTACGGCTTGGGGTTAAGGTGTATGGCTGGTGGTGGGTTTCTGCTCCGGGCTAGGGTTAGGGTTAGGGCACGGCAAGTCTTATGGCACAGGTGAGGGTACGAAAATGGGGGAGGGTCAGGCTACGTGCTGACGCACGGGTCAGTGCCAGCGTACGGGTCAGGAATAGGCTACGGCGTAGGGAAATGTGTTTGTCTGGTGGTGGATTTCCGTTCCGAGCTAGGGTTAGGGTTAGGGAACGGCAAGGCTTAGGGCACAGGTGAGGGTACGGAAACGTGGGAGGGTCAGGCTACGTGCTGACGCACGAGTCAGTGCCAGCGTATGGGCCAGGAGTAGGCTACGGCGTACGGTAAGGTGTAGGGCTGGTGGTGGGTTTCCGTTCTGGGCTAGGGTTAGGGTTAGGGAACGGCAAGGCTTAGGGCACAGGTGAGGGTAGAGAAACGTGGGAGGGTCAGGCTACGTGCTGACGCACGGGTCAGTGCCAGCGTACGGGCCAGGAGTAGGCTACGGCATAGGGTAAGGTGTAGGGCTGGTGGTGGGTTTCCATTCGGGGCTAGGGTTAGGGTTAGGGAACGGCAAGGCTTAGGGCACAGGTGAGGGTACGGAAACGTGGGAGGGTCAGGCTACGTGCTGACACACGGGTCAGTGCCAGCGTACGGGCCAGGAGTAGGCTACGGCTTGGGCATAAGTTGTAGGGCTGGTGGTGTGTTTCCATTCCGGGCTAGTGTTAGGGTTAGGGAACGGCAAGGCTTAGGGCACAGGTGAGTATATGGAAACGTGGGAGGGTCAGGCTACGTGCTGACGCACAGGTCAGTGCCATGGTACGGGACAGGAGGAGGCTACGGCGTAGGGTAAGGTCTAGGCCTGGTGGTGGGTTTCCGTTCCAGGCTAGGGTTAGGGTTAGGGAACGGCAAGGATTAGGGCACAGGTGAGGGTACGGAAACGTGGGAGGGTCAGGCTACGTGCTGACGCATGGGTCAGTTCCAGCGTACGGGCCAGGAGTAGGCTACGGCGTAGGGTATGGTGTAGGGCTGGTGGTGGATTTCTGTTCCGGGCTAGGGTTAGGGTTACGTAACGGCAAGGCTTAGGGCACAGGTGATTGTATGGAAACGTGAGAGGGTCTGGCTACGTGCTGACGCACGGGTCAGTGCCAGTGTACGGGCCAGGAGTAGGCTACGGCGTAGGGAAATTTGTTTGGCTGGTGGTGGATTTCGGTTCCGAGCTAGGGTTAGGGTTAGGGAACGGCAAGGCTTAGGGCACAGGTGAGGGTACGGAAACGTGGGAGGGTCAGGCTACGTGCTGACGCACGGGTCAGTTCCACCGTATGGGCCAGGAGTAGGCTACGGCGTACGGTAAGGTGTAAGGCTGGTGGTGGGTTTTCGTTCTGGGCTAGGGTTAGGGTTAGGGAACGGCAAGGCTTAGGGCACAGGTGAGGGTACAGAAATGTGGGAGGGTTAGGCTACGTGCTGACGCACGTGTCAGTGCCAGCGTACGGGCCAGGAGTACGCTAAGGCGTAGGGTAAGGGGTAGGGCTGGTGGTGGTTTTCCATTCCGGTCTAGGGTTAGGGTTAGGGAGCGGCAAGGCTTAGGGCACAGGTGAGGGTACGGAAACGTGGGAGGTTCAGGCTACATGCTGACGGACGGGTCATTGCCAGCATACGGGCCAGGAGTAGGCTACGGCTTGGGGGTAAGTTGTAGACCTGGTGGTGTGTTTCCGCTCCGGGCTAGGGTTAGGGTTAGGGAACGGCAAGTCTTACGGCACAGGTGAGGGTACGGAAATGTGGGAGGGTCAGGCTACGTGCTGACGCACGGGTCAGTGCCAGCGTACGGGTCAGGAATAGGCTACGGCGTAGGAAAATGTGTTTGGCTGGTGGTGGATTTCCGTTCCGAGCTACGGTTAGGGTTAGGGAACGGCAAGGCTTAGGGCACAGGTGAGGGTACGGAAACGTGGGAGGGTCAGGCTACGTGCTGACGCACGGGTCAGTGCCAGAGTACGGGCCAGGAGTAGGCTACGGCGTAGGGTAAGGTGTAGGGCTGGTGGTGGGTTTCCGTTCGGGGCTAGGGTTAGGGTTAGGGAACGGCAAGGCTTAGGGCACAGGTGAGGGTACGGAAACGTGGGAGGGTCAGGCTACGTGCTGACACACGGGTCAGTGCCAGCGTACGGGCCAGGAGTAGGCTACGGCTTGGGGGTAAGGCGTAGGGCTGGTGGTGGGTTTCCGTTCCGAGCTAGGGTTAGGGTTAGGGAACGGCGAGGCTTAGGGTAGAGGTGAGGGTACGGAAACGTTGGAGGGTCAGGCTAAGTGCAGACGCACGGGTCAGTGCCAGCGTACGGGCCAGGAGTAGGCTACGGATTGGGCATAAGTTGTAGGGCTGGTGGTGGGTTTCCATTCCGGGCTAGGGTTAGGGTTAGGGAACGTCAAGGCTTAGGGCTCAGGTGAGTGTATGGAAACGTGGGAGGGTCAGGCTACGTGCTGACGCACAGGTCAGTGCCATGGTACGGGACAGGAGGAGGCTACGGCGTAGTGTAAGGTGTAGGCCTGGTGGTGGGTTTCCGTTCCGGGCTAGGGTTAGGGTTAGGGAACGGCAAGGATTACGGCACAGGTGAGGGTACGGAAACGTGGGAGGGTCAGGCTACGTGCTGACGCATGGGTCAGTTCCAGCGTACAGGCCAGGAGTAGGCTACGGCGTAGGGTAAGGTGTAGGGCTGGTGGTGGATTTCTGTTCCGGGCTAGGGTTAGGGTTACGTAACGGCAAGGCTTAGGGCACAGGTGATTGTATGGAAACGTGGGAGGGTCAGGCTACGTGCTGACGCACGGGTCAGTGCCAGCGTACGGGCCAGGAGTAGGCTACGGCTTGGGGGTAAGGTGTAGGGCTGGTGGTGTTTTCCCGTTCCGGGCTAGGGTTAGGGTTAGGGAACGGCAAGGCTTAGGGCACAGGTGAGGGTACGGAAATGTGGGAGGGTCAGGCTACGTGCTGACGCACGGGTCAGTGCCAGCATACGGGCCATGAGTAAGCTACGTCTTGGGGTTAAGGTGTAGGGCTGGTGGTGGGTTTCCGCTCCGGGCTAGGGTTAGGGTTAGGGAACGGCAAGTCTTATGGCACAGGTGAGGGTACGGAAATGTGGGAGGGTCAGGCTACGTGCTGACGCACGGGTCAGTGCCAGCGTACGGGTCAGGAATTGGCTACGGCGTAGGGAAATGTGTTTGGCTGGTGGTGGATTTCCGTTCCGAGCTAGGGTTAGGGTTAGGGAACGGCAAGGCTTAGGGCACAGGTGAGGGTACGGAAACGTGGGAGGGTCAGGCTACGTGCTGACGCACGGGTCAGTGCTAGCGTATGGGCCAGGAGTAGGCTACTGCGTACGGTAAGGTGTGGGGCTGGTGGTGGGTTTCCGTTCTGGGCTAGGGTTAGTGTTAGGTAACGGCAAGGCTTAGGGCACAGGTGAGGGTAGTGAAACGTGGGAGGGTCAGGCTACGTGCTGACGCACAGGTCAGTGACAGCGTACGGGCCAGGAGTAGGCTATGGCATAGGGTAAGGTGTAGGGCTGGTTGTGGGTTTCCGTTCGGGGCTAGGGTTAGGGTTAGGGAACGGCAAGGCTTAGGGCACAGGTGAGGGTACGGAAACGTGGGAGGGTCAGGCTACGTGCTGACACACGGGTCAGTGCTAGCGTATGGGCCAGGAGTAGGCTACTGCTTACGGTAAGGTGTAGGGCTGTTGGTGGGTTTCCGTTCTGGGCTACGGTTAGTGTTAGGTAACGGCAAGGCTTAGGGCACAGGTGAGGGTAGAGAAACGTGGGAGGGTCAGGCTACGTGCTGACGCACGGGTCAGTTCCAGCGTACGGGCCAGGAGTAGGCTACGGCATAGGGTAAGGTGTAGGGCTGGTGGTGGGTTTCCATTCGGGGCTAGGGTTAGGGTTAGGGAACGGCAAGGCTTAGGGCACAGGTGAGGGTACGGAAACGTGGGAGGGTCAGGCTACGTGCTGACACACGGGTCAGTGCCAGCGTACGGGCCAGGAGTAGGCTACGGCTTGGGGGTAAGGTGTAGGGCTGGTGGTGGGTTTCCGTTCCGAGCTAGGGTTAGGGTTAGGGAACGGCAAGGCTTAGGGTACAGGTGAGGGTACGGAAACGTTGGAGGGTCAGGCTAAGTGCTGACGCACGGGTCAGTGCCAGCGTACGGGCCAGGAGTAGGCTACGGCTTGGGCATAAGTTGTAGGGCTGGTGGTGGGTTTCCATTCCGGGCTAGTGTTAGGGTTAGGGAACGGCAAGGCTTAGGGCACAGGTGAGTGTATGGAAACGTGGGAGGGTCAGGCTACGTGCTGACGCACAGGTCAGTGCCATGGTACGGGATAGGAGGAGGCAACGGCGTAGGGTAAGTTGTAGGGCTGGTGGTGGGTTTCCGTTCCGGGCTAGGGTTAGGGTTAGGGAACGGCAAGGATTAGGGCACAGGTGAGGGTACGGAAACGTGGGAGGGTCAGTCTACGTGCTGACGCATGGGTCAGTTTCAGCGTACGGGCCAGGAGTAGGCTACGGCGTAGGATAAGGTGTAGGGCTGGTGGTGGATTTCTGTTCTGGGCTAGGGTTAGGGTTAGGTAACGGCAAGGCTTAGGGCACAGGTGATTGTATGGAAACGTGGGAGGGTCAGGCTACGTGCTGACGCATGGGTCAGTGCCAGCGTACGGTCCAGGAGTAGGCTACGGCTTGGGGGTAAGTTGTAGGGCTGGTGGTGTTTTCCCGTTCCGGGCTAGTGTTAGGGTGAGGGAACGGCAAGGCTTAGGGCACAGGTCAGGGTACGGAAATGTGGGAGGGTCAGGCTACGTGCTGACGCACGGGTCAGTGCCAGCGTACGGGCCAGGAGTAGACTACGGTGTAGGGTAAGGTGTAGGGCTGGTGGTGGGTTTCCGTTTGGGGCTAGGGTTAGGGTTTGGGGAACGGCAATGCTTAGGGCACAGGTGAGGGTACGGAAAAGTGGGAGGGTCAGGGTACGTGCTGACGCACGTGTCAGTGCCAGCGTACGGGCCAGGAGTAGGCTACGGCTTGGGGGTAAGGCGTAGGGCTGGTGGTGGGTTTCCGTTCAGGGCTAGGGTTAGGTTTAGGGAATGACAAGGCTTAGGGCACAGGTGAGGGTACAGAAACGTGGGAGGGTGAGAGTATGTGCTGATGAATGGGTCAGTTCCAGCGTACGGGCCAGGAGTAGGCTACGGCGTAGGGTAAGGTGTAGGCCTGGTGGTGGGTTTCCGTTCCGGGCTATTGTTAGGGTTAGGGAACGGCAAGGATTAGGGCACAGGTGAGGGTACGGAAACGTGGGAGGGTCAGGCTACGTGCTGACGCATGGGTCAGTTCCAGCGTACGGGCCAGGAGTAGGCTACGGCGTATGATAAGGTGTAGGGCTGGTGGTGGATTTCTGTTCTGGGCTAGGGTTAGGGTTAGGTAACGGCAAGGCTTAGGGCACAGGTGATTGTATGGAAACGTGGGAGGGTCAGGCTACGTGCTGACGCATGGGTCAGTGCCAGCGTACGGTCCAGGAGTAGGCTACGGCTTGGGGGTAAGTTGTAGGGCTGGTGGTGTTTTCCCGTTCCGGGCTAGTGTTAGGGTGAGGGAACGGCAAGGCTTAGGGCACAGGTCAGGGTACGGAAATATGGGAGGGTCAGGCTACGTGCTGACGCACGGGTCAGTGCCAGCGTACGGGCCAGGAGTAGACTACGGTGTAGGGTAAGGTGTAGGGCTGGTGGTGGGTTTCCGTTTGGGGCTAGGGTTAGGGTTGGGGAACGGCAATGCTTAGGGCACAGGTGAGGGTACGGAAAAGTGGGAGGGTCAGGGTACGTGCTGACGCACGGGTCAGTGCCAGCGTACGGGCCAGGAGTAGGCTACGGCATAGGGTAAGGGGTAGGGCTGGTGGTGGGTTTCCGTTCTGGGCTAGTGTTAGGGTTAGGGAACGGCAAAGCTTAGGGCACAGGTGAGGGTACGGAAACGTGGGAGGGTCAGGCTACGTGCTGACGCACGGGTCGTTGCCAGCCTACGGGCCAGTTGTAGGCTACAGCGTAGGGTAAGGTGTAGGGCTGGTGGTGGGTTTCCTTTCCGGGCTAGGGTTAGGGTTAGAGAACGGCAAGGCTTAGGGCACAGGTGATGGTACGGAAACGTGGGAGGGTCAGGCTATGTCCTTATGCACGTGTTACTGCCAGCGTACAGGCCAGGAGTAGGCTACAGCGTACGGAGATGTGTTGGGCTGGTGGTGGGTTTTCGTTCCGAGCTAGGGTTAGGGTTAGGGAACAGCAAGTCGTAGGGCACATGTGAGTGTACAGAAACGTGGGAGGGTCAGGCTACATGCTGACGCACAGGTCAGTGCCAGCGTACGGGCCAGGAGTAGGCTACGGTGTAGGGTAAGGGGTAGGGATGGTGGTGGGTTTCCGTTCCGGGCTAGGGTTAGGGTTAGGGAACGGCAAGGCTTAGGGCACAGGTGAGGGTACGGAAACGTGGGAGGGTCAGGCTACGTGCTGACACACGGGTCAGTGACAGCGTACGGGCCAGGAGTAGGCTACGGCGTAGGGTAAGGTGTAGGGATGGTGGTGGGTTTCCGTTCCGGGCTAGGGTTAGGGTTAGGTAACGGCAAGGCTTAGGGCACAGGTGAGGGTACGGAAACGTGGGAGGGTCAGGCTACGTGCTGACGCACGGGTCAGTGCCAGCGTACTGGCCAGGAGTAGGCTACGGCGCAAGGTAAGGTGTAGGGCTGGTAGAGGGTTTCTTTTCCGGGGTAGGGATAGGGTTAGGGAACGGCAAGGCTTAGGGCACAGGTGAGGGTACGGAAACGTGGGAGGGTCAGGCTATGTGCTGATGCACGTGTCACTGCCAGCATACAGGCCAAGAGTAGGCTACAGCGTAGGGAGATGTGTTGGGCTGGTGGTGGGTTTTCGTTCCGAGCTAGGGTTAGGGTTAGGGAATGGCAAGTCTTAGGGCACAGGTGAGTGTACGGAAATGTGGGAGGCTCAGGCTACGTGCTGACGAACGTGTCAGTGCCAGCGTACGGGCCATGATTACGCTAAGGCGTAGGGTAAGGGGTAGGGCTGGTGTTGGGTTTCCGTTTAGGGCTAGGGTTAGGGTTAGGGAACGGCAAGGCTTAGGGCACAGGTGAGGGTACGGAAACGTGGGAGGGTCAGGCTACGTGCTGACGCACGGGTCAGTGCCAGCGTACGGGCCAGGAGTAGGCTACGGCTTGGGGGTAAGGTGTAGGGCTGGTGGAGTGTTTCCGCTCCGGGCTAGGGTTAGGGTTAGGGAACGGCAAGTCTTATGGCACAGGTGAGGGTACGGAAATGTGGGAGGGTCAGGCTACGTGCTGATGCACGTGTGAGTGCCAGCGTACGGGTCAGGAGTAGGCTACGGCGTAGGGAAATGTGTTTGGCTGGTGGTGGATTTCCGTTCCGAGCTAGGGTTAGGGTTAGTGAACGGCAAGGCTTAGGGCACAGGTGAGGGTACGGAAACGTGGGAGGGTCAGGCTACATGCTGACGAAGGGGTCAGTGCCAGCGTATGGGCCAGGAGTAGGCTACGGCGTACGGTAAGGTGTAGGGCTGGTGGTGGGTTTCCGTTCTGCGCTAGGGTTAGGGTTAGGTAACGGCAAGGCTTAGGGCACAGGTGATTGTATGGAAACGTGGGAGGGTCAGGCTACGTGCTGACGCATGGGTCAGTGCCAGCGTACGGTCCAGGAGTAGGCTACGGCTTGGGGGTAAGTTGTAGGGCTGGTGGTGTTTTCCCGTTCCGGGCTAGTGTTAGGGTGAGGGAACGGCAAGGCTTAGGGCACAGGTCAGGGTACGGAAATGTGGGAGGGTCAGGCTACGTGCTGACGCACGGGTCAGTGCCAGCGTACGGGCCAGGAGTAGACTATGGTGTAGGGTAAGGTGTAGGGCTGGTGGTGGGTTTCCGTTTGGGGCTAGGGTTAGGGTTTGGGGAACGGCAATGCTTAGGGCACAGGTGAGGGTACGGAAAAGTGGGAGGGTCAGGGTACGTGCTGACGCACGTGTCAGTGCCAGCGTACGGGCCAGGAGTAGGCTACGGCTTGGGGGTAAGGCGTAGGGCTGGTGGTGGGTTTCCGTTCAGGGCTAGGGTTAGGTTTAGGGAATGACAAGGCTTAGGGCACAGGTGAGGGTACAGAAACGTGGGAGGGTGAGAGTATGTGCTGATGAATGGGTCAGTTCCAGCGTACGGGCCAGGAGTAGGCTACGGCGTAGGGTAAGGTGTAGGCCTGGTGGTGGGTTTCCGTTCCGGGCTAGGGTTAGGGTTAGGGAACGGCAAGGATTAGGGCACAGGTGAGGGTACGGAAACGTGGGAGGGTCAGGCTACGTGCTGACGCATGGGTCAGTTCCAGCGTACGGGCCAGGAGTAGGCTACGGCGTATGATAAGGTTTAGGGCTGGTGGTGGATTTCTGTTCTGGGCTAGGGTTAGGGTTAGGTAACGGCAAGGCTTAGGGCACAGGTGATTGTATGGAAACGTGGGAGGGTCAGGCTACGTGCTGACGCATGGGTCAGTGCCAGCGTACGGTCCAGGAGTAGGCTACGGCTTGGGGGTAAGTTGTAGGGCTGGTGGTGTTTTCCCGTTCCGGGCTAGTGTTAGGGTGAGGGAACGGCAAGGCTTAGGGCACAGGTCAGGGTACGGAAATGTGGGAGGGTCAGGCTACGTGCTGACGCACGGGTCAGTGCCAGCGTACGGGCCAGGAGTAGACTACGGTGTAGGGTAAGGTGTAGGGCTGGTGGTGGGTTTCCGTTTGGGGCTAGGGTTAGGGTTGGGGAACGGCAATGCTTAGGGCACAGGTGAGGGTACGGAAAAGTGGGAGGGTCAGGGTACGTGCTGACGCACGGGTCAGTGCCAGCGTACGGGCCAGGAGTAGGCTACGGCGTAGGGTAAGGGGTAGGGCTGGTGGTGGGTTTCCGTTCTGGGCTAGTGTTAGGGTTAGGGAACGGCAAAGCTTAGGGCACAGGTGAGGGTACGGAAACGTGGGAGGGTCAGGCTACGTGCTGACGCACGGGTCGTTGCCAGCCTACGGGCCAGTTGTAGGCTACAGCGTAGGGTAAGGTGTAGGGCTGGTGGTGGGTTTCCTTTCCGGGCTAGGGTTAGGGTTAGAGAACGGCAAGGCTTAGGGCACAGGTGATGGTACGGAAACGTGGGAGGGTCAGGCTATGTCCTTATGCACGTGTTACTGCCAGCGTACAGGCCAGGAGTAGGCTACAGCGTACGGAGATGTGTTGGACTGGTGGTGGGTTTTCGTTCCGAGCTAGGGTTAGGGTTAGGGAACAGCAAGTCGTAGGGCACATGTGAGTGTACAGAAACGTGGGAGGGTCAGGCTACATGCTGACGCACAGGTCAGTGCCAGCGTACGGGCCAGGAGTAGGCTACGGTGTAGGGTAAGGGGTAGGGATGGTGGTGGGTTTCCGTTCCGGGCTAGGGTTAGGGTTAGGGAACGGCAAGGCTTAGGGCACAGGTGAGGGTAAGGAAACGTGGGAGGGTCAGGCTACGTGCTGACACACGGGTCAGTGACAGCGTACGGGCCAGGAGTAGGCTACGGCGTAGGGTAAGGTGTAGGGATGGTGGTGGGTTTCCGTTCCGGGCTAGGGTTAGGGTTAGGTAACGGCAAGGCTTAGGGCACAGGTGAGGGTACGGAAACGTGGGAGGGTCAGGCTACGTGCTGACGCACGGGTCAGTGCCAGCGTACTGGCCAGGAGTAGGCTACGGCGCAAGGTAAGGTGTAGGGCTGGTAGAGGGTTTCTTTTCCGGGGTAGGGATAGGGTTAGGGAACGGCAAGGCTTAGGGCACAGGTGAGGGTACGGAAACGTGGGAGGGTCAGGCTATGTGCTGATGCACGTGTCACTGCCAGCATACAGGCCAAGAGTAGGCTACAGCGTAGGGAGATGTGTTGGGCTGGTGGTGGGTTTTCGTTCCGAGCTAGGGTTAGGGTTAGGGAATGGCAAGTCTTAGGGCACAGGTGAGTGTACGGAAATGTGGGAGGCTCAGGCTACGTGCTGACGCACGTGTCAGTGCCAGCGTACGGGCCATGATTACGCTAAGGCGTAGGGTAAGGGGTAGGGCTGGTGTTGGGTTTCCGTTTAGGGCTAGGGTTAGGGTTAGGGAACGGCAAGGCTTAGGGCACAGGTGAGGGTACGGAAACGTGGGAGGGTCAGGCTACGTGCTGACGCACGGGTCAGTGCCAGCGTACGGGCCAGGAGTAGGCTACGGCTTGGGGGTAAGTTGTAGGGCTGGTGGAGTGTTTCCGCTCCGGGCTAGGGTTAGGGTTAGGGAACGGCAAGTCTTATGGCACAGGTGAGGGTACGGAAATGTGGGAGGGTCAGGCTACGTGCTGATGCACGTGTGAGTGCCAGCGTACGGGTCAGGAGTAGGCTACGGCGTAGGGAAATGTGTTTGGCTGGTGGTGGATTTCCGTTCCGAGCTAGGGTTAGGGTTAGTGAACGGCAAGGCTTAGGGCACAGGTGAGGGTACGGAAACGTGGGAGGGTCAGGCTACGTGCTGACGCACGGGTCAGTTCCAGCGTAAGGGCCAGGAGTAGGGTACGGCGTACGGTAAGGTGTAAGGTTGGTGGTGGGTTTTCGTTCTGGGCTAGAGTTAGTGTTAGGGAACGGCAAGGCTTAGGGCACAGGTGAGGGTACAGAAATGTGGGAGGGTCAGGCTACGTGCTGACGCACGTGTCAGTGCCAGCGTACGGGCCAGGAGTACGCTAAGGCGTAGGGTAAGTGGTAGGGCTGGTGGTGGTTTTCCTTTCCGGTCTAGGGTTAGGGTTAGGGAGCGGCAAGTCTTAGGGCACAGGTGAGGGTACGGAAACGTGGGAGGGTCACGCTACATGCTGACGAAGGGGTCAGTGCCAGCGTACGGGCCAGGAGTAGGCTACGGCGTAGGGTAAGGTGTAGGGCTGGTGGTGGGTTTCCGTTCGGGGCTAGGGTTAGGGTTAGGGAACGGCAAGGCTTACGGCACAGGTGAGGGTACGGAAACGTGGGAGGGTCAGGCTACCTGCTGACACACGGGTCAGTGCCAGCGTACGGGCCAGGAGTAGGCTACGGCTTGGGTGTAAGGCGTAGGGCTGGTGGTGGGTTTCCGTTCCGAGCTAGGGTTAGGGTTAGGGAACGGCAAGGCTTAGGGTACAGGTGAGGGTACGGAAACGTTGGAGGGACAGGCTAAGTGCTGACGCACGGGTCAGTGCCAGCGTACGGGCCAGGAGTAGGCTACGGCTTGGGCATAAGTTGTAGGGCTGCTGGTGGGTTTCCATTCCGGGCTAGCGTTAGGGTTAGGGAACGGCAAGGCTTAGGGCACAGGTGAGTGTATGGAAACGTGGGAGGGTCAGGCTACGTGCTGGCGCACATGTCAGTGCCATGGTACGGGACAGGAGGAGGCTACGGCGTAGGGTAAGGTGTAGGCCTGGTGGTGGGTTTCCGTTCCGGGCTAGGGTTAGGGTTAGGGAACGGCAAGGCTTAGGGCACAGGTGAGGGTACGGAAACGTGGGACGGTCAGGCTACGTGCTGACGCACGGATCAGTGCCAGCGTATGGGCCAGGAGTAGGCTACGGCGTACGGTAAGGTGTAAGGCTGGTGGTGGGTTTTCGTTCTGGGCTAGGGTTAGGGTTAGGTAACGGCAAGGCTTAGGGCACAGGTGACGGTACAGAAATGTGGGAGGGTCAGGCTACGTGCTGACGCACGTGTCAGTGCCAGCGTACGGGCCAGGAGTACGCTAAGGCGTAGGGTAAGGGGTAGGGCTGGTGGTGGTTTTCCTTTCCGGTCTATGGTTAGGGTTAGGGAGCGGCAAGGTTTAGGGCACAGGTGAGGGTACGGAAACGTGGGAGGTTCAGGCTACATGCTGACGCACGGGTCAGTGCCAGCATACGGGCCAGGAGTAGGCTACGGCTTGGGGGTAAGGTGTAGACCTGGTGGTGTGTTTCCGCTCCGGGCTAGGGTTAGGGTTAGGGAACGGCAAGTCTTACGGCACAGGTGAGGGTACGGAAATGTGGGAGGGTCAGGCTACGTGCTGACGCACGGGTCAGTGCCAGCGTACGGGTCAGGAATAGGCTACGGCGTAGGAAAATGTGTTTGGCTGGTGGTGGATTTCCGTTCCGAGCTAGGGTTAGGGTTAGGGAACGGCAAGGCTTAGGGCACAGGTGAGGGTACGGAAACGTGGGAGGGTCAGGCTACGTGCTGACGCACGGATCAGTGCCAGCGTATGGGCCAGGAGTAGGCTACGGCGTACGGTAAGGTGTAGGGCTGGTGGTGGGTTTCCGTTCAGGGCTAGGGTTAGGGTTAGGTAACGGCAAGGCTTAGGGCACAGGTGAGGGTAGAGAAACGTGGGAGGGTCAGGCTACGTGCTGACGCATGGGTCAGTGCCAGCGTACGGGCCAGGAGTAGGCTACGGCGTAGGGTAAGGTGTAGGGCTGGTGGTGGGTTTCCGTTCGGGGCTAGGGTTAGGGTTAGGGAACGGCAAGGCTTAGGGCACAGGTGAGGGTACGGAAACGTGGGAGGGTCAGGCTACGTGCTGACACACAGGTCAGTGCCAGCGTACCAGCCAGGATTAGGCTACGGCTTGGGGGTAAGGTGTAGGGCTGGTGGTGGGTTTCCATTCAGAGCTAGGGTTAGGGTTAGGGAACGGCAAGGCTTAGGGTACAGGTGAGGGTACGGAAACGTTGGAGGGTCAGGCTAAGTGCTGACGCACGGGTCAGTGCCAGCGTACGGGCCAGGAGTAGGCTACGGCTTGGGCATAAGTTGTAGGGCTGGTGGTGGGTTTCCATTCCGGGCTAGGGTTAGGGTTAGGGAACGGCAAGTCTTGGGGCACAGGTGAGTGTTTGGAAACGTGGGAGGGTCAGGCTACGTGCTGACGCACAGGTCAGTGCCATGGTACGGGACAGGAGGAGGCTACGGCGTAGGGTAAGATGTAGGCCTGGTGGTGGGTTTCCGTTCCGGGCTAGGGTTAGGGTTAGGGAACGGCAAGGATTAGGGCACAGGTGAGGGTACGGAAACGTGGGAGGGTCAGGCTACGTGCTGACGCATGGGTCAGTTCCAGCGTACGGGCCAGGAGTAGGCTACGGTGTAGGGTAAGGTGTAGGGCTGGTGGTGGATTTCTGTTCCGGGCTAGGGTTAGGGTTACGTAACGGCAAGGCTTAGGGCACAGGTGATTGTATGGAAACGTGGGAGGGTCAGGCTACGTGCTGACGCACGGGTCAGTGCCAGCGTATGGGCCAGGAGTAGGCTACGGCTTGGGGGTAAGGTGTAGGGCTGGTGGTGTTTTCCCGTTCCGGGCTAGGGTTAGGGTTAGGGAACGGCAAGGCTTAGGGCACAGGTGAGGGTATGGAAATGTGGGAGGGTCAGGCTACGTGCTGACGCACGGGTCAGTGCCAGCATACGGGCCAGGAGTAGGCTACGGCTTGGGGTTAAGGTGTATGGCTGGTGGTGGGTTTCTGCTCCGGGCTAGGGTTAGGGTTAGGGAACGGGAAGTCTTATGGCACAGGTGAGGGTACGGAAATGTGGGAGGGTCAGGCTACGTGCTGACGCACGGGTCAGTGCCAGCGTACGGGTCAGGAATAGGCTACGGCGTAGGGAAATGTGTTTGGCTGGTGGTGGATTTCCGTTCCGAGCTAGGGTTAGGGTTAGGGAACGGCAAGGCTTAGGGCACAGGTGAGGGTACGGAAACGTGGGAGGGTCAGGCTACGTGCTGACGCACGAGTCAGTGCCAGCGTATGGGCCAGGAGTAGGCTACGGTGTACGGTAAGGTGTAGGGCTGGTGGTGGGTTTCTGTTCTGGGCTAGGGTTAGGGTTAGGGAACGGCAAGGCTTAGGGCACAGGTGAGGGTACGGAAACGTGGGAGGGTCAGGCTACGTGCTGACGCACGGGTCAGTGCCAGCGTACGGGCCAGGAGTAGGCTACGGCTTGGGGGTAAGTTGTAGGGCTGGTGGAGTGTTTCCGCTCCGGGCTAGGGTTAGGGTTAGGGAACGGCAAGTCTTATGGCACAGGTGAGGGTACGGAAATGTGGGAGGGTCAGGCTACGTGCTGATGCACGTGTGAGTGCCAGCGTACGGGTCAGGAGTAGGCTACGGCGTAGGGAAATGTGTTTGGCTGGTGGTGGATTTCCGTTCCGAGCTAGGGTTAGGGTTAGTGAACGGCAAGGCTTAGGGCACAGGTGAGGGTACGGAAACGTGGGAGGGTCAGGCTACGTGCTGACGCACGGGTCAGTTCCAGCGTAAGGGCCAGGAGTAGGGTACGGCGTACGGTAAGGTGTAAGGTTGGTGGTGGGTTTTCGTTCTGGGCTAGGGTTAGTGTTAGGGAACGGCAAGGCTTAGGGCACAGGTGAGGGTACAGAAATGTGGGAGGGTCAGGCTACGTGCTGACGCACGTGTCAGTGCCAGCGTACGGGCCAGGAGTACGCTAAGGCGTAGGGTAAGTGGTAGGGCTGGTGGTGGTTTTCCTTTCCGGTCTAGGGTTAGGGTTAGGGAGCGGCAAGTCTTAGGGCACAGGTGAGGGTACGGAAACGTGGGAGGGTCAGGGTACATGCTGACGAAGGGGTCAGTGCCAGCGTATGGGCCAGGAGTAGGCTACGGCGTACGGTAAGGTGTAGGGCTGGTGGTGGGTTTCCGTTCTGGGCTAGGGTTAGGGTTAGGTAACGGCAAGGCTTACGGCACAGGTGAGGGTACGGAAACGTGGGAGGGTCAGGCTACCTGCTGACACACGGGTCAGTGCCAGCGTACGGGCCAGGAGTAGGCTACGGCTTGGGTGTAAGGCGTAGGGCTGGTGGTGGGTTTCCGTTCCGAGCTAGGGTTAGGGTTAGGGAACGGCAAGGCTTAGGGTACAGGTGAGGTTACGGAAACGTTGGAGGGACAGGCTAAGTGCTGACGCACGGGTCAGTGCCAGCGTACGGGCCAGGAGTAGGCTACGGCTTGGGCATAAGTTGTAGGGCTGGTGGTGGGTTTCCATTCCGGGCTAGCGTTAGGGTTAGGGAACGGCAAGGCTTAGGGCACAGGTGAGTGTATGGAAACGTGGGAGGGTCAGGCTACGTGCTGGCGCACATGTCAGTGCCATGGTACGGGACAGGAGGAGGCTACGGCGTAGGGTAAGGTGTAGGCCTGGTGGTGGGTTTCCGTTCCGGGCTAGGGTTAGGGTTAGGGAACGGCAAGGCTTAGGGCACAGGTGAGGGTACGGAAACGTGGGACGGTCAGGCTACGTGCTGACGCACGGATCAGTGCCAGCGTATGGGCCAGGAGTAGGCTACGGCGTACGGTAAGGTGTAAGGCTGGTGGTGGGTTTTCGTTCTGGGCTAGGGTTAGGGTTAGGTAACGGCAAGGCTTAGGGCACAGGTGACGGTACAGAAATGTGGGAGGGTCAGGCTACGTGCTGACGCACGTGTCAGTGCCAGCGTACGGGCCAGGAGTACGCTAAGGCGTAGGGTAAGGGGTAGGGCTGGTGGTGGTTTTCCTTTCCGGTCTATGGTTAGGGTTAGGGAGCGGCAAGGTTTAGGGCACAGGTGAGGGTACGGAAACGTGGGAGGTTCAGGCTACATGCTGACGCACGGGTCAGTGCCAGCATACGGGCCAGGAGTAGGCTATGGCTTGGGGGTAAGGTGTAGACCTGGTGGTGTGTTTCCGCTCCGGGCTAGGGTTAGGGTTAGGGAACGGCAAGTCTTACGGCACAGGTGAGGGTACGGAAACGTGGGAGGGTCAGGCTATGTGCTGATGCACGTGTCACTGCCAGCATACAGGCCAAGAGTAGGCTACAGCGTAGGGAGATGTGTTTGGCTGGTGGTGGGTTTTCGTTCCGAGCTAGGGTTAGGGTTAGGGAATGGCAAGTCTTAGGGCACAGGTGAGTGTACGGAAATGTGGGAGGCTCAGGCTACGTGCTGACGCACGTGTCAGTGCCAGCGTACGGGCCATGATTACGCTAAGGCGTAGGGTAAGGGGTAGGGCTGGTGTTGGGTTTCCGTTTCGGGCTAGGGTTAGGGTTAGGGAACGGCAAGGCTTAGGGCACAGGTGAGGGTACGGAAACGTGGGAGGGTCAGGCTACGTGCTGACGCACGGGTCAGTGCCAGCGTACGGGCCAGGAGTAGGCTACGGCTTGGGGGTAAGGTGTAGGGCTGGTGGAGTGTTTCCGCTCCGGGCTAGGGTTAGGGTTAGGGAACGGCAAGTCTTATGGCACAGGTGAGGGTACGGAAATGTGGGAGGGTCAGGCTACGTGCTGATGCACGTGTGAGTGCCAGCGTACGGGTCAGGAGTAGGCTACGGCGTAGGGAAATGTGTTTGGCTGGTGGTGGATTTCCGTTCCGAGCTAGGGTTAGGGTTAGTGAACGGCAAGGCTTAGGGCACAGGTGAGGGTACGGAAACGTGGGAGGGTCAGGCTACGTGCTGACGCACGGGTCAGTTCCAGCGTAAGGGCCAGGAGTAGGGTACGGCGTACGGTAAGGTGTAAGGTTGGTGGTGGGTTTTCTTTCTGGGCTAGGGTTAGTGTTAGGGAACGGCAAGGCTTAGGGCACAGGTGAGGGTACAGAAATGTGGGAGGGTCAGGCTACGTGCTGACGCACGTGTCAGTGCCAGCGTACGGGCCAGGAGTACGCTAAGGCGTAGGGTAAGTGGTAGGGCTGGTGGTGGTTTTCCTTTCCGGTCTAGGGTTAGGGTTAGGGAACGGCAAGTCTTAGGGCACAGGTGAGGGTACGGAAACGTGGGAGGGTCAGGCTACATGCTGACGAAGGGGTCAGTGCCAGCGTATGGGCCAGGAGTAGGCTACGGCGTACGGTAAGGTGTAGGGCTGGTGGTGGGTTTCCGTTCTGGGCTAGGGTTAGGGTTAGGTAACTGCAAGGCTTAGGGCACAGGTGAGGGTAGAGAAACGTGGGAGGGTCAGGCTACGTGCTGACGCACGGGTCAGTGCCAGCGTACGGGCCAGGAGTAGGCTACGGCGTAGGGTAAGGTGTAGGGCTGGTGGTGGGTTTCCGTTCGGGGCTAGGGTTAGGGTTAGGGAACGGCAAGGCTTACGGCACAGGTGAGGGTACGGAAACGTGGGAGGGTCAGGCTACCTGCTGACACACGGGTCAGTGCCAGCGTACGGGCCAGGTGTAGGCTACGGCTTGGGTGTAAGGCGTAGGGCTGGTGGTGGGTTTCCGTTCCGAGCTAGGGTTAGGGTTAGGGAACGGCAAGGCTTAGGGTACAGGTGAGGGTACGGAAACGTTGGAGGGACAGGCTAAGTGCTGACGCACGGGTCAGTGCCAGCGTACGGGCCAGGAGTAGGCTACGGCTTGGGCATAAGTTGTAGGGCTGCTGGTGGGTTTCCATTCCGGGCTAGCGTTAGGGTTAGGGAACGGCAAGGCTTAGGGCACAGGTGAGTGTATGGAAACGTGGGAGGGTCAGGCTACGTGCTGGCGCACATGTCAGTGCCATGGTACGGGACAGGAGGAGGCTACGGCGTAGGGTAAGGTGTAGGCCTGGTGGTGGGTTTCCGTTCCGGGCTAGGGTTAGGGTTAGGGAACGGCAAGGCTTAGGGCACAGGTGAGGGTACGGAAACGTGGGACGGTCAGGCTACGTGCTGACGCATGGATCAGTGCCAGCGTATGGGCCAGGAGTAGGCTACGGCGTACGGTAAGGTGTAAGGCTGGTGGTGGGTTTTCGTTCTGGGCTAGGGTTAGGGTTAGGTAACGGCAAGGCTTAGGGCACAGGTGACGGTACAGAAATGTGGGAGGGTCAGGCTACGTGCTGACGCACGTGTCAGTGCCAGCGTACGGGCCAGGAGTACGCTAAGGCGTAGGGTAAGGGGTAGGGCTGGTGGTGGTTTTCCTTTCCGGTCTATGGTTAGGGTTAGGGAGCGGCAAGGTTTAGGGCACAGGTGAGGGTACGGAAACGTGGGAGGTTCAGGCTACATGCTGACGCACGGGTCAGTGCCAGCATACGGGCCAGGAGTAGGCTACGGCTTGGGGGTAAGGTGTAGACCTGGTGGTGTGTTTCCGCTCCGGGCTAGGGTTAGGGTTAGGGAACGGCAAGTCTTACGGCACAGGTGAGGGTACGGAAATGTGGGAGGGTCAGGCTACGTGCTGACGCACGGGTCAGTGCCAGCGTACGGGTCAGGAATAGGCTACGGCGTAGGAAAATGTGTTTGGCTGGTGGTGGATTTCCGTTCCGAGCTAGGGTTAGGGTTAGGGAACGGCAAGGCTTAGGGCACAGGTGAGGGTACGGAAACGTGGGAGGGTCAGGCTACGTGCTGACGCACGGATCAGTGCCAGCGTATGGGCCAGGAGTAGGCTACGGCGTACGGTAAGGTGTAGGGCTGGTGGTGGGTTTCCGTTCAGGGCTAGGGTTAGGGTTAGGTAACGGCAAGGCTTAGGGCACAGGTGAGGGTAGAGAAACGTGGGAGGGTCAGGCTACGTGCTGACGCATGGGTCAGTGCCAGCGTACGGGCCAGGAGTAGGCTACGGCGTAGGGTAAGGTGTAGGGCTGGTGGTGGGTTTCCGTTCGGGGCTAGGGTTAGGGTTAGGGAACGGCAAGGCTTAGGGCACAGGTGAGGGTACGGAAACGTGGGAGGGTCAGGCTACGTGCTGACACACAGGTCAGTGCCAGCGTACCAGCCAGGATTAGGCTACGGCTTGGGGGTAAGGTGTAGGGCTGGTGGTGGGTTTCCATTCAGAGCTAGGGTTAGGGTTAGGGAACGGCAAGGCTTAGGGTACAGGTGAGGGTACGGAAACGTTGGAGGGTCAGGCTAAGTGCTGACGCACGGGTCAGTGCCAGCGTACGGGCCAGGAGTAGGCTACGGCTTGGGCATAAGTTGTAGGGCTGGTGGTGGGTTTCCATTACGGGCTAGGGTTAGGGTTAGGGAACGGCAAGTCTTGGGGCACAGGTGAGTGTTTGGAAACGTGGGAGGGTCAGGCTACGTGCTGACGCACAGGTCAGTGCCATGGTACGGGACAGGAGGAGGCTACGGCGTAGGGTAAGATGTAGGCCTGGTGGTGGGTTTCCGTTCCGGGCTAGGGTTAGGGTTAGGGAACGGCAAGGATTAGGGCACAGGTGAGGGTACGGAAACGTGGGAGGGTCAGGCTACGTGCTGACGCATGGGTCAGTTCCAGCGTACGGGCCAGGAGTAGGCTACGGTGTAGGGTAAGGTGTAGGGCTGGTGGTGGATTTCTGTTCCGGGCTAGGGTTAGGGTTACGTAACGGCAAGGCTTAGGGCACAGGTGATTGTATGGAAACGTGGGAGGGTCAGGCTACGTGCTGACGCACGGGTCAGTGCCAGCGTATGGGCCAGGAGTAGGCTACGGCTTGGGGGTAAGGTGTAGGGCTGGTGGTGTTTTCCCGTTCCGGGCTAGGGTTAGGGTTAGGGAACGGCAAGGCTTAGGGCACAGGTGAGGGTTTGGAAATGTGGGAGGGTCAGGCTACGTGCTGACGCACGGGTCAGTGCCAGCATACGGGCCAGGAGTAGGCTACGGCTTGGGGTTAAGGTGTATGGCTGGTGGTGGGTTTCTGCTCCGGGCTAGGGTTAGGGTTAGGGAACGGGAAGTCTTATGGCACAGGTGAGGGTACGGAAATGTGGGAGGGTCAGGCTACGTGCTGACGCACGGGTCAGTGCCAGCGTACGGGTCAGGAATAGGCTACGGCGTAGGGAAATGTGTTTGGCTGGTGGTGGATTTCCGTTCCGAGCTAGGGTTAGGGTTAGGGAACGGCAAGGCTTAGGGCACAGGTGAGGGTACGGAAACGTGGGAGGGTCAGGCTACGTGCTGACGCACGAGTCAGTGCCAGCGTATGGGCCAGGAGTAGGCTACGGTGTACGGTAAGGTGTAGGGCTGGTGGTGGGTTTCTGTTCTGGGCTAGGGTTAGGGTTAGGGAACGGCAAGGCTTAGGGCACAGGTGAGGGTACGGAAACGTGGGAGGGTCAGGCTACGTGCTGACGCACGGGTCAGTGCCAGCGTACGGGCCAGGAGTACGCTACGGCTTGGGGGTAAGTTGTAGGGCTGGTGGAGTGTTTCCGCTCCGGGCTAGGGTTAGGGTTAGGGAACGGCAAGTCTTATGGCACAGGTGAGGGTACGGAAATGTGGGAGGGTCAGGCTACGTGCTGATGCACGTGTGAGTGCCAGCGTACGGGTCAGGAGTAGGCTACGGCGTAGGGAAATGTGTTTGGCTGGTGGTGGATTTCCGTTCCGAGCTAGGGTTAGGGTTAGTGAACGGCAAGGCTTAGGGCACAGGTGAGGGTACGGAAACGTGGGAGGGTCAGGCTACGTGCTGACGCACGGGTCAGTTCCAGCGTAAGGGCCAGGAGTAGGGTACGGCGTACGGTAAGGTGTAAGGTTGGTGGTGGGTTTTCGTTCTGGGCTAGGGTTAGTGTTAGGGAACGGCAAGGCTTAGGGCACAGGTGAGGGTACAGAAATGTGGGAGGGTCAGGCTACGTGCTGACGCACGTGTCAGTGCCAGCGTACGGGCCAGGAGTACGCTAAGGCGTAGGGTAAGTGGTAGGGCTGGTGGTGGTTTTCCTTTCCGGTCTAGGGTTAGGGTTAGGGAGCGGCAAGTCTTAGGGCACAGGTGAGGGTACGGAAACGTGGGAGGGTCAGGCTACATGCTGACGAAGGGGTCAGTGCCAGCGTATGGGCCAGGAGTAGGCTACGGCGTACGGTAAGGTGTAGGGCTGGTGGTGGGTTTCCGTTCTGGGCTAGGGTTAGGGTTAGGTAACGGCAAGGCTTACGGCACAGGTGAGGGTACGGAAACGTGGGAGGGTCAGGCTACCTGCTGACACACGGGTCAGTGCCAGCGTACGGGCCAGGAGTAGGCTACGGCTTGGGTGTAAGGCGTAGGGCTGGTGGTGGGTTTCCGTTCCGAGCTAGGGTTAGGGTTAGGGAACGGCAAGGCTTAGGGTACAGGTGAGGTTACGGAAACGTTGGAGGGACAGGCTAAGTGCTGACGCACGGGTCAGTGCCAGCGTACGGGCCAGGAGTAGGCTACGGCTTGGGCATAAGTTGTAGGGCTGGTGGTGGGTTTCCATTCCGGGCTAGCGTTAGGGTTAGGGAACGGCAAGGCTTAGGGCACAGGTGAGTGTATGGAAACGTGGGAGGGTCAGGCTACGTGCTGGCGCACATGTCAGTGCCATGGTACGGGACAGGAGGAGGCTACGGCGTAGGGTAAGGTGTAGGCCTGGTGGTGGGTTTCCGTTCCGGGCTAGGGTTAGGGTTAGGGAACGGCAAGGCTTAGGGCACAGGTGAGGGTACGGAAACGTGGGACGGTCAGGCTACGTGCTGACGCACGGATCAGTGCCAGCGTATGGGCCAGGAGTAGGCTACGGCGTACGGTAAGGTGTAAGGCTGGTGGTGGGTTTTCGTTCTGGGCTAGGGTTAGGGTTAGGTAACGGCAAGGCTTAGGGCACAGGTGACGGTACAGAAATGTGGGAGGGTCAGGCTACGTGCTGACGCACGTGTCAGTGCCAGCGTACGGGCCAGGAGTACGCTAAGGCGTAGGGTAAGGGGTAGGGCTGGTGGTGGTTTTCCTTTCCGGTCTATGGTTAGGGTTAGGGAGCGGCAAGGTTTAGGGCACAGGTGAGGGTACGGAAACGTGGGAGGTTCAGGCTACATGCTGACGCACGGGTCAGTGCCAGCATACGGGCCAGGAGTAGGCTACGGCTTGGGGGTAAGGTGTAGACCTGGTGGTGTGTTTCCGCTCCGGGCTAGGGTTAGGGTTAGGGAACGGCAAGTCTTACGGCACAGGTGAGGGTACGGAAACTTGGGAGGGTCAGGCTATGTGCTGATGCACGTGTCACTGCCAGCATACAGGCCAAGAGTAGGCTACAGCGTAGGGAGATGTGTTGGGCTGGTGGTGGGTTTTCGTTCCGAGCTAGGGTTAGGGTTAGGGAATGGCAAGTCTTAGGGCACAGGTGAGTGTACGGAAATGTGGGAGGCTCAGGCTACGTGCTGACGCACGTGTCAGTGCCAGCGTACGGGCCATGATTACGCTAAGGCGTAGGGTAAGGGGTAGGGCTGGTGTTGGGTTTCCGTTTCGGGCTAGGGTTAGGGTTAGGGAACGGCAAGGCTTAGGGCACAGGTGAGGGTACGGAAACGTGGGAGGGTCAGGCTACGTGCTGACGCACGGGTCAGTGCCAGCGTACGGGCCAGGAGTAGGCTACGGCTTGGGGGTAAGGTGTAGGGCTGGTGGAGTGTTTCCGCTCCGGGCTAGGGTTAGGGTTAGGGAACGGCAAGTCTTATGGCACAGGTGAGGGTACGGAAATGTGGGAGGGTCAGGCTACGTGCTGATGCACGTGTGAGTGCCAGCGTACGGGTCAGGAGTAGGCTACGGCGTAGGGAAATGTGTTTGGCTGGTGGTGGATTTCCGTTCCGAGCTAGGGTTAGGGTTAGTGAACGGCAAGGCTTAGGGCACAGGTGAGGGTACGGAAACGTGGGAGGGTCAGGCTACGTGCTGACGCACGGGTCAGTTCCAGCGTAAGGGCCAGGAGTAGGGTACGGCGTACGGTAAGGTGTAAGGTTGGTGGTGGGTTTTCTTTCTGGGCTAGGGTTAGTGTTAGGGAACGGCAAGGCTTAGGGCACAGGTGAGGGTACAGAAATGTGGGAGGGTCAGGCTACGTGCTGACGCACGTGTCAGTGCCAGCGTACGGGCCAGGAGTACGCTAAGGCGTAGGGTAAGTGGTAGGGCTGGTGGTGGTTTTCCTTTCCGGTCTAGGGTTAGGGTTAGGGAACGGCAAGTCTTAGGGCACAGGTGAGGGTACGGAAACGTGGGAGGGTCAGGCTACATGCTGACGAAGGGGTCAGTGCCAGCGTATGGGCCAGGAGTAGGCTACGGCGTACGGTAAGGTGTAGGGCTGGTGGTGGGTTTCCGTTCTGGGCTAGGGTTAGGGTTAGGTAACGGCAAGGCTTAGGGCACAGGTGAGGGTAGAGAAACGTGGGAGGGTCAGGCTACGTGCTGACGCACGGGTCAGTGCCAGCGTACGGGCCAGGAGTAGGCTACGGCGTAGGGTAAGGTGTAGGGCTGGTGGTGGGTTTCCGTTCGGGGCTAGGGTTAGGGTTAGGGAACGGCAAGGCTTACGGCACAGGTGAGGGTACGGAAACGTGGGAGGGTCAGGCTACCTGCTGACACACGGGTCAGTGCCAGCGTACGGGCCAGGTGTAGGCTACGGCTTGGGTGTAAGGCGTAGGGCTGGTGGTGGGTTTCCGTTCCGAGCTAGGGTTAGGGTTAGGGAACGGCAAGGCTTAGGGTACAGGTGAGGGTACGGAAACGTTGGAGGGACAGGCTAAGTGCTGACGCACGGGTCAGTGCCAGCGTACGGGCCAGGAGTAGGCTACGGCTTGGGCATAAGTTGTAGGGCTGGTGGTGGGTTTCCATTCCGGGCTAGCGTTAGGGTTAGGGAACGGCAAGGCTTAGGGCACAGGTGAGTGTATGGAAACGTGGGAGGGTCAGGCTACGTGCTGGCGCACATGTCAGTGCCATGGTACGGGACAGGAGGAGGCTACGGCGTAGGGTAAGGTGTAGGCCTGGTGGTGGGTTTCCGTTCCGGGCTAGGGTTAGGGTTAGGGAACGGCAAGGCTTAGGGCACAGGTGAGGGTACGGAAACGTGGGACGGTCAGGCTACGTGCTGACGCACGGATCAGTGCCAGCGTATGGGCCAGGAGTAGGCTACGGCGTACGGTAAGGTGTAAGGCTGGTGGTGGGTTTTCGTTCTGGGCTAGGGTTAGGGTTAGGTAACGGCAAGGCTTAGGGCACAGGTGACGGTACAGAAATGTGGGAGGGTCAGGCTACGTGCTGACGCACGTGTCAGTGCCAGCGTACGGGCCAGGAGTACGCTAAGGCGTAGGGTAAGGGGTAGGGCTGGTGGTGGTTTTCCTTTCCGGTCTATGGTTAGGGTTAGGGAGCGGCAAGGTTTAGGGCACAGGTGAGGGTACGGAAACGTGGGAGGTTCAGGCTACATGCTGACGCACGGGTCAGTGCCAGCATACGGGCCAGGAGTAGGCTACGGCTTGGGGGTAAGGTGTAGACCTGGTGGTGTGTTTCCGCTCCGGGCTAGGGTTAGGGTTAGGGAACGGCAAGTCTTACGGCACAGGTGAGGGTACGGAAATGTGGGAGGGTCAGGCTACGTGCTGACGCACGGGTCAGTGCCAGCGTACGGGTCAGGAATAGGCTACGGCGTAGGAAAATGTGTTTGGCTGGTGGTGGATTTCCGTTCCGAGCTAGGGTTAGGGTTAGGGAACGGCAAGGCTTAGGGCACAGGTGAGGGTACGGAAACGTGGGAGGGTCAGGCTACGTGCTGACGCACGGATCAGTGCCAGCGTATGGGCCAGGAGTAGGCTACGGCGTACGGTCAGGTGTAGGGCTGGTGGTGGGTTTCCGTTCAGGGCTAGGGTTAGGGTTAGGTAACGGCAAGGCTTAGGGCACAGGTGAGGGTAGAGAAACGTGGGAGGGTCAGGCTACGTGCTGACGCATGGGTCAGTGCCAGCGTACAGGCCAGGAGTAGGCTACGGCGTAGGGTAAGGTGTAAGGCTGGTGGTGGGTTTCCGTTCGGGGCTAGGGTTAGGGTTAGGGAACGGCAAGGCTTAGGGCACAGGTGAGGGTACGGAAACGTGGGAGGGTCAGGCTACGTGCTGACACACGGGTCAGTGCCAGCGTACCAGCCAGGATTAGGCTACGGCTTGGGGGTAAGGTGTAGGGCTGGTGGTGGGTTTCCATTCAGAGCTAGGGTTAGGGTTAGGGAACGGCAATGCTTAGGGTACAGGTGAGGGTACGGAAACGTTGGAGGGTCAGGCTAAGTGCTGACGCACGGGTCAGTGCCAGCGTACGGGCCAGGAGTAGGCTACGGCTTGGGCATAAGTTGTAGGGCTGGTGGTGGGTTTCCATTCCGGGCTAGGGTTAGGGTTAGGGAACGGCAAGTCTTGGGGCACAGGTGAGTGTTTGGAAACGTGGGAGGGTCAGGCTACGTGCTGACGCACAGGTCAGTGCCATGGTACGGGACAGGAGGAGGCTACGGCGTAGGGTAAGATGTAGGCCTGGTGGTGGGTTTCCGTTCCGGGCTAGGGTTAGGGTTAGGGAACGGCAAGGATTAGGGCACAGGTGAGGGTACGGAAACGTGGGAGGGTCAGGCTACGTGCTGACGCATGGGTCAGTTCCAGCGTACGGGCCAGGAGTAGGCTACGGTGTAGGGTAAGGTGTAGGGCTGGTGGTGGATTTCTGTTCCGGGCTAGGGTTAGGGTTACGTAACGGCAAGGCTTAGGGCACAGGTGATTGTATGGAAACGTGGGAGGGTCAGGCTACGTGCTGACGCACGGGTCAGTGCCAGCGTATGGGCCAGGAGTAGGCTACGGCTTGGGGGTAAGGTGTAGGGCTGGTGGTGTTTTCCCGTTCCGGGCTAGGGTTAGGGTTAGGGAACGGCAAGGCTTAGGGCACAGGTGAGGGTATGGAAATGTGGGAGGGTCAGGCTACGTGCTGACGCACGGGTCAGTGCCAGCATACGGGCCAGGAGTAGGCTACGGCTTGGGGTTAAGGTGTATGGCTGGTGGTGGGTTTCTGCTCCGGGCTAGGGTTAGGGTTAGGGAACGGGAAGTCTTATGGCACAGGTGAGGGTACGGAAATGTGGGAGGGTCAGGCTACGTGCTGACGCACGGGTCAGTGCCAGCGTACGGGTCAGGAATAGGCTACGGCGTAGGGAAATGTGTTTGGCTGGTGGTGGATTTCCGTTCCGAGCTAGGGTTAGGGTTAGGGAACGGCAAGGCTTAGGGCACAGGTGAGGGTACGGAAACGTGGGAGGGTCAGGCTACGTGCTGACGCACGAGTCAGTGCCAGCGTATGGGCCAGGAGTAGGCTACGGTGTACGGTAAGGTGTAGGGCTGGTGGTGGGTTTCTGTTCTGGGCTAGGGTTAGGGTTAGGGAACGGCAAGGCTTAGGGCACAGGTGAGGGTAGAGAAACGTGGGAGGGTCAGGCTACGTGCTGACGCACGGGTCAGTGCCAGCGTACGGGCCAGGAGTAGGCTACGGCATAGGGTAAGGTGTAGGGCTGGTGGTGGGTTTCCATTCGGGGCTAGGGTTAGGGTTAGGGAACGGCAAGGCTTAGGGCACAGGTGAGGGTACGGAAACGTGGGAGGGTCAGGCTACGTGCTGACACACGGGTCAGTGCCAGCGTACGGGCCAGGAGTAGGCTACGGCTTGGGCATAAGTTGTAGGGCTGGTGGTGGGTTTCCATTCCGGGCTAGTGTTAGGGTTAGGGAACAGCAAGGCTTAGGGCACAGGTGAGTGTATGGAAACGTGGGAGGGTCAGGCTACGTGCTGAGGCACAGGTCAGTGCCATGGTACGGGACAGGAGGAGGCTACGGCGTAGGGTAAGGTGTAGGGCTGGTGGTGGGTTTCCGTTCTGGGCTAGGGTTAGGGTTAGGTAACGGCAAGGCTTAGGGCACAGGTGAGGGTAGAGAAACGTGGGAGGGTCAGGCTACGTGCTGACGCATGGGTCAGTGCCAGCGTACGGGCCAGGAGTAGGCTACGGCGTAGGGTAAGGTGTAGGGCTGGTGGTGGGTTTCCGTTCGGGGCTAGGGTTAGGGTTAGGGAACGGCAAGGCTTAGGGCACAGGTGAGGGTACGGAAACGTGGGAGGGTCAGGCTACGTGCTGACACACGGGTCAGTGCCAGCGTACGGGCCAGGATTAGGCTACGGCTTGGGGGTAAGATGTAGGGCTGGTGTTGGGTTTCCGTTCAGAGCTAGGGTTAGGGTTAGGGAACGGCAAGGCTTAGGGTACAGGTGAGGGTACGGAAACGTTGGAGGGTCAGGCTAAGTGCTGACGCACGGGTCAGTGCCAGCGTACGGGCCAGGAGTAGGCTACGGCTTGGGCATAAGTTGTAGGGCTGGTGGTGGGTTTCGATTCCGGGCTAGGGTTAGGGTTAGGGAACGGCAAGGCTTGGGGCACAGGTGAGTGTTTGGAAACGTGGCAGGGTCAGGCTACGTGCTGACGCACAGGTCAGTGCCATGGTACGGGACAGGAGGAGGCTACGGCGTAGGGTAAGGTGTAGGCCTGGTGGTGGGTTTCCGTTCCGGGTTAGGGTTAGGGTTAGGGAACGGCAAGGATTAGGGCACAGGTGAGGGTACGGAAACGTGGGAGGGTCAGGCTACGTGCTGACGCATGGGTCAGTTCCAGCGTACGGGCCAGGAGTAGGCTACGGTGTAGGGTAAGGTGTAGGGCTGGTGGTGGATTTCTGTTCCGGGCTAGGGTTAGGGTTACGTAACGGCAAGGCTTAGGGCTCAGGTGATTGTATGGAAACGTGGGAGGGTCAGGCTACGTGCTGACGCACGGGTCAGTGCCAGCGTACGGGCCAGGGGTAGGCTACGGCTTGGGGGTAAGGTGAAGGGCTGGTGGTGTTTTCCCGTTCCGTGCTAGGGTTAGGGTTAGGGAACGGCAAGGCTTAGGGCACAGGTGAGGGTATGGAAATGTGGGAGGGTCAGGCTACGTGCTGACGCACGGGTCAGTGCCAGCATACGGGCCAGGAGTAGGCTACGGCTTGGGGTTAAGGTGTATGGCTGGTGGTGGGTTTCTGCTCCGGGCTAGGGTTAGGGTTAGGGAACGGCAAGTCTTATGGCACAGGTGAGGGTACGGAAATGTGGGAGGGTCAGGCTACGTGCTGACGCACGGGTCAGTGCCAGCGTACGGGTCAGGAATAGGCTACGGCGTAGGGAAATGTGTTTGTCTGGTGGTGGATTTCCGTTCCGAGCTAGGGTTAGGGTTAGGGAACGGCAAGGCTTAGGGCACAGGTGAGGGTACGGAAACGTGGGAGGGTCAGGCTACGTGCTGACGCACGAGTCAGTGCCAGCGTATGGGCCAGGAATAGGCTACGGCGTACGGTAAGGTGTAGGGCTGGTGGTGGGTTTCCGTTCTGGGCTAGGGTTAGGGTTAGGGAACGGCAAGGCTTAGGGCACAGGTGAGGGTAGAGAAACGTGGGAGGGTCAGGCTACGTGCTGACGCACGGGTCAGTGCCAGCGTACGGGCCAGGAGTAGGCTACGGCATAGGGTAAGGTGTAGGGCTGGTTGTGGGTTTCCATTCGGGGCTAGGGTTAGGGTTAGGGAACGGCAAGGCTTAGGGCACAGGTGAGGGTACGGAAACGTGGGAGGGTCAGGCTACGTGCTGACACACGGGTCAGTGCCAGCGTACGGGCCAGGAGTAGGCTACGGCTTGGGCATAAGTTGTAGGGCTGGTGGTGGGTTTCCATTCCGGGCTAGTGTTAGGGTTAGGGAACGGCAAGGCTTAGGGCACAGGTGAGTATATGGAAACGTGGGAGGGTCAGGCTAGGTGCTGACGCACAGGTCAGTGCCATGGTACGGGACAGGAGGAGGCTACGGCGTAGGGTAAGGTGTAGGCCTGGTGGTGGGTTTCCGTTCCAGGCTAGGGTTAGGGTTAGGGAACGGCAAGGATTAGGGCACAGGTGAGGGTACGGAAACGTGGGAGGGTCAGGCTACGTGCTGACGCATGGGTCAGTTCCAGCGTACGGGCCAGGAGTAGGCTACGGCATAGGGTATGGTGTAGGGCTGGTGGTGGATTTCTGTTCCGGGCTAGGGTTAGGGTTACGTAACCGCAAGGCTTAGGGCACAGGTGAGTGTATGGAAACGTGAGAGGGTCTGGCTACGTGCTGACGCACGGGTCAGTGCCAGCGTACGGGCCAGGAGTAGGCTACGGCGTAGGGAAATTTGTTTGGCTGGTGGTGGATTTCGGTTCCGAGCTAGGGTTAGGGTTAGGGAACGGCAAGGCTTAGGGCACAGGTGAGGGTACGGAAACGTGGGAGGGTCAGGCTACGTGCTGACGCACGTGTCAGTTCCACCGTATGGGCCAGGAGTAGGCTACGGCGTACGGTAAGGTGTAAGGCTGGTGGTGGGTTTTCGTTCTGGGCTAGGGTTAGGGTTAGGGAACGGCAAGGCTTAGCGCACAGGTGAGGGTACAGAAATGTGGGAGGGTCAGGCTACGTGCTGACGCACGTGTCAGTGCCAGCGTACGGGCCAGGAGTACGCTAAGGCGTAGGGTAAGGGGTAGGGCTGGTGGTGGTTTTCCATTCCGGTCTAGGGTTAGGGTTAGGGAGCGGCAAGGCTTAGGGCACAGGTGAGGGTACGGAAACGTGGGAGGTTCAGGCTACATGCTGACGGACGGGTCAGTGCCAGCATACGGGCCAGGAGTAGGCTACGGCTTGGGGGTAAGTTGTAGACCTGGTGGTGTGTTTCCGCTCCGGGCTAGGGTTAGGGTTAGGGAACGGCAAGTCTTACGGCACAGGTGAGGGTACGGAAATGTGGGAGGGTCAGGCTACGTGCTGACGCACGGGTCAGTGCCAGCGTATGGGTCAGGAATAGGCTACGGCGTAGGAAAATGTGTTTGGCTGGTGGTGGATTTCCGTTCCGAGCTACGGTTAGGGTTAGGGAACGGCAAGGCTTAGGGCACAGGTGAGGGTAGAGAAACGTGGGAGGGTCAGGCTACGTGCTGACGCACGGGTCAGTGCCAGTGTACGGGCCAGGAGTAGGCTACGGCGTAGGGTAAGGTGTAGGGCTGGTGGTGGGTTTCTGTTCGGGGCTAGGGTTAGGGTTAGGGAACGGCAAGGCTTAGGGCACAGGTGAGGGTACGGAAACGTGGGAGGGTCAGGCTACGTGCTGACACACGGGTCAGTGCCAACGTACGGGCCAGGAGTAGGCTACGGCTTGGGGGTAAGGCGTAGGGCTGGTGGTGGGTTTCCGTTCAGAGCTAGGGTTAGGGTTAGGGAACGGCAAGGCTTAGGGTAGAGGTGAGGGTACGGAAACGTTGGAGGGTCAGGCTAAGTGCAGACGCACGGGTCAGTGCCAGCGTACGGGCCAGGAGTAGGCTACGGATTGGGCATACGTTGTAGGGCTGGTGGTGGGTTTCCATTCCGGGCTAGGGTTAGGGTTAGGGAACGGCAAGGCTTAGGGCTCAGGTGAGTGTATGGAAACGTGGGAGGGTCAGGCTACGTGCTGACGCACAGGTCAGTGCCATGGTACGGGACAGGAGGAGGCTACGGCGTAGTGTAAGGTGTAGGCCTGGTGGTGGGTTTCCGTTCCGGGCTAGGGTTAGGGTTAGGGAACGGCAAGGATTACGGCACAGGTGAGGGTACGGAAACGTGGGAGGGTCAGGCTACGTGCTGACGCATGGGTCAGTTCCAGCGTACGGGCCAGGAGTAGGCTACGGCGTAGGGTAAGGTGTAGGGCTGGTGGTGGATTTCTGTTCCGGGCTAGGGTTAGGGTTACGTAACGGCAAGGCTTAGGGCACAGGTGATTGTATGGAAACGTGGGAGGGTCAGGCTACGTGCTGACGCACGGGTCAGTGCCAGCGTACGGGCCAGGAGTAGGCTACTGCTTGGGGGTAATGTGTAGGGCTGGTGGTGTTTTCCCGTTCCGGGCTAGGGTTAGGGTTAGGGAACGGCAAGGCTTAGGGCACAGGTGAGGGTACGGAAATGTGGGAGGGTCAGGCTACGTGCTGACGCACGGGTCAGTGCCAGCATACGGGCCATGAGTAAGCTACGTCTTGGGGTTAAGGTGTAGGGCTGGTGGTGGGTTTCCGCTCCGGGCTAGGGTTAGGGTTAGGGAACGGCAAGTCTTATGGCACAGGTGAGGGTACGGAAATGTGGGAGGGTCAGGCTACGTGCTGACGCACGGGTCAGTGCCAGCGTACGGGTCAGGAATTGGCTACGGCGTAGGGAAATGTGTTTGGCTGGTGGTGGATTTCCGTTCCGAGCTAGGGTTAGGGTTAGGGAACGGCAAGGCTTAGGGCACAGGTGAGGGTACGGAAACGTGGGAGGGTCAGGCTACGTGCTGACGCACGGGTCAGTGCTAGCGTATGGGCCAGGAGTAGGCTACTGCGTATGGTAAGGTGTGGGGCTGGTGGTGGGTTTCCGTTCTGGGCTAGGGTTAGTGTTAGGTAACGGCAAGGCTTAGGGCACAGGTGAGGGTAGAGAAACGTGGGAGGGTCAGGCTACGTGCTGACGCACGGGTCAGTGCCAGCGTACGGGCCAGGAGTAGGCTACGGCATAGGGTAAGGTGTAGGGCTGGTTGTGGGTTTCCGTTCGTGGCTAGGGTTAGGGTTAGGGAACGGCAAGGCTTAGGGCACAGGTGAGGGTACGGAAACGTGGGAGGGTCAGGCTACGTGCTGACACACGGGTCAGTGCTAGCGTATGGGCCAGGAGTAGGCTACTGCTTACGGTAAGGTGTAGGGCTGGTGGTGGGTTTCCGTTCTGGGCTAGGGTTAGTGTTAGGTAACGGCAAGGCTTAGGGCACAGGTGAGGGTAGAGAAACGTGGGAGGGTCAGGCTACGTGCTGACGCACGGGTCAGTGCCAGCGTACGGGCCAGGAGTAGGCTACGGCATAGGGTAAGGTGTAGGGCTGGTGGTCGGTTTCCATTCGGGGCTAGGGTTAGGGTTAGGGAACGGCAAGGCTTAGGGCACAGGTGAGGGTACGGAAACGTGGTAGGGTCAGGCTACGTGCTGACACACGGGTCAGTGCCAGCGTACGGGCCAGGAGTAGGCTACGGCTTGGGGGTAAGGTGTAGGGCTGGTGGTGGGTTTCCGTTCCGAGCTAGGGTTAGGGTTAGGGAACGGCAAGGCTTAGGGTACAGGTGAGGGTACGGAAACGTTGGAGGGTCAGGCTAAGTGCTGACGCACGGGTCAGTGCCAGCGTACGGGCCAGGAGTAGGCTACGGCTTGGGCATAAGTTGTAGGGCTGGTGGTGGGTTTCCATTCCGGGCTAGTGTTAGGGTTAGGGAACGGCAAGGCTTAGGGCACAGGTGAGTGTATGGAAACGTGGGAGGGTCAGGCTACGTGCTGACACACAGGTCAGTGCCATGGTACGGGATAGGAGGAGGCAACGGCGTAGGGTAAGGTGTAGGGCTGGTGGTGGGTTTCCGTTCCGGGCTAGGGTTAGGGTTAGGGAACGGCAAGGATTAGGGCACAGGTGAGGGTACGGAAACGTGGGAGGGTCAGTCTACGTGCTGACGCATGGGTCAGTTTCAGCGTACGGGCCAGGAGTAGGCTACGGCGTAGGATAAGGTGTAGGGCTGGTGGTGGATTTCTGTTCTGGGCTAGGGTTAGGGTTAGGTAACGGCAAGGCTTAGGGCACAGGTGATTGTATGGAAACGTGGGAGGGTCAGGCTACGTGCTGACGCATGGGTCAGTGCCAGCGTACGGTCCAGGAGTAGGCTACGGCTTGGGGGTAAGTTGTAGGGCTGGTGGTGTTTTCCCGTTCCGGGCTAGTGTTAGGGTGAGGGAACGGCAAGGCTTAGGGCACAGGTCAGGGTACGGAAATGTGGGAGGGTCAGGCTACGTGCTGACGCACGGGTCAGTGCCAGCGTACGGGCCAGGAGTAGACTACGGTGTAGGGTAAGGTGTAGAGCTGGTGGTGGGTTTCCGTTTGGGGCTAGGGTTAGGGTTTGGTGAACGGCAATGCTTAGGGCACAGGTGAGGGTACGGAAAAGTGGGAGGGTCAGGGTACGTGCTGACGCACGGGTCAGTGCCAGCGTACGGGCCAGGAGTAGGCTACGGCTTGGGGGTAAGGCGTAGGGCTGGTGGTGGGTTTCCGTTCAGGGCTAGGGTTAGGTTTAGGGAATGACAAGGCTTAGGGCACAGGTGAGGGTACAGAAACGTGGGAGGGTGAGAGTATGTGCTGATGCATGGGTCAGTTCCAGCGTACGGGCCAGGAGTAGGCTACGGCGTAGGGTAAGGTGTAGGCCTGGTGGTGGGTTTCCGTTCCGGGCTAGGGTTAGGGTTAGGGAACGGCAAGGATTAGGGCACAGGTGAGGGTACGGAAACGTGGGAGGGTCAGGCTACGTGCTGACGCATGGGTCAGTTCCAGCGTACGGGCCAGGAGTAGGCTACGGCGTATGATAAGGTGTAGGGCTGGTGGTGGATTTCTGTTCTGGGCTAGGGTTAGGGTTAGGTAACGGCAAGGCTTAGGGCACAGGTGATTGTATGGAAACGTGGGAGGGTCAGGCTACGTGCTGACGCATGGGTCAGTGCCAGCGTACGGTCCAGGAGTAGGCTACGGCTTGGGGGTAAGTTGTAGGGCTGGTGGTGTTTTCCCGTTCCGGGCTAGTGTTAGGGTGAGGGAACGGCAAGGCTTAGGGCACAGGTCAGGGTACGGAAATGTGGGAGGGTCAGGCTACGTGCTGACGCACGGGTCAGTGCCAGCGTACGGGCCAGGAGTAGACTACGGTGTAGGGTAAGGTGTAGGGCTGGTGGTGGGTTTCCGTTTGGGGCTAGGTTTAGGGTTGGGGAACGGCAATGCTTAGGGCACAGGTGAGGGTACGGAAAAGTGGGAGGGTCAGGGTACGTGCTGACGCACGGGTCAGTGCCAGCGTACGGGCCAGGAGTAGGCTACGGCGTAGGGTAAGGGGTAGGGCTGGTGGTGGGTTTCCGTTCTGGGCTAGTGTTAGGGTTAGGGAACGGCAAAGCTTAGGGCACAGGTGAGGGTACGGAAACGTGGGAGGGTCAGGCTACGTGCTGACGCACGGGTCGTTGCCAGCCTACGGGCCAGTTGTAGGCTACAGCGTAGGGTAAGGTGTAGGGCTGGTGGTGGGTTTCCTTTCCGGGCTAGGGTTAGGGTTAGAGAACGGCAAGGCTTAGGGCACAGGTGATGGTACGGAAACGTGGGAGGGTCAGGCTATGTCCTTATGCACGTGTTACTGCCAGCGTACAGGCCAGGAGTAGGCTACAGCGTCCGGAGATGTGTTGGGCTGGTGGTGGGTTTTCGTTCCGAGCTAGGGTTAGGGTTAGGGAACGGCAAGTCGTAGGGCACATGTGAGTGTACAGAAACGTGGGAGGGTCAGGCTACATGCTGACGCACAGGTCAGTACCAGCGTACGGGCCAGGAGTAGGCTACGGTGTAGGGTAAGGGGTAGGGATGGTGGTGGGTTTCCGTTCCGGGCTAGGGTTAGGGTTAGGGAACGGCAAGGCTTAGGGCACAGGTGAGGGTACGGAAACGTGGGAGGGTCAGGCTACGTGCTGACACACGGGTCAGTGACAGCGTACGGGCCAGGAGTAGGCTACGGCGTAGGGTAAGGGGTAGGGATGGTGGTGGGTTTCCGTTCCGGGCTAGGGTTAGGGTTAGGGAACGGCAAGGCTTAGGGCACAGGTGAGGGTACGGAAACGTGGGAGGGTCAGGCTACGTGCTGACGCACGGGTCAGTGCCAGCGTACGGGCCAGGAGTAGGCTACGGCGCAAGGTAAGGTGTAGGGCTGGTAGAGGGTTTCTTTTCCGGGGTAGGGATAGGGTTAGGGAACGGCAAGGCTTAGGGCACAGGTGAGGGTACGGAAACGTGGGAGGGTCAGGCTATGTGCTGATGCACGTGTCACTGCCAGCATACAGGCCAAGAGTAGGCTACAGCGTAGGGAGATGTGTTGGGCTGGTGGTGGGTTTTCGTTCCGAGCTAGGGTTAGGGTTAGGGAATGGCAAGTCTTAGGGCACAGGTGAGTGTACGGAAATGTGGGAGGCTCAGGCTACGTGCTGACGCACGTGTCAGTGCCAGCGTACGGGCCATGATTACGCTAAGGCGTAGGGTAAGGGGTAGGGCTGGTGTTGGGTTTCCGTTTCGGGCTAGGGTTAGGGTTAGGGAACGGCAAGGCTTAGGGCACAGGTGAGGGTACGGAAACGTGGGAGGGTCAGGCTACGTGCTGACGCACGGGTCAGTGCCAGCGTACGGGCCAGGAGTAGGCTACGGCTTGGGGGTAAGGTGTAGGGCTGGTGGAGTGTTTCCGCTCCGGGCTAGGGTTAGGGTTAGGGAACGGCAAGTCTTATGGCACAGGTGAGGGTACGGAAATGTGGGAGGGTCAGGCTACGTGCTGATGCACGTGTGAGTGCCAGCGTACGGGTCAGGAGTAGGCTACGGCGTAGGGAAATGTGTTTGGCTGGTGGTGGATTTCCGTTCCGAGCTAGGGTTAGGGTTAGTGAACGGCAAGGCTTAGGGCACAGGTGAGGGTACGGAAACGTGGGAGGGTCAGGCTACGTGCTGACGCACGGGTCAGTTCCAGTGTAAGGGCCAGGAGTAGGGTACGGCGTACGGTAAGGTGTAAGGTTGGTGGTGGGTTTTCGTTCTGGGCTAGGGTTAGTGTTAGGGAACGGCAAGGCTTAGGGCACAGGTGAGGGTACAGAAATGTGGGAGGGTCAGGCTACGTGCTGACGCACGTGTCAGTGCCAGCGTACGGGCCAGGAGTACGCTAAGGCGTAGGGTAAGTGGTAGGGCTGGTGGTGGTTTTCCTTTCCGGTCTAGGATTAGGGTTAGGGAGCGGCAAGTCTTAGGGCACAGGTGAGGGTACGGAAACGTGGGAGGGTCAGGCTACATGCTGACGAAGGGGTCAGTGCCAGCATACGGGCCAGGAGTAGGCTACGGCTTGGGGGTAAGGTGTAGGGCTTGTGGTGTGTTTCCGCTCCGGGCTAGGGTTAGGGTTAGGGAATGGCAAGTCTTATGGCACAGGTGAGGATACGGAAATGTGTGAGGGTCAGGCTACGTGCTGACGCACGGGTCAGTGCCAGCGTACGGGTCAGGAATAGGCTACGGCGTAGGAAAATGTGTTTGTCTGGTGGTGGATTTCCGTTCCGAGCTAGGGTTAGGGTTAGGGAACGGCAAGGCTTAGGGCACAGGTGAGGGTACGGAAACGTGGGAGGGTCAGGCTACGTGCTGACTCACGGGTCAGTGCCAGCGTATGGGCCAGGAGTAGGCTACGGCGTACGGTAAGGTGTAGGGCTGGTGGTGGGTTTCCGTTCTGGGCTAGGGTTAGGGTTAGGTAACGGCAAGGCTTAGGGCACAGGTGAGGGTAGAGAAACGTGGGAGGGTCAGGCTACCTGCTGACGCACGGGTCAGTGCCAGCGTACGGGCCAGGAGTAGGCTACGGCGTAGGGTAAGGTGTAGGGCTGGTGGTGGGTTTCCGTTCAGGGCTAGGGTTAGGGTTAGGGAACGGCAAGGCTTAGGGCACAGGTGAGGGTACGGAAACGTGGGAGGGTCAGGCTACCTGCTGACACACGGGGCAGTGCCAGCGTACGGGCCAGGAGTAGGCTACGGCTTGGGGGTAAGGCGTAGGGCTGGTGGTGGGTTTCCGTTCCGAGCTAGGGTTAGGGTTAGGGAACGGCAAGGCTTAGGGTACAGGTGAGGGTACGGAAACGTTGGAGGGACAGGCTAAGTGCTAACGCACGGGTCAGTGCCAGCGTACGGGCCAGGAGTAGGCTACGGCTTGGGCATAAGTTGTAGGGCTGGTGGTGGGTTTCCATTCCGGGCTAGGGTTAGGGTTAGGGAACGGCAAGGCTTAGGGCACAGGTGAGTGTATGGAAACGTGGGAGGGTCAGGCTACGTGCTGGCGCACATGTCAGTGCCATGGTACGGGACAGGAGGAGGCTACGGCGTAGGGTAAGGTGTAGGCCTGGTGGTGGGTTTCCGTTCCGGGCTAGGGTTAGGGTTAGGGAACGGCAAGGCTTAGGGCACAGGTGAGGGTACGGAAACGTCGGAGGGTCAGGCTACGTGCTGACGCACGGGTCAGTTCCACCGTATGGGCCAGGAGTAGGCTACGGCGTACGGTAAGGTGTAAGGCTGGTGGTGGGTTTTCGTTCTGGGCTAGGGTTAGGGTTAGGTAACGGCAAGGCTTAGGGCACAGGTGACGGTACAGAAATGTGGGAGGGTCAGGCTACGTGCTGACGCACGTGTCAGTGCCAGCGTACGGGCCAGGAGTACGCTAAGGCGTAGGGTAAGGGGTAGGGCTGGTGGTGGTTTTCCTTTCCGGTCTATGGTTAGGGTTAGGGAGCGGCAAGGTTTAGGGCACAGGTGAGGGTACGGAAACGTGGGAGGTTCAGGCTACATGCTGACGCACGGGTCAGTGCCAGCATACGGGCCAGGAGTAGGCTACGGCTTGGGGGTAAGGTGTAGACCTGGTGGTGTGTTTCCGCTCCGGGCTAGGGTTAGGGTTAGGGAACGGCAAGTCTTACGGCACAGGTGAGGGTACGGAAATGTGGGAGGGTCAGGCTACGTGCTGACGCACGGGTCAGTGCCAGCGTACGGGTCAGGAATAGGCTACGGCGTAGGAAAATGTGTTTGGCTGGTGGTGGATTTCCGTTCCGAGCTAGGGTTAGGGTTAGGGAACGGCAAGGCTTAGGGCACAGGTGAGGGTAGAGAAACGTGGGAGGGTCAGGCTACGTGCTGACGCACGGGTCAGTGCCAGCGTACGGGCCAGGAGTAGGCTACGGCATAGGGTAAGGTGTAGGGCTGGTGGTCGGTTTCCATTCGGGGCTAGGGTTAGGGTTAGGGAACGGCAAGGCTTAGGGCACAGGTGAGGGTACGGAAACGTGGTAGGGTCAGGCTACGTGCTGACACACGGGTCAGTGCCAGCGTACGGGCCAGGAGTAGGCTACGGCTTGGGGGTAAGGTGTAGGGCTGGTGGTGGGTTTCCGTTCCGAGCTAGGGTTAGGGTTAGGGAACGGCAAGGCTTAGGGTACAGGTGAGGGTACGGAAACGTTGGAGGGTCAGGCTAAGTGCTGACGCACGGGTCAGTGCCAGCGTACGGGCCAGGAGTAGGCTACGGCTTGGGCATAAGTTGTAGGGCTGGTGGTGGGTTTCCATTCCGGGCTAGTGTTAGGGTTAGGGAACGGCAAGGCTTAGGGCACAGGTGAGTGTATGGAAACGTGGGAGGGTCAGGCTACGTGCTGACGCACAGGTCAGTGCCATGGTACGGGATAGGAGGAGGCAACGGCGTAGGGTAAGGTGTAGGGCTGGTGGTGGGTTTCCGTTCCGGGCTAGGGTTAGGGTTAGGGAACGGCAAGGATTAGGGCACAGGTGAGGGTACGGAAACGTGGGAGGGTCAGTCTACGTGCTGACGCATGGGTCAGTTTCAGCGTACGGGCCAGGAGTAGGCTACGGCGTAGGATAAGGTGTAGGGCTGGTGGTGGATTTCTGTTCTGGGCTAGGGTTATGGTTAGGTAACGGCAAGGCTTAGGGCACAGGTGATTGTATGGAAACGTGGGAGGGTCAGGCTACGTGCTGACGCATGGGTCAGTGCCAGCGTACGGTCCAGGAGTAGGCTACGGCTTGGGGGTAAGTTGTAGGGCTGGTGGTGTTTTCCCGTTCCGGGCTAGTGTTAGGGTGAGGGAACGGCAAGGCTTAGGGCACAGGTCAGGGTACGGAAATGTGGGAGGGTCAGGCTACGTGCTGACGCACGGGTCAGTGCCAGCGTACGGGCCAGGAGTAGACTACGGTGTAGGGTAAGGTGTAGGGCTGGTGGTGGGTTTCCGTTTGGGGCTAGGGTTAGGGTTTGGGGAACGGCAATGCTTAGGGCACAGGTGAGGGTACGGAAAAGTGGGAGGGTCAGGGTACGTGCTGACGCACGGGTCAGTGCCAGCGTACGGGCCAGGAGTAGGCTACGGCTTGGGGGTAAGGCGTAGGGCTGGTGGTGGGTTTCCGTTCAGGGCTAGGGTTAGGTTTAGGGAATGACAAGGCTTAGGGCACAGGTGAGGGTACAGAAACGTGGGAGGGTGAGAGTATGTGCTGATGCATGGGTCAGTTCCAGCGTACGGGCCAGGAGTAGGCTACGGCGTAGGGTAAGGTGTAGGCCTGGTGGTGGGTTTCCGTTCCGGGCTAGGGTTAGGGTTAGGGAACGGCAAGGATTAGGGCACAGGTGAGGGTACGGAAACGTGGGAGGGTCAGGCTACGTGCTGACGCATGGGTCAGTTCCAGCGTACGGGCCAGGAGTAGGCTACGGCGTATGATAAGGTGTAGGGCTGGTGGTGGATTTCTGTTCTGGGCTAGGGTTAAGGTTAGGTAACGGCAAGGCTTAGGGCACAGGTGATTGTATGGAAACGTGGGAGGGTCAGGCTACGTGCTGACGCATGGGTCAGTGCCAGCGTACGGTCCAGGAGTAGGCTACGGCTTGGGGGTAAGTTGTAGGGCTGGTGGTGTTTTCCCGTTCCGGGCTAGTGTTAGGGTGAGGGAACGGCAAGGCTTAGGGCACAGGTCAGGGTACGGAAATGTGGGAGGGTCAGGCTACGTGCTGACGCACGGGTCAGTGCCAGCGTACGGGCCAGGAGTAGACTACGGTGTAGGGTAAGGTGTAGGGCTGGTGGTGGGTTTCCGTTTGGGGCTAGGGTTAGGGTTGGGGAACGGCAATGCTTAGGGCACAGGTGAGGGTACGGAAAAGTGGGAGGGTCAGGGTACGTGCTGACGCACGGGTCAGTGCCAGCGTACGGGCCAGGAGTAGGCTACGGCGTAGGGTAAGGGGTAGGGCTGGTGGTGGGTTTCCGTTCTGGGCTAGTGTTAGGGTTAGGGAACGGCAAAGCTTAGGGCACAGGTGAGGGTACGGAAACGTGGGAGGGTCAGGCTACGTGCTGACGCACGGGTCGTTGCCAGCCTACGGGCCAGTTGTAGGCTACAGCGTAGGGTAAGGTGTAGGGCTGGTGGTGGGTTTCCTTTCCGGGCTAGGGTTAGGGTTAGAGAACGGCAAGGCTTAGGGCACAGGTGATGGTACGGAAACGTGGGAGGGTCAGGCTATGTCCTTATGCACGTGTTACTGCCAGCGTACAGGCCAGGAGTAGGCTACAGCGTACGGAGATGTGTTGGGCTGGTGGTGGGTTTTCGTTCCGAGCTAGGGTTAGGGTTAGGGAACGGCAAGTCGTAGGGCACATGTGAGTGTACAGAAACGTGGGAGGGTCAGGCTACATGCTGACGCACAGGTCAGTGCCAGCGTACGGGCCAGGAGTAGGCTACGGTGTAGGGTAAGGGGTAGGGATGGTGGTGGGTTTCCGTTCCGGGCTAGGGTTAGGGTTAGGGAACGGCAAGGCTTAGGGCACAGGTGAGGGTACGGAAACGTGGGAGGGTCAGGCTACGTGCTGACACACGGGTCAGTGACAGCGTACGGGCCAGGAGTAGGCTACGGCGTAGGGTAAGGTGTAGGGATGGTGGTGGGTTTCCGTTCCGGGCTAGGGTTAGGGTTAGGGAACGGCAAGGCTTAGGGCACAGGTGAGGGTACGGAAACGTGGGAGGGTCAGGCTACGTGCTGACGCACGGGTCAGTGCCAGCGTACGGGCCAGGAGTAGGCTACGGCGCAAGGTAAGGTGTAGGGCTGGTAGAGGGTTTCTTTTCCGGGGTAGGGATAGGGTTAGGGAACGGCAAGGCTTAGGGCACAGGTGAGGGTACGGAAACGTGGGAGGGTCAGGCTATGTGCTGATGCACGTGTCACTGCCAGCATACAGGCCAAGAGTAGGCTACAGCGTAGGGAGATGTGTTGGGCTGGTGGTGGGTTTTCGTTCCGAGCTAGGGTTAGGGTTAGGGAATGGCAAGTCTTAGGGCACAGGTGAGTGTACGGAAATGTGGGAGGCTCAGGCTACATGCTGACGCACGTGTCAGTGCCAGCGTACGGGCCATGATTACGCTAAGGCGTAGGGTAAGGGGTAGGGCTGGTGTTGGGTTTCCGTTTCGGGCTAGGGTTAGGGTTAGGGAACGGCAAGGCTTAGGGCACAGGTGAGGGTACGGAAACGTGGGAGGGTCAGGCTACGTGCTGACGCACGGGTCATTGCCAGCGTACGGGCCAGGAGTAGGCTACGGCTTGGGGGTAAGGTGTAGGGCTGGTGGAGTGTTTCCGCTCCGGGCTAGGGTTAGGGTTAGGGAACGGCAAGTCTTATGGCACAGGTGAGGGTACGGAAATGTGGGAGGGTCAGGCTACGTGCTGATGCACGTGTGAGTGCCAGCGTACGGGTCAGGAGTAGGCTACGGCGTAGGGAAATGTGTTTGGCTGGTGGTGGATTTCCGTTCCGAGCTAGGGTTAGGGTTAGTGAACGGCAAGGCTTAGGGCACAGGTGAGGGTACGGAAACGTGGGAGGGTCAGGCTACGTGCTGACGCACGGGTCAGTTCCAGCGTAAGGGCCAGGAGTAGGGTACGGCGTACGGTAAGGTGTAAGGTTGGTGGTGGGTTTTCGTTCTGGGCTAGGGTTACTGTTAGGGAACGGCAAGGCTTAGGGCACAGGTGAGGGTACAGAAATGTGGGAGGGTCAGGCTACGTGCTGACGCACGTGTCAGTGCCAGCGTACGGGCCAGGAGTACGCTAAGGCGTAGGGTAAGTGGTAGGGCTGGTGGTGGTTTTCCTTTCCGGTCTAGGGTTAGGGTTAGGGAGCGGCAAGTCTTAGGGCACAGGTGAGGGTACGGAAACGTGGGAGGGTCAGGCTACATGCTGACGAAGGGGTCAGTGCCAGCATACGGGCCAGGAGTAGGCTACGGCTTGGGGGTAAGGTGTAGGGCTTGTGGTGTGTTTCCGCTCCGGGCTAGGGTTAGGGTTAGGGAATGGCAAGTCTTATGGCACAGGTGAGGATACGGAAATGTGTGAGGGTCAGGCTACGTGCTGACGCACGGGTCAGTGCCAGCGTACGGGTCAGGAATAGGCTACGGCGTAGGAAAATGTGTTTGTCTGGTGGTGGATTTCCGTTCCGAGCTAGGGTTAGGGTTAGGGAACGGCAAGGCTTAGGGCACAGGTGAGGGTACGGAAACGTGGGAGGGTCAGGCTACGTGCTGACTCACGGGTCAGTGCCAGCGTATGGGCCAGGAGTAGGCTACGGCGTACGGTAAGGTGTAGGGCTGGTGGTGGGTTTCCGTTCTGGGCTAGGGTTAGGGTTAGGTAACGGCAAGGCTTAGGGCACAGGTGAGGGTAGAGAAACGTGGGAGGGTCAGGCTACCTGCTGACGCACGGGTCAGTGCCAGCGTACGGGCCAGGAGTAGGCTACGGCGTAGGGTAAGGTGTAGGGCTGGTGGTGGGTTTCCGTTCAGGGCTAGGGTTAGGGTTAGGGAACGGCAAGGCTTAGGGCACAGGTGAGGGTACGGAAACGTGGGAGGGTCAGGCTACCTGCTGACACACGGGGCAGTGCCAGCGTACGGGCCAGGAGTAGGCTACGGCTTGGGGGTAAGGCGTAGGGCTGGTGGTGGGTTTCCGTTCCGAGCTAGGGTTAGGGTTAGGGAACGGCAAGGCTTAGGGTACAGGTGAGGGTACGGAAACGTTGGAGGGACAGGCTAAGTGCTGACGCACGGGTCAGTGCCAGCGTACGGGCCAGGAGTAGGCTACGGCTTGGGCATAAGTTGTAGGGCTGGTGGTGGGTTTCCATTCCGGGCTAGGGTTAGGGTTAGGGAACGGCAAGGCTTAGGGCACAGGTGAGTGTATGGAAACGTGGGAGGGTCAGGCTACGTGCTGGCGCACATGTCAGTGCCATGGTACGGGACAGGAGGAGGCTACGGCGTAGGGTAAGGTGTAGGCCTGGTGGTGGGTTTCCGTTCCGGGCTAGGGTTAGGGTTAGGGAACGGCAAGGCTTAGGGCACAGGTGAGGGTACGGAAACGTCGGAGGGTCAGGCTACGTGCTGACGCACGGGTCAGTTCCACCGTATGGGCCAGGAGTAGGCTACGGCGTACGGTAAGGTGTAAGGCTGGTGGTGGGTTTTCGTTCTGGGCTAGGGTTAGGGTTAGGTAACGGCAAGGCTTAGGGCACAGGTGACGGTACAGAAATGTGGGAGGGTCAGGCTACGTGCTGTCGCACGTGTCAGTGCCAGCGTACGGGCCAGGAGTACGCTAAGGCGTAGGGTAAGGGGTAGGGCTGGTGGTGGTTTTCCTTTCCGGTCTATGGTTAGGGTTAGGGAGCGGCAAGGTTTAGGGCACAGGTGAGGGTACGGAAACGTGGGAGGTTCAGGCTACATGCTGACGCACGGGTCAGTGCCAGCATACGGGCCAGGAGTAGGCTACGGCTTGGGGGTAAGGTGTAGACCTGGTGGTGTGTTTCCGCTCCGGGCTAGGGTTAGGGTTAGGGAACGGCAAGTCTTACGGCACAGGTGAGGGTACGGAAATGTGGGAGGGTCAGGCTACGTGCTGACGCACGGGTCAGTGCCAGCGTACGGGTCAGGAATAGGCTACGGCGTAGGAAAATGTGTTTGGCTGGTGGTGGATTTCCGTTCCGAGCTAGGGTTAGGGTTAGGGAACGGCAAGGCTTAGGGCACAGGTGAGGGTACGGAAACGTGGGAGGGTCAGGCTACGTGCTGACGCACGGATCAGTGCCAGCGTATGGGCCAGGAGTAGGCTACGGCGTACGGTAAGGTGTAGGGCTGGTGGTGGGTTTCCGTTCAGGGCTAGGGTTAGGGTTAGGTAACGGCAAGGCTTAGGGCACAGGTGAGGGTAGAGAAACGTGGGAGGGTCAGGCTACGTGCTGACGCATGGGTCAGTGCCAGCGTACGGGCCAGGAGTAGGCTACGGCGTAGGGTAAGGTGTAGGGCTGGTGGTGGGTTTCCGTTCGGGGCTAGGGTTAGGGTTAGGGAACGGCAAGGCTTAGGGCACAGGTGAGGGTACGGAAACGTGGGAGGGTCAGGCTACGTGCTGACACACGGGTCAGTGCCAGCGTACCAGCCAGGATTAGGCTACGGCTTGGGGGTAAGGTGTAGGGCTGGTGGTGGGTTTCCGTTCAGAGCTAGGGTTAGGGTTAGGGAACGGCAAGGCTTAGGGTACACGTGAGGGTACGGAAACGTTGGAGGGTCAGGCTAAGTGCTGACGCACGGGTCAGTGCCAGCGTACGGGCCAGGAGTAGGCTACGGCTTGGGCATAAGTTGTAGGGCTGGTGGTGGGTTTCCATTCCGGGCTAGGGTTAGGGTTAGGGAACGGCAAGTCTTGGGGCACAGGTGAGTGTTTGGAAACGTGGGAGCGTCAGGCTACGTGCTGACGCACAGGTCAGTGCCATGGTACGGGACAGGAGGAGGCTACGGCGTAGGGTAAGATGTAGGCCTGGTGGTGGGTTTCCGTTCCGGGCTAGGGTTAGGGTTAGGGAACGGCAAGGATTAGGGCACAGGTGAGGGTACGGAAACGTGGGAGGGTCAGGCTACGTGCTGACGCATGGGTCAGTTCCAGCGTACGGGCCAGGAGTAGGCTACGGTGTAGGGTAAGGTGTAGGGCTGGTGGTGGATTTCTGTTCCGGGCTAGGGTTAGGGTTACGTAACGGCAAGGCTTAGGGCACAGGTGATTGTATGGAAACGTGGGAGGGTCAGGCTACGTGCTGACGCACGTTTCAGTGCCAGCGTACGGGCCAGGAGTAGGCTACGGCTTGGGGGTAAGGTGTAGGGCTGGTGGTGTTTTCCCGTTCCGGGCTAGGGTTAGGGTTAGGGAACGGCAAGGCTTAGGGCACAGGTGAGGGTATGGAAATGTGGGAGGGTCAGGCTACGTGCTGACGCACGGGTCAGTGCCAGCATACGGGCCAGGAGTAGGCTACGGCTTGGGGTTAAGGTGTATGGCTGGTGGTGGGTTTCTGCTCCGGGCTAGGGTTAGGGTTAGGGAACGGGAAGTCTTATGGCACAGGTGAGGGTACGGAAATGTGGGAGGGTCAGGCTACGTGCTGACGCACGGGTCAGTGCCAGCGTACGGGTCAGGAATAGGCTACGGCGTAGGGAAATGTGTTTGTCTGGTGGTGGATTTCCGTTCCGAGCTAGGGTTAGGGTTAGGGAACGGCAAGGCTTAGGGCACAGGTGAGGGTACGGAAACGTGGGAGGGTCAGGCTACATGCTGACGCACTGGTCAGTGCCAGCGTACGGGCCAGGAGTAGGCTACGGCGTAGGGTAAGGGGTAGGGATGGTGGTGGGTTTCCGTTCCGGGCTAGGGTTAGGTTTAGGGAACGGCAAGGCTTAGGGCACAGGTGACGGTACGGAAACGTGGGAGGGTCAGGCTACGTGCTGACACACGGGTCAGTGACAGCGTACGGGCCAGGAGTAGGCTACGGCGTAGGGTAAGGTGTAGGGATGGTGGTGGGTTTCCGTTCCGGGCTAGGGTTAGGGTTAGGGAACGGCAAGGCTTAGGGCACAGGTGAGGGTACGGAAACGTGGGAGGGTCAGGCTACGTGCTGACGCACGGGTCAGTGCCAGCGTACGGGCCAGGAGTAGGCTACGGCGCAAGGTAAGTTGTAGGGCTGGTAGAGGGTTTCTTTTCCGGGGTAGGGATAGGGTTAGGGAACGGCAAGGCTTAGGGCACAGGTGAGGGTACGGAAACGTGGGAGGGTCAGGCTATGTGCTGATGCACGTGTCACTGCCAGCATACAGGCCAAGAGTAGGCTACAGCGTAGGGAGATGTGTTGGGCTTGTGGTGGGTTTTCGTTCCGAGCTAGGGTTAGGGTTAGGGAATGGCAAGTCTTAGGGCACAGGTGAGTGTACGGAAATGTGGGAGGCTCAGGCTACGTGCTGACGCACGGGTCAGTGCCAGCGTACGGGCCAGGAGTAGGCTACGGCTTGGGGGTAAGGTGTAGGGCTGGTGGAGTGTTTCCGCTCCGGGCTAGGGTTAGGGTTAGGGTACAGCATGTCTTATGGCACAGGTGAGGGTACGGAAATGTGGGAGGGTCAGGCTATGTGCTGATGCACGTGTGAGTGCCAGCGTACGGGTCAGGAGTAGGCTACGGCGTAGGGAAATGTGTTTGGCTGGTGGTGGATTTCCGTTCCGAGCTAGGGTTAGGGTTAGGGAACGGCAAGGCTTAGGGCACAGGTGAGGGTACGGAAACGTGGGAGGGTCAGGCTACGTGCTGACGCACGGGTCAGTTCCAGCGTAAGGGCCAGGAGTAGGCTACGGCGTACGGTAAGGTGTAAGGCTGGTGGTGGGTTTTCGTTCTGGGCTATGGTTAGGGTTAGGGAACGGCAAGGCTTAGGGCACAGGTGAGGGTACAGAAATGTGGGAGGGTCAGGCTACGTGCTGACGCACGTGTCAGTGCCAGCGTACGGGCCAGGAGTACGCTAAGGCGTAGGGTAAGGGGTAGGGCTGGTGGTGGTTTTCCTTTCCGGTCTAGGGTTAGGGTTAGGGAGCGGCAAGTCTTAGGGCACAGGTGAGGGTACGGAAACGTGGGAGGGTCAGGCTACATGCTGACGAAGGGGTCAGTGCCAGCATACGGGCCAGGAGTAGGCTACGGCTTGGGGGTAAGGTGTAGGGCTGGTGGTGTGTTTCCGCTCCGGGCTAGGGTTAGGGTTAGGGAATGGCAAGTCTTATGGCACAGGTGAGGATACGGAAATGTGGGAGGTTCAGGCTACGTGCTGACGCACGGGTCAGTGCCAGCGTACGGGTCAGGAATAGGCTACGGCGTAGGAAAATGTGTTTGTCTGGTGGTGGATATCCGTTCCGAGCTAGGGTTAGGGTTAGGGAACGGCAAGGCTTAGGGCACAGGTGAGGGTACGGAAACGTGGGAGGGTCAGGCTACGTGCTGACGCACGGGTCAGTGCCAGCGTATGGGCCAGGAGTAGGCTACGGCGTACGGTAAGGTGTAGGGCTGGTGGTGGGTTTCCGTTCTGGGCTAGGGTTAGGGTTAGGTAACGGCAAGGCTTAGGGCACAGGTGAGGGTAGAGAAACGTGGGAGGGTCAGGCTACGTGCTGACGCACGGGTCAGTGCCAGCGTACGGGCCAGGAGTAGGCTACGGTGTAGGGTAAGGTGTAGGGCTGGTGGTGGGTTTCCGTTCGGGGCTAGGGTTAGGGTTAGGGAACGGCAAGGCTTAGGGCACAGGTGAGGGTACGGAAACGTGGGAGGGTCAGGCTACGTGCTGACACACGGGTCAGTGCCAGCGTACGGGCCAGGAGTAGGCTACGGCTTGGGGGTAAGGCGTAGGGCTGGTGGTGGGTTTCCGTTCCGAGCTAGGGTTAGGGTTAGGGAACGGCAAGGCTTAGGGTACAGGTGAGGGTACGGAAACGTTGGAGGGTCAGGCTAAGTGCTGACACACGGGTCAGTGCCAGCGTACGGGCCAGGAGTAGGCTACGGCTTGGGCATAAGTTGTAGGGCTGGTGGTGGGTTTCCATTCCGGGCTAGGGTTAGGGTTAGGGAACGGCAAGCCTTAGGGCACAGGTGAGTGTATGGAAACGTGGGAGGGTCAGGCTACGTGCTGACGCACAGGTCAGTGCCATGGTACGGGACAGGAGTAGGCTACGGCGTAGGGTAAGGTGTAGGCCTGGTGGTGGGTTTCCGTTCCGGGCTAGGGTTAGGGTTAGGGAACGGCTAGGATTAGGGCACAGGTGAGGGTACGGAAACGTGGGAGGGTCAGGCTACGTGCTGACGCATGGGTCAGTTCCAGCGTACGGGCCAGGATTAGGCTACCGCGTAGGGTAAGGTGTAGGGCTTGTGGTGGATTTCTGTTCCGAGCTAGGGTTAGGGTTACATAACGGCAAGGCTTAGGGCACAGGTGATTGTATGGAAACGTGGGAGGGTTAGGCTACGTGCTGACGCACGGGTCAGTGCCAGCGTACGGGCCAGGTGTAGGCTACGGCTTCGGGGTAAGGTTTAGGGCTGGTGGTGTTTTCCCGTTCCGTGCTAGGGTTAGGGTTAGGGAACGGCAAGAATTAGGGCACAGGTGAGGGTACGGAAATGTGGGAGGGTCAGGCTACGTGCTGACGCACGGGTCAGTGCCCGCATACGGGCCAGGAGTAGGCTACGGCTTGGGGTTAAGGTGTAGGGCTGGTGGTGGGTTTCCGCTCCGGGCTAGGGTTAGGGTTAGGGAACGGCAAGTCTTATGGCACAGGTCAGGGTACGGAAATGTGGGAGGGTCAGGCTATGTGCTGACGCACGGGTCAGTGCCAGCGTACGGGCCAGGAGTAGACTACGGTGTAGGGTAAGGTGTAGGGCTGGTGGTGGGTTTCCGTTTCGGGCTAGGGTTAGGGTTGGGGAACGGCAATACTTAGGGCACAGGTGAGGGTACGGAAAAGTGGGAGGGTCAGGCTACGTGCTGATGCACGTGTCAGTGCCAGCGTACGGGCCAGGAGTAGGCTACGGTGTAGGGTAAGGGGTAGGGCTGGTGGTGGGTTTCCGTTCAGGGCTAGGGTTAGGGTTAGGGAACGGCAAAGCTTAGGGCACAGGTGAGGGTACGGAAACGTGGGAGGGTAAGGCTACGTGCTGACGCACGGGTCGTTGCCAGCCTACGGGCCAGTTGTAGGCTACAGCGTATTGTAAGGTGTAGGGCTGGTGGTGGGTTTCCTTTCCGGGCTAGCGTTAGGGTTAGAGAACGGCAAGGCTTAGGGCACAGGTGAGGGTACGGAAACGTGGGAGGGTCAGGCTATGTGCTGATGCACGTGTCACTGCCAGCGTACAGGCCAGGAGTAGGCTACAGCGTAGGGAGATGTGTTGGGCTGGTGGTGGGTTTTCGTTCCGAGCTAGGGTTAGGGTTAGGGAACGGCAAGTCGTAGGGCACAGGTGAGTGTAAAGAAACGTGGGAGGGTCAGGCTACATGCCGACGCATGTGTCAGTGCCAGCGTACGGGCCAGGAGTACGCTAAGGCGTAGGGTAAGGGGTAGGGCTGGTGTTGGGTTTGCGTTCCGGGCTAGGGTTAGGGTTAGGGAACGGCAAGGCTTAGGGCACAGGTGAGGGTACGGAAACGTGGGAGGGTCAGGCTACGTGCTGACGCACGGGTCAGTGCCAGCGTACGGGCCAGGAGTAGGCTACGGCTTGGGGGTAAGGTGTAGGGCTGGTGGTGTGTTTCCGCTCCGGGCTAGGGTTAGGGTTAGGGAACGGCAAGTCTTATGGCACAGGTGAGGGTACGGAAATGTGGGAGGGTCAGGCTACGTGCTGACGCACGTGTGAGTGCCAGCGTACGGGTCAGGAGTAGGCTACGGCGTAGGGAAATATGTTTGGCTGGTGGTGGATTTCCGTTCCGAGCTAGGGTTAGGGTTAGGGAACGGCAAGGCTTAGGGCACAGGTGATGGTACGGAAACGTGGGAGGGTCAGGCTACGTGCTGACGCATGGGTCAGTTCCAGCGTATGGGCCAGGAGTAGGCTACGGCGTACGGTAAGGTGTAAGGCTGGTGGTGGGTTTTCGTTCTGGGCTAGGGTTAGGGTTAGGGAACGGCAAGGCTTAGGGCACAGGTTAGGGTACAGAAATGTGGGAGGGTCAGGCTACGTGCTGACGCACGTGTCAGTGCCAGCGTACGGGCCAGGAGTACGCTAAGGCGTAGGGTAAGGGGTAGGGCTGGTGGTGGATTTCCATTCCGGTCTAGGGTTAGGGTTAGGGAGCGGCAAGGCTTAGGGCACAGGTGAGGGTACGGAAACGTGGGAGGGTCAGGCTACATGCTGACGCACGGGTCAGTGCCAGCATACGGGCCAGGAGTAGGCTACGGCTTGGGGGTAAGGTGTAGGGCTGGTGGTGTGTTTCCGCTCCGGGCTAGGGTTAGGGTTAGGGAACGGCAAGTCTTATGGCACAGGTGAGGGTACGGAAATGTGGGAGGGTCAGGCTACGTGCTGACGCACGGGTCAGTGCCAGCGTACGGGTCAGGAATAGGCTACGGCGTAGGGATATGTGTTTGTCTGGTGGTGGATTTCCGTTCCGAGCTAGGGTTAGGGTTAGGGAACGGCAAGGCTTAGGGCACAGGTGAGGGTACGGAAACGTGGGAGGGTCAGGCTACGTGCTGACACACGGGTCAGTGCCAGCGTATGGGCCAGGAGTAGGCTACGGCGTACGGTAAGGTTTAGGGCTGGTGGTGGGTTTCCGTTCTGGGCTAGGGTTAGGGTTAGGGAACGGCAAGGCTTAGGGTACAGGTGAGGGTACGGAAACGTTGGAGGGTCAGGCTAAGTGCTGACGCACGGGTCAGTGCCAGCGTACGGGCCGGGAGTAGGCAACGGCTTGGGCATAAGTTGTAGGGCTTGTGGTGGGTTTCCATTTCGGGCTAGGGTTAGGGTTAGGGAACGGCAAGGCTTAGGGCACAGGTGAGTGTATGGAAACGTGGGAGGGTCAGGCTACGTGCTGGCGCACATGTCAGTGCCATGGTATGGGACAGGAGGAGGCTACGGCGTAGGGTAAGGTGTAGGCCTGGTGGTGGGTTTCCGTTCCGGGCTAGGGTTAGGGTTAGGGAACGGCAAGGCTTAGGGCACAGGTGAGGGTACGGAAACGTGGGAGGGTCAGGCTACGTGCTGACGCACGGGTCAGTGCCAGCGTACGGGCCAGGAGTAGGCTATGGCGTAGGGTAAGGGGTAGGGCTGGTGGTGGGTTTCCGTTCCGGGCTAGGGTTAGGTTTAGGGAACGGCAAAGCTTAGGGCACAGGTGAGGGTATGGAAACGTGGGAGGGTCAGGCTACGTGCTGACGCACGGGTCAGTGCCAGCGTACGGGCCAGGAGTAGGCTACGGCGTAAGGTAAGGTGTAGGGCTGGTAGTGGGTTTCCTTTCCGGGGTAGGGTTAGGGTTAGGGAACGGCAAGGCTTTGGGCACAGGTGAGGGTACGGAAAAGTGGGAGGGTCAGGCTATGTGCTGATGCACGTGTCACTGCCAGCATACAGGCCAGGAGTAGGCTACAGCGTAGGGAGATGTGTTGGGCTGGTGGTGGGTTTTCGTTCCGAGCTAGGGTTAGGGTTAGGGAACGGCAAGTCTTAGGGCACAGATGAGTGTATGGAAATGTGGGAGGCTCAGGCTATGTGCTGACGCACGTGTCAGTGCCAGCGTACGGGCCATGATTACGCTAAGGTGTAGGGTAAGGGGTAGGTCTGGTGTTGGGTTTCCGTTCCGGGCTAGGGTTAGGGTTAGGGAGCGGCAAGGCTTAGGGCACAGGTGAGGGTACGGAAACGTGGGAGGGTCAGGCTACATGCTGACGCACGGGTCAGTGCCAGCATACGGGCCAGGAGTAGGCTACGGCTTGGGGGTAAGGTGTAGGGCTGGTGGTGTGTTTCCGCTCCGGGCTAGGGTTAGGGTTAGGGAACGGCAAGGCTTAGGGCACAGGTGATGGTACGGAAACGTGGGAGGGTCAGGCTACGTGCTGACTCACGGGTCAGTTCCAGCGTATGGGCCAGGAGCAGGCTACGGCGTACGGTAAGGTGTAAGGCTGGTGGTGGGTTTTCTTTCTGGGCTAGGGTTAGGGTTAGGGAACGGCAAGGCTTAGGGCACAGGTGAGGGTACAGAAATGTGGGAGGGTCAGGCTACGTGCTGACGCACGTGTCAGTGCCAGCGTACGGGCCAGGAGTACGCTAAGGTGTAGGGTAAGGGGTAGGGCTGGTGGTGGATTTCCATTCCGGTCTAGGGTTAGGGTTAGGGAGCGGCAAGGCTTAGGGCACAGGTGAGGGTACGGAAACGTGGGAGGGTCAGGCTACATGCTGACGCACGGGTCAGTGCCAGCATACGGGCCAGGAGTAGGCTACGGCTTGGGGGTAAGGTGTATGGCTGGTGGTGTGTTTCCGCTCCGGGCTAGGGTTAGGGTTAGGGAACGGCAAGTCTTATGGCACAGGTGAGGGTACGGAAATGTGGGAGGGTCAGGCTACGTGCTGATGCACGTGTCAGTGCCAGCGTACGGGTCAGGAATAGGCTACGGCGTAGGAAAATGTGTTTGTCTGGTGGTGGATTTCCGTTCCGAGCTAGGGTTAGGGTTAGGGAACGGCAAGGCTTAGGGCACAGGTGAGGGTACGGAAACGTGGGAGGGTCAGGCTACGTGCTGACGCAGGGGTCAGTGCCAGCGTATGGGCCAGGAGTAGGCTACGGCGTACGGTAAGGTGTAGGGCTGGTGGTGGGTTTCCGTTCTGGGCTAGGGTTAGGGTTAGGGAACGGCAAGGCTTAGGGCACAGGTGAGGGTAGAGAAACGTGGGAAGGTCAGCCTACGTGCTGACGCACGGGTCAGTGCCAGCGTACGGGCCAGGAGTAGGCTACGGCGTAGGGTAAGGTGTAAGGCTGGTGGTGGGTTTCCATTCGGGGCTAGGGTTAGGGTTAGGGAACGGCAAGGCTTAGGGCACAGGTGAGGGTACGGAAACGTGGGAGGGTCAGGCTACGTGCTGACACACGGGTCAGTGCCAGCGTACGGGCCAGGAGTAGGCTACGGCTTGGGGGTAAGTTGTAGGGCTGGTGGTGGGTTTCCGTTCCGAGCTAGGGTTAGGGTTAGGGAACGGCAAGGCTTAGGGTACAGGTGAGGGTACGGAAACGTTGGAGGGTCAGGCTAAGTGCTGACGCACGGGTCAGTGCTAGCGTACGGGCCAGGAGTAGGCTACGGCTTGGGCATAAGTTGTAGGGCTTGTGGTGTGTTTCCATTCCGGGCTAGGGTTAGGGTTAGGGAACGGCAAGGCTTAGGGCACAGGTGAGTGTATGGAAACGTGGGAGGGTCAGGCTACGTGCTGGCGCACATGTCAGTGCCATGGTACGGGACAGGAGGAGGCTACGGCGTAGGGTAAGGTGTAGGCCTGGTGGTGGGTTTCCGTTCCGGGCTAGGATTAGGGTTACGTAACGGCAAGGCTTAGGGCACAGGTGAGGGTACAGAAATGTGGGAGGGTCAGGCTACGTGCTGATGCACGTGTCAGTGCCAGCGTACGGGCCAGGAGTACGCTAAGGCATAGGGTAAGGTGTAGGGCTGGTGGTGGTTTTCCTTTCCGGTCTAGGGTTAGGGTTAGGGAGCGGCAAGGCTTAGGACACAGGTGAGGGTACGGAAACGTGGGAGGTTCAGGCTACATGCTGACGCACGGGTCAGTGCCAGCATACGGGCCAGGAGTAGGCTACGGCTTGGGGGTAAGGTGTAGACCTGGTGGTGTGTTTCCGCTCTGGGCTAGGGTTAGGGTTAGGGAACGGCAAGTCTTACGGCACAGGTGAGGGTACGGAAATGTGGGAGGGTCACGCTACGTGCTGACGCACAGGTCAGTGCCATGGTACGGGAGAGGAGGAGGCTACGACGTAGGTTAAGGTGTAGGGCTGGTGGTGGGTTTCCGTTCAGGGCTAGGGTTAGGTTTAGGGAATAACAAGGCTTAGGGCACAGGTGAGGGTACAGAAACGTGGGAGGGTGAGAGTATGTGCTGATGCATGGGTCAGTTCCAGCGTACGGGCCAGGAGTAGGCTACGGCGTAGGGTAAGGTGTAGGCCTGGTGGTGGGTTTCCGTTCCGGGCTAGGGTTAGGGTTAGGGAACGGCAAGGATTAGGGCACAGGTGAGGGTACGGAAACGTGGGAGGGTCAGGCTACGTGCTGACGCATGCGTCAGTTCCAGCGTACGGGCCAGGAGTAGGCTACGGCGTAGGATAAGGTGTAGGGCTGGTGGTGGATTTCTGTTCTGGGCTAGGGTTAGGGTTAGGTAACGGCAAGGCTTAGGGCACAGGTGATTGTATGGAAACGTGGGAGGGTCAGGCTACGTGCTGATGCATGGGTCAGTGCCAGCGTACGGTCCAGGAGTAGGCTACGGCTTGGGGGTAAGTTGTAGGGCTGGTGGTGTTTTCCCGTTCCGGGCTAGTGTTAGGGTGAGGGAATGGCAAGGCTTAGGGCACAGGTCAGGGTACAGAAATGTGGGAGGGTCAGGCTACGTGCTGACTCACGGGTCAGTGCCAGTGTACGGGCCAGGGGTAGACTACGGTGTAGGGTAAGGTGTAGGGCTGCTGGTGGGTTTCCGTTCGGGGCTACGGTTAGGGTTGGGGAACGGCAATGCTTAGGGCACAGGTGAGGGTACGGAAAAGTGGGAGGGTCAGGGTACGTGCTGACGCACGGGTCAGTGCCAGCGTACGGGCCAGGAGTAGGCTACGGCGTAGGGTAAGGGGTAGGGCTGGTGGTGGGTTTCCGTTCTGGGCTAGTGTTAGGGTTAGGGAACGGCAAAGCTTAGGGCACAGGTGAGGGTACGGAAACGTGGGAGGGTCAGGCTACGTGCTGACGCACGGGTCGTTGCCAGCCTACGGGCCAGTTGTAGGCTACAGTGTAGGGTAAGGTGTAGGGCTGGTGGTGGGTTTCCTTTCCGGGCTAGGGTTAGGGTTAGAGAACGGCAAGGCTTAGGGCACAGGTGATGGTACGGAAACGTGGGAGGGTCAGGCTATGTCCTTATGCACGTGTTACTGCCAGCGTACAGGCCAGGAGTAGGCTACAGCGTAGGGAGATGTGTTGGGCTGGTGGTGGGTTTTCGTTCCGAGCTAGGGTTAGGGTTAGGGAACGGCAAGTCGTAGGGCACATGTGAGTGTACAGAAACGTGGGAGGGTCAGGCTACATGCTGACGCACAGGTCAGTGCCAGCGTACGGGCCAGGAGTAGGCTACGGCGTAGGGTAAGGGGTAGGGATGGTGGTGGGTTTCCGTTCCGGGCTAGGGTTAGGGTTAGGGAACGGCAAGGCTTAGGGCACAGGTGAGGGTACGGAAACGTGGGAGGGTCAGGCTACGTGCTGACACACGGGTCAGTGACAGCGTACGGGCCAGGAGTAGGCTACGGCGTAGGGTAAGGGGTAGGGATGGTGGTGGGTTTCCGTTCCGGGCTAGGGTTAGGGTTAGGGAACGGCAAGGCTTAGGGCACAGGTGAGGGTACGGAAACGTGGGAGGGTCAGGCTACGTGCTGACGCACGGGTCAGTGCCAGCGTACGGGCCAGGAGTAGGCTACGGCGCAAGGTAAGGTGTAGGGCTGGTAGAGGGTTTCTTTTCCGGGGTAGGGATAGGGTTAGGGAACGGCAAGGCTTAGGGCACAGGTGAGGGTACGGAAACGTGGGAGGGTCAGGCTATGTGCTGATGCACGTGTCACTGCCAGCATACAGGCCAAGAGTAGGCTACAGCGTAGGGAGATGTGTTGGGCTGGTGGTGGGTTTTCGTTCCGAGCTAGGGTTAGGGTTAGGGAATGGCAAGTCTTAGGGCACAGGTGAGTGTACGGAAATGTGGGAGGCTCAGGCTACGTGCTGACGCACGTGTCAGTGCCAGCGTACGGGCCATGATTACGCTAAGGCGTAGGGTAAGGGGTAGGGCTGGTGTTGGGTTTCCGTTTCGGGCTAGGGTTAGGGTTAGGGAACGGCAAGGCTTAGGGCACAGGTGAGGGTACGGAAACGTGGGAGGGTCAGGCTACGTGCTGACGCACGGGTCAGTGCCAGCGTACGGGCCAGGAGTAGGCTACGGCTAGGGGGTAAGGTGTAGGGCTGGTGGAGTGTTTCCGCTCCGGGCTAGGGTTAGGGTTAGGGAACGGCAAGTCTTATGGCACAGGTGAGGGTACGGAAATGTGGGAGGGTCAGGCTACGTGCTGATGCACGTGTGAGTGCCAGCGTACGGGTCAGGAGTAGGCTACGGCGTAGGGAAATGTGTTTGGCTGGTGGTGGATTTCCGTTCCGAGCTAGGGTTAGGGTTAGGGAACGGCAAGGCTTAGGGCACAGGTGAGGGTACGGAAACGTGGGAGGGTCAGGCTACGTGCTGACGCACGGGTCAGTTCCAGCGTAAGGGCCAGGAGTAGGCTACGGCGTACGGTAAGGTGTAAGGCTGGTGGTGGGTTTTCGTTCTGGGCTAGGGTTAGGGTTAGGGAACGGCAAGGCTTAGGGCACAGGTGAGGGTACAGAAATGTGGGAGGGTCAGGCTACGTGCTGACGCACGTGTCAGTGCCAGCGTACGGGCCAGGAGTACGCTAAGGCGTAGGGTAAGGGGTAGGGCTGGTGGTGGTTTTCCTTTCCGGTCTAGGGTTAGGGTTAAGGAGCGGCAAGTCTTAGGGCACAGGTGAGGGTACGGAAACGTGGGAGGGTCAGGCTACATGCTGACGAAGGGGTCAGTGCCAGCATACGGGCCAGGAGTAGGCTACGGCTTGGGGGTAAGGTGTAGGGCTGGTGGTGTGTTTCCGCTCCGGGCTAGGGTTAGGGTTAGGGAAAGGCAAGTCTTATGGCACAGGTGAGGATACGGAAATGTGGGAGGGTCAGGCTACGTGCTGACGCACGGGTCAGTGCCAGCGTACGGGTCAGGAATAGGCTACGGCGTAGGAAAATGTGTTTGTCTGGTGGTGGATTTCCGTTCCGAGCTAGGGTTAGGGTTAGGGAAAGGCAAGGCTTAGGGCACAGGTGAGGGTACGGGAACGTGGGAGGGTCAGGCTACGTGCTGACGCACGGGTCAGTGCCAGCGTATGGGCCAGGAGTAGGCTACGGCGTACGGTAAGGTGTAGGGCTGGTGGTGGGTTTCCGTTCAGGGCTAGGGTTAGGGTTAGGTAACGGCAAGGCTTAGGGCACAGGTGAGGGTAGAGAAACGTGGGAGGGTCAGGCTACGTGCTGACGCACGGGTCAGTGCCAGCGTACGGGCCAGGAGTAGGCTACGGCGTAGGGTAAGGTGTAGGGCTGGTGGTGGGTTTCCGTTCGGGGCTAGGGTTAGGGTTAGGGAACGGCAAGGCTTAGGGCACAGGTGAGGGTATGGAAACGTGGGAGGGTCAGGCTACGTGCTGACACACGGGTCAGTGCCAGCGTACGGGCCAGGAGTAGGCTATGGCTTGGGGGTAAGGCGTAGGGTTGGTGGTGGGTTTCCGTTCCGAGCTAGGGTTAGGGTTAGGGAACGGCAAGGCTTAGGGTACAGGTGAGGGTACGGAAACGTTGGAGGGTCAGGCTAAGTGCTGACGCACGGGTCAGTGCCAGCGTACGGGCCAGGAGTAGGCTACGGCTTGGGCATAAGTTGTAGGGCTGGTGGTGGGTTTCCATTCCGGGCTAGGGTTAGGGTTAGGGAACGGCAAGCCTTAGGGCACAGGTGAGTGTATGGAAACGTGGGAAGGTCAGGCTACGTGCTGACGCACAGGTCAGTGCCATGGTACGGGACAGGAGTAGGCTACGGCGTAGGGTAAGGTGTAGGCCTGGTGGTGGGTTTCCGTTCCGGGCTAGGGTTAGGGTTAGGGAACGGCTAGGATTAGGGCACAGGTGAGGGTACGGAAACGTGGGAGGGTCAGGCTACGTGCTGACGCATGGGTCAGTTCCAGCGTACGGGCCAGGATTAGGCTACGGCGTAGGGTAAGGTGTAGGGCTTGTGGTGGATTTCTGTTCCGAGTTAGGGTTAGGGTTACGTAACGGCAAGGCTTAGGGCACAGGTGATTGTATGGAAACGTGGGAGGGTTAGGCTACGTGCTGACGCACGGGTCAGTGCCAGCGTACGGGCCAGGTGTAGGCTACGGCTTCGGGGTAAGGTGTAGGGCTGGTGGTGTTTTCCCGTTCCGTGCTAGGGTTAGGGTTAGGGAACGGCAAGGCTTAGGGCACAGGTGAGGGTACGGAAATGTGGGAGGGTCAGGCTACGTGCTGACGCACGGGTCAGTGCCCGCATACGGGCCAGGAGTAGGCTACGGCTTGGGGTTAAGGTGTAGGGCTGGTGGTGGGTTTCCGCTCCGGGCTAGGGTTAGGGTTAGGGAATGGCAAGTCTTATGGCACAGGTCAGGGTACGGAAATGTGGGAGGGTCAGGCTATGTGCTGACGCACGGGTCAGTGCCAGCGTACGGGCCAGGAGTAGACTACGGTGTAGGGTAAGGTGTAGGGCTGGTGGTGGGTTTCCGTTTCGGGCTAGGGTTAGGGTTGGGGAACGGCAATGCTTAGGGCACAGGTGAGGGTACGGAAAAGTGGGAGGGTCAGGCTACGTGCTGATGCACGGGTCAGTGCCAGCGTACGGGCCAGGAGTAGGCTACGGTGTAGGGTAAGGGGTAGGGCTGGTGGTGGGTTTCCGTTCTGGGCTAGGGTTAGGGTTAGGGAACGGCAAAGCTTAGGGCACAGGTGAGGGTACGGAAACGTGGGAGGGTCAGGCTACGTGCTGACGCACGGGTCGTTGCCAGCCTACGGGCCAGTTGTAGGCTACAGCATAGGGTAAGGTGTAGGGCTGGTGGTGGGTTTCCTTTCCGGGCTAGGGTTAGGGTTAGAGAACGGCAAGGCTTAGGGCACAGGTGAGGGTACGGAAACGTGGGAGGGTCAGGCTACGTGCTGACGCACGTGTGAGGGCCAGCGTACGGGTCAGGAGTAGGCTACGGCGTAGGGAAATATGTTTGGCTGGTGGTGGATTTCTGTTCCGAGCTAGGGTTAGGGTTAGGGAACGGCAAGGCTTAGGGCACAGGTGATGGTACGGAAACGTGGGAGGGTCAGGCTACGTGCTGACGCACGGGTCAGTTCCAGCGTATGGGCCAGGAGTAGGCTACGGCGTACGGTAAGGTGTAAGGCTGGTGGTGGGTTTTCGTTCTGGGCTAGGGTTAGGGTTAGGGAACGGCAAGGCTTAGGGCACAGGTGAGGGTACAGAAATGTGGGAGGGTCAGGCTACGTGCTGACGCACGTGTCAGTGCCAGCGTACGGGCCAGGAGTACGCTAAGGCGTAGGGTAAGGGGTAGGGCTGGTGGTGGATTTCCATTCCGGTCTAGGGTTAGTGTTAGGGAGCGGCAAGGCTTAGGGCACAGGTGAGGGTACGGAAACGTGGGAGGGTCAGGCTACATGCTGACGCACGGGTCAGTGCCAGCATACGGGCCAGGAGTAGGCTACGGCTTGGGGGTAAGGTGTAGGGCTGGTGGTGTGTTTCCGCTCCGGGCTAGGGTTAGGGTTAGGGAACGGCAAGTCTTATGGCACAGGTGAGGGTACGGAAATGTGGGAGGGTCAGGCTACGTGCTGACGCACGGGTCAGTGCCAGCGTACGGGTCAGGAATAGGCTACGGCGTAGGAACATGTGTTTGTCTGGTGGTGGATTTCCGTTCCGAGCTAGGGTTAGGGTTAGGGAACGGCAAGGCTTAGGGCACAGGTGAGGGTACGGAAACGTGGGAGGGTCAGGCTACGTGCTGACACACGGGTCAGTGCCAGCGTATGGGCCAGGAGTAGGCTACGGCGTACGGTAAGGTGTAGGGCTGGTGGTGGGTTTCCATTCGGGGCTAGGGTTAGGGTTAGGGAACGGCAAGGCTTAGGGCACAGGTGAGGGTACGGAAACGTGGGAGGGTCAGGCTACGTGCTGACACACGGGTCAGTGCCAGCGTACGGGCCAGGAGTAGGCTACGGCTTGGGGGTAAGGTGTAGGGCTGGTGGTGGGTTTCCGTTCCGAGCTAGGGTTAGGGTTAGGGAACGGCAAGGCTTAGGGTACAGGTGAGGGTACGGAAACGTTGGAGGGTCAGGCTAAGTGCTGACGCATGGGTCAGTGCCAGCGTACGGGCCAGGAGTAGGCAACGGCTTGGGCATAAGTTGTAGGGCTTGTGGTGTGTTTCCATTCCGGGCTAGGGTTAGGGTTAGGGTTAGGGAACGGCAAGGCTTAGGGCACAGGTGAGTGTATGGAAACGTGGGAGGGTCAGGCTACGTGCTGGCGCACATGTCAGTGCCATGGTACGGGACAGGAGGAGGCTACGGCGTAGGGTAAGGTGTAGGCCTGGTGGTGGGTTTCCGTTCCGGGCTAGGGTTAGGGTTAGGGAACCGCAAGGCTTAGGGCACAGGTGAGGGTACAGAAACGTGGGAGGGTCAGGCTACGTGCTGACGCACGGGTCAGTGCCAGCGTTCGGGCCAGGAGTAGGCTACGGAGTAGGGTAAGGGGTAGGGCTGGTGGTGGGTTTCCGTTCCGGGCTAGGGTTAGGTTTAGGGAACGGCAAAGCTTAGGGCACAGGTGAGGGTATGGAAACGTGGGAGGGTCAGGCTACGTGCTGACGCACGGGTCAGTGCCAGCGTACGGGCCAGGAGTAGGCTACGGCGTAAGGTAAGGTGTAGGGCTGGTAGTGGGTTTCCTTTCCGGGGTAGGGTTAGGGTTAGGGAACGGCAAGGCTTAGGGCACAGGTGAGGGTACGGAAACGTGGGAGGGTCAGGCTATGTGCTGATGCACGTATCACTGCCAGCATACAGGCCAGGAGTAGGCTACAGCGTAGGGAGATGTGTTGGGCTGGTGGTGGGTTTTCGTTCCGAGCTAGGGTTAGGGTTAGGGAACGGCAAGTCTTAGGGCACAGATGAGTGTATGGAAATGTGGGAGGCTCAGGCTATGTGCTGACGCACGTGTCAGTGCCAGCGTACGGGCCATGATTACGCTAAGGTGTAGGGTAATGGGTAGGGCTGGTGTTGGGTTTCCGTTCCGGGCTAGGGTTATGGTTACGTAACGGCAAGGCTTAGGGCACAGGTGAGGGTACGGAAACGTGGGAGGGTCAGGCTAGGTGCTGACGCATGGGTCAGTTCCAGCGTACGGGCCAGGAGTAGGCTACGGCGTAGGGTATGGTGTAGGGCTGGTGGTGGATTTCTGTTCCGGGCTAGGGTTAGGGTTACGTAACGGCAAGGCTTAGGGCACAGGTGATTGTATGGAAACGTGGGAGGGTCAGGCTACGTGCTGACGCACGGGTCAGTGCCAGCGTACGGGCCAGGAGTAGGCTACGGCGTAGGGAAATGTGTTTGGCTGGTGGTGGATTTCCGTTCCGAGCTAGGGTTAGGGTTAGGGAACGGCAAGGCTTAGGGCACAGGTGAGGGTACGGAAACGTTGGAGGGTCAGGCTACGTGCTGACGCACGGGTCAGTTCCACCGTATGGGCCAGGAGTAGGCTACGGCGTACGGTAAGGTGTAAGGCTGGTGGTGGGTTTTCGTTCTGGGCTAGGGTTAGGGTTAGGGAACGGCAAGGCCTAGGGCACAGGTGAGGGTACAGAAATGTGGGAGGGTCAGGCTACGTGCTGACGCACGTGTCAGTGCCAGCGTACGGGCCAGGAGTACGCTAAGGCGTAGGGTAAGGTGTAGGGCTGGTGGTGGTTTTCCTTTCCGGTCTAGGGTTAGGGTTAGCGAGTGGCAAGGCTTAGGGCACAGGTGAGGGTACGGAAACGTGGGAGGTTCAGGCTACATGCTGACGCACGGGTCAGTGCCAGCATACGGGCCAGGAGTAGGCTACGGCTTGGGGGTAAGGTGTAGACCTGGTGGTGTGTTTCCGCTCTGGGCTAGGGTTAGGGTTAGGGAACGGCAAGTCTTACGGCACAGGTGAGGGTACGGAAATGTGGGAGGGTCACGCTACGTGCTGACGCACAGGTCAGTGCCATGGTACGGGACAGGAGGAGGCTACGGCGTAGGGTAAGGTGTAGGGCTGGTGGTGGGTTTCCGTTCAGGGCTAGGGTTAGGGTTAGGGAACGGCAAGGATTAGGGCACAGGTGAGGGTACGGAAACGTGGGAGGGTCAGGCTACGTGCTGACGCATGGGTCAGTTCCAGCGTACGGGCCAGGAGTAGGCTACGGCGTAGGATAAGGTGTAGGGCTGGTGGTGGATTTCTGTTCTGGGCTAGGGTTAGGGTTAGGTAACGGCAAGGCTAAGGGCACAGGTGATTGTATGGAAACGTGGGAGGGTCAGGCTACGTGCTGACGCATGGGTCAGTGCCAGCGTACGGGCCAGGAGTAGGCTACGGCTTGGGGGTAAGTTGTAGGGCTGGTGGTGTTTTCCCGTTCCGGGCTAGTGTTAGGGTGAGGGAACGGCAAGGCTTAGGGCACAGGTCAGGGTACGGAAATGTGGGAGGGTCAGGCTACGTGCTGACGCACGGGTCAGTGCCAGCGTACGGGCCAGGAGTAGACTACGGTGTAGGGTAAGGTGTAGGGTTGGTGGTGGGTTTCCGTTCGGGGCTAGGGTTAGGGTTGGGGAACGGCAATGCTTAGGGCACAGGTGAGGGTACGGAAAAGTGGGAGGGTCAGGGTACGTGCTGACGCACGGGTCAGTGCCAGCGTACGGGCCAGGAGTAGGCTACGGCGTAGGGTAAGGGGTAGGGCTGGTGGTGGGTTTCCGTTCGGGGCTAGGGTTAGGGTTAGGGAACGGCAAGGCTTAGGGCACAGGTGAGGGTACGGAAACGTGGGAGGGTCAGGCTACGTGCTGACACACGGGTCAGTGCCAGCGTATGGGCCAGGAGTAGGCTACGGCTTGGGGGTAAGGCGTAGGGCTGGTGGTGGGTTTCCGTTCAGAGCTAGGGTTAGGGTTAGGGAACGGCACGGCTTAGGGTACAGGTGAGGGTACGGAAACGTTGGAGGGTCAGGCTAAGTGCTGACGCACGGGTCAGTGCCAGCGTACGGGCCAGGAGTAGGCTACGGATTGGGCATAAGTTGTAGGGCTGGTGGTGGGTTTCCATTCCGGGCTAGGGTTAGGGTTAGGGAACGGCAAGGCTTAGGGCTCAGGTGAGTGTATGGAAACGTGGGAGGGTCAGGCTACGTGCTGACGCACAGGTGAGTGCCATGGTTCGGGACAGGAGGAGGCTACGGCGTAGGGTAAGGTGTAGGCCTGGTGGTGGGTTTCGGTTCCGGGCTAGGGTTAGGGTTAGGGAACGGCAAGGATTACGGCACAGGTGAGGGTACGGAAACGTGTGAGGGTCAGGCTACGTGCTGACGCATGGGTCAGTTCCAGCGTACGGGCCAGGAGTAGGCTTTGGCGTAGGGTAAGGTGTAGGGCTGATGGTGGATTTCTGTTCCGGGCTAGGGTTAGGGTTACGTAACGGCAAGGCTTAGGGCACAGGTGATTGTATGGAAACGTGGGAGGGTCAGGCTACGTGCTGACGCACGGGTCAGTGCCAGCGTACGGGCCAGGAGTAGGCTACGGCTTGGGGGTAACGTGTAGGGCTGGTGGTGTTTTCCCGTTCCGGGCTAGGGTTAGGGTAAGGGAACGGCAAGGCTTAGGGCACAGGTGAGGGTACGGAAATGTGGGAGGGTCAGGCTACGTGCTGACGCACGAGTCAGTGCCAGCATACGGGCCATGAGTAAGCCACGTCTTGGGGTTAAGGTGTAGGGCTGGTGGAGGGTTTCCGCTCCGGGCTAGGGTTAGGGTTAGGGAACGGCAAGTCTTATGGCACAGGTGAGGGTACGGAAATGTGGGAGGGTCAGGCTACGTGCTGACGCACGGGTCAGTGCCAGCGTACGGGTCAGGAATTGGCTACGGCGTAGGGAAATGTGTTTGGCTGGTGGTGGATTTCCGTTCCGAGCTAGGGTTAGGGTTAGGGAACGGCAAGGCTTAGGGCACAGGTGAGGGTACGGAAACGTGGGAGGGTCAGGCTACGTGCTGACGCACGGGTCAGTGCTAGCGTATGGGCCAGGAGTAGGCTACTGCGTACGGTAAGGTGTAGGGCTGGTGGTGGGTTTCCGTTCTGGGCTAGGGTTAGTGTTATGTAACGGCAAGGCTTAGGGCACAGGTGAGGGTAGAGAAACGTGGGAGGGTCAGGCTACGTGCTGACGCACGGGTCAGTGCCAGCGTACGGGCCAGGAGTAGGCTACGGCATAGGGTAAGGTGTAGGGCTGGTGGTGGGTTTCCGTTCGGGGCTAGGGTTAGGGTTAGGGAACGGCAAGGCTTAGGGCACAGGTGAGGGTACGGAAACGTGGGAGGGTCAGGCTACGTGCTGACGCACGGGTCAGTGCTAGCGTATGGGCCAGGAGTAGGCTACTGCGTACGGTAAGGTGTAGGGCTGGTGGTGGGTTTCCGTTCTGGGCTAGGGTTAGGGTTAGGTAACGGCAAGGCTTAGGGCACAGGTGAGGGTAGAGAAACGTGGGAGGGTCAGGCTACGTGCTGACGCACGGGTCAGTGCCAGCGTACGGGCCAGGAGTAGGCTACGGCATAGGGTAAGGTGTAGGGCTGGTGGTCGGTTTCCATTCGGGGCTAGGGTTAGGGTTAGGGAACGGCAAGGCTTAGGGCACAGGTGAGGGTACGGAAACGTGGGAGGGTCAGGCTACGTGCTGACACACGGGTCAGTGCCAGCGTACGGGCCAGGAGTAGGCTACGGCTTGGGGGTAAGGTGTAGGGCTGCTGGTGGGTTTCCGTTCCGAGCTAGGGTTAGGGTTAGGGAACGGCAAGGCTTAGGGTACAGGTGAGGGTACGGAAACGTTGGAGGGTCAGGCTAAGTGCTGACGCACGGGTCAGTGCCAGCGTACGGGCCAGGAGTAGGCTACGGCTTGGGCATAAGTTGTAGGGCTGGTGGTGGGTTTCCATTCCGGGCTAGTGTTAGGGTTAGGGAACGGCAAGGCTTAGGGCACAGGTGAGTGTATGGAAACGTGGGAGGGTCAGGCTACGTGCTGACGCACAGGTCAGTGCCATGGTACGGGATAGGAGGAGGCAACGGCGTAGGGTAAGGTGTAGGCCTGGTGGTGGGTTTCCGTTCCGGGCTAAGGTTAGGGTTAGGGAACGGCAAGGATTAGGGCACAGGTGAGGGTACGGAAACGTGGGAGGGTCAGGCTACGTGCTGACGCATGGGTCAGTTCCAGCGTACGGGCCAGGAGTAGGCTACAGCGTAGGGTATGGTGTAGGGCTGGTGGTGGATTTCTGTTCCGGGCTAGGGTTAGGGTTACGTAACGGCAAGGCTTAGGGCACAGGTGATTGTATGGAAACGTGGGAGGGTCTGGCTACGTGCTGACGCACGGGTCAGTGCCAGCGTACGGGCCAGGAGTAGGCTACGGCGTAGGGAAATGTGTTTGGCTGGTGGTGGATTTCCGTTCCGAGCTAGGGTTAGGGTTAGGGAACGGCAAGGCTTAGGGCACAGGTGAGGGTACGGAAACGTGGGAGGGTCAGGCTACGTGCTGACGCACGGGTCAGTTCCACCGTATGGGCCAGGAGTAGGCTACGGCGTACGGTAAGGTGTAAGGCTGGTGGTGGGTTTTCGTTCTGGGCTAGGGTTAGGGTTAGGGAACGGCAAGGCTTAGGGCACAGGTGAGGGTACAGAAATGTGGGAGGGTCAGGCTACGTGCTGACGCACGTGTCAGTGCCAGCGTACGGGCCAGGAGTACGCTAAGGCGTAGGCTAAGGGGTAGGGCTGGTGGTGGTTTTCCATTCGGGGCTAGGGTTAGGGTTAGGGAGCGGCAAGGCTTAGGGCACAGGTGAGGGTACGGAAACGTGGGAGGTTCAGGCTACATGCTGACGGACGGGTCAGTGCCAGCATACGGGCCAGGAGTAGGCTACGGCTTGGGGGTAAGTTGTAGACCTGGTGGTGTGTTTCCGCTCCGGGCTAGGGTTAGGGTTAGGGAACGGCAAGTCTTACGGCGCAGGTGAGGGTACGGAAATGTGGGAGGGTCAGGCTACGTGCTGACGCACGGGTCAGTGCCAGCGTACGGGTCAGGAATAGGCTACGGCGTAGGAAAATGTGTTTGGCTGGTGGTGGATTTCCGTTCCGAGCTAGGGTTAGGGTTAGGGAACGGCAAGGCTTAGGGCACAGGTGAGGGTACGGAAACGTGGGAGGGTCAGGCTACGTGCTGACACACGGGTCAGTGCCAGCGTACGGGCCAGGAGTAGGCTACGGCTTGGGGGTAAGGTGTAGGGCTGGTGGTGGGTTTCCGTTCCGAGCTAGGGTTAGGGTTAGGGAATGGCAAGGCTTAGGGTACAGGTGAGGGTACGGAAACGTTGGAGGGTCAGGCTAAGTGCTGACGCACGGGTCAGTGCCAGCGTACGGGCCAGGAGTAGGCAACGGCTTGGGCATAAGTTGTAGGGCTTGTGGTGGGTTTCCATTCCGGGCTAGGGTTAGGGTTAGGGAACGGCAAGGCTTAGGGCACAGGTGAGTGTATGGAAACGTGGGAGGGTCAGGCTACGTGCTGGCGCACATGTCAGTGCCATGGTACGGGACAGGAGGAGGCTACGGCGTAGGGTAAGGTGTAGGCCTGGTGGTGGGTTTCCGTTCTGGGCTAGGGTTAGGTTTAGGGAACGGCAAGGCTTAGGGCACAGGTGAGGGTACGGAAACGTGGGAGGGTCAGGCTACGTGCTGACGCACGGGCCAGTGCCAGCGTATGGGCCAGGAGTAGGCTACGGCGTAGGGTAAGGGGTAGGGCTGGTGGTGGGTTTCCGTTCCGGGCTAGGGTTAGGTTTAGGGAACGGCAAAGCTTAGGGCACAGGTGAGGGTATGGAAACGTGGGAGGGTCAGGCTACGTGCTGACGCACGGGTCAGTGCCAGCGTACGGGCCAGGAGTAGGCTACGGCATAAGGTAAGGTGTAGGGCTGGTAGTGGGTTTCCTTTCCAGGGTAGGGTTAGGGTTAGGGAACGGCAAGGCTTAGGGCACAGGTGAGGGTACGGAAACGTGGGAGGGTCAGGCTATGTGCTGATGCACGTGTCACTGCCAGCATACAGGCCAGGAGTAGGCTACAGCGTAGGGAGATGTGTTGGGCTGGTGGTGGGTTTTCGTTCCGAGCTAGGGTTAGGGTTAGGGAACGGCAAGTCTTAGGGCACAGATGAGTGTATGGAAATGTGGGAGGCTCAGGCTATGTGCTGACGCACGTGTCAGTGCCAGCGTACGGGCCATGATTACGCTAAGGTGTAGGGTAATGGGTAGGGCTGGTGTTGGGTTTCCGTTCCGGGCTAGGGTTAGGGTTAGGGAACGGCAAGGCTTAGGGCACAGGTGAGGGTACGGAAACGTGGGAGGGTCAGGCTACGTGCTGACGCACAGGTCAGTGCCAGCGTACGAGCCAGGAGTAGGCTACGGCTTGGGGGTAAGGTGTAGGGCTGGTGGTGTGTTTCCGCTCCGGGCTAGGGTTAGGGTTAGGGAACGGCAAGTCTTATGGCACAGGTGAGGGTACGGAAATGTGGGAGGGTCAGGCTACGTGCTGACGCACGTGTGAGTGCCAGCGTACGGGTCAGGAGTAGGCTACGGCGTAGGGAAATTTGTTTGGCTGGTGGTGGATATCCGTTCCGAGCTAGGGTTAGGGTTAGGGAACGGCAAGGCTTAGGGCACAGGTGATGGTACGGAAACGTGGGAGGGTCAGGCTACGTGCTGACTCACGGGTCAGTTCCAGGGTATGGGCCAGGAGTAGGCTACGGCGTACGGTAAGGTGTAAGGCTGGTGGTGGGTTTTCGTTCTGGGCTAGGGTTAGGGTTAGGGAACGGCAAGGCTTATGGCACAGGTGAGGGTACAGAAATGTGGGAGGGTCACGCTACGTGCTGACGCACAAGTCAGTGCCATGGTACGGGACAGGAGGAGGCTACGGCGTAGGGTAAGGTGTAGGGCTGGTGGTGGGTTTCCGTTCAGGGCTAGGGTTAGGGTTAGGGAACGGCAAGGATTAGGGCACAGGTGAGGGTACGGAAACGTGGGAGGGTCAGGCTACGTGCTGACGCATGGGTCAGTTCCAGCGTACGGGCCAGGAGTAGGCTACGGCGTAGGATAAGGTGTAGGGCTGGTGGTGGATTTCTGTTCTGGGCTAGGGTTAGGGTTAGGTAACGGCAAGGCTAAGGGCACAGGTGATTGTATGGAAACGTGGGAGGGTCAGGCTACGTGCTGACGCATGGGTCAGTGCCAGCGTACGGGCCAGGAGTAGGCTACGGCTTGGGGGTAAGTTGTAGGGCTGGTGGTGTTTTCCCGTTCCGGGCTAGTGTTAGGGTGAGGGAACGGCAAGGCTTAGGGCACAGGTCAGGGTACGGAAATGTGGGAGGGTCAGGCTACGTGCTGACGCACGGGTCAGTGCCAGCGTACGGGCCAGGAGTAGACTACGGTGTAGGGTAAGGTGTAGGGTTGGTGGTGGGTTTCCGTTCGGGGCTAGGGTTAGGGTTGGGGAACGGCAATGCTTAGGGCACAGGTGAGGGTACGGAAAAGTGGGAGGGTCAGGGTACGTGCTGACGCACGGGTCAGTGCCAGCGTACGGGCCAGGAGTAGGCTACGGCGTAGGGTAAGGGGTAGGGCTGGTGGTGGCTTTCCGTTCTGGGCTAGTGTTAGGGTTAGGGAGCAGCAAAACTTAGGGCACAGGTGAGGGTACGGAAACGTGGGAGGGTCAGGCTTCGTGCTGACGCATGGGTCGTTGCCAGCCTACGGGCCAGTTGTAGGCTACAGCGTAGGGAAAGGTGTAGGGCTGGTGGTGGGTTTCCTTTCCGGGCTAGGGTTAGGGTTAGAGAACGGCAAGGCTTAGGGCACAGGTGATGGTACGGAAACGTGGGAGGGTCAGGCTATGTCCTTATGCACGTGTTACAGCCAGCGTACAGGCCAGGAGTAGGCTACAGCGTCGGGAGATGTGTTCGGCTGGTGGTGGGTTTTCGTTCCGAGCTAGGGTTAGGGTTAGGGAACGGCAAGTCGTAGGGCACATGTGAGTGTACAGAAACGTGGGAGGGTCAGGCTACATGCTGACGCACAGGTCAGTGCCAGCGTACGGGCCAGGAGTAGGCTACGGCGTAGGATAAGGGGTAGGGATGGTGGTGGGTTTCCGTTCCGGGCTAGGGTTAGGGTTAGGGAACGGCAAGGCTTAGGGCACAGGTGAGGGTACGGAAACGTGGGAGGGTCAGGCTACGTGCTGACACACGGGTCAGTGACAGCGTACGGGCCAGGAGTAGGCTACGGCGTAGGGTAAGGGGTAGGGATGGTGGTGGGTTTCCTTTCCGGGCTTGGGTTATGGTTAGGGAACGGCAAGGCTTAGGGCACAGGTGAGGGTACGGAAACGTGGGAGGGTCAGGCTACGTGCTGACGCACGGGTCAGTGCCAGCGTACGGGCCAGGAGTAGGCTACGGCGCAAGGTAAGGTGTAGGGCTGGTAGAGGGTTTCTTTTCCGGGGTAGGGATAGGGTTAGGGAACGGCAAAGCTTAGTGCACAGGTGAGGGTACGGAAACGTGGGAGGGTCAGGCTATGTGCTGATGCACGTGTCACTGCCAGCATACAGGCCAAGAGTAGGCTACAGCGTAGGGAGATGTGTTGGGCTGGTGGTGGGTTTTCGTTCCGAGCTAGGGTTAGGGTTAGGGAATGGCAAGTCTTAGGGCACAGGTGAGTGTACGGAAATGTGGGAGGCTCAGGCTACGTGCTGACGCACGTGTCAGTGCCAGCGTACGGGCCATGATTACGCTAAGGCGTAGGGTAAGGGGTAGGGCTGGTGTTGGGTTTCCGTTTCGGGCTAGGGTTAGGGTTAGGGAACGGCAAGGCTTAGGGCACAGGTGAGGGTACGGAAACGTGGGAGGGTCAGGCTACGTGCTGACGCACGGGTCAGTGCCAGCGTACGGGCCAGGAGTAGGCTACGGCTTGGGGGTAAGTTGTAGGGCTGGTGGAGTGTTTCCGCTCCGGGCTAGGGTTAGGGTTAGGGAACGGCAAGGCTTAGGGCACAGGTGAGGGTACGGAAACGTGGGAGGGTCAGGCTACGTGCTGACGCACGGGTCAGTTCCAGCGTAAGGGCCAGGAGTAGGCTACGGCGTACGGTAAGGTGTAAGGCTGGTGATGGGTTTTCGTTCTGGGCTAGGGTTAGGGTTAGGGAACGGCAAGGCTTAGGGCACAGGTGAGGGTACAGAAATGTGGGAGGGTCAGGCTACGTGCTGACGCACGTGTCAGTGCCAGCGTACGGGCCAGGAGTACGCTAAGGCGTAGGGTAAGGTGTAGGGCTGGTGGTGGTTTTCCTTTCCGGTCTAGGGTTAGGGTTAGGGAGCGGCAAGTCTTAGGGCACAGGTGAGGGTACGGAAACGTGGGAGGTTCAGGCTACATGCTGACGAAGTGGTCAGTGCCAGCATACGGGCCAGGAGTAGGCTACGGCTTGGGGGTAAGGTGTAGGGCTGGTGGTGTGTTTCCGCTCCGGGCTAGGGTTAGGGTTAGGGAATGGCAAGTCTTATGGCACAGGTGAGGATACGGAAATGTGGGAGGGTCAGGCTACGTGCTGACGCACGGGTCAGTGCCAGCGTACGGGTAAGGAATAGGCTACGGCATAGGAAAATGTGTTTGTCTGGTGGTGGATTTCCGTTCCGAGCTAGGGTTAGGGTTAGGGAACGGCAAGGCTTAGGGCACAGGTGAGGGTACGGAAACGTGGGAGGGTCAGGCTACGTGCTGACGCACGGGTCAGTGCCAGCGTATGGGCCAGGAGTAGGCTACGGCGTACGGTAAGGTGTAGGGCTGGTGGTGGGTTTCCGTTCTGGGCTAGGGTTAGGTTTAGGTAACGGCAAGGCTTAGGGCACAGGTGAGGGTAGAGAAACGTGGGAGGGTCAGGCTACGTGCTGACGCACGGGTCAGTGCCAGCGTACGGGCCAGGAGTAGGCTACGGCGTAGGTTAAGGTGTAGGGCTGGTGGTGGGTTTCCATTCGGGGCTAGGGTTAGGGTTAGGGAACGGCAAGGCTTAGGGCACAGGTGAGGGTACGGAAACGTGGGAGGGTCAGGCTACGTGCTGACACACGGGTCAGTGCCAGCGTACGGGCCAGGAGTAGGCTACGGCTTGGGGGTAAGGTGTAGGGCTGGTGGTGGGTTTCCGTTCCGAGCTAGGGTTAGGGTTAGGGAATGGCAAGGCTTAGGGTACAGGTGAGGGTACGGAAACGTTGGAGGGTCAGGCTAAGTGCTGACGCACGGGTCAGTGCCAGCGTACGGGCCAGGAGTAGGCAACGGCTTGGGCATAAGTTGTAGGGCTTGTGGTGGGTTTCCATTCCGGGCTAGGGTTAGGGTTAGGGAACGGCAAGGCTTAGGGCACAGGTGAGTGTATGGAAACGTGGGAGGGTCAGGCTACGTGCTGGCGCACATGTCAGTGCCATGGTACGGGACAGGAGGAGGCTACGGCGTAGGGTAAGGTGTAGGCCTGGTGGTGGGTTTCCGTTCTGGGCTAGGGTTAGGTTTAGGGAACGGCAAGGCTTAGGGCACAGGTGAGGGTACGGAAACGTGGGAGGGTCAGGCTACGTGCTGACGCACGGGCCAGTGCCAGCGTATGGGCCAGGAGTAGGCTACGGCGTAGGGTAAGGGGTAGGGCTGGTGGTGGGTTTCCGTTCCGGGCTAGGGTTAGGTTTAGGGATCGGCAAAGCTTAGGGCACAGGTGAGGGTATGGAAACGTGGGAGGGTCAGGCTACGTGCTGACGCACGGGTCAGTGCCAGCGTACGGGCCAGGAGTAGGCTACGGCATAAGGTAAGGTGTAGGGCTGGTACTGGGTTTCCTTTCCAGGGTAGGGTTAGGGTTAGGGAACGGCAAGGCTTAGGGCACAGGTGAGGGTACGGAAACGTGGGAGGGTCAGGCTATGTGCTGATGCACGTGTCACTGCCAGCATACAGGCCAGGAGTAGGCTACAGCGTAGGGAGATGTGTTGGGCTGGTGGTGGGTTTTCGTTCCGAGCTAGGGTTAGGGTTAGGGAACGGCAAGTCTTAGGGCACAGATGAGTGTATGGAAATGTGGGAGGCTCAGGCTATGTGCTGACGCACGTGTCAGTGCCAGCGTACGGGCCATGATTACGCTAAGGTGTAGGGTAATGGGTAGGGCTGGTGTTGGGTTTCCGTTCCGGGCTAGGGTTAGGGTTAGGGAACGGCAAGGCTTAGGGCACAGGTGAGGGTACGGAAACGTGGGAGGGTCAGGCTACGTGCTGACGCACAGGTCAGTGCCAGCGTACGAGCCAGGAGTAGGCTACGGCTTGGGGGTAAGGTGTAGGGCTGGTGGTGTGTTTCCGCTCCGGGCTAGGGTTAGGGTTAGGGAACGGCAAGTCTTATGGCACAGGTGAGGGTACGGAAATGTGGGAGGGTCAGGCTACGTGCTGACGCACGTGTGAGTGCCAGCGTACGGGTCAGGAGTAGGCTACGGCGTAGGGAAATTTGTTTGGCTGGTGGTGGATATCCGTTCCGAGCTAGGGTTAGGGTTAGGGAACGGCAAGGCTTAGGGCACAGGTGATGGTACGGAAACGTGGGAGGGTCAGGCTACGTGCTGACTCACGGGTCAGTTCCAGGGTATGGGCCAGGAGTAGGCTACGGCGTACGGTAAGGTGTAAGGCTGGTGGTGGGTTTTCGTTCTGGGCTAGGTTTAGGGTTAGGGAACGGCAAGGCTTATGGCACAGGTGAGGGTACAGAAATGTGGGAGGGTCAGGCTACGTGCTGACGCACGTGTCAGTGCCAGCGTACGGGCCAGGAGTACGCTAAGGTGTAGGGTAAGGGGTAGGGCTGGTGGTGGATTTCCATTCCGGTCTAGGGTTAGGGTTAGGGAACGGCAAGGCTTAGGGCACAGGTGAGGGTACAGAAATGTGGGAGGGTCAGGCTACGTGCTGACACACGGGTCAGTGCCAGCGTACGGGCCAGGAGTAGACTACGGCTTGGGGGTAAGGTGTAGGGCTGGTGGTGGGTTTGCGTTCCGAGCTAGGGTTAGGGTTAGGGAACGGCAAGGCTTAGGGTACAGGTGAGGGTACGGAAAAGTTGGAGGGTCAGGCTAAGTGCTGACGCACGGGTCAGTGCCAGCGTACGGGCCAGGAGTAGGCTACGGCTTGGGCATAAGTTGTAGGTCTTGTGGTGTGTTTCCATTCCGGGCTAGGGTTAGGGTTAGGGAACGGCAAGGCTTAGGGCACAGGTGAGTGTATGGAAACGTGGGAGGGTCAGGCTACGTGCTGGCGCACATGTCAGTGCCATGGTACGGGACAGGAGGAGGCTACGGCGTAGGGTAAGGTGTAGGCCTGGTGGTGGGTTTCCGTTCCGGGCTAGGGTTAGGGTTACGTAACGGCAAGGCTTAGGGCACAGGTGAGGGTACGGAAACGTGGGAGGGTCAGGCTAGGTGCTGACGCATGGGTCAGTTCCAGCGTACGGGCCAGGAGTAGGCTACGGCGTAGGGTATGGTGTAGGGCTGGTGGTGGATTTCTGTTCCGGGCTAGGGTTAGGGTTACGTAAGGGCAAGGCTTAGGGCACAGGTGATTGTATGGAAACGTGGGAGGGTCAGGCTACGTGCTGACGCACGGGTCAGTGCCAGCGTACGGGCCAGGAGTAGGCTACGGCGTAGGGAAATGTGTTTGGCTGGTGGTGGATTTCCGTTCCGAGCTAGGGTTAGGGTTAGGGAACGGCATGGCTTAGGGCACAGGTGACGGTACGGAAACGTGGGAGGGTCAGGCTACGTGCTGACGCACGGGTCAATTCCACCGTATGGGCCAGGAGTAGGCTACGGCGTACGGTAAGGTGTAAGGCTGGTGGTGGGTTTTCGTTCTGGGCTAGGGTTAGGGTTAGGGAACGGCAAGGCTTAGGGCACAGGTGAGGGTACAGAAATGTGGGAGGGTCAGGCTACGTGCTGACGCACGTGTCAGTGCCAGCGTACGGGCCAGGAGTACGCTAAGGCGTAGGGTAAGGTGTAGGGCTGGTGGTGGTTTTCCTTTCCGGTCTAGGGTTAGGGTTAGGGAGCGGCAAGGCTTAGGGCACAGGTGAGGGTACGGAAACGTGGGAGGTTCAGGCTACAGGCTGACGCACGGGTCAGTGCCAGCATACGGGCCAGGAGTAGGCTACGGCTTGGGGGTAAGGTGTAGACCTGGTGGTGTGTTTCCGCTCTGTGCTAGGGTTAGGGTTAGGGAACGGCAAGTCTTACGGCACAGGTGAGGGTACGGAAATGTGGGAGGGTCAGGCTACGTGCTGACGCACGGGTCAGTGCCAGCGTACGGGTCCGGAGTAGGCTAAGGAGTAGGGTAAGTTGTAGGGCTGGTGGTGGGTTTCCGTTCCGAGCTAGGGTTAGGGTTAGGGGACGGCAAGGCTTACGGTACAGGTGAGGGTACGGAAAAGTTGGAGGGTCAGGCTAAGTGCTGACGCACGGGTCAGTGCCAGCGTACGGGCCAGGAGTAGGCTACGGCATGGGCATAAGGTGTAGGGCTGGTGGTGGGTTTCCATTCCGGGCTAGGGTTAGGGTTAGGGAACGGCAAGGCTTAGGGCACAGGTGAGTGTATGGAAACGTGGGAGGGTCACGCTACGTGCTGACGCACAGGTCAGTGCCATGGTACGGGACTGGAGGAGGCTACGGCGTAGGGTAAGGTGTAGGGCTGGTGGTGGGTTTCCGTTCAGGGCTAGGGTTAGGTTTAGGGAATGACAAGGCTTAGGGCACAGGTGAGGGTACAGAAACGTGGGAGGGTGAGAGTATGTGCTGATGCATGGGTCAGTTCCAGCGTACGGGCCAGGAGTAGGCTACGGCGTAGGGTAAGGTGTAGGCCTGGTGGTGGGTTTCCATTCCGGGCTAGGGTTAGGGTTAGGGAACGGCAAGGATTAGGGCACAGGTGAGGGTACGGAAACGTGGGAGGGTCAGGCTACGTGCTGACGCATGGGTCAGTTCCAGCGTACGGGCCAGGAGTAGGCTACGGCGTAGGATAAGGTGTAGGGATGGTGGTGGATTTCTGTTCTGGGCTAGGGTTAGGGTTAGGTAACGGCAAGGCTTAGGGCACAGGTGATTGTATGGAAACGTGGGAGGGTCAGGCTACGTGCTGACGCATGGGTCAGTGCCAGCGTACGGTCCAGGAGTAGGCTACGGCTTGGGGGTAAGTTGTAGGGCTGGTGGTGTTTTCCCGTTCCGGGCTAGTGTTAGGGTGAGGGAACGGCAAGGCTTAGGGCACAGGTCAGGGTACGGAAATGTGGGAGGGTCAGGCTACGTGCTGACGCAAAGGTCAGTGCCAGCGTACGGGCCAGGAGTAGACTACGGTGTAGGGTAAGGTGTAGGGCTGGTGGTGGGTTTCCGTTTGGGGCTAGGGTTAGGGTTGGGTAACGGCAATGCTTAGGGCACAGGTGAGGGTACGGAAAAGTGGGAGGGTCAGGGTACGTGCTGACGCACGGGTCAGTGCCAGCGTACGGGCCAGGAGTAGGCTACGGCGTAGGGTAAGGGGTAGGGCTGGTGGTGGGTTTCCGTTCTGGGCTAGTGTTAGGGTTAGGGAACGGCAAAGCTTAGGGCACAGGTGAGGGTACGGAAACGTGGGAGGGTCAGGCTACGTGCTGACGCACGGGTCGTTGCCAGCCTACGGGCCAGTTGTAGGCTACAGCGTAGGGTAAGGTGTAGGGCTGGTGGTGGGTTTCCTTTCTGGGCTAGGGTTAGGGTTAGAGAACGGCAAGGCTTAGGGCACAGGTGATGGTACGGAAACGTGGGAGGGTCAGGCTATGTCCTCATGCACGTGTTACTGCCAGCGTACAGGCCAGGAGTAGGCTACAGCATAGGGAGATGTGTTGGGCTGTTGGTGGGTTTTCGTTCCGAGCTAGGGTTAGGGTTAGGGAACGGCAAGTCGTAGGGCACATGTGAGTGTACAGAAACGTGGGAGGGTCAGGCTACATGCTGACGCACAGGTCAGTGCCAGCGTACGGGCCAGGAGTAGGCTACGGCGTAGGGTAAGGGGTAGGGATGGTGGTGGGTTTCCGTTCCGGGCTAGGGTTAGGGTTAGGGAACGGCAAGGCTTAGGGCACAGGTGAGGGTACGGAAACGTGGGAGAGTCAGGCTACGTGCTGGCACATGGGTCAGTGACAGCGTACGGGCCAGGAGTAGGCTACGGCGTAGGGTAAGGGGTAGGGATGGTGGTGGGTTTCCGTTCCGGGCTAGGGTTAGGGTTAGGGAACGGCAAGGCTTAGGGCACAGGTGAGGGTACGGAAACGTGGGAGGTTCAGGCTACGTGCTGACGCACGGGTCAGTGCCAGCGTACGGGCCAGGAGTAGGCTACGGCGCAAGGTAAGGTGTAGGGCTGGTAGAGGGTTTCTTTTCCGGGGTAGGGATAGGGTTAGGGAACGGCAAGGCTTAGGGCACAGGTGAGGGTACGGAAACGTGGGAGGGTCAGGCTATGTGCTGATGCACGTGTCACTGCCAGCATACAGGCCAAGAGTAGGCTACAGCGTAGGGAGATGTGTTGGGCTGGTGGTGGGTTTTCGTTCCGAGCTAGGGTTAGGGTTAGGGAATGGCAAGTCTTAGGGCACAGGTGAGTGTACGGAAATGTGGGAGGCTCAGGCTACGTGCTGACGCACGTGTCAGTGCCAGCGTACGGGCCATGATTACGCTAAGGCGTAGGGTAAGGGGTAGGGCTGGTGTTGGGTTTCCGTTTCGGGCTAGGGTTAGGGTTAGGGAACGGCAAGGCTTAGGGCACAGGTGAGGGTACGGAAACGTGGGAGGGTCAGGCTACGTGCTGACGCACGGGTCAGTGCCAGCGTACGGGCCAGGAGTAGGCTACGGCTTGGGGGTAAGGTGTAGGGCTGGTGGAGTGTTTACGCTCCGGGCTAGGGTTAGGGCTAGGGAACGGCAAGTCTTATGGCACAGGTGAGGGTACGGAAATGTGGGAGGGTCAGGCTACGTGCTGATGCACGTGTGAGTGCCAGCGTACGGGTCAGGAGTAGGCTACAGCGTAGGGAAATGTGTTTGGCTGGTGGTGGATTTCCGTTCCGAGCTAGGGTTAGGGTTAGGGAACGGCAAGGCTTAGGGCACAGGTGAGGGTACGGAAACGTGGGAGGGTCAGGCTACGTGCTGACGCACGGGTCAGTTCCAGCGTAAGGGCCAGGAGTAGGCTACGGCGTACGGTAAGGTGTAAGGCTGGTGGTGGGTTTTCGTTCTGGGCTAGGGTTAGGGTTAGGGAACGGCAAGGCTTAGGGCACAGGTGAGGGTACAGAAATGTGGGAGGGTCAGGCTACGTGCTGACGCACGTGTCAGTGCCAGCGTACAGGCCAGGAGTACGCTAAGGCGTAGGGTAAGGGGTAGGGCTGGTGGTGGTTTTCCTTTCCGATCTAGGGTTAGGGTTAGGGAGCGGCAAGTCTTAGGGCACAGGTGAGGGTACGGAAACGTGGGAGGGTCAGGCTACATGCTGACGAAGGGGTCAGTGCCAGCATACGGGCCAGGAGTAGGCTACGGCTTGGGGGTAAGTTGTAGGGCTGGTGGTGTGTTTCCGCTCCGGGCTAGGGTTAGGGTTAGGGAATGGCAAGTCTTATGGCACAGGTGAGGATACGGAAATGTGGGAGGGTCAGGCTACGTGCTGACGCACGGGTCAGTGCCAGCGTACGGGTCAGGAATAGGCTACGGCGTAGGAAAATGTGTTTGTCTGGTGGTGGATTTCCGTTCCGAGCTAGGGTTAGGGTTAGGGAACGGCAAGGCTTAGGGCACAGGTGAGGGTACGGAAACGTGGGAGGGTCAGGCTACGTGCTGACGCACGGGTCAGTGCCAGCGTATGGGCCAGGAGTAGGCTACGGCGTACGGTAAGGTGTAGGGCTGGTGGTGGGTTTCCCTTCTTGGCTAGGGTTAGGGTTAGGTAACGGCAAGGCTCAGGGTACAGGTGAGGGTAGAGAAACGTGGGAGGGTCAGGCTACGTGCTGAACGCACGGGTCAGTGCCAGCGTACGGGCCAGGAGTAGGCTACGGCATAGGGTAAGGTGTAGGGCTGGTGGTGGGTTTCCGTTCTGGGCTAGGGTTAGGGTTAGGGAACGGCAAGGATTAGGGCACAGGTGAGGGTACGGAAACGTGGGAGGGTCAGGCTACGTGCTGACGCATGGGTCAGTTCCAGCGTACGGGCCAGGATTAGGCTACGGCGTAGGGTAAGGTGTAGGGATTGTGGTGGATTTCTGTTCCGAGCTAGGGTTAGGGTTACGTAACGGCAAGGCTTAGGGCACAGGTGATTGTATGGAAACGTGGGAGGGTTAGGCTACGTGCTGACGCACGGGTCAGTGCCAGCGTACGGGCCAGGTGTAGGCTACGGCTTCGGGGTAAGGTGTAGGGCTGGTGGTGTTTTCCCGTTCCGTGCTAGGGTTAGGGTTAGGGAACGGCAAGGCTTAGGGCACAGGTGAGGGTACGGAAATGTGGGAGGGTCAGGCTACGTGCTGACGCACGGGTCAGTGCCCGCATACGGGCCAGGAATAGGCTACGGCTTGGGGTTAAGTTGTACGGCTGGTGGTGGGTTTCCGCTCCGGGCTAGGGTTAGGGTTAGGGAACGGCAAGTCTTATGGCACAGGTCAGGGTACGGAAATGTGGGAGGGTCAGGCTATGTGCTGACGCACGGGTCAGTGCCAGCGTACGGGCCAGGAGTAGACTACGGTGTAGGGTAAGGTGTAGGGCTGGTGGTGGTTTTCCGTTTCGGGCTAGGGTTAGGGTTGGGGAACGGCAATGCTTAGGGCACAGGTGAGGGTACGGAAAAGTGGGAGGGTCAGGCTACGTGCTGATGCACGGGTCAGTGCCAGCGTACGGGCCAGGAGTAGGCTACGGTGTAGGGTAAGGGGTAGGGCTGGTGGTGGGTTTCCGTTCTGGGCTAGGGTTAGGGTTAGAGAACGGCAAGGCTTAGGGCACAGGTGAGGGTACGGAAACGTGGGAGGGTCAGGCTATGTGCTGATGCACGTGTCACTGCCAGCGTACAGGTCAGGAGTAGGCTACAGCGTAGGGAGATGTGTTGGGCTGGTGGTGGGTTTTCGTTCCGAGCTAGGGTTAGGGTTAGGGAACGGCAAGTCGTAGGGCACAGGTGAGTGTACAGAAACGTGGGAGGGTCAGGCTACATGCTGACGCATGTGTCAGTGCCAGCGTACGGGCCAGGAGTACGCTAAGGCGTAGGGTAAGGGGTAGGGCTGGTGTTGGGTTTGCGTTCCGGGCTAGGGTTAGGGTTAGGGAACGGCAAGGCTTAGGGCACAGGTGAGGGTACGGAAACGTGGGAGGGTCAGGCTACGTGCTGACGCATGGGTCAGTTCCAGCGTACGGGCCAGGAGTAGGCTACGGTGTAGGGTAAGGTGTAGGACTGGTGGTGGATTTCTCTTCCGGGCTAGGGTTAGGGTTACGTAACGGCAAGGCTTAGGGCACAGGTGATTGTATGGAAACGTGGGAGGGTCAGGCTACGTGCTGACGCACGGGTCAGTGCCAGCGTACGGGCCAGGAGTAGGCTACGGCTTGGGGGTAAGGTGTAGTGCTGGTGGTGTTTTCCCGTTCCGGGCTAGGGTTAGGGTTAGGGAACGGCAAGGCTTAGGGCACAGGTGAGGGTATGGAAATGTGGGAGGGTCAGGCTACGTGCTGACGCACGGGTCAGTGCCAGCATACGGGCCAGGAGTAGGCTACGGCTTGGGGTTAAGGTGTATGGCTGGTGGTGGGTTTCTGCTCCGGGCTAGGGTTAGGGTTAGGGAACGGCAAGTCTTATGGCACAGGTGAGGGTACGGAAATGTGGGAGGGTCAGGCTACGTGCTGACGCACGTGTCAGTGCCAGCGTATGGGTCAGGAATAGGCTACGGCGTAGGGAAATGTGTTTGTCTGGTGGTGGATTTCCGTTACGAGCTAGTGTTTGGGTTAGGGAACGGCAAGGCTTAGGGCACAGGTGAAGGTACGGAAACGTGGGAGGGTCAGGCTACGTGCTGACGCACGAGTCAGTGCCAGCGTATGGGCCAGGAGTAGGCTACGGCGTACGGTAAGGTGTAGGGCTGGTGGTGGGTTTCCGTTCTGGGCTAGGGTTAGGGTTAGGGAACGGCAAGGCTTAGGGCACAGGTGAGGGTAGTGAAACGTGGGAGGGTCAGGCTACGTGCTGACGCACGGGTCAGTGCCAGCGTACGGGCCAGGAGTAGGCTACGGCATAGGGTAAGGTGTAGGGCTGGTGGTGGGTTTCCATTCGGGGCTAGGGTTAGGGTTAGGGAACGGCAAGGCTTAGGGCACAGGTGAGGGTACGGAAACGTGGGAGGGTCAGGCTACGTGCTGACACACGGGTCAGTGCCAGCGTACGGGCCAGGAGTAGGCTACGGCTTGGGCATAAGTTGTAGGGCTGCTGGTGGGTTTCCATTCCAGGCTAGTGTTAGGGTTAGGGAACGGCAAGGCTTAGGGCACAGGTGAGTGTATGGAAACGTGGGAGGGTCAGGCTACGTGCTGACGCACAGGTCAGTGCCATGGTACGGGACAGGAGGAGGCTACGGCGTAGGGTAAGGTGTAGGCCTGGTGGTGGTTTTCCGTTCCGGGCTAGGGTTAGGGTTAGGGAACGGCAAGGATTAGGGCACAGGTGAGGGTACGGAAACGTGGGAGGGTCGGGCTATGTGCTGACGCATGGGTGAGTTCCAGCGTACGGGCCAGGAGTAGGCTACAGCGTAGGGTATGGTGTAGGGCTGGTGGTGGATTTCTGTTCCGGGCTAGGGTTAGGGTTACGTAACGGCAAGGCTTAGGGCACAGGTGATTGTATGGAAACGTGGGAGGGTCTGGCTACGTGCTGACGCACGGGTCATTGCCAGCGTACGGGCCAGGAGTAGACTACGGCGTAGGGAAATTTGTTTGGCTGGTGGTGGATGTCCGTTCCGAGCTAGGGTTAGGGTTAGGGAACGGCAAGGCTTAGGGCACAGGTGAGTGTACGGAAACGTGGGAGGGTCAGGCTACGTGCTGACGCACGGGTCAGTTCCACCGTATGGGCCAGGAGTAGGCTACGGCGTACGGTAAGGTGTAAGGCTGGTGGTGGGTTTTCGTTCTGGGCTAGGGTTAGGGTTAGGGAACGGCAAGGCTTAGGGCACAGGTGAGGGTACAGAAATGTGGGAGGGTCAGGCTACGTGCTGACGCACGTGTCAGCGCCAGCGTACGGGCCAGGAATACGCTAAGGCGTAGGGTAAGGGGTAGGGCTGGTGGTGGTTTTCCATTCCGGTCTAGTGTTAGGGTTAGGGAGCGGCAAGGCTTAGGGCACAGGTGAGGGTACGGAAACGTGGGAGGTTCAGGCTACATGCTGACGGACGGGTCAGTGCCAGCATACGGGCCAGGAGTAGGCTACGGCTTGGGGGTAAGTTGTAGACCTGGTGGTGTGTTTCCGCTCCGGGCTAGGGTTAGGGTTAGGGAACGGCAAGTCTTACGGCACAGGTGAGGGTACGGAAATGTGGGAGGGTCAGGCTACGTGCTGACGCACGGGTCAGTGCCAGCGTACGGGTCAGGAATAGGCTACGGCGTAGGAAAATGTGTTTGGCTGGTGGTGGATTTCCGTTCCGAGCTAGGGTTAGGGTTAGGGAATGGCAAGACTTAGGGCACAGGTGAGGGTAGAGAAACGTGGGAGGGTCAGGCTACGTGCTGACGCACGGGTCAGTGCCAGTGTACGGGCCAGGAGTAGGCTACGGCGTAGGGTAAGGTGTAGGGCTGGTGGTGGGTTTCCGTTCGGGGCTAGGGTTAGGGTTAGGGAACGGCAAGGCTTAGGGCACAGGTGAGGGTACGGAAACGTGGGAGGGTCAGGCTACGTGCTGACACACGGGTCAGTGCCAGCGTATGGGCCAGGAGTAGGCTACGGCTTGGGGGTAAGGCGTAGGGCTGGTGGTGGGTTTCCGTTCAGAGCTAGGGTTAGGGTTAGGGAACGGCACGGCTTAGGGTACAGGTGAGGGTACGGAAACGTTGGAGGGTCAGGCTAAGTGCTGACGCACGGGTCAGTGCCAGCGTACGGGCCAGGAGTAGGCTACGGATTGGGCATAAGTTGTAGGGCTGGTGGTGGGTTTCCATTCCGGGCTAGGGTTAGGGTTAGGGAACGGCAAGGCTTAGGGCTCAGGTGAGTGTATGGAAACGTGGGAGGGTCAGGCTACGTGCTGACGCACAGGTGAGTGCCATGGTTCGGGACAGGAGGAGGCTACGGCGTAGGGTAAGGTGTAGGCCTGGTGGTGGGTTTCGGTTCCGGGCTAGGGTTAGGGTTAGGGAACGGCAAGGATTACGGCACAGGTGAGGGTACGGAAACGTGTGAGGGTCAGGCTACGTGCTGACGCATGGGTCAGTTCCAGCGTACGGGCCAGGAGTAGGCTTTGGCGTAGGGTAAGGTGTAGGGCTGATGGTGGATTTCTGTTCCGGGCTAGGGTTAGGGTTACGTAACGGCAAGGCTTAGGGCACAGGTGATTGTATGGAAACGTGGGAGGGTCAGGCTACGTGCTGACGCACGGGTCAGTGCCAGCGTACGGGCCAGGAGTAGGCTACGGCTTGGGGGTAACGTGTAGGGCTGGTGGTGTTTTCCCGTTCCGGGCTAGGGTTAGGGTAAGGGAACGGCAAGGCTTAGGGCACAGGTGAGGGTACGGAAATGTGGGAGGGTCAGGCTACGTGCTGACGCACGAGTCAGTGCCAGCATACGGGCCATGAGTAAGCCACGTCTTGGGGTTAAGGTGTAGGGCTGGTGGAGGGTTTCCGCTCCGGGCTAGGGTTAGGGTTAGGGAACGGCAAGTCTTATGGCACAGGTGAGGGTACGGAAATGTGGGAGGGTCAGGCTACGTGCTGACGCACGGGTCAGTGCCAGCGTACGGGTCAGGAATTGGCTACGGCGTAGGGAAATGTGTTTGGCTGGTGGTGGATTTCCGTTCCGAGCTAGGGTTAGGGTTAGGGAACGGCAAGGCTTAGGGCACAGGTGAGGGTACGGAAACGTGGGAGGGTCAGGCTACGTGCTGACGCACGGGTCAGTGCTAGCGTATGGGCCAGGAGTAGGCTACTGCGTACGGTAAGGTGTAGGGCTGGTGGTGGGTTTCCGTTCTGGGCTAGGGTTAGTGTTATGTAACGGCAAGGCTTAGGGCACAGGTGAGGGTAGAGAAACGTGGGAGGGTCAGGCTACGTGCTGACGCACGGGTCAGTGCCAGCGTACGGGCCAGGAGTAGGCTACGGCATAGGGTAAGGTGTAGGGCTGGTGGTGGGTTTCCGTTCGGGGCTAGGGTTAGGGTTAGGGAACGGCAAGGCTTAGGGCACAGGTGAGGGTACGGAAACGTGGGAGGGTCAGGCTACGTGCTGACGCACGGGTCAGTGCTAGCGTATGGGCCAGGAGTAGGCTACTGCGTACGGTAAGGTGTAGGGCTGGTGGTGGGTTTCCGTTCTGGGCTAGGGTTAGTGTTAGGTAACGGCAAGGCTTAGGGCACAGGTGAGGGTAGAGAAACGTGGGAGGGTCAGGCTACGTGCTGACGCACGGGTCAGTGCCAGCGTACGGGCCAGGAGTAGGCTACGGCATAGGGTAAGGTGTAGGGCTGGTGGTCGGTTTCCATTCGGGGCTAGGGTTAGGGTTAGGGAACGGCAAGGCTTAGGGCACAGGTGAGGGTACGGAAACGTGGGAGGGTCAGGCTACGTGCTGACACACGGGTCAGTGCCAGCGTACGGGCCAGGAGTAGGCTACGGCTTGGGGGTAAGGTGTAGGGCTGCTGGTGGGTTTCCGTTCCGAGCTAGGGTTAGGGTTAGGGAACGGCAAGGCTTAGGGTACAGGTGAGGGTACGGAAACGTTGGAGGGTCAGGCTAAGTGCTGACGCACGGGTCAGTGCCAGCGTACGGGCCAGGAGTAGGCTACGGCTTGGGCATAAGTTGTAGGGCTGGTGGTGGGTTTCCATTCCGGGCTAGTGTTAGGGTTAGGGAACGGCAAGGCTTAGGGCACAGGTGAGTGTATGGAAACGTGGGAGGGTCAGGCTACGTGCTGACGCACAGGTCAGTGCCATGGTACGGGATAGGAGGAGGCAACGGCGTAGGGTAAGGTGTAGGCCTGGTGGTGGGTTTCCGTTCCGGGCTAAGGTTAGGGTTAGGGAACGGCAAGGATTAGGGCACAGGTGAGGGTACGGAAACGTGGGAGGGTCAGGCTACGTGCTGACGCATGGGTCAGTTCCTGCGTACGGGCCAGGAGTAGGCTACAGCGTAGGGTATGGTGTAGGGCTGGTGGTGGATTTCTGTTCCGGGCTAGGGTTAGGGTTACGTAACGGCAAGGCTTAGGGCACAGGTGATTGTATGGAAACGTGGGAGGGTCTGGCTACGTGCTGACGCACGGGTCAGTGCCAGCGTACGGGCCAGGAGTAGGCTACGGCGTAGGGAAATGTGTTTGGCTGGTGGTGGATTTCCGTTCCGAGCTAGGGTTAGGGTTAGGGAACGGCAAGGCTTAGGGCACAGGTGAGGGTACGGAAACGTGGGAGGGTCAGGCTACGTGCTGACGCACGGGTCAGTTCCACCGTATGGGCCAGGAGTAGGCTACGGCGTACGGTAAGGTGTAAGGCTGGTGGTGGGTTTTCGTTCTGGGCTAGGGTTAGGGTTAGGGAACGGCAAGGCTTAGGGCACAGGTGAGGGTACAGAAATGTGGGAGGGTCAGGCTACGTGCTGACGCACGTGTCAGTGCCAGCGTACGGGCCAGGAGTACGCTAAGGCGTAGGCTAAGGGGTAGGGCTGGTGGTGGTTTTCCATTCGGGGCTAGGGTTAGGGTTAGGGAGCGGCAAGGCTTAGGGCACAGGTGAGGGTACGGAAACGTGGGAGGTTCAGGCTACATGCTGACGGACGGGTCAGTGCCAGCATACGGGCCAGGAGTAGGCTACGGCTTGGGGGTAAGTTGTAGACCTGGTGGTGTGTTTCCGCTCCGGGCTAGGGTTAGGGTTAGGGAACGGCAAGTCTTACGGCGCAGGTGAGGGTACGGAAATGTGGGAGGGTCAGGCTACGTGCTGACGCACGGGTCAGTGCCAGCGTACGGGTCAGGAATAGGCTACGGCGTAGGAAAATGTGTTTGGCTGGTGGTGGATTTCCGTTCCGAGCTAGGGTTAGGGTTAGGGAACGGCAAGGCTTAGGGCACAGGTGAGGGTAGAGAAACGTGGGAGGGTCAGGCTACATGCTGACACACGGGTCAGTGCCAGCGTACGGGCCAGGAGTAGGCTACGGCTTGGGGGTAAGGCGTAGGGCTGGTGGTGGGTTTCCGTTCAGAGCTAGGGTTAGGGTTAGGGAACGGCAAGGCTTAGAGTACAGGTGAGGGTACGGAAACGTTGGAGGGTCAGGCTAAGTGCTGACGCACGGGTCAGTGCCAGCGTACGGGCCAGGAGTAGGCTACGGATTGGGCATAAGTTGTAGGGCTGGTGGTGGTTTTCCATTCCGGGCTAGGGTTAGGGTTAGGGAACGGCAAGGCTTAGGGCTCAGGTGAGTGTATGGAAACGTGGGAGGGTCAGGCTACGTGCTGACGCACAGGTCAGTGCCATGGTACGGGACAGGAGGAGGCTACGGCGTAGGGTAAGGTGTAGGCCTGGTGATGGGTTTCCGTTCCGGGCTAGGGTTAGGGTTATGGAACGGCAAGGATTAGGGCACAGGTGAGGGTACGGAAACGTGGGAGGGTCAGGCTACGTGCTGACGCATGGGTCAGTTCCAGCGTACGGGCCAGGAGTAGGCTACGGCGTAGGGTATGGTGTAGGGCTGGTGGTGGATTTCTGTTCCGGGCTAGGGTTAGGGTTACGTAATGGCAAGGCTTAGGGCACAGGTGATTGTATGGAAACGTGGGAGGGTCTGGCTACGTGCTGACGCACGGGTCAGTGCCAGCGTACGGGCCAGGAGTAGGCTACGGCGTAGGGAAATGTGTTTGGCTGGTGGTGGATTTCCGTTCCGAGCTAGGGTTAGGGTTAGGGAACGGCAAGGCTTAGGGCACAGGTGAGGGTACGGAAACGTGGGAGGGTCAGGCTACGTGCTGACGCACGGGTCAGTTCCACCGTATGGGCCAGGAGTAGGCTACGGCGTACGGTAAGGTGTAAGGCTGGTGGTGGGTTTTCGTTCTGGGCTAGGGTTAGGGTTAGGGAACGGCAAGGCTTAGGGCACAGGTGAGGGTACAGAAATGTGGGAGGGTCAGGCTACGTGCTGACGCACGTGTCAGTGCCAGCGTACGGGCCAGGAGTACGCTAAGGCGTAGGGTAAGGGGTAGGGCTGGTGGTGGTTTTCCATTCCGGTCTAGGGTTAGGGTTAGGGAGCGGCAAGGCTTAGGGCACAGGTGAGGGTACGGAAACGTGGGAGGTTCAGGCTACATGCTGACGGACGGGTCAGTGCCAGCATACGGGCCAGGAGTAGGCTACGGCTTGGGGGTAAGTTGTAGACCTTGTGGTGTGTTTCCGCTCCGGGCTAGGGTTAGGGTTAGGGAACGGCAAGTCTTACGGCACAGGTGAGGGTACGGAAATGTGGGAGGGTCAGGCTACGTGCTGACGCACGGGTCAGTGCCAGCGTACGGGTCAGGAATAGGCTACGGCGTAGGAAAATGTGTTTGGCTGGTGGTGGATTTCCGTTCCGAGCTAGGGTTAGGGTTAGGGAACGGCAAGGCTTAGGGCACAGGTGAGGGTAGAGAAACGTGGGAGGGTCAGGCTACGTGCTGACGCACGGGTTAGTGCCAGTGTACGGGCCAGGAGTAGGCTACGGCGTAGGGTAAGGTGTAGGGCTGGGGGTGGGTTTCCGTTCGGGGCTAGGGTTAGGGTTAGGGAACGGCAAAGCTTAGGGCACAGGTGAGGGTACGGAAACGTGGGAGGGTCAGGCTACGTGCTGACACACGGGTCAGTGCCAGCGTACGGGCCAGGAGTAGGCTACGGCTTGGGGGTAAGGCGTAGGGCTGGTGGTGGGTTTCCGTTCAGAGCTAGGGTTAGGGTTAGGGAACGGCAAGGCTTAGGGTACAGGTGAGGGTACGGAAACGTTGGAGGGTCAGGCTAAGTGCTGACGCATGGGTCAGTGCCAGCGTACAGGCCAGGAGTAGGCTACGGATTGGGCATAAGTTGTAGGGCTGGTGGTGGGTTTCCATTCCGGGCTAGGGTTAGGGTTAGGGAACGGCAAGGCTTAGGGCTCAGGTGAGTGTATGGAAACGTGGGAGGGTCAGGCTACGTCCTGACGCACAGGTCAGTGCCATGGTACGGGACAGGAGGAGGCTACGGCGTAGGGTAAGGTGTAGGCCTGGTGGTGGGTTTCCGTTGTGGGCTAGGGTTAGGGTTAGGGAACGGCAAGGATTAGGGCACAGGTGAGGGTACGGAAACTTGGGAGGGTCAGGCTACGTGCTGACGCATGGGTCAGTTCCAGCGTACGGGCCAGGAGTAGGCTACGGCGTAGGGTAAAGTGTAGGGCTGGTGGTGGATTTCTGTTCCGGGCTAGGGTTAGGGTTACGTAACGGCAAGTCTTAGGGCACAGGTGATTGTATGGAAACGTGGGAGGGTCAGGCTACGTGCTGACGCACGGGTCAGTGCCAGCGTACGGGCCAGGAGTAGGCTACGGCTTGGGGGTAAGGTGTAGGGCTGGTGGTGTTTTCCCGTTCCGGGCTAGGGTTAGGGTTAGGGAACGGCAAGGCTTAGGGCACAGGTGAGGGTACGGAAACGTGGGAGGGTCAGGCTACGTGCTGACGCACGGGTCAGTGCTAGCGTATGGGCCAGGAGTAGGCTACTGCGTACGGTAATGTGTAGGGCTGGTGGTGGGTTTCCGTTCTGGGCTAGGGTTAGTGTTAGGTAACGGCAAGGCTTAGGGCACAGGTGAGGGTAGAGAAACGTGGGAGGGTCAGGCTACGTGCTGACGCACGGGTCAGTACCATGGTACGGGACAGGAGGAGGCTACGGCGTAGGGTAAGGTGTAGGGCTGGTGGTAGGTTTCCGTTCAGGGCTAGGGTTAGGTTTAGGGAATGACAAGACTTAGGGCACAGGTGAGGGTACAGAAACGTGGGTAGATGAGACTATGTGCTGATGCATGGGTCAGTTCCAGCGTACGGGCCAGGAGTAGGCTACGGCGTAGGGTAAGGTGTAGGCCTGGTGGTGGGTTTCCGTTCCGGGCTAGGGTTAGGGTTAGGGAACGGCAAGGATTAGGGCACAGGTGAGGGTACGGAAACGTGGGAGGGTCAGGCTACGTGCTGACGCATGGGTCAGTTCCAGCGTACGGGCCAGGAGTAGGCTACGGCGTAGGGTAAGGTGTAGGGCTGGTGGTGGATTTCTGTTCTGGGCTAGGGTTAGGGTTATGTAACGGCAAGGCTTAGGGCACAGGTGATTGTATGGAAACGTGGGAGGGTCAGGCTACGTGCTGACGCATGGGTCAGTGCCAGCGTACGGTCCAGGAGTAGGCTACGGCTTGGGGGTAAGTTGTAGGGCTGGTGGTGTTTTCCCGTTCCGGGCTAGGGTTAGGGTGAGGGAACGGCAAGGCTTAGGGCACAGGTCAGGGTACGGAAATGTGGGAGGGTCAGGCTACGTGCTGACGCACAGGTCAGTGCCAGCGTACGGGCCAGGAGTAGACTACGGTGTAGGGTAAGGTGTAGGGCTGGTGGTGGGTTTCCGTTCAGGGCTAGTGTTAGGGTTAGGGAACGGCAAAGCTTAGGGCACAGGTGAGGGTACGGAAGCGTGGGAGGGTCAGGCTACGTGCTGACGCACGGGTCGTTGCCAGCCTACGGGCCAGTTGTAGGCTACAGCGTAGGGTAAGGTGTAGGGCTGGTGGTGGTTTTCCTTTCCGGGCTAGGGTTAGGGTTAGAGAACGGCAAGGCTTAGGGCAAAGGTGAGGGTATGGAAACGTGGGAGGGTCAGGCTATGTGCTGATGCACGTGTCACTGCCAGCATACAGGCCAAGGGTACGCTACAGTGTAGGGAGATGTGTTGGGCTGGTGGTGGGTTTTCGTTCCGAGCTAGGGTTTGGGTTAGGGAATGGCAAGTCTTAGGGCACAGGTGAGTGTACGAAAATGTGGGAGGCTCAGGCTACGTGCTGACGCACGTGTCAGTGCCAGCGTACGGGCCATGATTACGCTAAGGCGTAGGGTAAGGGGTAGGGCTGGTGTTGGGTTTCCGTTCTGGGCTAGGGTTAGGGTTACGTAACGGCAAGGCTTAGGGCACAGGTGATTGTATGGAAACGTGGGAGGGTCAGGCTACGTGCTGACGCACGGGTCAGTGCCAGCGTACGGGCCAGGAGTAGGCTACGGCTTGGGGGTAAGGTGTAGGGCTGGTGGTGTTTTCCCGTTCCTGGCTAGGGTTAGGGTTAGGGAACGGCAAGGCTTAGGGCACAGGTGAGGGTACGGAAATGTGGGAGGGTCAGGCTACGTGCTGACGCACAGGTCAGTGCCATGGTACGGGACAGGAGGAGGCTACGGCGTAGGGTAAGGTGTAGGCCTGGTGGTGGGTTTCCGTTCCGGGCTAGGGTTAGGGTTAGGGAACGGCAAGGATTAGGGCACAGGTGAGGGTACGGAAACGTGGGAGGGTCAGGCTACGTGCTGACGCATGGGTCAGTTCCAGCGTACGGGCCAGGAGTAGGCTACTGCGTAGGGTAAAGTGTAGGGCTGGTGGTTTTTCCCGTTCCGGGCTAGGGTTAGGGTTAGGGAACGGCAAGGCTTAGGGCACAGCTGAGGGTACGGAAATGTGGGAGGGTCAGGCTACGTGCTGACGCACGGGTCAGTGCCAGCATACGGGCCATGAGTAAGGTACGTCTTGGGGTTAAGGTGTAGGGCTGGTGGTGGGTTTCCGCTCCGGGCTAGGGTTAGGGTTAGGGAACGGCAAGTCTTATGGCACAGGTGAGGGTACGGAAATGTGGGAGGGTCAGTCTACGTGCTGACGCACGGGTCAGTGCCAGCGTACGGGTCAGGAATTGGCTACGGCGTAGGGAAATGTGTTTGGCTGGTGGTGGATTTCCGTTCCGAGCTAGGGTTAGGGTTAGGGAACGGCAAGGCTTAGGGCACAGGTGAGGGTACGGAAACGTGGGAGGGTCAGGCTACGTGCTGACGCACGGGTCAGTGCCAGCGTACGGGCCTGGAGTAGGCTACGGCGTAGGGTAAGGTGTAGGGCTGGTGGTGGGTTTCCGTTCGGGGCTAGGGTTAGGGTTAGGGAACGGCAAGGCTTAGGGCACAGGTGAGGGTACGGAAACGTGGGAGGGTCAGGCTACGTGCTGACGCACGGGTCAGTGCCAGCGTACAGGCCAGGAGTAGGCTACGGATTGGGCATAAGTTGTAGGGCTGGTGGTGGGTTTCCATTCCGGGCTAGGGTTAGGGTTAGGGAACGGCAAGGCTTAGGGCTCAGGTGAGTGTATGGAAACGTGGGAGGGTCAGGCTACGTCCTGACGCACAGGTCAGTGCCATGGTACGGGACAGGAGGAGGCTACGGCGTAGGGTAAGGTGTAGGCCTGGTGGTGGGTTTCCGTTGTGGGCTAGGGTTAGGGTTAGGGAACGGCAAGGATTAGGGCACAGGTGAGGGTACGGAAACTTGGGAGGGTCAGGCTACGTGCTGACGCATGGGTCAGTTCCAGCGTACGGGCCAGGAGTAGGCTACGGCGTAGGGTAAAGTGTAGGGCTGGTGGTGGATTTCTGTTCCGGGCTAGGGTTAGGGTTACGTAACGGCAAGGCTTAGGGCACAGGTGATTGTATGGAAACGTGGGAGGGTCAGGCTACGTGCTGACGCACGGGTCAGTGCCAGCGTACGGGCCAGGAGTAGGCTACGGCTTGGGGGTAAGTTGTAGGGCTGGTGGTGTTTTCCCGTTCCGGGCTAGGGTTAGGGTTAGGGAACGGCAAGGCTTAGGGCACAGGTGAGGGTACGGAAACGTGGGAGGGTCAGGCTACGTGCTGACGCACGGGTCAGTGCTAGCGTATGGGCCAGGAGTAGGCTACTGCGTACGGTAATGTGTAGGGCTGGTGGTGGGTTTCCGTTCTGGGCTAGGGTTAGTGTTAGGTAACGGCAAGGCTTAGGGCACAGGTGAGGGTAGAGAAACGTGGGAGGGTCAGGCTACGTGCTGACGCACGGGTCAGTACCATGGTACGGGACAGGAGGAGGCTACGGCGTAGGGTAAGGTGTAGGGCTGGTGGTAGGTTTCCGTTCAGGGCTAGGGTTAGGTTTAGGGAATGACAAGACTTAGGGCACAGGTGAGGGTACAGAAACGTGGGTAGATGAGACTATGTGCTGATGCATGGGTCAGTTCCAGCGTACGAGCCAGGAGTAGGCTACGGCGTAGGGTAAGGTGTAGGCCTGGTGGTGGGTTTCCGTTCCGGGCTAGGGTTAGGGTTAGGGAACGGCAAGGATTAGGGCACAGGTGAGGGTACGGAAACGTGGGAGGGTCAGGCTACGTGCTGACGCATGGGTCAGTTCCAGCGTACGGGCCAGGAGTAGGCTACGGCGTAGGGTAAGGTGTAGGGCTGGTGGTGGATTTCTGTTCTGGGCTAGGGTTAGGGTTATGTAACGGCAAGGCTTAGGGCACAGGTGATTGTATGGAAACGTGGGAGGGTCAGGCTACGTGCTGACGCATGGGTCAGTGCCAGCGTACGGTCCAGGAGTAGGCTACGGCTTGGGGGTAAGTTGTAGGTCTGGTGGTGTTTTCCCGTTCCGGGCTAGGGTTAGGGTGAGGGAACGGCAAGGCTTAGGGCACAGGTCAGGGTACGGAAACGTGGGAGGGTCAGGCTACGTGCTGACGCACAGGTCAGTGCCATGGTACGGGACAGGAGGAGGCTACGGCGTAGGGTAAGGTGTAGGCCTGGTGGTGGGTTTCCGTTCCGGGCTAGGGTTAGGGTTAGGGAACGGCAAGGATTAGGGCACAGGTGAGGGTACGGAAAGGTGGGAGGGTCAGGCTACGTGCTGACGCATGGGTCAGTTCCAGCGTACGGGCCAGGAGTAGGCTACGGTGTAGGGTAAGGTGTAGGGCTGGTGGTGGATTTCTGTTCCGGGCTAGGGTTAGGGTTACGTAACGGCAAGGCTTAGGGCACAGGTGATTGTATGGAAACGTGGGAGGGTCAGGCTACGTGCTGACGCACGGGTCAGTTCCAGCGTATGGGCCAGGAGTAGGCTACGGCGTACGGTAAGGTGTAAGGCTGGTGGTGGGTTTTCGTTCTGGGCTAGGGTTAGGGTTAGGGAACGGCAAGGCTTAGGGCACAGGTGAGGGTACAGAAATGTGGGAGGGTCAGGCTACGTGCTGACGCACGTGTCAGTGCCAGCGTACGGGCCAGGAGTATGCTAAGGCGTAGGGTAAGGGGTAGGGCTGGTGGTGGATTTCCATTCCGGTCTAGGGTTAGGGTTAGGGAGCGGCAAGGCTTAGGGCACAGGTGAGGGTACGGAAACGTGGGAGGGTCAGGCTTCATGCTGACGCACGGGTCAGTGCCAGCATACGGGCCAGGAGTAGGCTACGGCTTGGGGTTAAGGTGTATGGCTGGTGGTGGGTTTCTGCTCCGGGCTAGGGTTAGGGTTAGGGAACGGCAAGGCTTAGGGCACAGGTGAGGGTACGGAAACGTGAGAGGGTCAGGCTACGTGCTGACGCACAAGTCAGTGCCAGCGTATGGGCCAGGAGTAGGCTACGGCGTACGGTAAGGTTTAAGGCTGGTGGTGGGTTTTCGTTCTGGGCTAGGGTTAGGGTTAGAGAACGGCAAGGCTTAGGGCACAGGTGAGGGTACGGAAACGTGGGAGGGTCAGGCTATGTGCTGATGCACGTGTCACTGCCAGCGTACAGGCCAGGAGTAGGCTACAGCGTAGGGAGATGTGTTGGGCTGGTGGTGGGTTTTCGTTCCGAGCTAGGGTTAGGGTTAGGGAACGGCAAGTCGTAGGGCACAGGTGAGTGTACAGAAACGTGGGAGGGTCAGGCTACATGCTGACGCATGTGTCAGTGCCAGCGTACGGGCCAGGAGTACGCTAAGGTGTAGGGTAAGGGGTAGGGCTGGTGTTGGGTTTGCGTTCCGGGCTAGGGTTAGGGTTAGGGAACGGCAAGGCTTAGGGCACAGGTGAGGGTACGGAAATGTGGGAGGGTCAGGCTACGTGCTGACGCACGTGTGAGTGCCAGCGTACGGGTCAGGAGTAGGCTACGGCGTAGGGAAATATGTTTGGCTGGTGGTGGATTTCCGTTCCGAGCTAGGGTTAGGGTTAGGGAACGGCAAGGCTTAGGGCACAGGTGATGGTACGGAAACGTGGGAGGGTCAGGCTACGTGCTGACGCACGGGTCAGTTCCAGCGTATGGGCCAGGAGTAGGCTACGGCGTACGGTAAGGTGTAAGGCTGGTGGTGGGTTTTCGTTCTGGGCTAGGGTTAGGGTTAGGTAACGGCAAGGCTTAGGGCACAGGTGAGGGTAGAGAAACGTGGGAGGGTCAGGCTACGTGCTGACGCACGGGTCAGTGCCAGCGTACGGGCCAGGAGTAGGCTACGGCTTGGGGGTAAGTTGTAGGGCTGGTGGTGGGTTTCCGTTCCGAGCTAGGGTTAGGGTTAGGGAACGGCAAGGCTTAGGGTACAGGTGAGGGTACGGAAACGTGGGAGGGTCAGGCTACGTGCTGACACACGGGTCAGTGCCAGCGTACGGGCCAGGAGTAGGCTACAGCTTGGGCATAAGTTGTAGGGCTGGTGGTGGGTTTCCATTCCGGGCTAGTGTTAGGGTTAGGGAACAGCAAGGCTTAGGGCACAGGTGAGTGTATGGAAACGTGGGAGGGTCAGGCTACGTGCTGAGGCACAGGTCAGTGCCATGGTACGGGACAGGAGGAGGCTACGGCGTAGGGTAAGGTGTAGGGCTGGTGGTGGGTTTCCGTTCTGGGCTAGGGTTAGGGTTAGGTAACGGCAAGGCTTAGGGCACAGGTGAGGGTAGAGAAACGTGGGAGGGTCAGGCTACGTGCTGACGCATGGGTCAGTGCCAGCGTACGGGCCAGGAGTAGGCTACGGCGTAGGGTAAGGTGTAGGGCTGGTGGTGGGTTTCCGTTCCGGGCTAGGGTTAGGGTTAGGGAACGGCAAGGCTTAGGGCACAGGTGAGGGTACGGAAACGTGGGAGGGTCAGGCTACGTGCTGACACACGGGTCAGTGCCAGCGTACGGGCCAGGATTAGGCTACGGCTTGGGGGTAAGATGTAGGGCTGGTGGTGGGTTTCCGTTCAGAGCTAGGGTTAGGGTTAGGGAACGGCAAGGCTTAGGGTACAGGTGAGGGTACGGAAACGTTGGAGGGTCAGGCTAAGTGCTGACGCACGGGTCAGTGCCAGCGTACGGGCCAGGAGTAGGCTACGGCTTGGGCATAAGTTGTAGGGCTGGTGGTGGGTTTCCATTCCGGGCTAGGGTTAGGGTTAGGGAACGGCAAGGCTTGGGGCACAGGTGAGTGTTTGGAAACGTGGGAGGGTCAGGCTACGTGCTGACGCACAGGTCAGTGCCATGGTACGGGACAGGAGGAGGCTACGGCGTAGGGTAAGGTGTAGGCCTGGTGGTGGGTTTCCGTTCCGGGCTAGGGTTAGGGTTAGGGAACGGCAAGGATTAGGGCACAGGTGAGGGTACGGAAACGTGGGAGGGTCAGGCTACGTGCTGACGCATGGGTCAGTTCCAGCGTACGGGCCAGGAGTAGGCTACGGTGTAGGGTAAGGTGTAGGGCTGGTGGTGGATTTCTGTTCCGGGCTAGGGTTAGGGTTACGTAACGGCAAGGCTTAGGGCACAGGTGATTGTATGGAAACGTGGGAGGGTCAGGCTACGTGCTGACGCACGGGTCAGTGCCAGCGTACGGGCCAGGAGTAGGCTACGGCTTGGGGTTAAGGTGTAGGGCTGGTGGTGTTTTCCCGTTCCGGGCTAGGGTTAGGGTTAGGGAACGGCAAGGCTTAGGGCACAGGTGAGGGTATGGAAATGTGGGAGGGTCAGGCTACGTGCTGACGCACGGGTCAGTGCCAGCATACGGGCCAGGAGTAGGCTACGGCTTGGGGTTAAGGTGTATGGCTGGTGGTGGGTTTCTGCTCCGGGCTAGGGTTAGGGTTAGGGAACGGCAAGTCTTATGGCACAGGTGAGGGTACGGAAATGGGGGAGGGTCAGGCTATGTGCTGACGCACGGGTCAGTGCCAGCGTACGGGTCAGGAATAGGCTACGGCGTAGGGAAATGTGTTTGTCTGGTGGTGGATTTCCGTTCCGAGCTAGGGTTAGGGTTAGGGAACGGCAAGGCTTAGGGCACAGGTGAGGGTACGGAAACGTGGGAGGGTCAGGCTACGTGCTGACGCACGTGTCAGTGCCAACGTACGGGCCAGGAGTACGCTAAGGCGTAGGGTAAGGGGTAGGGCTGGTGGTGGTTTTCCATTCCGGTCTAGGGTTAGGGTTAGGGAACGGCAAGGCTTAGGGCACAGGTGAGGGTACGGAAACGTGGGAGGGTCAGGCTATGTGCTGATGCATGTGTCACTGCCAGCGTACAGGCCAGGAGTAGGCTAGAGCGTAGGGAGATGTGTTGGGCTGGTGGTGGGTTTTCGTTCCAAGCTAGGGTTAGGGTTAGGGAACGGCAAGTCGTAGGGCACAGGTGAGTGTACAGAAACGTGGGAGGGTCAGGCTACATGCTGACGCATGTGTCAGTGCCAGCGTACGGGCCAGGAGTACGCTAAGGTGTAGGGTAAGGGGTAGGGCTGGTGTTGGGTTTGCGTTCCGGGCTAGGGTTAGGGTTAGGGAACGGCAAGGCTTAGGGCACAGGTGAGGGTACGGAAATGTGGGAGGGTCAGGCTACGTGCTGACGCACGTGTGAGTGCCAGCGTACGGGTCAGGAGTAGGCTACGGCGTAGGGAAATATGTTTGGCTGGTGGTGGATTTCCGTTCCGAGCTAGGGTTAGGGTTAGGGAACGGCAAGGCTTAGGGCACAGGTGATGGTACGGAAACGTGGGAGGGTCAGGCTACGTGCTGACGCACGGGTCAGTTCCAGCGTATGGGCCAGGAGTAGGCTACAGCGTACGGTAAGGTGTAAGGCTGGTGGTGGGTTTTCGTTCTGGGCTAGGGTTAGGGTTAGGGAACGGCAAGGCTTAGGGCACAGGTGAGGGTACAGAAATGTGGGAGGGTCAGGCTACGTGCTGACGCACGTGTCAGTGCCAGCGTACGGGCCAGGAGTACGCTAAGGCGTAGGGTAAGGGGTAGGGCTGTTGGTGGATTTCCATTCCGGTCTAGGGTTAGGGTTAGGGAGCGGCAAGGCTTAGGGCACAGGTGAGGGTACGGAAACGTGGGAGGGTCAGGCTTCATGCAGACGCACGGGTCAGTGCCAGCATACGGGCCAGGAGTAGGCTACGGCTTGGGGGTAAGGTGTAGGGCTGGTGGTGTGTTTCCGCTCCGGGCTAGGGTTAGGGTTAGGGAACGGCAAGTCTTATGGCACAGGTGAGGGTACGGAAATGTGGGAGGGTCAGGTTACGTGCTGACGCACGGGTCAGTGCCAGCGTACGGGTCAGGAATAGGCTACGGCGTAGGAACATGTGTTTGTCTGGTGGTGGATTTCCGTTCCGAGCTAGGGTTAGGGTTAGGGAACGGCAAGGCTTAGGGCACAGGTGAGGGTACGGAAACGTGGGAGGGTCAGGCTACGTGCTGACACACGGGTCAGTGCCAGCGTATGGGCCAGGAGTAGGCTACGGCGTACGGTAAGGTGTAGGGCTGGTGGTGGGTTTCCGTTCCGAGCTAGGGTTAGGGTTAGGGAACGGCAAGGCTTAGGGTACAGGTGAGGGTACGGAAACGTTGGAGGGTCAGGCTAAGTGCTGACGCACGGGTCAGTGCCAGCGTACGGGCCAGGAGTATGCTACGGCTTGGGCATAAGTTGTAGGGCTGGTGGTGGGTTTCCATTCCGGGCTAGGGTTAGGGTTAGGGAACGGCAAGGCTTGGGGCACAGGTGAGTGTTTGGAAACGTGGGAGGGTCAGGCTACGTGCTGACGCACAGGTCAGTGCCATGGTACGGGACAGGAGGAGGCTACGGCGTAGGGTAAGGTGTAGGCCTGGTGGTGGGTTTCCGTTCCGGGCTAGGGTTAGGGTTAGGGAACGGCAAGGATTAGGGCACAGGTGAGGGTACGGAAACGTGGGAGGGTCAGGCTACGTGCTGACGCATGGGTCAGTTCCAGCGTACGGGCCAGGAGTAGGCTACGGTGTAGGGTAAGGTGTAGGGCTGGTGGTGGATTTCTGTTCCGGGCTAGGGTTAGGGTTACGTAACGGCAAGGCTTAGGGCACAGGTGATTGTATGGAAACGTGGGAGGGTCAGGCTACGTGCTGACGCACGGGTCAGTGCCAGCGTACGGGCCAGGAGTAGGCTACGGCTTGGGGGTAAGGTGTAGGGCTGGTGGTGTTTTCCCGTTCCGGGCTAGGGTTAGGGTTAGGGAACGGCAAGGCTTAGGGCACAGGTGAGGGTATGGAAATGTGGGAGGGTCAGGCTACGTGCTGACGCACGGGTCAGTGCCAGCATACGGGCCAGGAGTAGGCTACGGCTTGGGGTTAAGGTGTATGGCTGGTGGTGGGTTTCTGCTCCGGGCTAGGGTTAGGGTTAGGGAACGGCAAGTCTTATGGCACAGGTGAGGGTACAGAAATGGGGGAGGGTCAGGCTACGTGCTGACGCACGGGTCAGTGCCAGCGTACGGGTCAGGAATAGGCTACGGCGTAGGGAAATGTGTTTGTCTGGTGGTGGATTTCCGTTCCGAGCTAGGGTTAGGGTTAGGGAACGGCAACGCTTAGGGCACAGGTGAGGGTACGGAAACGTGGGAGGGTCAGGCTACGTGCTGACGCACGAGTCAGTGCCAGCGTATGGGCCAGGAGTAGGCTAAGGCGTACGGTAAGGTGTAAGGCTGGTGGTGGGTTTTCGTTCTGGGCTAGGGTTAGGGTTAGAGAACGGCAAGGCTTAGGGCACAGGTGAGGGTACGGAAACGTGGGAGGGTCAGGCTATGTGCTGATGCACGTGTCACTGCCAGCGTACAGGCCAGGAGTAGGCTACAGCGTAGGGAGATGTGTTGGGCTGGTGGTGGGTTTTCCTTCCGAGCTAGGGTTAGGGTTAGGGAACGGCAAGTCGTAGGGCACAGGTGAGTGTACAGAAACGTGGGAGGGTCAGGCTACATGCTGACGCATGTGTCAGTGCCAGCGTACGGGCCAGGAGTACGCTAAGGTGTAGGGTAAGGGGTAGGGCTGGTGTTGGGTTTGCGTTCCGGGCTAGGGTTAGGGTTAGGGAACGGCAAGGCTTAGGGCACAGGTGAGGGTACGGAAACGTGGGAGGGTCAGGCTACGTGCTGACGCACGAGTCAGTGCCAGCGTATGGGCCAGGAGTAGGCTACGGCGTACGGTAAGGTGTAAGGCTGGTGGTGGGTTTTCGTTCTGGGCTAGGGTTAGGGTTAGAGAACGGCATGGCTTAGGGCACAGGTGAGGGTACGGAAACGTGGGAGGGTCAGGCTATGTGCTGATGCACGTGTCACTGCCAGCGTACAGGCCAGGAGTAGGCTACAGCGTAGGGAGATGTGTTGGGCTGGTGGTGGGTTTTCGTTCCGAGCTAGGGTTAGGGTTAGGGAACGGCAAGTCGTAGGGCACAGGTGAGTGTACAGAAACGTGGGAGGGTCAGGCTACATGCTGACGCATGTGTCAGTGCCAGCGTACGGGCCAGGAGTACGCTAAGGTGTAGGGTAAGGGGTAGGGCTGGTGTTGGGTTTGCGTTCCGGGCTAGGGTTAGGGTTAGGGAATGGCAAGGCTTAGGGCACAGGTGAGGGTACGGAAATGTGGGAGGGTCAGGCTACGTGCTGACGCACGTGTGAGTGCCAGCGTACGGGTCAGGAGTAGGCTACGGCGTAGGGAAATATGTTTGGCTGGTGGTGGATTTCCGTTCCGAGCTAGGGTTAGGGTTAGGGAACGGCAAGGCTTAGGGCACAGGTGATGGTACGGAAACGTGGGAGGGTCAGGCTACGTGCTGACGCACGGGTCAGTTCCAGCGTATGGGCCAGGAGTAGGCTACGGCGTACGGTAAGGTGTAAGGCTGGTGGTGGGTTTTCGTTCTGGGCTAGGGTTAGGGTTAGGGAACGGCAAGGCTTAGGGCACAGGTGAGGGTACAGAAATGTGGGAGGGTCAGGCTACGTGCTGACGCACGTGTCAGTGCCAGCGTACGGGCCAGGAGTATGCTAAGGCGTAGGGTAAGGGGTAGGGCTGGTGGTGGATTTCCATTCCGGTCTAGGGTTAGGGTTAGGGAGCGGCAAGGCTTAGGGCACAGGTGAGGGTACGGAAACGTGGGAGGGTCAGGCTTCATGCTGACGCACGGGTCAGTGCCAGCATACGGGCCAGGAGTAGGCTACGGCTTGGGGTTAAGGTGTATGGCTGGTGGTGGGTTTCTGCTCCGGGCTAGGGTTAGGGTTAGGGAACGGCAAGGCTTAGGGCACAGGTGAGGGTACGGAAACGTGGGAGGGTCAGGCTACGTGCTGACGCACGGGTCAGTGCCAGCGTACGGGTCAGGAATAGGCTACGGCGTAGGAACATGTGTTTGTCTGGTGGTGGATTTCCGTTCCGAGCTAGGGTTAGGGTTAGGGAACGGCAAGGCTTAGGGCACAGGTGAGGGTACGGAAACGTGGGAGGGTCAGGCTACGTGCTGACACACGGGTCAGTGCCAGCGTATGGGCCAGGAGTAGGCTACGGCGTACGGTAAGGTGTAGGGCTGGTGGTGGGTTTCCGTTCTGGGCTAGGGTTAGGGTTAGGTAACGGCAAGGCTTAGGGCACAGGTGAGGGTAGAGAAACGTGGGAGGGTCAGGCTACGTGCTGACGCACGGGTCAGTGCCAGCGTACGGGCCAGGAGTAGGCTACGGCTTGGGGGTAAGGTGTAGGGCTGGTGGTGGGTTTCCGTTCCGAGCTAGGGTTAGGGTTAGGGAACGGCAAGGCTTAGGGTACAGGTGACGGTACGGAAACGTTGGAGGGTCAGGCTAAGTGCTGACGCACGGGTCAGTGCCAGCGTACGGGCCAGGAGTATGCTACGGCTTGGGCATAAGTTGTAGGGCTGGTGGTGGGTTTCCATTCCGGGCTAGGGTTAGGGTTAGGGAACGGCAAGGCTTGGGGCACAGGTGAGTGTTTGGAAACGTGGGAGGGTCAGGCTACGTGCTGACGCAGAGGTCAGTGCCATGGTACGGGACAGGAGGAGGCTACGGCGTAGGGTAAGGTGTAGGCCTGGTGGTGGGTTTCCGTTCCGGGCTAGGGTTAGGGTTAGGGAACGGCAAGGATTAGGGCACAGGTGAGGGTACGGAAACGTGGGAGGGTCAGGCTACGTGCTGACGCATGGGTCAGTTCCAGCGTACGGGCCAGGAGTAGGCTACGGTGTAGGGTAAGGTGTAGGGCTGGTGGTGGATTTCTGTTCCGGGCTAGGGTTAGGGTTACGTAACGGCAAGGCTTAGGGCACAGGTGATTGTATGGAAACGTGGGAGGGTCAGGCTACGTGCTGACGCACGGGTCAGTGCCAGCGTACGGGCCAGGAGTAGGCTACGGCTTGGGGGTAAGGTGTAGGGCTGGTGGTGTTTTCCCGTTCCGGGCTAGGATTAGGGTTAGGGAACGGCAAGGCTTAGGGCACAGGTGAGGGTATGGAAATGTGGGAGGGTCAGGCTACGTGCTGACGCACGGGTCAGTGCCAGCATACGGGCCAGGAGTAGGCTACGGCTTGGGGTTAAGGTGTATGGCTGGTGGTGGGTTTCTGCTCCGGGCTAGGGTTAGGGTTAGGGAACGGCAAGTCTTATGGCACAGGTGAGGGTACAGAAATGGGGGAGGGTCAGGCTACGTGCTGACGCACGGGTCAGTGCCAGCGTATGGGTCAGGAATAGGATACGGCGTAGGGAAATGTGTTTGTCTGGTGGTGGATTTCCGTTCCGAGCTAGGGTTAGGGTTAGGGTACGGCAAGGCTTAGGGCACAGGTGAGGGTACGGAAACGTGGGAGGGTCAGGCTACGTGCTGACGCACGAGTCAGTGCCAGCGTATGGGCCAGGAGTAGGCTACGGCGTACGGTAAGGTGTAAGGCTGGTGGTGGGTTTTCGTTCTGGGCTAGGGTTAGGGTTAGAGAACGGCAAGGCTTAGGGCACAGGTGAGGGTACGGAAACGTGGGAGGGTCAGGCTATGTGCTGATGCACGTGTCACTGCCAGCGTACAGGCCAGGAGTAGGCTACAGCGTAGGGAGATGTGTTGGGCTGGTGGTGGGTTTTCGTTCCGAGCTAGGGTTAGGGTTAGGGAACGGCAAGTCGTAGGGCACAGGTGAGTGTACAGAAACGTGGGAGGGTCAGGCTACATGCTGACGCATGTGTCAGTGCCAGCGTACGGGCCAGGAGTACGCTAAGGTGTAGGGTAAGGGGTAGGGCTGGTGTTGGGTTTGCGTTCCGGGCTAGGGTTAGGGTTAGGGAACGGCAAGGCTTAGGGCACAGGTGAGGGTACGGAAACGTGGGAGGGTCAGGCTACGTGCTGACGCACGAGTCAGTGCCAGCGTATGGGCCAGGAGTAGGCTACGGCGTACGGTAAGGTGTAAGGCTGGTGGTGGGTTTTCGTTCTGGGCTAGGGTTAGGGTTAGAGAACGGCAAGGCTTAGGGCACAGGTGAGGGTACGGAAACGTGGGAGGGTCAGGCTATGTGCTGATGCACGTGTCACTGCCAGCGTACAGGCCAGGAGTAGGCTACAGCGTAGGGAGATGTGTTGGGCTGGTGGTGGGTTTTCGTTCCGAGCTAGGGTTAGGGTTAGGGAACGGCAAGTCGTAGGGCATAGGTGAGTGTACAGAAACGTGGGAGGGTCAGGCTACATGCTGACGCATGTGTCAGTGCCAGCGTACGGGCCAGGAGTACGCTAAGGTGTAGGGTAAGGGGTAGGGCTGGTGTTGGGTTTGCGTTCCGGGCTAGGGTTAGGGTTAGGGAATGGCAAGGCTTAGGGCACAGGTGAGGGTACGGAAATGTGGGAGGGTCAGGCTACGTGCTGACGCACGTGTGAGTGCCAGCGTACGGGTCAGGAGTAGGCTACGGCGTAGGGAAATATGTTTGGCTGGTGGTGGATTTCCGTTCCGAGCTAGGGTTAGGGTTAGGGAACGGCAAGGCTTAGGGCACAGGTGAGGGTACGGAAACGTGGGAGGGTCAGGCTACGTGCTGACGCACGGGTCAGTTCCAGCGTAAGGGCCAGGAGTAGGCTACGGCTTGGGGTTAAGGTGTATGGCTGGTGGTGGGTTTCTGCTCCGGGCTAGGGTTAGGGTTAGGGAACGGGAAGTCTTATGGCACAGGTGAGGGTACGGAAATGTGGGAGGGTCAGGCTACGTGCTGACGCACGTGTCAGTGCCAGCGTACGGGTCAGGAATAGGCTACGGCGTAGGGAAATGTGTTTGGCTGGTGGTGGATTTCCGTTCCGAGCTAGGGTTAGGGTTAGGGAACGGCAAGGCTTAGGGCACAGGTGAGGGTACGGAAACGTGGGAGGGTCAGGCTACATGCTGACGCACTGGTCAGTGCCAGCGTACGGGCCAGGAGTAGGCTACGGCGTAGGGTAAGGGGTAGGGATGGTGGTGGGTTTCCGTTCCGGGCTAGGGTTAGGTTTAGGGAACGGCAAGGCTTAGGGCACAGGTGACGGTACGGAAACGTGGGAGGGTCAGGCTACGTGCTGACACACGGGTCAGTGACAGCGTACGGGCCAGGAGTAGGCTACGGCGTAGGGTAAGGTGTAGGGATGGTGGTGGGTTTCCGTTCCGGGCTAGGGTTAGGGTTAGGGAGCGGCAAGTCTTAGGGCACAGGTGAGGGTACGGAAACGTGGGAGGGTCAGGCTACATGCTGACGAAGGGGTCAGTGCCAGCATACGGGCCAGGAGTAGGCTACGGCTTGGGGGTAAGGTGTAGGGCTGGTGGTGTGTTTCCGCTCCGGGCTAGGGTTAGGGTTAGGGAATGGCAAGTCTTATGGCACAGGTGAGGATACGGAAATGTGGGAGGTTCAGGCTACGTGCTGACGCACGGGTCAGTGCCAGCGTACGGGTCAGGAATAGGCTACGGCGTAGGAAAATGTGTTTGTCTGGTGGTGGATATCCGTTCCGAGCTAGGGTTAGGGTTAGGGAACGGCAAGGCTTAGGGCACAGGTGAGGGTACGGAAACGTGGGAGGGTCAGGCTACGTGCTGACGCACGGGTCAGTGCCAGCGTATGGGCCAGGAGTAGGCTACGGCGTACGGTAAGGTGTAGGGCTGGTGGTGGGTTTCCGTTCTGGGCTAGGGTTAGGGTTAGGTAACGGCAAGGCTTAGGGCACAGGTGAGGGTAGAGAAACGTGGGAGGGTCAGGCTACGTGCTGACGCACGGGTCAGTGCCAGCGTACGGGCCAGGAGTAGGCTACGGCGTAGGGTAAGGTGTAGGGCTGGTGGTGGGTTTCCGTTCGGGGCTAGGGTTAGGGTTAGGGAACGGCAAGGCTTAGGGCACAGGTGAGGGTACGGAAACGTGGGAGGGTCAGGCTACGTGCTGACACACGGGTCAGTGCCAGCGTACGGGCCAGGAGTAGGCTACGGCTTGGGGGTAAGGCGTAGGGCTGGTGGTGGGTTTCCGTTCCGAGCTAGGGTTAGGGTTAGGGAACGGCAAGGCTTAGGGTACAGGTGAGGGTACGGAAACGTTGGAGGGTCAGGCTAAGTGCTGACGCACGGGTCAGTGCCAGCGTACGGGCCAGGAGTAGGCTACGGCTTGGGCATAAGTTGTAGGGCTGGTGGTGGGTTTCCATTCCGGGCTAGGGTTAGGGTTAGGGAACGGCAAGCCTTAGGGCACAGGTGAGTGTATGGAAACGTGGGAGGGTCAGGCTACGTGCTGACGCACAGGTCAGTGCCATGGTACGGGACAGGAGTAGGCTACGGCGTAGGGTAAGGTTTAGGCCTGGTGGTGGGTTTCCGTTCCGGGCTAGGGTTAGGGTTAGGGAACGGCTAGGATTAGGGCACAGGTGAGGGTACGGAAACGTGGGAGGGTCAGGCTACGTGCTGACGCATGGGTCAGTTCCAGCGTACGGGCCAGGATTAGGCTACCGCGTAGGGTAAGGTGTAGGGCTTGTGGTGGATTTCTGTTCCGAGCTAGGGTTAGGGTTACATAACGGCAAGGCTTAGGGCACAGGTGATTGTATGGAAACGTGGGAGGGTTAGGCTACGTGCTGACGCACGGGTCAGTGCCAGCGTACGGGCCAGGTGTAGGCTACGGCTTCGGGGTAAGGTTTAGGGCTGGTGGTGTTTTCCCGTTCCGTGCTAGGGTTAGGGTTAGGGAACGGCAAGAATTAGGGCACAGGTGAGGGTACGGAAATGTGGGAGGGTCAGGCTACGTGCTGACGCACGGGTCAGTGCCCGCATACGGGCCAGGAGTAGGCTACGGCTTGGGGTTAAGGTGTAGGGCTGGTGGTGGGTTTCCGCTCCGGGCTAGGGTTAGGGTTAGGGAACGGCAAGTCTTATGGCACAGGTCAGGGTACGGAAATGTGGGAGGGTCAGGCTATGTGCTGACGCACGGGTCAGTGCCAGCGTACGGGCCAGGAGTAGACTACGGTGTAGGGTAAGGTGTAGGGCTGGTGGTGGGTTTCCGTTTCGGGCTAGGGTTAGGGTTGGGGAACGGCAATACTTAGGGCACAGGTGAGGGTACGGAAAAGTGGGAGGGTCAGGCTACGTGCTGATGCACGTGTCAGTGCCAGCGTACGGGCCAGGAGTAGGCTACGGTGTAGGGTAAGGGGTAGGGCTGGTGGTGGGTTTCCGTTCAGGGCTAGGGTTAGGGTTAGGGAACGGCAAAGCTTAGGGCACAGGTGAGGGTACGGAAACGTGGGAGGGTAAGGCTACGTGCTGACGCACGGGTCGTTGCCAGCCTACGGGCCAGTTGTAGGCTACAGCGTATTGTAAGGTGTAGGGCTGGTGGTGGGTTTCCTTTCCGGGCTAGCGTTAGGGTTAGAGAACGGCAAGGCTTAGGGCACAGGTGAGGGTACGGAAACGTGGGAGGGTCAGGCTATGTGCTGATGCACGTGTCACTGCCAGCGTACAGGCCAGGAGTAGGCTACAGCGTAGGGAGATGTGTTGGGCTGGTGGTGGGTTTTCGTTCCGAGCTAGGGTTAGGGTTAGGGAACGGCAAGTCGTAGGGCACAGGTGAGTGTAAAGAAACGTGGGAGGGTCAGGCTACATGCCGACGCATGTGTCAGTGCCAGCGTACGGGCCAGGAGTACGCTAAGGCGTAGGGTAAGGGGTAGGGCTGGTGTTGGGTTTGCGTTCCGGGCTAGGGTTAGGGTTAGGGAACGGCAAGGCTTAGGGCACAGGTGAGGGTACGGAAACGTGGGAGGGTCAGGCTACGTGCTGACGCACGGGTCAGTGCCAGCGTACGGGCCAGGAGTAGGCTACGGCTTGGGGGTAAGGTGTAGGGCTGGTGGTGTGTTTCCGCTCCGGGCTAGGGTTAGGGTTAGGGAACGGCAAGTCTTATGGCACAGGTGAGGGTACGGAAATGTGGGAGGGTCAGGCTACGTGCTGACGCACGTGTGAGTGCCAGCGTACGGGTCAGGAGTAGGCTACGGTGTAGGGAAATATGTTTGGCTGGTGGTGGATTTCCGTTCCGAGCTAGGGTTAGGGTTAGGGAACGGCAAGGCTTAGGGCACAGGTGATGGTACGGAAACGTGGGAGGGTCAGGCTACGTGCTGACGCATGGGTCAGTTCCAGCGTATGGGCCAGGAGTAGGCTACGGCGTACGGTAAGGTGTAAGGCTGGTGGTGGGTTTTCGTTCTGGGCTAGGGTTAGGGTTAGGGAACGGCAAGGCTTAGGGCACAGGTGAGGGTACAGAAATGTGGGAGGGTCAGGCTACGTGCTGACGCACGTGTCAGTGCCAGCGTACGGGCCAGGAGTACGCTAAGGCGTAGGGTAAGGGGTAGGGCTGGTGGTGGATTTCCATTCCGGTCTAGGGTTAGGGTTAGGGAGCGGCAAGGCTTAGGGCACAGATGAGGGTACGGAAACGTGGGAGGGTCAGGCTACATGCTGACGCACGGGTCAGTGCCAGCATACGGGCCAGGAGTAGGCTACGGCTTGGGGGTAAGGTGTAGGGCTGGTGGTGTGTTTCCGCTCCGGGCTAGGGTTAGGGTTAGGGAACGGCAAGTCTTATGGCACAGGTGAGGGTACGGAAATGTGGGAGGGTCAGGCTACGTGCTGACGCACGGGTCAGTGCCAGCGTACGGGTCAGGAATAGGCTACGGCGTAGGGATATGTGTTTGTCTGGTGGTGGATATCCGTTCCGAGCTAGGGTTAGGGTTAGGGAACGGCAAGGCTTAGGGCACAGGTGAGGGTACGGAAACGTGGGAGGGTCAGGCTACGTGCTGACACACGGGTCAGTGCCAGCGTATGGGCCAGGAGTAGGCTACGGCGTACGGTAAGGTGTAGGGCTGGTGGTGGGTTTCCGTTCTGGGCTAGGGTTAGGGTTAGGGAACGGCAAGGCTTAGGGTACAGGTGAGGGTACGGAAACGTTGGAGGGTCAGGCTAAGTGCTGACGCACGGGTCAGTGCCAGCGTACGGGCCGGGAGTAGGCAACGGCTTGGGCATAAGTTGTAGGGCTTGTGGTGGGTTTCCATTTCGGGCTAGGGTTAGGGTTAGGGAACGGCAAGGCTTAGGGCACAGGTGAGTGTATGGAAACGTGGGAGGGTCAGGCTACGTGCTGGCGCACATGTCAGTGCCATGGTATGGGACAGGAGGAGGCTACGGCGTAGGGTAAGGTGTAGGCCTGGTGGTGGGTTTCCGTTCCGGGCTAGGGTTAGGGTTAGGGAACGGCAAGGCTTAGGGCACAGGTGAGGGTACGGAAACGTGGGAGGGTCAGGCTACGTGCTGACGCACGGGTCAGTGCCAGCGTACGGGCCAGGAGTAGGCTATGGCGTAGGGTAAGGGGTAGGGCTGGTGGTGGGTTTCCGTTCCGGGCTAGGGTTAGGTTTAGGGAACGGCAAAGCTTAGGGCACAGGTGAGGGTATGGAAACGTGGGAGGGTCAGGCTACGTGCTGACGCACGGGTCAGTGCCAGCGTACGGGCCAGGAGTAGGCTACGGCGTAAGGTAAGGTGTAGGGCTGGTAGTGGGTTTCCTTTCCGGGGTAGGGTTAGGGTTAGGGAACGGCAAGGCTTTGGGCACAGGTGAGGGTACGGAAAAGTGGGAGGGTCAGGCTATGTGCTGATGCACGTGTCACTGCCAGCATACAGGCCAGGAGTAGGCTACAGCGTAGGGAGATGTGTTGGGCTGGTGGTGGGTTTTCGTTCCGAGCTAGGGTTAGGGTTAGGGAACGGCAAGTCTTAGGGCACAGATGAGTGTATGGAAATGTGGGAGGCTCAGGCTATGTGCTGACGCACGTGTCAGTGCCAGCGTACGGGCCATGATTACGCTAAGGTGTAGGGTAAGGGGTAGGGCTGGTGTTGGGTTTCCGTTCCGGGCTAGGGTTAGGGTTAGGGAGCGGCAAGGCTTAGGGCACAGGTGAGGGTACGGAAACGTGGGAGGGTCAGGCTACATGCTGACGCACGGGTCAGTGCCAGCATACGGGCCAGGAGTAGGCTACGGCTTGGGGGTAAGGTGTAGGGCTGGTGGTGTGTTTCCGCTCCGGGCTAGGGTTAGGGTTAGGGAACGGCAAGGCTTAGGGCACAGGTGATGGTACGGAAACGTGGGAGGGTCAGGCTACGTGCTGACTCACGGGTCAGTTCCAGCGTATGGGCCAGGAGCAGGCTACGGCGTACGGTAAGGTGTAAGGCTGGTGGTGGGTTTTCTTTCTGGGCTAGGGTTAGGGTTAGGGAACGGCAAGGCTTAGGGCACAGGTGAGGGTACAGAAATGTGGGAGGGTCAGGCTACGTGCTGACGCACGTGTCAGTGCCAGCGTACGGGCCAGGAGTACGCTAAGGTGTAGGGTAAGGTGTAGGGCTGGTGGTGGATTTCCATTCCGGTCTAGGGTTAGGGTTAGGGAGCGGCAAGGCTTAGGGCACAGGTGAGGGTACGGAAACGTGGGAGGGTCAGGCTACATGCTGACGCACGGGTCAGTGCCAGCATACGGGCCAGGAGTAGGCTACGGCTTGGGGGTAAGGTGTAGGGCTGGTGGTGTGTTTCCGCTCCGGGCTAGGGTTAGGGTTAGGGAACGGCAAGTCTTATGGCACAGGTGAGGGTACGGAAATGTGGGAGGGTCAGGCTACGTGCTGATGCACGTGTCAGTGCCAGCGTACGGGTCAGGAATAGGCTACGGCGTAGGAAAATGTGTTTGTCTGGTGGTGGATTTCCGTTCCGAGCTAGGGTTAGGGTTAGGGAACGGCAAGGCTTAGGGCACAGGTGAGGGTACGGAAACGTGGGAGGGTCAGGCTACGTGCTGACGCAGGGGTCAGTGCCAGCGTATGGGCCAGGAGTAGGCTACGGCGTACGGTAAGGTGTAGGGCTGGTGGTGGGTTTCCGTTCTGGGCTAGGGTTAGGGTTAGGGAACGGCAAGGCTTAGGGCACAGGTGAGGGTAGAGAAACGTGGGAAGGTCAGCCTAGGTGCTGACGCACGGGTCAGTGCCAGCGTACGGGCCAGGAGTAGGCTACGGCGTAGGGTAAGGTGTAAGGCTGGTGGTGGGTTTCCATTCGGGGCTAGGGTTAGGGTTAGGGAACGGCAAGGCTTAGGGCACAGGTGAGGGTACGGAAACGTGGGAGGGTCAGGCTACGTGCTGACACACGGGTCAGTGCCAGCGTACGGGCCAGGAGTAGGCTACGGCTTGGGGGTAAGTTGTAGGGCTGGTGGTGGGTTTCCGTTCCGAGCTAGGGTTAGGGTTAGGGAACGGCAAGGCTTAGGGTACAGGTGAGGGTACGGAAACGTTGGAGGGTCAGGCTAAGTGCTGACGCACGGGTCAGTGCCAGCGTACGGGCCAGGAGTAGGCTACGGCTTGGGCATAAGTTGTAGGGCTTGTGGTGTGTTTCCATTCCGGGCTAGGGTTAGGGTTAGGGAACGGCAAGGCTTAGGGCACAGGTGAGTGTATGGAAACGTGGGAGGGTCAGGCTACGTGCTGGCGCACATGTCAGTGCCATGGTACGGGACAGGAGGAGGCTACGGCGTAGGGTAAGGTGTAGGCCTGGTGGTGGGTTTCCGTTCCGGGCTAGGATTAGGGTTACGTAACGGCAAGGCTTAGGGCACAGGTGAGGGTACGGAAACGTGGGAGGGTCAGGCTAGGTGCTGACGCATGGGTCAGTTCCAGCGTACGGGCCAGGAATAGGCTACGGTGTAGGGTAAGGTGTAGGGCTGGTGGTGGATTTCTGTTCCGGGCTAGAGTTAGGGTTACGTAACGGCAAGGCTTAGGGCACAGGTGATTGTATGGAAACGTGGGAGGGTCAGGCTACGTGCTGACGCACGGGTCAGTGCCAGCGTACGGGCCAGGAGTAGGCTAAGGCGTAGGGAAATGTGTTTGGCTGGTGGTGGATTTCCGTTCCGAGCTAGGGTTAGGGTTAGGGAACGGCAAGGCTAAGGGCACAGGTGAGGGTACGGAAACGTGGGAGGGTCAGGCTACGTGCTGACGCACGGGTCAGTTCCACCGTATTGGCCAGGAGTAGGCTACGGCGTACGGTAAGGTTTAAGGCTGGTGGTGGGTTTTCGTTCTGGGCTAGGGTTAGGGTTAGGGAACGGCAAGGCTTAGGGCACAGGTGAGGGTACAGAAATGTGGGAGGGTCAGGCTACGTGCTGATGCACGTGTCAGTGCCAGCGTACGGGCCAGGAGTACGCTAAGGCATAGGGTAAGGTGTAGGGCTGGTGGTGGTTTTCGTTTCCGGTCTAGGGTTAGGGTTAGGGAGCGGCAAGGCTTAGGACACAGGTGAGGGTACGGAAACGTGGGAGGTTCAGGCTACATGCTGACGCACGGGTCAGTGCCAGCATACGGGCCAGGAGTAGGCTACGGCTTGGGGGTAAGGTGTAGACCTGGTGGTGTGTTTCCGCTCTGGGCTAGGGTTAGGGTTAGGGAACGGCAAGTCTTACGGCACAGGTGAGGGTACGGAAATGTGGGAGGGTCACGCTACGTGCTGACGCACAGGTCAGTGCCATGGTACGGGAGAGGAGGAGGCTACGGCGTAGGTTAAGGTGTAGGGCTGGTGGTGGGTTTCCGTTCAGGGCTAGGGTTAGGTTTAGGGAATAACAAGGCTTAGGGCACAGGTGAGGGTACAGAAACGTGGGAGGGTGAGAGTATGTGCTGATGCATGGGCCAGTTCCAGCGTACGGGCCAGGAGTAGGCTACGGCGTAGGGTAAGGTGTAGGCCTGGTGGTGGGTTTCCGTTCCGGGCTAGGGTTAGGGTTAGGGAACGGCAAGGATTAGGGCACAGGTGAGGGTACGGAAACGTGGGAGGGTCAGGCTACGTGCTGACGCATGCGTCAGTTCCAGCGTACGGGCCAGGAGTAGGCTACGGCGTAGGATAAGGTGTAGGGCTGGTGGTGGATTTCTGTTCTGGGCTAGGGTTAGGGTTAGGTAACGGCAAGGCTTAGGGCACAGGTGATTGTATGGAAACGTGGGAGGGTCAGGCTACGTGCTGATGCATGGGTCAGTGCCAGCGTACGGTCCAGGAGTAGGCTACGGCTTGGGGGTAAGTTGTAGGGCTGGTGGTGTTTTCCCGTTCCGGGCTAGTGTTAGGGTGAGGGAATGGCAAGGCTTAGGGCACAGGTCAGGGTACAGAAATGTGGGAGGGTCAGGCTACGTGCTGACGCACGGGTCAGTGCCAGTGTACGGGCCAGGGGTAGACTACGGTGTAGGGTAAGGTGTAGGGCTGCTGGTGGGTTTCCGTTCGGGGCTACGGTTAGGGTTGGGGAACGGCAATGCTTAGGGCACAGGTGAGGGTACGGAAAAGTGGGAGGGTCAGGGTACGTGCTGACGCACGGGTCAGTGCCAGCGTACGGGCCAGGAGTAGGCTACGGCGTAGGGTAAGGGGTAGGGCTGGTGGTGGGTTTCCGTTCTGGGCTAGTGTTAGGGTTAGGGAACGGCAAAGCTTAGGGCACAGGTGAGGGTACGGAAACGTGGGAGGGTCAGGCTACGTGCTGACGCACGGGTCGTTGCCAGCCTACGGGCCAGTTGTAGGCTACAGTGTAGGGTAAGGTGTAGGGCTGGTGGTGGGTTTCCTTTCCGGGCTAGGGTTAGGGTTAGAGAACGGCAAGGCTTAGGGCACAGGTGATGGTACGGAAACGTGGGAGGGTCAGGCTATGTCCTTATGCACGTGTTACTGCCAGCGTACAGGCCAGGATTAGGCTACAGCGTAGGGAGATGTGTTGGGCTGGTGGTGGGTTTTCGTTCCGAGCTAGGGTTAGGGTTAGGGAACGGCAAGTCGTAGGGCACATGTGAGTGTACAGAAACGTGGGAGGGTCAGGCTACATGCTGACGCACAGGTCAGTGCCAGCGTACGGGCCAGGAGTAGGCTACGGCGTAGGGTAAGGGGTAGGGATGGTGGTGGGTTTCCGTTCCGGGCTAGGGTTAGGGTTAGGGAACGGCAAGGCTTAGGGCACAGGTGAGGGTACGGAAACGTGGGAGGGTCAGGCTACGTGCTGACACACGGGTCAGTGACAGCGTACGGGCCAGGAGTAGGCTACGGCGTAGGGTAAGGGGTAGGGATGGTGGTGGGTTTCCGTTCCGGGCTAGGGTTAGGGTTAGGGAACGGCAAGGCTTAGGGCACAGGTGAGGGTACGGAAACGTGGGAGGGTCAGGCTACGTGCTGACGCACGGGTCAGTGCCAGCGTACGGGCCAGGAGTAGGCTACGGCGCAAGGTAAGGTGTAGGGCTGGTAGAGGGTTTCTTTTCCGGGGTAGGGATAGGGTTAGGGAACGGCAAGGCTTAGGGCACAGGTGAGGGTACGGAAACGTGGGAGGGTCAGGCTATGTGCTGATGCACGTGTCACTGCCAGCATACAGGCCAAGAGTAGGCTACAGCGTAGGGAGATGTGTTGGGCTGGTGGTGGGTTTTCGTTCCGAGCTAGGGTTAGGGTTAGGGAATGGCAAGTCTTAGGGCACAGGTGAGTGTACGGAAATGTGGGAGGCTCAGGCTACGTGCTGACGCACGTGTCAGTGCCAGCGTACGGGCCATGATTACGCTAAGGCGTAGGGTAAGGGGTAGGGCTGGTGTTGGGTTTCCGTTTCGGGCTAGGGTTAGGGTTAGGGAACGGCAAGGCTTAGGGCACAGGTGAGGGTACGGAAACGTGGGAGGGTCAGGCTACGTGCTGACGCACGGGTCAGTGCCAGCGTACGGGCCAGGAGTAGGCTACGGCTAGGGGGTAAGGTGTAGGGCTGGTGGAGTGTTTCCGCTCCGGGCTAGGGTTAGGGTTAGGGAACGGCAAGTCTTATGGCACAGGTGAGGGTACGGAAATGTGGGAGGGTCAGGCTACGTGCTGATGCACGTGTGAGTGCCAGCGTACGGGTCAGGAGTAGGCTACGGCGTAGGGAAATGTGTTTGGCTGGTGGTGGATTTCCGTTCCGAGCTAGGGTTAGGGTTAGGGAACGGCAAGGCTTAGGGCACAGGTGAGGGTACGGAAACGTGGGAGGGTCAGGCTACGTGCTGACGCACGGGTCAGTTCCAGCGTAAGGGCCAGGAGTAGGCTACGGCGTACGGTAAGGTGTAAGGCTGGTGGTGGGTTTTCGTTCTGGGCTAGGGTTAGGGTTAGGGAACGGCAAGGGTTAGGGCACAGGTGAGGGTACAGAAATGTGGGAGGGTCAGGCTACGTGCTGACGCACGTGTCAGTGCCAGCGTACGGGCCAGGAGTACGCTAAGGCGTAGGGTAAGGGGTAGGGCTGGTGGTGGTTTTCCTTTCCGGTCTAGGGTTAGGGTTAAGGAGCGGCAAGTCTTAGGGCACAGGTGAGGGTACGGAAACGTGGGAGGGTCAGGCTACATGCTGACGAAGGGGTCAGTGCCAGCATACGGGCCAGGAGTAGGCTACGGCTTGGGGGTAAGGTGTAGGGCTGGTGGTGTGTTTCCGCTCCGGGCTAGGGTTAGGGTTAGGGAAAGGCAAGTCTTATGGCACAGGTGAGGATACGGAAATGTGGGAGGGTCAGGCTACGTGCTGACGCACGGGTCAGTGCCAGCGTACGGGTCAGGAATAGGCTACGGCGTAGGAAAATGTGTTTGTCTGGTGGTGGATTTCCGTTCCGAGCTAGGGTTAGGGTTAGGGAAAGGCAAGGCTTAGGGCACAGGTGAGGGTACGGGAACGTGGGAGGGTCAGGCTACGTGCTGACGCACGGGTCAGTGCCAGCGTATGGGCCAGGAGTAGGCTACGGCGTACGGTAAGGTGTAGGGCTGGTGGTGGGTTTCCGTTCAGGGCTAGGGTTAGGGTTAGGTAACGGCAAGGCTTAGGGCACAGGTGAGGGTAGAGAAACGTGGGAGGGTCAGGCTACGTGCTGACGCACGGGTCAGTGCCAGCGTACGGGCCAGGAGTAGGCTACGGCGTAGGGTAAGGTGTAGGGCTGGTGGTGGGTTTCCGTTCGGGGCTAGGGTTAGGGTTAGGGAATGGCAAGGCTTAGGGCACAGGTGAGGGTATGGAAACGTGGGAGGGTCAGGCTACGTGCTGACACACGGGTCAGTGCCAGCGTACGGGCCAGGAGTAGGCTATGGCTTGGGGGTAAGGCGTAGGGTTGGTGGTGGGTTTCCGTTCCGAGCTAGGGTTAGGGTTAGGGAACGGCAAGGCTTAGGGTACAGGTGAGGGTACGGAAACGTTGGAGGGTCAGGCTAAGTGCTGACGCACATGTCAGTGCCAGCGTACGGGCCAGGAGTAGGCTACGGCTTGGGCATAAGTTGTAGGGCTGGTGGTGGGTTTCCATTCCGGGCTAGGGTTAGGGTTAGGGAACGGCAAGCCTTAGGGCACAGGTGAGTGTATGGAAACGTGGGAAGGTCAGGCTACGTGCTGACGCACAGGTCAGTGCCATGGTACGGGACAGGAGTAGGCTACGGCGTAGGGTAAGGTGTAGGCCTGGTGGTGGGTTTCCGTTCCGGGCTAGGGTTAGGGTTAGGGAACGGCTAGGATTAGGGCACAGGTGAGGGTACGGAAACGTGGGAGGGTCAGGCTACGTGCTGACGCATGGGTCAGTTCCAGCGTACGGGCCAGGATTAGGCTACGGCGTAGGGTAAGGTGTAGGGCTTGTGGTGGATTTCTGTTCCGAGTTAGGGTTAGGGTTACGTAACGGCAAGGCTTAGGGCACAGGTGATTGTATGGAAACGTGGGAGGGTTAGGCTACGTGCTGACGCACGGGTCAGTGCCAGCGTACGGGCCAGGTGTAGGCTACGGCTTCGGGGTAAGGTGTAGGGCTGGTGGTGTTTTCCCGTTCCGTGCTAGGGTTAGGGTTAGGGAACGGCAAGGCTTAGGGCACAGGTGAGGGTACGGAAATGTGGGAGGGTCAGGCTACGTGCTGACGCACGGGTCAGTGCCCGCATACGGGCCAGGAGTAGGCTACGGCTTGGGGTTAAGGTGTAGGGCTGGTGGTGGGTTTCCGCTCCGGGCTAGGGTTAGGGTTAGGGAACGGCAAGTCTTATGGCACAGGTCAGGGTACGGAAATGTGGGAGGGTCAGGCTACGTGCTGACGCACGGGTCAGTGCCAGCGTACGGGCCAGGAGTAGACTACGGTGTAGGGTAAGGTGTAGGGTTGGTGGTGGGTTTCCGTTCGGGGCTAGGGTTAGGGTTGGGGAACGGCAATGCTTAGGGCACAGGTGAGGGTACGGAAAAGTGGGAGGGTCAGGGTACGTGCTGACGCACGGGTCAGTGCCAGCGTACGGGCCAGGAGTAGGCTACGGCGTAGGGTAAGGGGTAGGGCTGGTGGTGGCTTTCCGTTCTGGGCTAGTGTTAGGGTTAGGGAACGGCAAAACTTAGGGCACAGGTGAGGGTACGGAAACGTGGGAGGGTCAGGCTACGTGCTGACGCATGGGTCGTTGCCAGCCTACGGGCCAGTTGTAGGCTACAGCGTAGGGAAAGGTGTAGGGCTGGTGGTGGGTTTCCTTTCCGGGCTAGGGTTAGGGTTAGAGAACGGCAAGGCTTAGGGCACAGGTGATGGTACGGAAACGTGGGAGGGTCAGGCTATGTCCTTATGCACGTGTTACAGCCAGCGTACAGGCCAGGAGTAGGCTACAGCGTCGGGAGATGTGTTCGGCTGGTGGTGGGTTTTCGTTCCGAGCTAGGGTTAGGGTTAGGGAACGGCAAGTCGTAGGGCACATGTGAGTGTACAGAAACGTGGGAGGGTCAGGCTACATGCTGACGCACAGGTCAGTGCCAGCGTACGGGCCAGGAGTAGGCTACGGCGTAGGGTAAGGGGTAGGGATGGTGGTGGGTTTCCGTTCCGGGCTAGGGTTAGGGTTAGGGAACGGCAAGGCTTAGGGCACAGGTGAGGGTACGGAAACGTGGGAGGGTCAGGCTACGTGCTGACGCACGGGTCAGTGCCAGCGTACGGGCCAGGAGTAGGCTACGGCGCAAGGTAAGGTGTAGGGCTGGTAGAGGGTTTCTTTTCCGGGGTAGGGATAGGGTTAGGGAACGGCAAAGCTTAGTGCACAGGTGAGGGTACGGAAACGTGGGAGGGTCAGGCTATGTGCTGATGCACGTGTCACTGCCAGCATACAGGCCAAGAGTAGGCTACAGCGTAGGGAGATGTGTTGGGCTGGTGGTGGGTTTTCGTTCCGAGCTAGGGTTAGGGTTAGGGAATGGCAAGTCTTAGGGCACAGGTGAGTGTACGGAAATGTGGGAGGCTCAGGCTACGTGCTGACGCACGTGTCAGTGCCAGCGTACGGGCCATGATTACGCTAAGGCGTAGGGTAAGGGGTAGGGCTGGTGTTGGGTTTCCGTTTCGGGCTAGGGTTAGGGTTAGGGAACGGCAAGGCTTAGGGCACAGGTGAGGGTACGGAAACGTGGGAGGGTCAGGCTACGTGCTGACGCACGGGTCAGTGCCAGCGTACGGGCCAGGAGTAGGCTACGGCTTGGGGGTAAGTTGTAGGGCTGGTGGAGTGTTTCCGCTCCGGGCTAGGGTTAGGGTTAGGGAACGGCAAGGCTTAGGGCACAGGTGAGGGTACGGAAACGTGGGAGGGTCAGGCTACGTGCTGACGCACGGGTCAGTTCCAGCGTAAGGGCCAGGAGTAGGCTACGGCGTACAGTAAGGTGTAAGGCTGGTGGTGGGTTTTCGTTCTGGGCTAGGGTTAGGGTTAGGGAACGGCAAGGCTTAGGGCACAGGTGAGGGTACAGAAATGTGGGAGGGTCAGGCTACGTGCTGACGCACGTGTCAGTGCCAGCGTACGGGCCAGGAGTACGCTAAGGCGTAGGGTAAGGTGTAGGGCTGGTGGTGGTTTTCCTTTCCGGTCTAGGGTTAGGGTTAGGGAGCGGCAAGTCTTAGGGCACAGGTGAGGGTACGGAAACGTGGGAGGTTCAGGCTACATGCTGACGAAGTGGTCAGTGCCAGCATACGGGCCAGGAGTAGGCTACGGCTTGGGGGTAAGGTGTAGGGCTGGTGGTGTGTTTCCGCTCCGGGCTAGGGTTAGGGTTAGGGAATGGCAAGTCTTATGGCACAGGTGAGGATACGGAAATGTGGGAGGGTCAGGCTACGTGCTGACGCACGGGTCAGTGCCAGCGTACGGGTAAGGAATAGGCTACGGCATAGGAAAATGTGTTTGTCTGGTGGTGGATTTCCGTTCCGAGCTAGGGTTAGGGTTAGGGAACGGCAAGGCTTAGGGCACAGGTGAGGGTACGGAAACGTGGGAGGGTCAGGCTACGTGCTGACGCACGGGTCAGTGCCAGCGTATGGGCCAGGAGTAGGCTACGGCGTACGGTAAGGTGTAGGGCTGGTGGTGGGTTTCCGTTCTGGGCTAGGGTTAGGTTTAGGTAACGGCAAGGCTTAGGGCACAGGTGAGGGTAGAGAAACGTGGGAGGGTCAGGCTACGTGCTGACGCACGGGTCAGTGCCAGCGTACGGGCCAGGAGTAGGCTACGGCGTAGGTTAAGGTGTAGGGCTGGTGGTGGGTTTCCATTCGGGGCTAGGGTTAGGGTTAGGGAACGGCAAGGCTTAGGGCACAGGTGAGGGTACGGAAACGTGGGAGGGTCAGGCTACGTGCTGACACACGGGTCAGTGCCAGCGTACGGGCCAGGAGTAGGCTACGGCTTGGGGGTAAGGTGTAGGGCTGGTGGTGGGTTTCCGTTCCGAGCTAGGGTTAGGGTTAGGGAATGGCAAGGCTTAGGGTACAGGTGAGGGTACGGAAACGTTGGAGGGTCAGGCTAAGTGCTGACGCACGGGTCAGTGCCAGCGTACGGGCCAGGAGTAGGCAACGGCTTGGGCATAAGTTGTAGGGCTTGTGGTGGGTTTCCATTCCGGGCTAGGGTTAGGGTTAGGGAACGGCAAGGCTTAGGGCACAGGTGAGTGTATGGAAACGTGGGAGGGTCAGGCTACGTGCTGGCGCACATGTCAGTGCCATGGTACGGGACAGGAGGAGGCTACGGCGTAGGGTAAGGTGTAGGCCTGGTGGTGGGTTTCCGTTCTGGGCTAGGGTTAGGTTTAGGGAACGGCAAGGCTTAGGGCACAGGTGAGGGTACGGAAACGTGGGAGGGTCAGGCTACGTGCTGACGCACGGGCCAGTGCCATCGTATGGGCCAGGAGTAGGCTACGGCGTAGGGTAAGGGGTAGGGCTGGTGGTGGGTTTCCGTTCCGGGCTAGGGTTAGGTTTAGGGAACGGCAAAGCTTAGGGCACAGGTGAGGGTATGGAAACGTGGGAGGGTCAGGCTACGTGCTGACGCACGGGTCAGTGCCAGCGTACGGGCCAGGAGTAGGCTACGGCATAAGGTAAGGTGTAGGGCTGGTAGTGGGTTTCCTTTCCAGGGTAGGGTTAGGGTTAGGGAACGGCAAGGCTTAGGGCACAGGTGAGGGTACGGAAACGTGGGAGGGTCAGGCTATGTGCTGATGCACGTGTCACTGCCAGCATACAGGCCAGGAGTAGGCTACAGCGTAGGGAGATGTGTTGGGCTGGTGGTGGGTTTTCGTTCCGAGCTAGGGTTAGGGTTAGGGAACGGCAAGGCTTAGGGCACAGGTGAGGGTACGGAAACGTGGGAGGGTCAGGCTACGTGCTGACGCACAGGTCAGTGCCAGCGTACGAGCCAGGAGTAGGCTACGGCTTGGGGGTAAGGTGTAGACCTGGTGGTGTGTTTCCGCTCCGGGCTAGGGTTAGGGTTAGGGAACGGCAAGTCTTATGGCACAGGTGAGGGTACGGAAATGTGGGAGGGTCAGGCTACGTGCTGACGCACGTGTGAGTGCCAGCGTACGGGTCAGGAGTAGGCTACGGCGTAGGGAAATTTGTTTGGCTGGTGGTGGATATCCGTTCCGAGCTAGGGTTAGGGTTAGGGAACGGCAAGGCTTAGGGCACAGGTGATGGTACGGAAACGTGGGAGGGTCAGGCTACGTGCTGACTCACGGGTCAGTTCCAGGGTATGGGCCAGGAGTAGGCTACGGCGTACGGTAAGGTGTAAGGCTGGTGGTGGGTTTTCGTTCTGGGCTAGGGTTAGGGTTAGGGAACGGCAAGGCTTATGGCACAGGTGAGGGTACAGAAATGTGGGAGGGTCAGGCTACGTGCTGACGCACGTGTCAGTGCCAGCGTACGGGCCAGGAGTACGCTAAGGTGTAGGGTAAGGGGTAGGGCTGGTGGTGGATTTCCATTCCGGTCTAGGGTTAGGGTTAGGGAACGGCAAGGCTTAGGGCACAGGTGAGGGTACAGAAATGTGGGAGGGTCAGGCTACGTGCTGACGCACGTGTCAGTGCCAGCGTACGGGCCAGGAGTACGCTAAGGTGTAGGGTAAGGGGTAGGGCTGGTGGTGGGTTTCCGTTCTGGGCTAGTGTTAGGGTTAGGGAACGGCAAAGCTTAGGGCACAGGTGAGGGTACGGAAACGTGGGAGGGTCAGGCTACGTGCTGACGCACGGGTCGTTGCCAGCCTACGGGCCAGTTGTAGGCTACAGCGTAGGGTAAGGTGTAGGGCTGGTGGTGGGTTTCCTTTCTGGGCTAGGGTTAGGGTTAGAGAACGGCAAGGCTTAGGGCACAGGTGATGGTACGGAAACGTGGGAGGGTCAGGCTATGTCCTCATGCACGTGTTACTGCCAGCGTACAGGCCAGGAGTAGGCTACAGCATAGGGAGATGTGTTGGGCTGTTGGTGGGTTTTCGTTCCGAGCTAGGGTTAGGGTTAGGGAACGGCAAGTCGTAGGGCTCATGTGAGTGTACAGAAACGTGGGAGGGTCAGGCTACATGCTGACGCACAGGTCAGTGCCAGCGTACGGGCCAGGAGTAGGCTACGGCGTAGGGTAAGGGGTAGGGATGGTGGTGGGTTTCCGTTCCGGGCTAGGGTTAGGGTTAGGGAACGGCAAGGCTTAGGGCACAGGTGAGGGTACGGAAACGTGGGAGGGTCAGGCTACGTGCTGGCACATGGGTCAGTGACAGCGTACGGGCCAGGAGTAGGCTACGGCGTAGGGTAAGGGGTAGGGATGGTGGTGGGTTTCCGTTCCGTGCTAGGGTTAGGGTTAGGGAACGGCAAGGCTTAGGGCACAGGTGAGGGTACGGAAACGTGGGAGGTTCAGGCTACGTGCTGACGCACGGGTCAGTGCCAGCGTACGGGCCAGGAGTAGGCTACGGCGCAAGGTAAGGTGTAGGGCTGGTAGAGGGTTTCTTTTCCGGGGTAGGGATAGGGTTAGGGAACGGCAAGGCTTAGGGCACAGGTGAGGGTACGGAAACGTGGGAGGGTCAGGCTATGTGCTGATGCACGTGTCACTGCCAGCATACAGGCCAAGAGTAGGCTACAGCGTAGGGAGATGTGTTGGGCTGGTGGTGGGTTTTCGTTCCGAGCTAGGGTTAGGGTTAGGGAATGGCAAGTCTTAGGGCACAGGTGAGTGTACGGAAATGTGGGAGGCTCAGGCTACGTGCTGACGCACGTGTCAGTGCCAGCGTACGGGCCATGATTACGCTAAGGCGTAGGGTAAGGGGTAGGGCTGGTGTTGGGTTTCCGTTTCGGGCTAGGGTTAGGGTTAGGGAACGGCAAGGCTTAGGGCACAGGTGAGGGTACGGAAACGTGGGAGGGTCAGGCTACGTGCTGACGCACGGGTCAGTGCCAGCGTATGGGCCAGGAGTAGGCTACGGCTTGGGGGTAAGGTGTAGGGCTGGTGGAGTGTTTACGCTCCGGTCTAGGGTTAGGGCTAGGGAACGGCAAGTCTTATGGCACAGGTGAGGGTACGGAAATGTGGGAGGGTCAGGCTACGTGCTGATGCACGTGTGAGTGCCAGCGTACGGGTCAGGAGTAGGCTACAGCGTAGGGAAATGTGTTTGGCTGGTGGTGGATTTCCGTTCCGAGCTAGGGTTAGGGTTAGGGAACGGCAAGGCTTAGGGCACAGGTGAGGGTACGGAAACGTGGGAGGGTCAGGCTACGTGCTGACGCACGGGTCAGTTCCAGCGTAAGGGCCAGGAGTAGGCTACGGCGTACGGTAAGGTGTAAGGCTGGTGGTGGGTTTTCGTTCTGGGCTAGGGTTAGGGTTAGGGAACGGCAAGGCTTAGGGCACAGGTGAGGGTACAGAAATGTGGGAGGGTCAGGCTACGTGCTGACGCACGTGTCAGTGCCAGCGTACAGGCCAGGAGTACGCTAAGGCGTAGGGTAAGGGGTAGGGCTGGTGGTGGTTTTCCTTTCCGATCTAGGGTTAGGGTTAGGGAGCGGCAAGTCTTAGGGCACAGGTGAGGGTACGGAAACGTGGGAGGGTCAGGCTACATGCTGACGAAGGGGTCAGTGCCAGCATACGGGCCAGGAGTAGGCTACGGCTTGGGGGTAAGTTGTAGGGCTGGTGGTGTGTTTCCGCTCCGGGCTAGGGTTAGGGTTAGGGAATGGCAAGTCTTATGGCACAGGTGAGGATACGGAAATGTGGGAGGGTCAGGCTACGTGCTGACGCACGGGTCAGTGCCAGCGTACGGGTCAGGAATAGGCTACGGCGTAGGAAAATGTGTTTGTCTGGTGGTGGATTTCCGTTCCGAGCTAGGGTTAGGGTTAGGGAACGGCAAGGCTTAGGGCACAGGTGAGGGTACGGAAACGTGGGAGGGTCAGGCTACGTGCTGACGCACGGGTCAGTGCCAGCGTATGGGCCAGGAGTAGGCTACGGCGTACGGTAAGGTGTAGGGCTGGTGGTGGGTTTCCCTTCTTGGCTAGGGTTAGGGTTAGGTAACGGCAAGGCTCAGGGTACAGGTGAGGGTAGAGAAACGTGGGAGGGTCAGGCTACGTGCTGAACGCACGGGTCAGTGCCAGCGTACGGGCCAGGAGTAGGCTACGGCATAAGGTAAGGTGTAGGGCTGGTGGTGGGTTTCCGTTCTGGGCTAGGGTTAGGGTTAGGGAACGGCAAGGATTAGGGCACAGGTGAGGGTACGGAAACGTGGGAGGGTCAGGCTACGTGCTGACGCATGGGTCAGTTCCAGCGTACGGGCCAGGATTAGGCTACGGCGTAGGGTAAGGTGTAGGGATTGTGGTGGATTTCTGTTCCGAGCTAGGGTTAGGGTTACGTAACGGCAAGGCTTAGGGCACAGGTGATTGTATGGAAACGTGGGAGGGTTAGGCTACGTGCTGACGCACGGGTCAGTGCCAGCGTACGGGCCAGGTGTAGGCTACGGCTTCGGGGTAAGGTGTAGGGCTGGTGGTGTTTTCCCGTTCCGTGCTAGGGTTAGGGTTAGGGAACGGCAAGGCTTAGGGCACAGGTGAGGGTACGGAAATGTGGGAGGGTCAGGCTACGTGCTGACGCACGGGTCAGTGCCCGCATACGGGCCAGGAGTAGGCTACGGCTTGGGGTTAAGTTGTACGGCTGGTGGTGGGTTTCCGCTCCGGGCTAGGGTTAGGGTTAGGGAACGGCAAGTCTTATGGCACAGGTCAGGGTACGGAAATGTGGGAGGGTCAGGCTATGTGCTGACGCACGGGTCAGTGCCAGCGTACGGGCCAGGAGTAGACTACGGTGTAGGGTAAGGTGTAGGGCTGGTGGTGGGTTTCCGTTTCGGGCTAGGGTTAGGGTTGGGGAACGGCAATGCTTAGGGCACAGGTGAGGGTACGGAAAAGTGGGAGGGTCAGGCTACGTGCTGGCGCACATGTCAGTGCCATGGTACGGGACAGGAGGAGGCTACGGCGTAGGGTAAGGTGTAGGCCTGGTGGTGGGTTTCCGTTCTGGGCTAGGGTTAGGTTTAGGGAACGGCAAGGCTTAGGGCACAGGTGAGGGTACGGAAACGTGGGAGGGTCAGGCTACGTGCTGACGCACGGGCCAGTGCCATCGTATGGGCCAGGAGTAGGCTACGGCGTAGGGTAAGGGGTAGGGCTGGTGGTGGGTTTCCGTTCCGGGCTAGGGTTAGGTTTAGGGAACGGCAAAGCTTAGGGCACAGGTGAGGGTATGGAAACGTGGGAGGGTCAGGCTACGTGCTGACGCACGGGTCAGTGCCAGCGTACGGGCCAGGAGTAGGCTACGGCATAAGGTAAGGTGTAGGGCTGGTAGTGGGTTTCCTTTCCAGGGTAGGGTTAGGGTTAGGGAACGGCAAGGCTTAGGGCACAGGTGAGGGTACGGAAACGTGGGAGGGTCAGGCTATGTGCTGATGCACGTGTCACTGCCAGCATACAGGCCAGGAGTAGGCTACAGCGTAGGGAGATGTGTTGGGCTGGTGGTGGGTTTTCGTTCCGAGCTAGGGTTAGGGTTAGGGAACGGCAAGGCTTAGGGCACAGGTGAGGGTACGGAAACGTGGGAGGGTCAGGCTACGTGCTGACGCACAGGTCAGTGCCAGCGTACGAGCCAGGAGTAGGCTACGGCTTGGGGGTAAGGTGTAGACCTGGTGGTGTGTTTCCGCTCCGGGCTAGGGTTAGGGTTAGGGAACGGCAAGTCTTATGGCACAGGTGAGGGTACGGAAATGTGGGAGGGTCAGGCTACGTGCTGACGCACGTGTGAGTGCCAGCGTACGGGTCAGGAGTAGGCTACGGCGTAGGGAAATTTGTTTGGCTGGTGGTGGATATCCGTTCCGAGCTAGGGTTAGGGTTAGGGAACGGCAAGGCTTAGGGCACAGGTGATGGTACGGAAACGTGGGAGGGTCAGGCTACGTGCTGACTCACGGGTCAGTTCCAGGGTATGGGCCAGGAGTAGGCTACGGCGTACGGTAAGGTGTAAGGCTGGTGGTGGGTTTTCGTTCTGGGCTAGGGTTAGGGTTAGGGAACGGCAAGGCTTATGGCACAGGTGAGGGTACAGAAATGTGGGAGGGTCAGGCTACGTGCTGACGCACGTGTCAGTGCCAGCGTACGGGCCAGGAGTACGCTAAGGTGTAGGGTAAGGGGTAGGGCTGGTGGTGGATTTCCATTCCGGTCTAGGGTTAGGGTTAGGGAACGGCAAGGCTTAGGGCACAGGTGAGGGTACAGAAATGTGGGAGGGTCAGGCTACGTGCTGACGCACGTGTCAGTGCCAGCGTACGGGCCAGGAGTACGCTAAGGTGTAGGGTAAGGGGTAGGGCTGGTGGTGGGTTTCCGTTCTGGGCTAGTGTTAGGGTTAGGGAACGGCAAAGCTTAGGGCACAGGTGAGGGTACGGAAACGTGGGAGGGTCAGGCTACGTGCTGACGCACGGGTCGTTGCCAGCCTACGGGCCAGTTGTAGGCTACAGCGTAGGGTAAGGTGTAGGGCTGGTGGTGGGTTTCCTTTCTGGGCTAGGGTTAGGGTTAGAGAACGGCAAGGCTTAGGGCACAGGTGATGGTACGGAAACGTGGGAGGGTCAGGCTATGTCCTCATGCACGTGTTACTGCCAGCGTACAGGCCAGGAGTAGGCTACAGCATAGGGAGATGTGTTGGGCTGTTGGTGGGTTTTCGTTCCGAGCTAGGGTTAGGGTTAGGGAACGGCAAGTCGTAGGGCTCATGTGAGTGTACAGAAACGTGGGAGGGTCAGGCTACATGCTGACGCACAGGTCAGTGCCAGCGTACGGGCCAGGAGTAGGCTACGGCGTAGGGTAAGGGGTAGGGATGGTGGTGGGTTTCCGTTCCGGGCTAGGGTTAGGGTTAGGGAACGGCAAGGCTTAGGGCACAGGTGAGGGTACGGAAACGTGGGAGGGTCAGGCTACGTGCTGGCACATGGGTCAGTGACAGCGTACGGGCCAGGAGTAGGCTACGGCGTAGGGTAAGGGGTAGGGATGGTGGTGGGTTTCCGTTCCGTGCTAGGGTTAGGGTTAGGGAACGGCAAGGCTTAGGGCACAGGTGAGGGTACGGAAACGTGGGAGGGTCAGGCTACGTGCTGACGCACGGGTCAGTGCCAGCGTACGGGCCAGGAGTAGGCTACGGCGCAAGGTAAGGTGTAGGGCTGGTAGAGGGTTTCTTTTCCGGGGTAGGGATAGGGTTAGGGAACGGCAAGGCTTAGGGCACAGGTGAGGGTACGGAAACGTGGGAGGGTCAGGCTATGTGCTGATGCACGTGTCACTGCCAGCATACAGGCCAAGAGTAGGCTACAGCGTAGGGAGATGTGTTGGGCTGGTGGTGGGTTTTCGTTCCGAGCTAGGGTTAGGGTTAGGGAATGGCAAGTCTTAGGGCACAGGTGAGTGTACGGAAATGTGGGAGGCTCAGGCTACGTGCTGACGCACGTGTCAGTGCCAGCGTACGGGCCATGATTACGCTAAGGCGTAGGGTAAGGGGTAGGGCTGGTGTTGGGTTTCCGTTTCGGGCTAGGGTTAGGGTTAGGGAACGGCAAGGCTTAGGGCACAGGTGAGGGTACGGAAACGTGGGAGGGTCAGGCTACGTGCTGACGCACGGGTCAGTGCCAGCGTACGGGCCAGGAGTAGGCTACGGCTTGGGGGTAAGGTGTAGGGCTGGTGGAGTGTTTACGCTCCGGTCTAGGGTTAGGGCTAGGGAACGGCAAGTCTTATGGCACAGGTGAGGGTACGGAAATGTGGGAGGGTCAGGCTACGTGCTGATGCACGTGTGAGTGCCAGCGTACGGGTCAGGAGTAGGCTACAGCGTAGGGAAATGTGTTTGGCTGGTGGTGGATTTCCGTTCCGAGCTAGGGTTAGGGTTAGGGAACGGCAAGGCTTAGGGCACAGGTGAGGGTACGGAAACGTGGGAGGGTCAGGCTACGTGCTGACGCACGGGTCAGTTCCAGCGTAAGGGCCAGGAGTAGGCTACGGCGTACGGTAAGGTGTAAGGCTGGTGGTGGGTTTTCGTTCTGGGCTAGGGTTAGGGTTAGGGAACGGCAAGGCTTAGGGCACAGGTGAGGGTACAGAAATGTGGGAGGGTCAGGCTACGTGCTGACGCACGTGTCAGTGCCAGCGTACAGGCCAGGAGTACGCTAAGGCGTAGGGTAAGGGGTAGGGCTGGTGGTGGTTTTCCTTTCCGATCTAGGGTTAGGGTTAGGGAGCGGCAAGTCTTAGGGCACAGGTGAGGGTACGGAAACGTGGGAGGGTCAGGCTACATGCTGACGAAGGGGTCAGTGCCAGCATACGGGCCAGGAGTAGGCTACGGCTTGGGGGTAAGTTGTAGGGCTGGTGGTGTGTTTCCGCTCCGGGCTAGGGTTAGGGTTAGGGAATGGCAAGTCTTATGGCACAGGTGAGGATACGGAAATGTGGGAGGGTCAGGCTACGTGCTGACGCACGGGTCAGTGCCAGCGTACGGGTCAGGAATAGGCTACGGCGTAGGAAAATGTGTTTGTCTGGTGGTGGATTTCCGTTCCGAGCTAGGGTTAGGGTTAGGGAACGGCAAGGCTTAGGGCACAGGTGAGGGTACGGAAACGTGGGAGGGTCAGGCTACGTGCTGACGCACGGGTCAGTGCCAGCGTATGGGCCAGGAGTAGGCTACGGCGTACGGTAAGGTGTAGGGCTGGTGGTGGGTTTCCCTTCTTGGCTAGGGTTAGGGTTAGGTAACGGCAAGGCTCAGGGTACAGGTGAGGGTAGAGAAACGTGGGAGGGTCAGGCTACGTGCTGAACGCACGGGTCAGTGCCAGCGTACGGGCCAGGAGTAGGCTACGGCATAAGGTAAGGTGTAGGGCTGGTGGTGGGTTTCCGTTCTGGGCTAGGGTTAGGGTTAGGGAACGGCAAGGATTAGGGCACAGGTGAGGGTACGGAAACGTGGGAGGGTCAGGCTACGTGCTGACGCATGGGTCAGTTCCAGCGTACGGGCCAGGATTAGGCTACGGCGTAGGGTAAGGTGTAGGGATTGTGGTGGATTTCTGTTCCGAGCTAGGGTTAGGGTTACGTAACGGCAAGGCTTAGGGCACAGGTGATTGTATGGAAACGTGGGAGGGTTAGGCTACGTGCTGACGCACGGGTCAGTGCCAGCGTACGGGCCAGGTGTAGGCTACGGCTTCGGGGAAAGGTGTAGGGCTGGTGGTGTTTTCCCGTTCCGTGCTAGGGTTAGGGTTAGGGAACGGCAAGGCTTAGGGCACAGGTGAGGGTACGGAAATGTGGGAGGGTCAGGCTACGTGCTGACGCACGGGTCAGTGCCCGCATACGGGCCAGGAGTAGGCTACGGCTTGGGGTTAAGTTGTACGGCTGGTGGTGGGTTTCCGCTCCGGGCTAGGGTTAGGGTTAGGGAACGGCAAGTCTTATGGCACAGGTCAGGGTACGGAAATGTGGGAGGGTCAGGCTATGTGCTGACGCACGGGTCAGTGCCAGCGTACGGGCCAGGAGTAGACTACGGTGTAGGGTAAGGTGTAGGGCTGGTGGTGGGTTTCCGTTTCGGGCTAGGGTTAGGGTTGGGGAACGGCAATGCTTAGGGCACAGGTGAGGGTACGGAAAAGTGGGAGGGTCAGGCTACGTGCTGATGCACGGGTCAGTGCCAGCGTACGGGCCAGGAGTAGGCTACGGTGTAGGGTAAGGGGTAGGGCTGGTGGTGGGTTTCCGTTCTGGGCTAGGGTTAGGGTTAGGGAACGGCAAAGCTTAGGGCACAGGTGAGGGTACGGAAACGTGGGAGGGTCAGGCTACGTGCTGACGCACGGGTCGTTGCCAGCCTACGGGCCAGTTGTAGACTACAGCGTAGGGTAAGGTGTAGGGCTGGTGGTGGGTTTCCTTTCCGGGCTAGGGTTAGGGTTAGAGAACGGCAAGGCTTAGGGCACAGGTGAGGGTACGGAAACGTGGGAGGGTCAGGCTATGTGCTGATGCACGTGTCACTGCCAGCGTACAGGTCAGGAGTAGGCTACAGCGTAGGGAGATGTGTTGGGCTGGTGGTGGGTTTTCGTTCCGAGCTAGGGTTAGGGTTAGGGAACGGCAAGTCGTAGGGCACAGGTGAGTGTACAGAAACGTGGGAGGGTCAGGCTACATGCTGACGCATGTGTCAGTGCCAGCGTACGGGCCAGGAGTACGCTAAGGCGTAGGGTAAGGGGTAGGGCTGGTGTTGGGTTTGCGTTCCGGGCTAGGGTTAGGGTTAGGGAACGGCAAGGCTTAGGGCACAGGTGAGGGTACGGAAACGTGGGAGGGTCAGGCTACGTGCTGACGCATGGGTCAGTTCCAGCGTACGGGCCAGGAGTAGGCTACGGTGTAGGGTAAGGTGTAGGACTGGTGGTGGATTTCTCTTCCGGGCTAGGGTTAGGGTTACGTAACGGCAAGGCTTAGGGCACAGGTGATTGTATGGAAACGTGGGAGGGTCAGGCTACGTGCTGACGCACGGGTCAGTGCCAGCGTACGGGCCAGGAGTAGGCTACGGCTTGGGGGTAACGTGTAGGGCTGGTGGTGTTTTCCCGTTCCGGGCTAGGGTTAGGGTTAGGGAACGGCAAGGCTTAGGGCACAGGTGAGGGTATGGAAATGTGGGAGGGTCAGGCTACGTGCTGACGCACGGGTCAGTGCCAGCGTACGGGCCAGGAGTAGGCTACGGCATAAGGTAAGGTGTAGGGCTGGTGGTGGGTTTCCCTTCTTGGCTAGGGTTAGGGTTAGGTAACGGCAAGGCTCAGGGTACAGGTGAGGGTAGAGAAACGTGGGAGGGTCAGGCTACGTGCTGAACGCACGGGTCAGTGCCAGCGTACGGGCCAGGAGTAGGCTACGGCATAAGGTAAGGTGTAGGGCTGGTGGTGGGTTTCCGTTCTGGGCTAGGGTTAGGGTTAGGGAACGGCAAGGATTAGGGCACAGGTGAGGGTACGGAAACGTGGGAGGGTCAGGCTACGTGCTGACGCATGGGTCAGTTCCAGCGTACGGGCCAGGATTAGGCTACGGCGTAGGGTAAGGTGTAGGGATTGTGGTGGATTTCTGTTCCGAGCTAGGGTTAGGGTTACGTAACGGCAAGGCTTAGGGCACAGGTGATTGTATGGAAACGTGGGAGGGTTAGGCTACGTGCTGACGCACGGGTCAGTGCCAGCGTACGGGCCAGGTGTAGGCTACGGCTTCGGGGTAAGGTGTAGGGCTGGTGGTGTTTTCCCGTTCCGTGCTAGGGTTAGGGTTAGGGAACGGCAAGGCTTAGGGCACAGGTGAGGGTACGGAAATGTGGGAGGGTCAGGCTACGTGCTGACGCACGGGTCAGTGCCCGCATACGGGCCAGGAGTAGGCTACGGCTTGGGGTTAAGTTGTACGGCTGGTGGTGGGTTTCCGCTCCGGGCTAGGGTTAGGGTTAGGGAACGGCAAATCTTATGGCACAGGTCAGGGTACGGAAATGTGGGAGGGTCAGGCTATGTGCTGACGCACGGGTCAGTGCCAGCGTACGGGCCAGGAGTAGACTACGGTGTAGGGTAAGGTGTAGGGCTGGTGGTGGGTTTCCGTTTCGGGCTAGGGTTAGGGTTGGGGAACGGCAATGCTTAGGGCACAGGTGAGGGTACGGAAAAGTGGGAGGGTCAGGCTACGTGCTGATGCACGGGTCAGTGCCAGCGTACGGGCCAGGAGTAGGCTACGGTGTAGGGTAAGGGGTAGGGCTGGTGGTGGGTTTCCGTTCTGGGCTAGGGTTAGGGTTAGGGAACGGCAAAGCTTAGGGCACAGGTGAGGGTACGGAAACGTGGGAGGGTCAGGCTACGTGCTGACGCACGGGTCGTTGCCAGCCTACGGGCCAGTTGTAGACTACAGCGTAGGGTAAGGTGTAGGGCTGGTGGTGGGTTTCCTTTCCGGGCTAGGGTTAGGGTTAGAGAACGGCAAGGCTTAGGGCACAGGTGAGGGTACGGAAACGTGGGAGGGTCAGGCTATGTGCTGATGCACGTGTCACTGCCAGCGTACAGGTCAGGAGTAGGCTACAGCGTAGGGAGATGTGTTGGGCTGGTGGTGGGTTTTCGTTCCGAGCTAGGGTTAGGGTTAGGGAACGGCAAGTCGTAGGGCACAGGTGAGTGTACAGAAACGTGGGAGGGTCAGGCTACATGCTGACGCATGTGTCAGTGCCAGCGTACGGGCCAGGAGTACGCTAAGGCGTAGGGTAAGGGGTAGGGCTGGTGTTGGGTTTGCGTTCCGGGCTAGGGTTAGGGTTAGGGAACGGCAAGGCTTAGGGCACAGGTGAGGGTACGGAAACGTGGGAGGGTCAGGCTACGTGCTGACGCATGGGTCAGTTCCAGCGTACGGGCCAGGAGTAGGCTACGGTGTAGGGTAAGGTGTAGGACTGGTGGTGGATTTCTCTTCCGGGCTAGGGTTAGGGTTACGTAACGGCAAGGCTTAGGGCACAGGTGATTGTATGGAAACGTGGGAGGGTCAGGCTACGTGCTGACGCACGGGTCAGTGCCAGCGTACGGGCCAGGAGTAGGCTACGGCTTGGGGGTAACGTGTAGGGCTGGTGGTGTTTTCCCGTTCCGGGCTAGGGTTAGGGTTAGGGAACGGCAAGGCTTAGGGCACAGGTGAGGGTATGGAAATGTGGGAGGGTCAGGCTACGTGCTGACGCACGGGTCAGTGCCAGCATACGGGCCAGGAGTAGGCTACGGCTTGGGGTTAAGGTGTATGGCTGGTGGTGGGTTTCTGCTCCGGGCTAGGGTTAGGGTTAGGGAACGGCAAGTCTTATAGCACAGGTGAGGGTACGGAAATGTGGGAGGGTCAGGCTACGTGCTGACGCACGTGTCAGTGCCAGCGTATGGGTCAGGAATAGGCTACGGCGTAGGGAAATGTGTTTGTCTGGTGGTGGATTTCCGTTACGAGCTAGGGTTTGGGTTAGGGAACGGCAAGGCTTAGGGCACAGGTGAAGGTACGGAAACGTGGGAGGGTCAGGCTACGTGCTGACGCACGAGTCAGTGCCAGCGTATGGGCCAGGAGTAGGCTACGGCGTACGGTAAGGTGTAGGGCTGGTGGTGGGTTTCCGTTCTGGGCTAGGGTTAGGGTTAGGGAACGGCAAGGCTTAGGGCACAGGTGAGGGTAGTGAAACGTGGGAGGGTCAGGCTACGTGCTGACGCACGGGTCAGTGCCAGCGTACGGGCCAGGAGTAGGCTACGGCATAGGGTAAGGTGTAGGGCTGGTGGTGGGTTTCCATTCGGGGCTAGGGTTAGGGTTAGGGAACGGCAAGGCTTAGGGCACAGGTGAGGGTACGGAAACGTGGGAGGGTCAGGCTACGTGCTGACACACGGGTCAGTGCCAGCGTACGGGCCAGGAGTAGGCTACGGCTTGGGCATAAGTTGTAGGGCTGCTGGTGGGTTTCCATTCCGGGCTAGTGTTAGGGTTAGGGAACGGCAAGGCTTAGGGCACAGGTGAGTGTATGGAAACGTGGGAGGGTCAGGCTACGTGCTGACGCACAGGTCAGTGCCATGGTACGGGACAGGAGGAGGCTACGGCGTAGGGTAAGGTGTAGGCCTGGTGGTGGTTTTCCGTTCCGGGCTAGGGTTAGGGTTAGGGAACGGCAAGGATTAGGGCACAGGTGAGGGTACGGAAACGTGGGAGGGTCGGGCTATGTGCTGACGCATGGGTGAGTTCCAGCGTACGGGCCAGGAGTAGGCTACAGCGTAGGGTATGGTGTAGGGCTGGTGGTGGATTTCTGTTCCGGGCTAGGGTTAGGGTTACGTAACGGCAAGGCTTAGGGCACAGGTGATTGTATGGAAACGTGGGAGGGTCTGGCTACGTGCTGACGCACGGGTCATTGCCAGCGTACGGGCCAGGAGTAGACTACGGCGTAGGGAAATTTGTTTGGCTGGTGGTGGATGTCCGTTCCGAGCTAGGGTTAGGGTTAGGGAACGGCAAGGCTTAGGGCACAGGTGAGTGTACGGAAACGTGGGAGGGTCAGGCTACGTGCTGACGCACGGGTCAGTTCCACCGTATGGGCCAGGAGTAGGCTACGGCGTACGGTAAGGTGTAAGGCTGGTGGTGGGTTTTCGTTCTGGGCTAGGGTTAGGGTTAGGGAACGGCAAGGCTTAGGGCACAGGTGAGGGTACAGAAATGTGGGAGGGTCAGGCTACGTGCTGACGCACGTGTCAGCGCCAGCGTACGGGCCAGGAATACGCTAAGGCGTAGGGTAAGGGGTAGGTCTGGTGGTGGTTTTCCATTCCGGTCTAGTGTTAGGGTTAGGGAGCGGCAAGGCTTAGGGCACAGGTGAGGGTACGGAAACGTGGGAGGTTCAGGCTACATGCTGACGGACGGGTCAGTGCCAGCATACGGGCCAGGAGTAGGCTACGGCTTGGGGGTAAGTTGTAGACCTGGTGGTGTGTTTCCGCTCCGGGCTAGGGTTAGGGTTAGGGAACGGCAAGTCTTACGGCACAGGTGAGGGTACGGAAATGTGGGAGGGTCAGGCTACGTGCTGACGCACGGGTCAGTGCCAGCGTACGGGTCAGGAATAGGCTACGGCGTAGGAAAATGTGTTTGGCTGGTGGTGGATTTCCGTTCCGAGCTAGGGTTAGGGTTAGGGAATGGCAAGACTTAGGGCACAGGTGAGGGTAGAGAAACGTGGGAGGGTCAGGCTACGTGCTGACGCACGGGTCAGTGCCAGTGTACGGGCCAGGAGTAGGCTACGGCGTAGGGTAAGGTGTAGGGCTGGTGGTGGGTTTCCGTTCGGGGCTAGGGTTAGGGTTAGGGAACGGCAAAGCTTAGGGCACAGGTGAGGGTACGGAAACGTGGGAGGGTCAGGCTACGTGCTGACACACGGGTCAGTGCCAGCGTACGGGCCAGGAGTAGGCTACGGCTTGGGGGTAAGGCGTAGGGCTGGTGGTGGGTTTCCGTTCAGAGCTAGGGTTAGAGTTAGGGAACGGCAAGGCTTAGGGTACAGGTGAGGGTACGGAAACGTTGGAGGGTCAGGCTAAGTGCTGACGCACGGGTCAGTGCCAGCGTACGGGCCAGGAGTAGGCTACGGATTGGGCATAAGTTGTAGGGCTGGTGGTGGGTTTCCATTCCGGGCTAGGGTTAGGGTTAGGGAACGGCAAGGCTTAGGGCTCAGGTGAGTGTATGGAAACGTGGGAGGGTCAGGCTACGTGCTGACGCACAGGTGAGTGCCATGGTTCGGGACAGGAGGAGGCTACGGCGTAGGGTAAGGTGTAGGCCTGGTGGTGGGTTTCGGTTCCGGGCTAGGGTTAGGGTTAGGGAACGGCAAGGATTACGGCACAGGTGAGGGTACGGAAACGTGTGAGGGTCAGGCTACGTGCTGACGCATGGGTCAGTTCCAGCGTACGGGCCAGGAGTAGGCTTCGGCGTAGGGTAAGGTGTAGGGCTGATGGTGGATTTCTGTTCCGGGCTAGGGTTAGGGTTACGTAACGGCAAGGCTTAGGGCACAGGTGATTGTATGGAAACGTGGGAGGGTCAGGCTACGTGCTGACGCACGGGTCAGTGCCAGCGTACGGGCCAGGAGTAGGCTACGGCTTGGGGGTAACGTGTAGGGCTGGTGGTGTTTTCCCGTTCCGGGCTAGGGTTAGGGTAAGGGAACGGCAAGGCTTAGGGCACAGGTGAGGGTACGGAAATGTGGGAGGGTCAGGCTACGTGCTGACGCACGAGTCAGTGCCAGCATACGGGCCATGAGTAAGCTACGTCTTGGGGTTAAGGTGTAGGGCTGGTGGAGGGTTTCCGCTCCGGGCTAGGGTTAGGGTTAGGGAACGGCAAGTCTTATGGCACAGGTGAGGGTACGGAAATGTGGGAGGGTCAGGCTACGTGCTGACGCACGGGTCAGTGCCAGCGTACGGGTCAGGAATTGGCTACGGCGTAGGGAAATGTGTTTGGCTGGTGGTGGATTTCCGTTCCGAGCTAGGGTTAGGGTTAGGGAACGGCAAGGCTTAGGGCACAGGTGAGGGTACGGAAACGTGGGAGGGTCAGGCTACGTGCTGACGCACGGGTCAGTGCTAGCGTATGGGCCAGGAGTAGGCTACTGCGTACGGTAAGGTGTAGGGCTGGTGGTGGGTTTCCGTTCTGGGCTAGGGTTAGTGTTATGTAACGGCAAGGCTTAGGGCACAGGTGAGGGTAGAGAAACGTGGGAGGGTCAGGCTACGTGCTGACGCACGGGTCAGTGCCAGCGTACGGGCCAGGAGTAGGCTACGGCATAGGGTAAGGTGTAGGGCTGGTGGTGGGTTTCCGTTCGGGGCTAGGGTTAGGGTTAGGGAACGGCAAGGCTTAGGGCACAGGTGAGGGTACGGAAACGTGGGAGGGTCAGGCTACGTGCTGACGCACGGGTCAGTGCTAGCGTATGGGCCAGGAGTAGGCTACTGCGTACGGTAAGGTGTAGGGCTGGTGGTGGGTTTCCGTTCTGGGCTAGGGTTAGTGTTAGGTAACGGCAAGGCTTAGGGCACAGGTGAGGGTAGAGAAACGTGGGAGGGTCAGGCTACGTGCTGACGCACGGGTCAGTGCCAGCGTACGGGCCAGGAGTAGGCTACGGCATAGGGTAAGGTGTAGGGCTGGTGGTCGGTTTCCATTCGGGGCTAGGGTTAGGGTTAGGGAACGGCAAGGCTTAGGGCACAGGTGAGGGTACGGAAACGTGGGAGGGTCAGGCTACGTGCTGACACACGGGTCAGTGCCAGCGTACGGGCCAGGAGTAGGCTACGGCTTGGGGGTAAGGTGTAGGGCTGCTGGTGGGTTTCCGTTCCGAGCTAGGGTTAGGGTTAGGGAACGGCAAGGCTTAGGGTACAGGTGAGGGTACGGAAACGTTGGAGGGTCAGGCTAAGTGCTGACGCACGGGTCAGTGCCAGCGTACGGGCCAGGAGTAGGCTACGGCTTGGGCATAAGTTGTAGGGCTGGTGGTGGGTTTCCATTCCGGGCTAGTGTTAGGGTTAGGGAACGGCAAGGCTTAGGGCACAGGTGAGTGTATGGAAACGTGGGAGGGTCAGGCTACGTGCTGACGCACAGGTCAGTGCCATGGTACGGGATAGGAGGAGGCAACGGCGTAGGGTAAGGTGTAGGCCTGGTGGTGGGTTTCCGTTCCGGGCTAAGGTTAGGGTTAGGGAACGGCAAGGATTAGGGCACAGGTGAGGGTACGGAAACGTGGGAGGGTCAGGCTACGTGCTGACGCATGGGTCAGTTCCAGCGTACGGGCCAGGAGTAGGCTACAGCGTAGGGTATGGTGTAGGGCTGGTGGTGGATTTCTGTTCCGGGCTAGGGTTAGGGTTACGTAACGGCAAGGCTTAGGGCACAGGTGATTGTATGGAAACGTGGGAGGGACTGGCTACGTGCTGACGCACGGGTCAGTGCCAGCGTACGGGCCAGGAGTAGGCTACGGCGTAGGGAAATGTGTTTGGCTGGTGGTGGATTTCCGTTCCGAGCTAGGGTTAGGGTTAGGGAACGGCAAGGCTTAGGGCACAGGTGAGGGTACGGAAACGTGGGAGGGTCAGGCTACGTGCTGACGCACGGGTCAGTTCCACCGTATGGGCCAGGAGTAGGCTACGGCGTACGGTAAGGTGTAAGGCTGGTGGTGGGTTTTCGTTCTGGGCTAGGGTTAGGGTTAGGGAACGGCAAGGCTTAGGGCACAGGTGAGGGTACAGAAATGTGGGAGGGTCAGGCTACGTGCTGACGCACGTGTCAGTGCCAGCGTACGGGCCAGGAGTACGCTAAGGCGTAGGCTAAGGGGTAGGGCTGGTGGTGGTTTTCCATTCGGGGCTAGGGTTAGGGTTAGGGAGCGGCAAGGCTTAGGGCACAGGTGAGGGTACGGAAACGTGGGAGGTTCAGGCTACATGCTGACGGACGGGTCAGTGCCAGCATACGGGCCAGGAGTAGGCTACGGCTTGGGGGTAAGTTGTAGACCTGGTGGTGTGTTTCCGCTCCGGGCTAGGGTTAGGGTTAGGGAACGGCAAGTCTTACGGCGCAGGTGAGGGTACGGAAATGTGGGAGGGTCAGGCTACGTGCTGACGCACGGGTCAGTGCCAGCGTACGGGTCAGGAATAGGCTACGGCGTAGGAAAATGTGTTTGGCTGGTGGTGGATTTCCGTTCCGAGCTAGGGTTAGGGTTAGGGAACGGAAAGGCTTAGGGCACAGGTGAGGGTACGGAAACGTGGGAGGGTCAGGCTACGTGCTGACGCACGGGTCAGTTCCACCGTATGGGCCAGGAGTAGGCTACGGCGTACGGTAAGGTGTAAGGCTGGTGGTGGGTTTTCGTTCTGGGCTAGGGTTAGGGTTAGGGAACGGCAAGGCTTAGGGCACAGGTGAGGGTACAGAAATGTGGGAGGGTCAGGCTACGTGCTGACGCACGTGTCAGTGCCAGCGTACGGGCCAGGAGTACGCTAAGGCGTAGGGTAAGGGGTAGGGCTGGTGGTGGTTTTCCATTCCGGTCTAGGGTTAGGGTTAGGGAGCGGCAAGGCTTAGGGCACAGGTGAGGGTACGGAAACGTGGGAGGTTCAGGCTACATGCTGACGGACGGGTCATTGCCAGCGTACGGGCCAGGAGTAGGCTACGGCTTGGGGGTAAGTTGTAGACCTTGTGGTGTGTTTCCGCTCCGGGCTAGGGTTAGGGTTAGGGAACGGCAAGTCTTACGGCACAGGTGAGGGTACGGAAATGTGGGAGGGTCAGGCTACGTGCTGACGCACGGGTCAGTGCCAGCGTACGGGTCAGGAATAGGCTACGGCGTAGGAAAATGTGTTTGGCTGGTGGTGGATTTCCGTTCCGAGCTAGGGTTAGGGTTAGGGAACGGCAAGGCTTAGGGCACAGGTGAGGGTAGAGAAACGTGGGAGGGTCAGGCTACGTGCTGACGCACGGGTTAGTGCCAGTGTACGGGCCAGGAGTAGGCTACGGCGTAGGGTAAGGTGTAGGGCTGGTGGTGGGTTTCCGTTCGGGGCTAGGGTTAGGGTTAGGGAACGGCAAGGCTTAGGGCACAGGTGAGGGTACGGAAACGTGGGAGGGTCAGGCTACGTGCTGACACACGGGTCAGTGCCAGCGTACGGGCCAGGAGTAGGCTACGGCTTGGGGGTAAGGCGTAGGGCTGGTGGTGGGTTTCCGTTCAGAGCTAGGGTTAGGGTTAGGGAACGGCAAGGCTTAGGGTACAGGTGAGGGTACGGAAACGTTGGAGGGTCAGGCTAAGTGCTGACGCACGGGTCAGTGCCAGCGTACAGGCCAGGAGTAGGCTACGGATTGGGCATAAGTTGTAGGGCTGGTGGTGGGTTTCCATTCCGGGCTAGGGTTAGGGTTAGGGAACGGCAAGGCTTAGGGCTCAGGTGAGTGTATGGAAACGTGGGAGGGTCAGGCTACGTCCTGACGCACAGGTCAGTGCCATGGTACGGGACAGGAGGAGGCTACGGCGTAGGGTAAGGTGTAGGCCTGGTGGTGGGTTTCCGTTGTGGGCTAGGGTTAGGGTTAGGGAACGGCAAGGATTAGGGCACAGGTGAGGGTACGGAAACTTGGGAGGGTCAGGCTACGTGCTGACGCATGGGTCAGTTCCAGCGTACGGGCCAGGAGTAGGCTACGGCGTAGGGTAAAGTGTAGGGCTGGTGGTGGATTTCTGTTCCGGGCTAGGGTTAGGGTTACGTAACGGCAAGGCTTAGGGCACAGGTGATTGTATGGAAACGTGGGAGGGTCAGGCTACGTGCTGACGCACGGGTCAGTGCCAGCGTACGGGCCAGGAGTAGGCTACGGCTTGGGGGTAAGGTGTAGGGCTGGTGGTGTTTTCCCGTTCCGGGCTAGGGTTAGGGTTAGGGAACGGCAAGGCTTAGGGCACAGGTGAGGGTACGGAAACGTGGGAGGGTCAGGCTACGTGCTGACGCACGGGTCAGTGCTAGCGTATGGGCCAGGAGTAGGCTACTGCGTACGGTAATGTGTAGGGCTGGTGGTGGGTTTCCGTTCTGGGCTAGGGTTAGTGTTAGGTAACGGCAAGGCTTAGGGCACAGGTGAGGGTAGAGAAACGTGGGAGGGTCAGGCTACGTGCTGACGCACGGGTCAGTACCATGGTACGGGACAGGAGGAGGCTACGGCGTAGGGTAAGGTGTAGGGCTGGTGGTAGGTTTCCGTTCAGGGCTAGGGTTAGGTTTAGGGAATGACAAGACTTAGGGCACAGGTGAGGGTACAGAAACGTGGGTAGATGAGACTATGTGCTGATGCATGGGTCAGTTCCAGCGTACGGGCCAGGAGTAGGCTACGGCGTAGGGTAAGGTGTAGGCCTGGTGGTGGGTTTCCGTTCCGGGCTAGGGTTAGGGTTAGGGAACGGCAAGGATTAGGGCACAGGTGAGGGTACGGAAACGTGGGAGGGTCAGGCTACGTGCTGACGCATGGGTCAGTTCCAGCGTACGGGCCAGGAGTAGGCTACGGCGTAGGGTAAGGTGTAGGGCTGGTGGTGGATTTCTGTTCTGGGCTAGGGTTAGGGTTATGTAACGGCAAGGCTTAGGGCACAGGTGATTGTATGGAAACGTGGGAGGGTCAGGCTACGTGCTGACGCATGGGTCAGTGCCAGCGTACGGTCCAGGAGTAGGCTACGGCTTGGGGGTAAGTTGTAGGGCTGGTGGTGTTTTCCCGTTCCGGGCTAGGGTTAGGGTGAGGGAACGGCAAGGCTTAGGGCACAGGTCAGGGTACGGAAATGTGGGAGGGTCAGGCTACGTGCTGACGCACAGGTCAGTGCCAGCGTACGGGCCAGGAGTAGACTACGGTGTAGGGTAAGGTGTAGGGCTGGTGGTGGGTTTCCGTTCAGGGCTAGTGTTAGGGTTAGGGAACGGCAAAGCTTAGGGCACAGGTGAGGGTACGGAAGCGTGGGAGGGTCAGGCTACGTGCTGACGCACGGGTCGTTGCCAGCCTACGGGCCAGTTGTAGGCTACAGCGTAGGGTAAGGTGTAGGGCTGGTGGTGGTTTTCCTTTCCGGGCTAGGGTTAGGGTTAGAGAACGGCAAGGCTTAGGGCAAAGGTGAGGGTATGGAAACGTGGGAGGGTCAGGCTATGTGCTGATGCACGTGTCACTGCCAGCATACAGGCCAAGGGTACGCTACAGCGTAGGGAGATGTGTTGGGCTGGTGGTGGGTTTTCGTTCCGAGCTAGGGTTTGGGTTAGGGAATGGCAAGTCTTAGGGCACAGGTGAGTGTACGAAAATGTGGGAGGCTCAGGCTACGTGCTGACGCACGTGTCAGTGCCAGCGTACGGGCCATGATTACGCTAAGGCGTAGGGTAAGGGGTAGGGCTGGTGTTGGGTTTCCGTTCTGGGCTAGGGTTAGGGTTACGTAACGGCAAGGCTTAGGGCACAGGTGATTGTATGGAAACGTGGGAGGGTCAGGCTACGTGCTGACGCACGGGTCAGTGCCAGCGTACGGGCCAGGAGTAGGCTACGGCTTGGGGGTAAGGTGTAGGGCTGGTGGTGTTTTCCCGTTCCTGGCTAGGGTTAGGGTTAGGGAACGGCAAGGCTTAGGGCACAGGTGAGGGTACGGAAATGTGGGAGGGTCAGGCTACGTGCTGACGCACAGGTCAGTGCCATGGTACGGGACAGGAGGAGGCTACGGCGTAGGGTAAGGTGTAGGCCTGGTGGTGGGTTTCCGTTCCGGGCTAGGGTTAGGGTTAGGGAACGGCAAGGATTAGGGCACAGGTGAGGGTACGGAAACGTGGGAGGGTCAGGCTACGTGCTGACGCATGGGTCAGTTCCAGCGTACGGGCCAGGAGTAGGCTACTGCGTAGGGTAAGGTGTAGGGCTGGTGGTTTTTCCCGTTCCGGGCTAGGGTTAGGGTTAGGGAACGGCAAGGCTTAGGGCACAGCTGAGGGTACGGAAATGTGGGAGGGTCAGGCTACGTGCTGACGCACGGGTCAGTGCCAGCATACGGGCCATGAGTAAGGTACGTCTTGGGGTTAAGGTGTAGGGCTGGTGGTGGGTTTCCGCTCCGGGCTAGGGTTAGGGTTAGGGAACGGCAAGTCTTATGGCACAGGTGAGGGTACGGAAATGTGGGAGGGTCAGTCTACGTGCTGACGCACGGGTCAGTGCCAGCGTACGGGTCAGGAATTGGCTACGGCGTAGGGAAATGTGTTTGGCTGGTGGTGGATTTCCGTTCCGAGCTAGGGTTAGGGTTAGGGAACGGCAAGGCTTAGGGCACAGGTGAGGGTACGGAAACGTGGGAGGGTCAGGCTACGTGCTGACGCACGGGTCAGTGCCAGCGTACGGGCCTGGAGTAGGCTACGGCGTAGGGTAAGGTGTAGGGCTGCTGGTGGGTTTCCGTTCGGGGCTAGGGTTAGGGTTAGGGAACGGCAAGGCTTAGGGCACAGGTGAGGGTACGGAAACGTGGGAGGGTCAGGCTACGTGCTGACGCACGGGTCAGTGCCAGCGTACAGGCCAGGAGTAGGCTACGGATTGGGCATAAGTTGTAGGGCTGGTGGTGGGTTTCCATTCCGGGCTAGGGTTAGGGTTAGGGAACGGCAAGGCTTAGGGCTCAGGTGAGTGTATGGAAACGTGGGAGGGTCAGGCTACGTCCTGACGCACAGGTCAGTGCCATGGTACGGGACAGGAGGAGGCTACGGCGTAGGGTCAGGTGTAGGCCTGGTGGTGGGTTTCCGTTGTGGGCTAGGGTTAGGGTTAGGGAACGGCAAGGATTAGGGCACAGGTGAGGGTACGGAAACTTGGGAGGGTCAGGCTACGTGCTGACGCATGGGTCAGTTCCAGCGTACGGGCCAGGAGTAGGCTACGGCGTAGGGTAAAGTGTAGGGCTGGTGGTGGATTTCTGTTCCGGGCTAGGGTTAGGGTTACGTAACGGCAAGGCTTAGGGCACAGGTGATTGTATGGAAACGTAGGAGGGTCAGGCTACGTGCTGACGCACGGGTCAGTGCCAGCGTACGGGCCAGGAGTAGGCTACGGCTTGGGGGTAAGGTGTAGGGCTGGTGGTGTTTTCCCGTTCCGGGCTAGGGTTAGGGTTAGGGAACGGCAAGGCTTAGGGCACAGGTGAGGGTACGGAAACGTGGGAGGGTCAGGCTACGTGCTGACGCACGGGTCAGTGCTAGCGTATGGGCCAGGAGTAGGCTACTGCGTACGGTAATGTGTAGGGCTGGTGGTGGGTTTCCGTTCTGGGCTAGGGTTAGTGTTAGGTAACGGCAAGGCTTAGGGCACAGGTGAGGGTAGAGAAACGTGGGAGGGTCAGGCTACGTGCTGACGCACGGGTCAGTACCATGGTACGGGACAGGAGGAGGCTACGGCGTAGGGTAAGGTGTAGGGCTGGTGGTAGGTTTCCGTTCAGGGCTAGGGTTAGGTTTAGGGAATGACAAGACTTAGGGCACAGGTGAGGGTACAGAAACGTGGGTAGATGAGACTATGTGCTGATGCATGGGTCAGTTCCAGCGTACGGGCCAGGAGTAGGCTACGGCGTAGGGTAAGGTGTAGGCCTGGTGGTGGGTTTCCGTTCCGGGCTAGGGTTAGGGTTAGGGAACGGCAAGGATTAGGGCACAGGTGAGGGTACGGAAACGTGGGAGGGTCAGGCTACGTGCTGACGCATGGGTCAGTTCCAGCGTACGGGCCAGGAGTAGGCTACGGCGTAGGGTAAGGTGTAGGGCTGGTGGTGGATTTCTGTTCTGGGCTAGGGTTAGGGTTATGTAACGGCAAGGCTTAGGGCACAGGTGATTGTATGGAAACGTGGGAGGGTCAGGCTACGTGCTGACGCATGGGTCAGTGCCAGCGTACGGTCCAGGAGTAGGCTACGGCTTGGGGGTAAGTTGTAGGGCTGGTGGTGTTTTCCCGTTCCGGGCTAGGGTTAGGGTGAGGGAACGGCAAGGCTTAGGGCACAGGTCAGGGTACGGAAATGTGGGAGGGTCAGGCTACGTGCTGACGCACAGGTCAGTGCCAGCGTACGGGCCAGGAGTAGACTACGGTGTAGGGTAAGGTGTAGGGCTGGTGGTGGGTTTCCGTTCAGGGCTAGTGTTAGGGTTAGGGAACGGCAAAGCTTAGGGCACAGGTGAGGGTACGGAAGCGTGGGAGGGTCAGGCTACGTGCTGACGCACGGGTCGTTGCCAGCCTACGGGCCAGTTGTAGGCTACAGCGTAGGGTAAGGTGTAGGGCTGGTGGTGGTTTTCCTTTCCGGGCTAGGGTTAGGGTTAGAGAACGGCAAGGCTTAGGGCAAAGGTGAGGGTATGGAAACGTGGGAGGGTCAGGCTATGTGCTGATGCACGTGTCACTGCCAGCATACAGGCCAAGGGTACGCTACAGCGTAGGGAGATGTGTTGGGCTGGTGGTGGGTTTTCGTTCCGAGCTAGGGTTTGGGTTAGGGAATGGCAAGTCTTAGGGCACAGGTGAGTGTACGAAAATGTGGGAGGCTCAGGCTACGTGCTGACGCACGTGTCAGTGCCAGCGTACGGGCCATGATTACGCTAAGGCGTAGGGTAAGGGGTAGGGCTGGTGTTGGGTTTCCGTTCTGGGCTAGGGTTAGGGTTACGTAACGGCAAGGCTTAGGGCACAGCTGATTGTATGGAAACGTGGGAGGGTCAGGCTACGTGCTGACGCACGGGTCAGTGCCAGCGTACGGGCCAGGAGTAGGCTACGGCTTGGGGGTAAGGTGTAGGGCTGGTGGTGTTTTCCCGTTCCTGGCTAGGGTTAGGGTTAGGGAACGGCAAGGCTTAGGGCACAGGTGAGGGTACGGAAATGTGGGAGGGTCAGGCTACGTGCTGACGCACAGGTCAGTGCCATGGTACGGGACAGGAGGAGGCTACGGCGTAGGGTAAGGTGTAGGCCTGGTGGTGGGTTTCCGTTCCGGGCTAGGGTTAGGGTTAGGGAACGGCAAGGATTAGGGCACAGGTGAGGGTACGGAAACGTGGGAGGGTCAGGCTACGTGCTGACGCATGGGTCAGTTCCAGCGTACGGGCCAGGAGTAGGCTACTGCGTAGGGTAAGGTGTAGGGCTGGTGGTTTTTCCCGTTCCGGGCTAGGGTTAGGGTTAGGGAACGGCAAGGCTTAGGGCACAGCTGAGGGTACGGAAATGTGGGAGGGTCAGGCTACGTGCTGACGCACGGGTCAGTGCCAGCATACGGGCCATGAGTAAGGTACGTCTTGGGGTTAAGGTGTAGGGCTGGTGGTGGGTTTCCGCTCCGGGCTAGGGTTAGGGTTAGGGAACGGCAAGTCTTATGGCACAGGTGAGGGTACGGAAATGTGGGAGGGTCAGTCTACGTGCTGACGCACGGGTCAGTGCCAGCGTACGGGTCAGGAATTGGCTACGGCGTAGGGAAATGTGTTTGGCTGGTGGTGGATTTCCGTTCCGAGCTAGGGTTAGGGTTAGGGAACGGCAAGGCTTAGGGCACAGGTGAGGGTACGGAAACGTGGGAGGGTCAGGCTACGTGCTGACGCACGGGTCAGTGCCAGCGTACGGGCCTGGAGTAGGCTACGGCGTAGGGTAAGGTGTAGGGCTGGTGGTGGGTTTCCGTTCGGGGCTAGGGTTAGGGTTAGGGAACGGCAAGGCTTAGGGCACAGGTGAGGGTACGGAAACGTGGGAGGGTCAGGCTACGTGCTGACGCACGGGTCAGTGCTAGCGTATGGGCCAGGAGTAGGCTACTGCGTACGGTAAGGTGTAGGGCTGGTGGTGGGTTTCCGTTCTGGGCTAGGGTTAGTGTTAGGTAACGGCAAGGCTTAGGGCACAGGTGAGGGTAGAGAAACGTGGGAGGGTCAGGCTACGTGCTGACGCACGGGTCAGTGCCAGCGTACGGGCCAGGAGTAGGCTACGGCATAGGGTAAGGTGTAGGGCTGGTGGTGGGTTTCCATTCGGGGCTAGGGTTAGGGTTAGGGAACGGCAAGGCTTAGGGCACAGGTGAGGGTACGGAAACGTGGGAGGGTCAGGCTACGTGCTGACGCACGTGTCAGTGCTAGCGTACGGGCCAGGAGTACGCTAAGGCGTAGGGTAAGGGGTAGGGCTGGTGGTGGTTTTCCATTCCGGTCTAGGGTTAGGGATAGGGAGCGGCAAGGCTTAGGGCACAGGTGAGGGTACGGAAACGTGGGAGGTTCAGGCTACATGCTGACGGACGGGTCAGTGCCAGCATACGGGCCAGGAGTAGGCTACGGCTTGGGGGTAAGTTGTAGACCTGGTGGTGTGTTTCCACTCCGGGCTAGGGTTAGGGTTAGGGAACGGCAAGTCTTACGGCACAGGTGAGGGTACGGAAATGTGGGAGGGTCAGGCTACGTGCTGACGCACGGGTCAGTGCCAGCGTACGGGTCAGGAATAGGCTACGGCGTAGGAAAATGTGTTTGGCTGGTGGTGGATTTCCGTTCAGAGCTAGGGTTAGGGTTAGGGAACGGCAAGGCTTAGGGCACAGGTTACGGTAGAGAAACGTGGGAGGGTCAGGCTACGTGCTGACACACGGGTCAGTGCCAGTGTATGGGCCAGGAGTAGGCTACGGCATAGGGTAAGGTGTAGGGCTGGTGGTGGGTTTCCGTTCGGGGCTAGGGTTAGGGTTAGGGAACGGCAAGGCTTAGGGCACAGGTGAGGGTACGGAAACGTGGGAGGGTCAGGCTACGTGATGACACACGGGTCAGTGCCAGCGTACGGGCCAGGAGTAGGCTACGGCTTGGGGGTAAGTCGTAGGGCTGGTGGTGGGTTTCCGTTCAGAGCTAGGGTTAGGGTTAGGGAACGGCAAGGCTTAGGGTACAGGTGAGGGTACGGAAACGTTGGAGGGTCAGGCTAAGTGCTGACGCACGGGTCAGTGCCAGCGTACGGGCCAGGAGTAGGCTACGGCTTGGGCATAAGTTGTAGGGCTGGTGGTGGGTTTCCATTCTGGGCTAGTGTTAGGGTTAGGGAACAGCAAGGCTTAGGGCACAGGTGAGTGTATGGAAACGTGGGAGGGTCAGGATACGTGCTGACGCACAGGTCAGTGCCATGGTACGGGACAGGAGGAGGCAACGGCGTAGGGTAAGGTGTAGGCCTGGTGGTGGGTTTCCGTTCCGGGCTAGGGTTAGGGTTAGGGAACGGCAAGGATTAGGGCACAGGTGAGGGTACGGAAACGTGGGAGGGTCAGGCTACGTGCTGACGCATGGGTCAGTTCCAGCGTACGGGCCAGGAGTAGGCTACGGCGTAGGGTATGGTGTAGGGCTGGTGGTGGATTTCTGTTCCGGGCTAGGGTTAGGGTTACGTAACGGCAAGGCTTAGGGCACAGGTGATTGTATGGAAACGTGGGAGGGTCTGGCTACGTGCTGACGCACGGGTCAGTGCCAGCGTACGGGCCAGGAGTAGGCTACGGCGTAGGGAAATTTGTTTGGCTGGTGGTGGATTTCCGTTTCGAGCTAGGGTTAGGGTTAGGGAACGGCAAGGCTTAGGGCACAGGTGAGGGTACGGAAACGTGGGAGGGTCAGGCTACGTGCTGACGCACGGGTCAGTTCCACCGTATGGGCCAGGAGTAGGCTACGGCGTACGGTAAGGTGTAAGGCTGGTGGTGGGTTTTCGTTCTGGGCTAGGGTTAGTGTTAGGGAACGGCAAGGCTTAGGGCACAGGTGAGGGTACAGAAATGTGGGAGGGTCAGGCTACGTGCTGACGCACGTGTCAGTGCCACCGTACGGGCCAGGAGTACGCTAAGGCGTAGGGTAAGGGTTAGGGCTGGTGGTGGTTTTCCATTGCGGTCTAGGGTTAGGGTTAGGGAGCGGCAAGGCTTAGGGCACAGGTGAGGGTACGGAAACGTGGGAGGTTCAGGCTACATGCTGACGGACGGGTCAGTGCCAGCATACGGGCCAGGAGTAGGCTACGGCTTGGGGGTAAGTTGTAGACCTGGTGGTGTGTTTCCGCTCCGGGCTAGGGTTAGGGTTAGGGAACGGCAAGTCTTACGGCACAGGTGAGGGTACGGAAATGTGGGAGGGTCAGGCTACGTGCTGACGCACGGGTCAGTGCCAGCGTACGGGTCAGGAATAGGCTACGGCGTAGGAAAATGTGTTTGGCTGGTGGTGGATTTCCGTTCCGATCTAGGGTTAGGGTTAGGGAACGGCAAGGCTTAGGGCACAGGTGAGGGTAGAGAAACGTGGGAGGGTCAGGCTACGTGCTGACGCACGGGTCAGTGCCAGTGTACGGGCCAGGAGTAGGCTACGGCGTAGGGTAAGGTGTAGGGCTGGTGGTGGGTTTCCGTTCGGGGCTAGGGTTAGGGTTAGGGAACGGCAAGGCTTAGGGCACAGGTGAGGGTACGGAAACGTGGGAGGGTCAGGCTACGTGCTGACACATGGGTCAGTGCCAGCGTACGGGCCAGGAGTAGGCTACGGCTTGGGGGTAAGACGTAGGGCTGGTGGTGGGTTTCCGTTCAGAGCTAGGGTTAGTGTTAGGGAACGGCAAGGCTTAGGGTACAGGTGAGGGTACGGAAACGTTGGAGGGTCAGGCTAAGTGCTGACGCACGGGTCAGTGCCAGCGTACGGGCCAGGAGTAGGCTACGGATTGGGCATAAGTTGTAGGGCTGGTGGTGGGTTTCCATTCCGGGCTAGGGTTAGGGTTAGGGAACGGCAAGGCTTAGGGCTCAGGTGAGTGTATGGAAACGTGGGAGGGTCAGGCTACGTGCTGACGCACAGGTGAGTGCCATGGTTCGGGACAGGAGGAGGCTACGGCGTAGGGTAAGGTGTAGGCCTGGTGGTGGGTTTCGGTTCCGGGCTAGGGTTAGGGTTAGGGAACGGCAAGGATTACGGCACAGGTGAGGGTACGGAAACGTGTGAGGGTCAGGCTACGTGCTGACGCATGGGTCAGTTCCAGCGTACGGGCCAGGAGTAGGCTTCGGCGTAGGGTAAGGTGTAGGGCTGGTGGTGGGTTTCCATTCGGGGCTAGGGTTAGGGTTAGGGAACGGCAAGGCTTAGGGCACAGGTGAGGGTACGGAAACGTGGGAGGGTCAGGCTACGTGCTGACGCACGTGTCAGTGCTAGCGTACGGGCCAGGAGTACGCTAAGGCGTAGGGTAAGGGGTAGGGCTGGTGGTGGTTTTCCATTCCGGTCTAGGGTTAGGGATAGGGAGCGGCAAGGCTTAGGGCACAGGTGAGGGTACGGAAACGTGGGAGGTTCAGGCTACATGCTGACGGACGGGTCAGTGCCAGCATACGGGCCAGGAGTAGGCTACGGCTTGGGGGTAAGTTGTAGACCTGGTGGTGTGTTTCCACTCCGGGCTAGGGTTAGGGTTAGGGAACGGCAAGTCTTACGGCACAGGTGAGGGTACGGAAATGTGGGAGGGTCAGGCTACGTGCTGACGCACGGGTCAGTGCCAGCGTACGGGTCAGGAATAGGCTACGGCGTAGGAAAATGTGTTTGGCTGGTGGTGGATTTCCGTTCAGAGCTAGGGTTAGGGTTAGGGAACGGCAAGGCTTAGGGCACAGGTGAGGGTAGAGAAACGTGGGAGGGTCAGGCTACGTGCTGACACACGGGTCAGTGCCAGTGTATGGGCCAGGAGTAGGCTACGGCATAGGGTAAGGTGTAGGGCTGGTGGTGGGTTTCCGTTCGGGGCTAGGGTTAGGGTTAGGGAACGGCAAGGCTTAGGGCACAGGTGAGGGTACGGAAACGTGGGAGGGTCAGGCTACGTGCTGACACACGGGTCAGTGCCAGCGTACGGGCCAGGAGTAGGCTACGGCTTGGGGGTAAGTCGTAGGGCTGGTGGTGGGTTTCCGTTCAGAGCTAGGGTTAGGGTTAGGGAACGGCAAGGCTTAGGGTACAGGTGAGGGTACGGAAACGTTGGAGGGTCAGGCTAAGTGCTGACGCACGGGTCAGTGCCAGCGTACGGGCCAGGAGTAGGCTACGGCTTGGGCATAAGTTGTAGGGCTGGTGGTGGGTTTCCATTCTGGGCTAGTGTTAGGGTTAGGGAACAGCAAGGCTTAGGGCACAGGTGAGTGTATGGAAACGTGGGAGGGTCAGGATACGTGCTGACGCACAGGTCAGTGCCATGGTACGGGACAGGAGGAGGCAACGGCGTAGGGTAAGGTGTAGGCCTGGTGGTGGGTTTCCGTTCCGGGCTAGGGTTAGGGTTAGGGAACGGCAAGGATTAGGGCACAGGTGAGGGTACGGAAACGTGGGAGGGTCAGGCTACGTGCTGACGCATGGGTCAGTTCCAGCGTACGGGCCAGGAGTAGGCTACGGCGTAGGGTATGGTGTAGGGCTGGTGGTGGATTTCTGTTCCGGGCTAGGGTTAGGGTTACGTAACGGCAAGGCTTAGGGCACAGGTGATTGTATGGAAACGTGGGAGGGTCTGGCTACGTGCTGACGCACGGGTCAGTGCCAGCGTACGGGCCAGGAGTAGGCTACGGCGTAGGGAAATTTGTTTGGCTGGTGGTGGATTTCCGTTTCGAGCTAGGGTTAGGGTTAGGGAACGGCAAGGCTTAGGGCACAGGTGAGGGTACGGAAACGTGGGAGGGTCAGGCTACGTGCTGACGCACGGGTCAGTTCCACCGTATGGGCCAGGAGTAGGCTACGGCGTACGGTAAGGTGTAAGGCTGGTGGTGGGTTTTCGTTCTGGGCTAGGGTTAGTGTTAGGGAACGGCAAGGCTTAGGGCACAGGTGAGGGTACAGAAATGTGGGAGGGTCAGGCTACGTGCTGACGCACGTGTCAGTGCCAGCGTACGGGCCAGGAGTACGCTAAGGCGTAGGGTAAGGGTTAGGGCTGGTGGTGGTTTTCCATTGCGGTCTAGGGTTAGGGTTAGGGAGCGGCAAGGCTTAGGGCACAGGTGAGGGTACGGAAACGTGGGAGGTTCAGGCTACATGCTGACGGACGGGTCAGTGCCAGCATACGGGCCAGGAGTAGGCTACGGCTTGGGGGTAAGTTGTAGACCTGGTGGTGTGTTTCCGCTCCGGGCTAGGGTTAGGGTTAGGGAACGGCAAGTCTTACGGCACAGGTGAGGGTACGGAAATGTGGGAGGGTCAGGCTACGTGCTGACGCACGGGTCAGTGCCAGCGTACGGGTCAGGAATAGGCTACGGCGTAGGAAAATGTGTTTGGCTGGTGGTGGATTTCCGTTCCGATCTAGGGTTAGGGTTAGGGAACGGCAAGGCTTAGGGCACAGGTGAGGGTAGAGAAACGTGGGAGGGTCAGGCTACGTGCTGACGCACGGGTCAGTGCCAGTGTACGGGCCAGGAGTAGGCTACGGCGTAGGGTAAGGTGTAGGGCTGGTGGTGGGTTTCCGTTCGGGGCTAGGGTTAGGGTTAGGGAACGGCAAGGCTTAGGGCACAGGTGAGGGTACGGAAACGTGGGAGGGTCAGGCTACGTGCTGACACATGGGTCAGTGCCAGCGTACGGGCCAGGAGTAGGCTACGGCTTGGGGGTAAGACGTAGGGCTGGTGGTGGGTTTCCGTTCAGAGCTAGGGTTAGTGTTAGGGAACGGCAAGGCTTAGGGTACAGGTGAGGGTACGGAAACGTTGGAGGGTCAGGCTAAGTGCTGACGCACGGGTCAGTGCCAGCGTACGGGCCAGGAGTAGGCTACGGATTGGGCATAAGTTGTAGGGCTGGTGGTGGGTTTCCATTCCGGGCTAGGGTTAGGGTTAGGGAACGGCAAGGCTTAGGGCTCAGGTGAGTGTATGGAAACGTGGGAGGGTCAGGCTACGTGCTGACGCACAGGTGAGTGCCATGGTTCGGGACAGGAGGAGGCTACGGCGTAGGGTAAGGTGTAGGCCTGGTGGTGGGTTTCGGTTCCGGGCTAGGGTTAGGGTTAGGGAACGGCAAGGATTACGGCACAGGTGAGGGTACGGAAACGTGTGAGGGTCAGGCTACGTGCTGACGCATGGGTCAGTTCCAGCGTACGGGCCAGGAGGAGGCTTCGGCGTAGGGTAAGGTGTAGGGCTGATGGTGGATTTCTGTTCCGGGCTAGGGTTAGGGTTACGTAACGGCAAGGCTTAGGGCACAGGTGATTGTATGGAAACGTGGGAGGGTCAGGCTACGTGCTGACGCACGGGTCAGTGCCAGCGTACGGGCCAGGAGTAGGCTACGGCTTGGGGGTAACGTGTAGGGCTGGTGGTGTTTTCCCGTTCCGGGCTAGGGTTAGGGTAAGGGAACGGCAAGGCTTAGGGCACAGGTGAGGGTACGGAAATGTGGGAGGGTCAGGCTACGTGCTGACGCACGAGTCAGTGCCAGCACACGGGCCATGAGTAAGCTACGTCTTGGGGTTAAGGTGTAGGGCTGGTGGAGGGTTTCCGCTCCGGGCTAGGGTTAGGGTTAGGGAACGGCAAGTCTTATGGCACAGGTGAGGGTACGGAAATGTGGGAGGGTCAGGCTACGTGCTGACGCACGGGTCAGTGCCAGCGTACGGGTCAGGAATTGGCTACGGCGTAGGGAAATGTGTTTGGCTGGTGGTGGATTTCCGTTCCGAGCTAGGGTTAGGGTTAGGGAACGGCAAGGCTTAGGGCACAGGTGAGGGTACGGAAACGTGGGAGGGTCAGGCTACGTGCTGACGCACGGGTCAGTGCTAGCGTATGGGCCAGGAGTAGGCTACTGCGTACGGTAAGGTGTAGGGCTGGTGGTGGGTTTCCGTTCTGGGCTAGGGTTAGTGTTATGTAACGGCAAGGCTTAGGGCACAGGTGAGGGTAGAGAAACGTGGGAGGGTCAGGCTACGTGCTGACGCACGGGTCAGTGCCAGCGTACGGGCCAGGAGTAGGCTACGGCATAGGGTAAGGTGTAGGGCTGGTGGTGGGTTTCCGTTCGGGGCTAGGGTTAGGGTTAGGGAACGGCAAGGCTTAGGGCACAGGTGAGGGTACGGAAACGTGGGAGGGTCAGGCTACGTGCTGACGCACGGGTCAGTGCTAGCGTATGGGCCAGGAGTAGGCTACTGCGTACGGTAAGGTGTAGGGCTGGTGGTGGGTTTCCGTTCTGGGCTAGGGTTAGTGTTAGGTAACGGCAAGGCTTAGGGCACAGGTGAGGGTAGAGAAACGTGGGAGGGTCAGGCTACGTGCTGACGCACGGGTCAGTGCCAGCGTACGGGCCAGGAGTAGGCTACGGCATAGGGTAAGGTGTAGGGCTGGTGGTCGGTTTCCATTCGGGGCTAGGGTTAGGGTTAGGGAACGGCAAGGCTTAGGGCACAGGTGAGGGTACGGAAACGTGGGAGGGTCAGGCTACGTGCTGACACACGGGTCAGTGCCAGCGTACGGGCCAGGAGTAGGCTACGGCTTGGGGGTAAGGTGTAGGGCTGCTGGTGGGTTTCCGTTCCGAGCTAGGGTTAGGGTTAGGGAACGGCAAGGCTTAGGGTACAGGTGAGGGTACGGAAACGTTGGAGGGTCAGGCTAAGTGCTGACGCACGGGTCAGTGCCAGCGTACGGGCCAGGAGTAGGCTACGGCTTGGGCATAAGTTGTAGGGCTGGTGGTGGGTTTCCATTCCGGGCTAGTGTTAGGGTTAGGGAACGGCAAGGCTTAGGGCACAGGTGAGTGTATGGAAACGTGGGAGGGTCAGGCTACGTGCTGACGCACAGGTCAGTGCCATGGTACGGGATAGGAGGAGGCAACGGCATAGGGTAAGGTGTAGGCCTGGTGGTGGGTTTCCGTTCCGGGCTAAGGTTAGGGTTAGGGAACGGCAAGGATTAGGGCACAGGTGAGGGTACGGAAACGTGGGAGGGTCAGGCTACGTGCTGACGCATGGGTCAGTTCCAGCGTACGGGCCAGGAGTAGGCTACAGCGTAGGGTATGGTGTAGGGCTGGTGGTGGATTTCTGTTCCGGGCTAGGGTTAGGGTTACGTAACGGCAAGGCTTAGGGCACAGGTGATTGTATGGAAACGTGGGAGGGACTGGCTACGTGCTGACGCACGGGTCAGTGCCAGCGTACGGGCCAGGAGTAGGCTACGGCGTAGGGAAATGTGTTTGGCTGGTGGTGGATTTCCGTTCCGAGCTAGGGTTAGGGTTAGGGAACGGCAAGGCTTAGGGCACAGGTGAGGGTACGGAAACGTGGGAGGGTCAGGCTACGTGCTGACGCACGGGTCAGTTCCACCGTATGGGCCAGGAGTAGGCTACGGCGTACGGTAAGGTGTAAGGCTGGTGGTGGGTTTTCGTTCTGGGCTAGGGTTAGGGTTAGGGAACGGCAAGGCTTAGGGCACAGGTGAGGGTACAGAAATGTGGGAGGGTCAGGCTACGTGCTGACGCACGTGTCAGTGCCAGCGTACGGGCCAGGAGTACGCTAAGGCGTAGGCTAAGGGGTAGGGCTGGTGGTGGTTTTCCATTCGGGGCTAGGGTTAGGGTTAGGGAGCGGCAAGGCTTAGGGCACAGGTGAGGGTACGGAAACGTGGGAGGTTCAGGCTACATGCTGACGGACGGGTCAGTGCCAGCATACGGGCCAGGAGTAGGCTACGGCTTGGGGGTAAGTTGTAGACCTGGTGGTGTGTTTCCGCTCCGGGCTAGGGTTAGGGTTAGGGAACGGCAAGTCTTACGGCGCAGGTGAGGGTACGGAAATGTGGGAGGGTCAGGCTACGTGCTGACGCACGGGTCAGTGCCAGCGTACGGGTCAGGAATAGGCTACGGCGTAGGAAAATGTGTTTGGCTGGTGGTGGATTTCCGTTCCGAGCTAGGGTTAGGGTTAGGGAACGGCAAGGCTTAGGGCACAGGTGAGGGTAGAGAAACGTGGGAGGGTCAGGCTACATGCTGACACACGGGTCAGTGCCAGCGTACGGGCCAGGAGTAGGCTACGGCTTGGGGGTAAGGCGTAGGGCTGGTGGTGGGTTTCCGTTCAGAGCTAGGGTTAGGGTTAGGGAACGGCAAGGCTTAGAGTACAGGTGAGGGTACGGAAACGTTGGAGGGTCAGGCTAAGTGCTGACGCACGGGTCAGTGCCAGCGTACGGGCCAGGAGTAGGCTACGGATTGGGCATAAGTTGTAGGGCTGGTGGTGGTTTTCCATTCCGGGCTAGGGTTAGGGTTAGGGAACGGCAAGGCTTAGGGCTCAGGTGAGTGTATGGAAACGTGGGAGGGTCAGGCTACGTGCTGACGCACAGGTCAGTGCCATGGTACGGGACAGGAGGAGGCTACGGCGTAGGGTAAGGTGTAGGCCTGGTGATGGGTTTCCGTTCCGGGCTAGGGTTAGGGTTATGGAACGGCAAGGATTAGGGCACAGGTGAGGGTACGGAAACGTGGGAGGGTCAGGCTACGTGCTGACGCATGGGTCAGTTCCAGCGTACGGGCCAGGAGTAGGCTACGGCGTAGGGTATGGTGTAGGGCTGGTGGTGGATTTCTGTTCCGGGCTAGGGTTAGGGTTACGTAATGGCAAGGCTTAGGGCACAGGTGATTGTATGGAAACGTGGGAGGGTCTGGCTACGTGCTGACGCACGGGTCAGTGCCAGCGTACGGGCCAGGAGTAGGCTACGGCGTAGGGAAATGTGTTTGGCTGGTGGTGGATTTCCGTTCCGAGCTAGGGTTAGGGTTAGGGAACGGCAAGGCTTAGGGCACAGGTGAGGGTACGGAAACGTGGGAGGGTCAGGCTACGTGCTGACGCACGGGTCAGTTCCACCGTATGGGCCAGGAGTAGGCTACGGCGTACGGTAAGGTGTAAGGCTGGTGGTGGGTTTTCGTTCTGGGCTAGGGTTAGGGTTAGGGAACGGCAAGGCTTAGGGCACAGGTGAGGGTACAGAAATGTGGGAGGGTCAGGCTACGTGCTGACGCACGTGTCAGTGCCAGCGTACGGGCCAGGAGTACGCTAAGGCGTAGGGTAAGGGGTAGGGCTGGTGGTGGTTTTCCATTCCGGTCTAGGGTTAGGGTTAGGGAGCGGCAAGGCTTAGGGCACAGGTGAGGGTACGGAAACGTGGGAGGTTCAGGCTACATGCTGACGGACGGGTCAGTGCCAGCGTACGGGCCAGGAGTAGGCTACGGCTTGGGGGTAAGTTGTAGACCTTGTGGTGTGTTTCCGCTCCGGGCTAGGGTTAGGGTTAGGGAACGGCAAGTCTTACGGCACAGGTGAGGGTACGGAAATGTGGGAGGGTCAGGCTACGTGCTGACGCACGGGTCAGTGCCTGCGTACGGGTCAGGAATAGGCTACGGCGTAGGAAAATGTGTTTGGCTGGTGGTGGATTTCCGTTCCGAGCTAGGGTTAGGGTTAGGGAACGGCAAGGCTTAGGGCACAGGTGAGGGTAGAGAAACGTGGGAGGGTCAGGCTACGTGCTGACGCACGGGTTAGTGCCAGTGTACGGGCCAGGAGTAGGCTACGGCGTAGGGTAAGGTGTAGGGCTGGTGGTGGGTTTCCGTTCGGGGCTAGGGTTAGGGTTAGGGAACGGCAAGGCTTAGGGCACAGGTGAGGGTACGGAAACGTGGGAGGGTCAGGCTACGTGCTGACACACGGGTCAGTGCCAGCGTACGGGCCAGGAGTAGGCTACGGCTTGGGGGTAAGGCGTAGGGCTGGTGGTGGGTTTCCGTTCAGAGCTAGGGTTAGGGTTAGGGAACGGCAAGGCTTAGGGTACAGGTGAGGGTACGGAAACGTTGGAGGGTCAGGCTAAGTGCTGACGCACGGGTCAGTGCCAGCGTACAGGCCAGGAGTAGGCTACGGATTGGGCATAAGTTGTAGGGCTGGTGGTGGGTTTCCATTCCGGGCTAGGGTTAGGGTTAGGGAACGGCAAGGCTTAGGGCTCAGGTGAGTGTATGGAAACGTGGGAGGGTCAGGCTACGTCCTGACGCACAGGTCAGTGCCATGGTACGGGACAGGAGGAGGCTACGGCGTAGGGTAAGGTGTAGGCCTGGTGGTGGGTTTCCGTTGTGGGCTAGGGTTAGGGTTAGGGAACGGCAAGGATTAGGGCACAGGTGAGGGTACGGAAACTTGGGAGGGTCAGGCTACGTGCTGACGCATGGGTCAGTTCCAGCGTACGGGCCAGGAGTAGGCTACGGCGTAGGGTAAAGTGTAGGGCTGGTGGTGGATTTCTGTTCCGGGCTAGGGTTAGGGTTAGGTAACGGCAAGGCTTAGGGCACAGGTGATTGTATGGAAACGTGGGAGGGTCAGGCTACGTGCTGACGCACGGGTCAGTGCCAGCGTACGGGCCAGGAGTAGGCTACGGCTTGGGGGTAAGGTGTAGGGCTGGTGGTGTTTTCCCGTTCCGGGCTAGGGTTAGGGTTAGGGAACGGCAAGGCTTAGGGCACAGGTGAGGGTACGGAAACGTGGGAGGGTCAGGCTACGTGCTGACGCACGGGTCAGTGCTAGCGTATGGGCCAGGAGTAGGCTACTGCGTACGGTAATGTGTAGGGCTGGTGGTGGGTTTCCGTTCTGGGCTAGGGTTAGTGTTAGGTAACGGCAAGGCTTAGGGCACAGGTGAGGGTAGAGAAACGTGGGAGGGTCAGGCTACGTGCTGACGCACGGGTCAGTACCATGGTACGGGACAGGAGGAGGCTACGGCGTAGGGTAAGGTGTAGGGCTGGTGGTAGGTTTCCGTTCAGGGCTAGGGTTAGGTTTAGGGAATGACAAGACTTAGGGCACAGGTGAGGGTACAGAAACGTGGGTAGATGAGACTATGTGCTGATGCATGGGTCAGTTCCAGCGTACGGGCCAGGAGTAGGCTACGGCGTAGGGTAAGGTGTAGGCCTGGTGGTGGGTTTCCGTTCCGGGCTAGGGTTAGGGTTAGGGAACGGCAAGGATTAGGGCACAGGTGAGGGTACGGAAACGTGGGAGGGTCAGGCTACGTGCTGACGCATGGGTCAGTTCCAGCGTACGGGCCAGGAGTAGGCTACGGCGTAGGGTAAGGTGTAGGGCTGGTGGTGGATTTCTGTTCTGGGCTAGGGTTAGGGTTATGTAACGGCAAGGCTTAGGGCACAGGTGATTGTATGGAAACGTGGGAGGGTCAGGCTACGTGCTGACGCATGGGTCAGTGCCAGCGTACGGTCCAGGAGTAGGCTACGGCTTGGGGGTAAGTTGTAGGGCTGGTGGTGTTTTCCCGTTCCGGGCTAGGGTTAGGGTGAGGGAACGGCAAGGCTTAGGGCACAGGTCAGGGTACGGAAATGTGGGAGGGTCAGGCTACGTGCTGACGCACAGGTCAGTGCCAGCGTACGGGCCAGGAGTAGACTACGGTGTAGGGTAAGGTGTAGGGCTGGTGGTGGGTTTCCGTTCAGGGCTAGTGTTAGGGTTAGGGAACGGCAAAGCTTAGGGCACAGGTGAGGGTACGGAAGCGTGGGAGGGTCAGGCTACGTGCTGACGCACGGGTCGTTGCCAGCCTACGGGCCAGTTGTAGGCTACAGCGTAGGGTAAGGTGTAGGGCTGGTGGTGGTTTTCCTTTCCGGGCTAGGGTTAGGGTTAGAGAACGGCAAGGCTTAGGGCAAAGGTGAGGGTATGGAAACGTGGGAGGGTCAGGCTATGTGCTGATGCACGTGTCACTGCCAGCATACAGGCCAAGGGTACGCTACAGCGTAGGGAGATGTGTTGGGCTGGTGGTGGGTTTTCGTTCCGAGCTAGGGTTTGGGTTAGGGAATGGCAAGTCTTAGGGCACAGGTGAGTGTACGAAAATGTGGGAGGCTCAGGCTACGTGCTGACGCACGTGTCAGTGCCAGCGTACGGGCCATGATTACGCTAAGGCGTAGGGTAAGGGGTAGGGCTGGTGTTGGGTTTCCGTTCTGGGCTAGGGTTAGGGTTACGTAACGGCAAGGCTTAGGGCACAGCTGATTGTATGGAAACGTGGGAGGGTCAGGCTACGTGCTGACGCACGGGTCAGTGCCAGCGTACGGGCCAGGAGTAGGCTACGGCTTGGGGGTAAGGTGTAGGGCTGGTGGTGTTTTCCCGTTCCTGGCTAGGGTTAGGGTTAGGGAACGGCAAGGCTTAGGGCACAGGTGAGGGTACGGAAATGTGGGAGGGTCAGGCTACGTGCTGACGCACAGGTCAGTGCCATGGTACGGGACAGGAGGAGGCTACGGCGTAGGGTAAGGTGTAGGCCTGGTGGTGGGTTTCCGTTCCGGGCTAGGGTTAGGGTTAGGGAACGGCAAGGATTAGGGCACAGGTGAGGGTACGGAAACGTGGGAGGGTCAGGCTACGTGCTGACGCATGGGTCAGTTCCAGCGTACGGGCCAGGAGTAGGCTACTGCGTAGGGTAAGGTGTAGGGCTGGTGGTTTTTCCCGTTCCGGGCTAGGGTTAGGGTTAGGGAACGGCAAGGCTTAGGGCACAGCTGAGGGTACGGAAATGTGGGAGGGTCAGGCTACGTGCTGACGCACGGGTCAGTGCCAGCATACGGGCCATGAGTAAGGTACGTCTTGGGGTTAAGGTGTAGGGCTGGTGGTGGGTTTCCGCTCCGGGCTAGGGTTAGGGTTAGGGAACGGCAAGTCTTATGGCACAGGTGAGGGTACGGAAATGTGGGAGGGTCAGTCTACGTGCTGACGCACGGGTCAGTGCCAGCGTACGGGTCAGGAATTGGCTACGGCGTAGGGAAATGTGTTTGGCTGGTGGTGGATTTCCGTTCCGAGCTAGGGTTAGGGTTAGGGAACGGCAAGGCTTAGGGCACAGGTGAGGGTACGGAAACGTGGGAGGGTCAGGCTACGTGCTGACGCACGGGTCAGTGCCAGCGTACGGGCCTGGAGTAGGCTACGGCGTAGGGTAAGGTGTAGGGCTGGTGGTGGGTTTCCGTTCGGGGCTAGGGTTAGGGTTAGGGAACGGCAAGGCTTAGGGCACAGGTGAGGGTACGGAAACGTGGGAGGGTCAGGCTACGTGCTGACGCACGGGTCAGTGCTAGCGTATGGGCCAGGAGTAGGCTACTGCGTACGGTAAGGTGTAGGGCTGGTGGTGGGTTTCCGTTCTGGGCTAGGGTTAGTGTTAGGTAACGGCAAGGCTTAGGGCACAGGTGAGGGTAGAGAAACGTGGGAGGGTCAGGCTACGTGCTGACGCACGGGTCAGTGCCAGCGTACGGGCCAGGAGTAGGCTACGGCATAGGGTAAGGTGTAGGGCTGGTGGTGGGTTTCCATTCGGGGCTAGGGTTAGGGTTAGGGAACGGCAAGGCTTAGGGCACAGGTGAGGGTACGGAAAAGTGGGAGGGTCAGGCTACGTGCTGACGCACGTGTCAGTGCTAGCGTACGGGCCAGGAGTACGCTAAGGCGTAGGGTAAGGGGTAGGGCTGGTGGTGGTTTTCCATTCCGGTCTAGGGTTAGGGATAGGGAGCGGCAAGGCTTAGGGCACAGGTGAGGGTACGGAAACGTGGGAGGTTCAGGCTACATGCTGACGGACGGGTCAGTGCCAGCATACGGGCCAGGAGTAGGCTACGGCTTGGGGGTAAGTTGTAGACCTGGTGGTGTGTTTCCACTCCGGGCTAGGGTTAGGGTTAGGGAACGGCAAGTCTTACGGCACAGGTGAGGGTACGGAAATGTGGGAGGGTCAGGCTACGTGCTGACGCACGGGTCAGTGCCAGCGTACGGGTCAGGAATAGGCTACGGCGTAGGAAAATGTGTTTGGCTGGTGGTGGATTTCCGTTCAGAGCTAGGGTTAGGGTTAGGGAACGGCAAGGCTTAGGGCACAGGTGACGGTAGAGAAACGTGGGAGGGTCAGGCTACGTGCTGACACACGGGTCAGTGCCAGTGTATGGGCCAGGAGTAGGCTACGGCATAGGGTAAGGTGTAGGGCTGGTGGTGGGTTTCCGTTCGGGGCTAGGGTTAGGGTTAGGGAACGGCAAGGCTTAGGGCACAGGTGAGGGTACGGAAACGTGGGAGGGTCAGGCTACGTGCTGACACACGGGTCAGTGCCAGCGTACGGGCCAGGAGTAGGCTACGGCTTGGGGGTAAGTCGTAGGGCTGGTGGTGGGTTTCCGTTCAGAGCTAGGGTTAGGGTTAGGGAACGGCAAGGCTTAGGGTACAGGTGAGGGTACGGAAACGTTGGAGGGTCAGGCTAAGTGCTGACGCACGGGTCAGTGCCAGCGTACGGGCCAGGAGTAGGCTACGGCTTGGGCATAAGTTGTAGGGCTGGTGGTGGGTTTCCATTCTGGGCTAGTGTTAGGGTTAGGGAACAGCAAGGCTTAGGGCACAGGTGAGTGTATGGAAACGTGGGAGGGTCAGGATACGTGCTGATGCACAGGTCAGTGCCATGGTACGGGACAGGAGGAGGCAACGGCGTAGGGTAAGGTGTAGGCCTGGTGGTGGGTTTCCGTTCCGGGCTAGGGTTAGGGTTAGGGAACGGCAAGGATTAGGGCACAGGTGAGGGTACGGAAACGTGGGAGGGTCAGGCTACGTGCTGACGCATGGGTCAGTTCCAGCGTACGGGCCAGGAGTAGGCTACGGCGTAGGGTATGGTGTAGGGCTGGTGGTGGATTTCTGTTCCGGGCTAGGGTTAGGGTTACGTAACGGCAAGGCTTAGGGCACAGGTGATTGTATGGAAACGTGGGAGGGTCTGGCTACGTGCTGACGCACGGGTCAGTGCCAGCGTACGGGCCAGGAGTAGGCTACGGCGTAGGGAAATTTGTTTGGCTGGTGGTGGATTTCCGTTTCGAGCTAGGGTTAGGGTTAGGGAACGGCAAGGCTTAGGGCACAGGTGAGGGTACGGAAACGTGGGAGGGTCAGGCTACGTGCTGACGCACGGGTCAGTTCCACCGTATGGGCCAGGAGTAGGCTACGGCGTACGGTAAGGTGTAAGGCTGGTGGTGGGTTTTCGTTCTGGGCTAGGGTTAGTGTTAGGGAACGGCAAGGCTTAGGGCACAGGTGAGGGTACAGAAATGTGGGAGGGTCAGGCTACGTGCTGACGCACGTGTCAGTGCCAGCGTACGGGCCAGGAGTACGCTAAGGCGTAGGGTAAGGGTTAGGGCTGGTGGTGGTTTTCCATTGCGGTCTAGGGTTAGGGTTAGGGAGCGGCAAGGCTTAGGGCACAGGTGAGGGTACGGAAACGTGGGAGGTTCAGGCTACATGCTGACGGACGGGTCAGTGCCAGCATACGGGCCAGGAGTAGGCTACGGCTTGGGGGTAAGTTGTAGACCTGGTGGTGTGTTTCCGCTCCGGGCTAGGGTTAGGGTTAGGGAACGGCAAGTCTTACGGCACAGGTGAGGGTACGGAAATGTGGGAGGGTCAGGCTACGTGCTGACGCACGGGTCAGTGCCAGCGTACGGGTCAGGAATAGGCTACGGCGTAGGAAAATGTGTTTGGCTGGTGGTGGATTTCCGTTCCGATCTAGGGTTAGGGTTAGGGAACGGCAAGGCTTAGGGCACAGGTGAGGGTAGAGAAACGTGGGAGGGTCAGGCTACGTGCTGACGCACGGGTCAGTGCCAGTGTACGGGCCAGGAGTAGGCTACGGCGTAGGGTAAGGTGTAGGGCTGGTGGTGGGTTTCCGTTCGGGGCTAGGGTTAGGGTTAGGGAACGGCAAGGCTTAGGGCACAGGTGAGGGTACGGAAACGTGGGAGGGTCAGGCTACGTGCTGACACATGGGTCAGTGCCAGCGTACGGGCCAGGAGTAGGCTACGGCTTGGGGGTAAGACGTAGGGCTGGTGGTGGGTTTCCGTTCAGAGCTAGGGTTAGGGTTAGGGAACGGCAAGGCTTAGGGTACAGGTGAGGGTACGGAAACGTTGGAGGGTCAGGCTAAGTGCTGACGCACGGGTCAGTGCCAGCGTACGGGCCAGGAGTAGGCTACGGATTGGGCATAAGTTGTAGGGCTGGTGGTGGGTTTCCATTCCGGGCTAGGGTTAGGGTTAGGGAACGGCAAGGCTTAGGGCTCAGGTGAGTGTATGGAAACGTGGGAGGGTCAGGCTACGTGCTGACGCACAGGTCAGTGCCATGGTACGGGACAGGAGGAGGCTACGGCGTAGGGTAAGGTGTAGGCCTGGTGGTGGGTTTCCGTTCCGGGCTAGGGTTAGGGTTAGGGAACGGCAAGGATTAGGGCACAGGTGAGGGTACGGAAACGTGGGAGGGTCAGGTTACGTGCTGACGCATGGGTCAGTTCCAGCGTACGGGCCAGGAGTAGGCTACGGCGTAGGGTAAGGTGTAGGGCTGGTGGTGGATTTCTGTTCCGGGCTAGGGTTAGGGTTACGTAACGGCAAGGCTTAGGGCACAGGTGATTGTATGGAAACGTGGGAGGGTCAGGCTACGTGCTGACGCACGGGTCAGTGCCAGCGTACGGGCCAGGAGTAGGCTACGGCGTAGGGAAATGTGTTTGGCTGGTGGTGGATTTCCGTTCCGAGCTAGGGTTAGGGTTAGGGAACGGCAAGGCTTAGGGCACAGGTGAGGGTACGGAAACGTGGGAGGGTCAGGGTACGTGCCGACGCACGGGTCAGTTCCAACGTATGGGCCAGGAGTAGGCTACGGCGTACGGTAAGGTGTAAGGCTGGTGGTGGGTTTTCGTTCTGGGCTAGGGTTAGGGTTAGGGAACGGCAAGGCTTAGGGCACAGGTGAGGGTACAGAAATGTGGGAGGGTCAGGCTACGTGCTGACGCACGTGTCAGTGCCAGCGTACGGGCCAGGAGTACGCTAAGGCGTAGGGTAAGGTGTAGGGCTGGTGGTGGTTTTCCTTTCCGGTCTAGGGTTAGGGTTAGGGAGCGGCAAGGCTTAGGGCACAGGTGAGGGTACGGAAACGTGGGAGGTTCAGGCTACATGCTGACGCACGGGTCAGTGCCAGCATACGGGCCAGGAGTAGGCTACGGCTTGGGGGTAAGGTGTAGACCTGGTGGTGTGTTTCCGCTCTGGGCTAGGGTTAGGGTTAGGGAACGGCAAGTCTTACGGCACAGGTGAGGGTACGGAAATGTGGGAGGGTCAGGCTACGTGCTGACGCACGGGTCAGTGCCAGCGTACGGGTCAGGAGTACGCTAAGGATTAGGGTAAGTTGTAGGGCTGGTGGTGGGTTTCCGTTCCGAGCTAGGGTTAGGGTTAGGGGACGGCAAGGCTTACGGTACAGGTGAGGGTACGGAAAAGTTGGAGGGTCAGGCTAAGTGCTGACGCACGGGTCAGTGCCAGCGTACGGGCCAGGAGTAGGCTACGGCATGGGCATAATTTGTAGGGCTGGTGGTGGGTTTCCATTCCGGGCTAGGGTTAGGGTTAGGGAACGGCAAGGCTTAGGGCACAGGTGAGTGTATGGAAACGTGGGAGGGTCACGCTACGTGCTGACGCACAGGTCAGTGCCATGGTACGGGACAGGAGGAGGCTACGGCGTAGGGTAAGGTGTAGGGCTGGTTGTGGGTTTCCGTTCAGGGCTAGGGTTAGGTTTAGGGAATGACAAGGCTTAGGGCACAGGTGAGGGTACAGAAACGTGGGAGGGTGAGAGTATGTGATGATGCATGGTTCAGTTCCAGCGTATGGGCCAGGAGTAGGCTACGGCGTAGAGTAAGGTGTAGGCCTGGTGGTGGCTTTCCATTCCGGGCTAGGGTTAGGGTTAGGAAACGGCAAGGATTAGGGCACAGGTGAGGGTACGGAAACGTGGGAGGGTCAGGCTACGTGCTGACGCATGGGTCAGTTCCAGCGTACGGGCCAGGAGTAGGCTACGGCGTAGGATAAGGTGTAGGGCTGGTGGTGGATTTCTGTTCTGGGCTAGGGTTAGGGTTAGGTAACGGCAAGGCTTAGGGCACAGGTGATTGTATGGAAACGTGGGAGGGTCAGGCTACGTGCTGACGCATGGGTCAGTGCCAGCGTACGGTCCAGGAGTAGGCTACGGCTTGGGGGTAAGTTGTAGGGCTGGTGGTGTTTTCCCGTTCCGGGCTAGGGTTAGGGTGAGGGAACGGCAAGGCTTAGGGCACAGGTCAGGGTACGGAAATGTGGGAGGGTCAGGCTACGTGCTGACGCACGGGTCAGTGCCAGCGTACGGGCCAGGAGTAGGCTACGGCGTAGGGTAAGGGGTAGGGCTGGTGGTGGGTTTCCGTTCTGGGCTAGTGTTAGGGTTAGGGAACGGCAAAGCTTAGGGCACAGGTGAGGGTACGGAAACGTGGGAGGGTCAGGCTACGTGCTGACGCACGGGTCGTTGCCAGCCTACGGGCCAGTTGTAGGCTACAGAGTAGGGTAAGGTGTAGGGCTGGTGGTGGGTTTCCTTTCCGGGCTAGGGATAGGGTTAGAGAAAGGCAAGGCTTAGGGCACAGGTGATGGTACGGAAACGTGGGAGGGTCAGGCTATGTCCTTATGCACGTGTTACTGCCAGCGTACAGGCCAGGAGTAGGCTACAGTGTAGGGAGATGTGTTGGGCTGGTGGTGGGTTTTCGTTCCGAGCTAGTGTTAGGGTTAGGGAACGGCAAGTCGTAGGGCACATGTGAGTGTACAGAAACGTGGGAGGGTCAGGCTACATGCTGACGCACAGGTCAGTGCCAGCGTACGGGCCAGGAGTAGGCTACGGCGTAGGGTAAGGGGTAGGGATGGTGGTGGGTTTCCGTTCCGGGCTAGGGTTAGGGTTAGGGAACGGCAAGGCTTAGGGCACAGGTGAGGGTACGGAAACGTGGGAGGGTCAGGCTACGTGCTGACACACGGGTCAGTGACAGCGTACGGGCCAGGAGTAGGCTACGGCGTAGGGTAAGGGGTAGGGATGGTGGTGGGTTTCCGTTCCGGGCTAGGGTTAGGGTTAGGGAACGGCAAGGCTTAGGGCACAGGTGAGGGTACGGAAACGTGAGAGGGTCAGTCTACGTGCTGACGCACGGGTCAGTGCCAGCGTACGGGCCAGGAGTAGGCTACGGCGCAAGGTAAGGTGTAGGTCTGGTAGAGGGTTTCTTTTCCGTGGTAGGGATAGTGTTAGGGAACGGCAAGGCTTAGGGCACAGGTGAGGGTACGGAAACGTGGGAGGGTCAGGCTATGTGCTGATGCACGTGTCACTGCCAGCATACAGGCCAAGAGTAGGCTACAGTGTAGGGAGATGTGTTGGGCTGGTGGTGGGTTTTCGTTCCGAGCTAGGGTTAGGGTTAGGGAATGGCAAGTCTTAGGGCACAGGTGAGGGTACGGAAACGTGGGAGGGTCAGGCTACGTGCTGACGCACGGGTCAGTGCCAGCGTACGGGCCAGGAGTAGGCTACGGCTTGGGGGTAAGGTGTAGGGCTGGTGGAGTGTTTCCGCTCCGGGCTAGGTTTAGGGTTAGGGAACGGCAAGTCTTATGGCACAGGTGAGGGTACGGAAATGTGGGAGGGTCAGGGTACGTGCTGATGCACGTGTGAGTGCCAGCGTACGGGTCAGGAGTAGGCTACGGCGTAGGGAAATGTGTTTGGCTGGTGGTGGATTTCCGTTCCGAGCTAGGGTTAGGGTTAGGGAACGGCAAGGCTTAGGGCACAGGTGAGGGTACGGAAACGTGGGAGGGTCAGGCTACGTGCTGACGCATGGGTCAGTTCCAGCGTAAGGGCCAGGAGTAGGCTACGGCGTACGGTAAGGTGTAAGGCTGGTGGTGGGTTTTCGTTCTGGGCTAGGGTTAGGGTTAGGGAACGGCAAGGCTTAGGGCACAGGTGAGGGTACAGAAATGTGGGAGGGTCAGGCTACGTGCTGACGCACGTGTCAGTGCCAGCGTACGGGCCAGCAGTACGCTAAGGCGTAGGGTAAGGGGTAGGGCTGGTGGTGGTTTTCCTTTCCGGTCTAGGGTTAGGCTTAGGGAGCGGCAAGTCTTAGGGCACAGGTGAGGGTACGGAAACGTGGGAGGGTCAGGCTACATGCTGACGAAGGGGTCAGTGCCAGCATACGGGCCAGGAGTAGGCTACGGCTTGGGGGTAAGGTGTAGGGCTGGTGGTGTGTTTCCGCTCCGGGCTAGGGTTAGGGTTAGGGAATGGCAAGTCTTATGGCACAGGTGAGGATACGGAAATGTGGGAGGGTCAGGCTACGTGCTGACGCACGGGTCAGTGCCAGCGTACGGGTCAGGAATAGGCTACGGCGTAGGAAAATGTGTTTGTCTGGTGGTGGATTTCCGTTCCGAGCTAGGGTTAGGGTTAGGGAACGGCAAGGCTTAGGGCACAGGTGAAGGTACGGAAACGTGGGAGGGTCAGGCTACGTGCTGACGCACGGGTCAGTGCCAGCGTATGGGCCAGGAGTAGGCTACGGCGTACGGTAAGGTATAGGGCTGATGGTGGGTTTCCGTTCTGGGCTAGGGTTAGGGTTAGGTAACGGCAAGGCTTAGGGCACAGGTGAGGGTAGAGAAACGTGGGAGGGTCAGGCTACGTGCTGACGCACGGGTCAGTGCCAGTGTACGGGCCAGGAGTAGGCTACGGCGTAGGGTAAGGTGTAGGGCTGGTGGTGGGTTTCCGTTCGGGGCTAGGGTTAGGGTTAGGGAACGGCAAGGCTTAGGGCACAGGTGAGGGTACGGAAACGTGGGAGGGTCAGGCTACGTGCTGACACACGGGTCAGTGCCAGCGTACGGGCCAGGAGTAGGCTACGGCTTGGGGGTAAGGCGTAGGGCTGGTGGTGGGTTTCCGTTCCGAGCTAGGGTTAGGGTTAGGGAACGGCAAGGCTTAGGGTACAGGTGAGGGTACGGAAACGTTGGAGGGTCAGGCTAAGTGCTGACGCACGGGTCAGTGCCAGCGTACGGGCCAGGAGTAGGCTACGGCTTGGGCATAAGTTGTAGGGCTGGTGGTGGGTTTCCATTCCGGGCTAGGGTTAGGGTTAGGGAACGGCAAGCCTTAGGGCACAGGTGAGTGTATGGAAACGTGGGAGGGTCAGGCTACGTGCTGACGCACAGGTCAGTGCCATGGTAAGGGACAGGAGTAGGCTACGGCGTAGGGTAAGGTGTAGGCCTGGTGGTGGGTTTCCGTTCTGGGCTAGGGTTAGGGTTAGGGAACGGCTAGGATTAGGGCACAGGTGAGGGTACGGAAACGTGGGAGGGTCAGGCTACGTGCTGACGCATGGGTCAGTTCCAGCGTACGGGCCAGGATTAGGCTACGGCGTAGGGTAAGGTGTAGGGCTTGTGGTGGATTTCTGTTCCGAGCTAGGGTTAGGGTTACGTAACGGCAAGGCTTAGGGCACAGGTGATTGTATGGAAACGTGGGAGGGTTAGGCTACGTGCTGACGCACGGGTCAGTGCCAGCGTACGGGCCAGGTGTAGGCTACGGCTTCGGGGTAAGGTGTAGGGCTGGTGGTGTTTTCCCGTTCCGTGCTAGGGTTAGGGTTAGGGAACGGCAAGGCTTAGGGCACAGGTGAGGGTACGGAAATGTGGGAGGGTCAGGCTATGTGCTGACGCACGGGTCAGTGCCAGCGTACGGGCCAGGAGTAGACTACGGTGTAGGGTAAGGTGTAGGGCTGGTGGTGGGTTTCCGTTTCGGGCTAGGGTTAGGGTTGGGGAACGGCAATGCTTAGGGCACAGGTGAGGGTACGGAAAAGTGGGAGGGTCAGGCTACGTGCTGACGCACGGGTCAGTGCCAGCGTACGGGTCAGGAGTAGGCTACGGCGTAGGGAAATGTGTTTGGCTGGTGGTGGATTTCCGTTCCGAGCTAGGGTTAGGGTTAGGGAACGGCAAGGCTTAGGGCACAGGTGATGGTACAGAAACGTGGGAGGGTCAGGCTACGTGCTGACGCGCGGGTAAGTTCCAGCGTATGGGCCAGGAGTAGGCTACGGCGTACGGTAAGGTGTAAGGCTGGTGGTGGGTTTTCGTTCTGGGCTAGGGTTAGGGTGAGGGAACGGCAAGGCTTAGGGCACAGGTGAGGGTACACAAATGTGGGAGGGTCAGGCTACGTGCTGACGCACGTGTCAGTGCCAGCGTACGGGCCAGGAGTACGCTAAGGCGTAGGGTAAGGGGTAGGGCTGGTGGTGGTTTTCCATTCCGGTCTAGGGTTAGGGTTAGGGAGCGGCAAGGCTTAGGGTACAGGTGAGGGTACGGAAACGTGGGAGGGTCAGGCTACATGCTGACGCACGGGTCAGTGCCAGCATACGGGCCAGGAGTAGGCTACGGCTTGGGGGTAAGGTGTAGGGCTGGTGGTGTGTTTCCGCTCCGGGCTAGGGTTAGGGTTAGGGAATGGCAAGTCTTATGGCACAGGTGAGGATACGGAAATGTGGGAGGGTCAGGCTACGTGCTGACGCACGGGTCAGTGCCAGCGTACGGGTCAGGAATAGGCTACGGCGTAGTGAAATGTGTTTGTCTGGTGGTGGATTTCCGTTCCGAGCTAGGGTTAGGGTTAGGGAACGGCAAGGCTTAGGGCACAGGTGAGGGTACGGAAACGTGGGAGGGTCAGGCTACGTGCTGACGCACGAGTCAGTGCCAGCGTATGGGCCAGGATTAGGCTACGGCGTACGGTAAGGTGTAGGGCTGGTGGTGGGTTTCCGTTCTGGGCTAGGGTTAGGGTTAGGGAACGGCAAGGCTTAGGGCACAGGTGAGGGTAGAGAAACGTGGGAGGGTCAGGCTATGTGCTGACGCACGGGTCAGTGCCAGCGCACGGGCCAGGAGTAGGCTACGGCATAGGGTAAGGTGTAGGGCTGGTGGTGGGTTTCCATTCGGGGCTAGGGTTAGGGTTAGGGAACGGCAAGGCTTAGGGCACAGGTGAGGGTACGGAAACGTGGGAGGGTCAGGCTACGTGCTGACACACGGGTCAGTGCCAGCGTACGGGCCAGGAGTAGGCTACGGCTTGGGCATAAGTTGTAGGGCTGGTGGTGGGTTTCCATTCCGGGCTAGTGTTAGGGTTAGGGAACGGCAAGGCTTAGGGCACAGGTGAGTGTATGGAAACGTGGGAGGGTCAGGCTACGTGCTGACGCACAGGTCATTGCCATGGTACGGGACAGGAGGAGGCTACGGCGTAGGGTAAGGTGTAGGGCTGGTGGTGGGTTTCCGTTCTGGGCTAGGGTTAGGGTTAGGTAACGGCAAGGCTTAGGGCACAGGTGAGGGTAGAGAAACGTGGGAGGGTCAGGCTACGTGCTGACGCATGGGTCAGTGCCAGCGTACGGGCCAGGAGTAGGCTACGGCTTGGGCATAAGTTGTAGGGCTGGTGGTGGGTTTCCATTCCGGGCTAGGGTTAGGGTTAGGGAACGGCAAGGCTTGGGGCACAGGTGAGTGTTTGGAAACGTGGGAGGGTCAGGCTACGTGCTGACGCACAGGTCAGTGCCATGGTACGGGACAGGAGGAGGCTACGGCGTAGGGTAAGGTGTAGGCCTGGTGGTGGGTTTCCGTTCCGGGCTAGGGTTAGGGTTAGGGAACGGCAAGGATTAGGGCACAGGTGAGGGTACGGAAACGTGGGAGGGTCAGGCTACGTGCTGACGCATGGGTCAGTTCCAGCGTACGGGCCAGGAGTAGGCTACGGTGTAGGGTAAGGTGTAGGGCTGGTGGTGGATTTCTGTTCCGGGCTAGGGTTAGGGTTATGTAACGGCAAGGCTTAGGGCACAGGTGATTGTATGGAAACGTGGGAGGGTCAGGCTACGTGCTGACGCACGGGTCAGTGCCAGCGTACGGGCCAGGAGTAGGCTACGGCTTGGGGGTAAGGTGTAGGGCTGGTGGTGTTTTCCCGTTCCGGGCTAGGGTTAGGGTTAGGGAACGGCAAGGCTTAGGGCACAGGTGAGGGTATGGAAATGTGGGAGGGTCAGGCTACGTGCTGACGCACGGGTCAGTGCCAGCGTATGGGTCAGGAATAGGCTACGGCGTAGGGAAATGTGTTTGTCTGGTGGTGGATTTCCGTTCCGAGCTAGGGTTAGGGTTAGGGAACGGCAAGGCTTAGGGCACAGGTGAGGGTACGGAAACGTGGGAGGGTCAGGCTACGTGCTGACGCACGGGTCAGTTCCAGCGTAAGGGCCAGGAGTAGGCTACGGCGTACGGTAAGGTGTAAGGCTGGTGGTGGGTTTTCGTTCTGGGCTAGGGTTAGTGTTAGGGAACGGCAAGGCTTAGGGCACAGGTGAGGGTACAGAAATGTGGGAGGGTCAGGCTACGTGCTGACGCACGTGTCAGTGCCAGCGTACGGGCCAGGAGTACGCTAAGGCGTAGGGTAAGGGGTAGGGCTGGTGGTGGTTTTCCTTTCCGGTCTAGGGTTAGGGTTAGGGAGCGGCAAGTCTTAGGGCACAGGTGAGGGTACGGAAACGTGGGAGGGTCAGGCTACATGCTGACGAAGGGGTCAGTGCCAGCATACGGGCCAGGAGTAGGCTACGGCTTGGGGGTAATGTGTAGGGCTGGTGGTGTGTTTCCGCTCCGGGCTAGGGTTAGGGTTAGGGAATGGCAAGTCTTATGGCACAGGTGAGGATACGGAAATGTGGGAGGGTCAGGCTACGTGCTGACGCACGGGTCAGTGCCAGCGTACGGGTCAGGAATAGGCTATGGCGTAGGAAAATGTGTTTGTCTGGTGGTGGATTTCCGTTCCGAGCTAGGGTTAGGGTTAGGGAACGGCAAGGCTTAGGGCACAGGTGAGGGTACGGAAACGTGGGAGGGTCAGCCTACGTGCTGACGCATGGGTCAGTGCCAGCGTATGGGCCAGGAGTAGGCTACGGCGTACGGTAAGGTGTAGGGCTGGTGGTGGGTTTCCGTTCTGGGCTAGGGTTAGGGTTAGGAAACGGCAAGGGTTAGGGCACAGGTGAGGGTAGAGAAACGTGGGAGGGTCAGGCTACGAGCTGACGCACGGGTCAGTGCCAGCGTACGGGCCAGGAGTAGGCTACGGCGTAGGGTAAGGTGTAGGGCTGGTGGTGGGTTTCCGTTCGGGGCTAGGGTTAGGGTTAGGGAACGGCAAGGCTTAGGGCACAGGTGAGGGTACGGAAACGTGGGAGGGTCAGGCTACGTGCTGACAGACGGGTCAGTGCCAGCGTACGGGCCAGGAGTAGGCTACGGCTTGGGGGTAAGGCATAGGGCTGGTGGTGGGTTTCCGTTCCGAGCTAGGGTTAGGGTTATGGAATGGCAAGGCTTAGGGTACAGGTGAGGGTACGGAAACGTTGGAGGGTCAGGCTAAGTGCTGACGCACGGGTCAGTGCCAGCGTACGGGCCAGGAGTAGGCTACGGCTTGGGCATAAGTTGTAGGGCTGGTGGTGTGTTTCCGCTCCGGGCTAGGGTTAGGGTTAGGGAACGGCAAGTCTTATGGCACAGGTGAGGGTACAGAAATGTGGGTGGGTCAGGCTACGTGCTGACGCACGGGTCAGTGCCAGCGTACGGGTCAGGAATAGGCTACGGCGTAGGAACATGTGTTTGTCTGGTGGTGGATTTCCGTTCCGAGCTAGGGTTAGGGTTAGGGAACGGCAAGGCTTAGGGCACAGGTGAGGGTACGGAAACGTGGGAGGGTCAGGCTACGTGCTGACACACGGGTCAGTGCCAGCGTATGGGCCAGGAGTAGGCTACGGCGTACGGTAAGGTGTAGGGCTGGTGGTGGGTTTCCGTTCTGGGCTAGGGTTAGGGTTAGGTAACGGCAAGGCTTAGGGCACAGGTGAGGGTAGAGAAACGTGGGAGGGTCAGGCTACGTGCTGACACACGGGTCAGTGCCAGCGTACGGGCCAGGAGTAGGCTACGGCTTGGGGGTAAGGTGTAGGGCTGGTGGTGGGTTTCCGTTCCGAGCTAGGGTTAGGGTTAGGGAACGGCAAGGCTTAGGGTACAGGTGAGGGTACGGAAACGTTGGAGGGTCAGGCTAAGTGCTGACGCACGGGTCAGTGCCAGCGTACGGGCCAGGAGTAGGCTACGGCTTGGGCATAAGTTGTAGGGCTGGTGGTGGGTTTCCATTCCGGGCTAGGGTTAGGGTTAGGGAACGGCAAGGCTTGGGGCACAGGTGAGTGTTTGGAAACGTGGGAGGGTCAGGCTACGTGCTGACGCACAGGTCAGTGCCATGGTACGGGACAGGAGGAGGCTACGGCGTAGGGTAAGGTGTAGGCCTGGTGGTGGGTTTCCGTTCCGGGCTAGGGTTAGGGTTAGGGAACGGCAAGGATTAGGGCACAGGTGAGGGTACGGAAACGTGGGAGGGTCAGGCTACGTGCTGACGCATGGGTCAGTTCCAGCGTACGGGCCAGGAGTAGGCTACGGTGTAGGGTAAGGTGTAGGGCTGGTGGTGGATTTCTGTTCCGGGCTAGGGTTAGGGTTACGTAACGGCAAGGCTTAGGGCACAGGTGATTGTATGGAAACGTGGGAGGGTCAGGCTACGTGCTGACGCACGGGTCAGTGCCAGCGTACGGGCCAGGAGTAGGCTACGGCTTGGGGGTAAGGTGTAGGGCTGGTGGTGTTTTCCCGTTCCGGGCTAGGGTTAGGGTTAGGGAACGGCAAGGCTTAGGGCACAGGTGAGGGTATGGAAATGTGGGAGGGTCAGGCTACGTGCTGACGCACGGGTCAGTGCCAGCATACGGGCCAGGAGTAGGCTACGGCTTGGGGTTAAGGTGTATGGGTGGTGGTGGGTTTCTGCTCCGGGCTAGGGTTAGGGTTAGGGAACGGGAAGTCTTATGGCACAGGTGAGGGTACGGAAATGTGGGAGGGTCAGGCTACGTGCTGACGCACGGGTCAGTGCCAGCGTACGGGTCAGGAATAGGCTACGGCGTAGGGAAATGTGTTTGTCTGGTGGTGGATTTCCGTTCCGAGCTAGGGTTAGGGTTAGGGAACGGCAAGGCTTAGGGCACAGGTGAGGGTACGGAAACGTGGGAGGGTCAGGCTACGTGCTGACGCACGAGTCAGTGCCAGCGTATGGGCCAGGAGTAGGCTACGGCGTACGGTAAGGTGTAGGGCTGGTGGTGGGTTTCCGTTCTGGGCTAGGGTTAGGGTTAGGGAACGGCAAGGCTTAGGGCACAGGTGAGGGTAGAGAAACGTGGGAGGGTCAGGCTACGTGCTGACGCACGGGTCAGTGCCAGCGTATGGGCCAGGAGTAGGCTACGGCATAGGGTAAGGTGTAGGGCTGGTGGTGGGTTTCCATTCGGGGCTAGGGTTAGGGTTAGGGAACGGCAAGGCTTAGGGCACAGGTGAGGGTACGGAAACGTGGGAGGGTCAGGCTACGTGCTGACACACGGGTCAGTGCCAGCGTACGGGCCAGGAGTAGGCTACAGCTTGGGCATAAGTTGTAGGGCTGGTGGTGGGTTTCCATTCCGGGCTAGTGTTAGGGTTAGGGAACAGCAAGGCTTAGGGCACAGGTGAGTGTATGGAAACGTGGGAGGGTCAGGCTACGTGCTGAGGCACAGGTCAGTGCCATGGTACGGGACAGGAGGAGGCTACGGCGTAGGGTAAGGTGTAGGGCTGGTGGTGGGTTTCCGTTCTGGGCTAGGGTTAGGGTTAGGTAACGGCAAGGCTTAGGGCACAGGTGAGGGTAGAGAAACGTGGGAGGGTCAGGCTACGTGCTGACGCATGGGTCAGTGCCAGCGTACGGGCCAGGAGTAGGCTACGGCGTAGGGTAAGGTGTAGGGCTGGTGGTGGGTTTCCGTTCCGGGCTAGGGTTAGGGTTAGGGAACGGCAAGGCTTAGGGCACAGGTGAGGGTACGGAAACGTGGGAGGGTCAGGCTACGTGCTGACACACGGGTCAGTGCCAGCGTACGGGCCAGGATTAGGCTACGGCTTGGGGGTAAGATGTAGGGCTGGTGGTGGGTTTCCGTTCAGAGCTAGGGTTAGGGTTAGGGAACGGCAAGGCTTAGGGTACAGGTGAGGGTACGGAAACGTTGGAGGGTCAGGCTAAGTGCTGACGCACGGGTCAGTGCCAGCGTACGGGCCAGGAGTAGGCTACGGCTTGGGCATAAGTTGTAGGGCTGGTGGTGGGTTTCCATTCCGGGCTAGGGTTAGGGTTAGGGAACGGCAAGGCTTGGGGCACAGGTGAGTGTTTGGAAACGTGGGAGGGTCAGGCTACGTGCTGACGCACAGGTCAGTGCCATGGTACGGGACAGGAGGAGGCTACGGCGTAGGGTAAGGTGTAGGCCTGGTGGTGGGTTTCCGTTCCGGGCTAGGGTTAGGGTTAGGGAACGGCAAGTCTTATGGCACAGGTGAGGGTACGGAAATGGGGGAGGGTCAGGCTACGTGCTGACGCACGGGTCAGTGCCAGCGTACGGGTCAGGAATAGGCTACGGCGTAGGGAAATGTGTTTGTCTGGTGGTGGATTTCCGTTCCGAGCTAGGGTTAGGGTTAGGGAACGGCAAGGCTTAGGGCACAGGTGAGGGTACGGAAACGTGGGAGGGTCAGGCTACGTGCTGACGCACGTGTCAGTGCCAGCGTACGGGCCAGGAGTACGCTAAGGCGTAGGGTAAGGGGTAGGGCTGGTGGTGGTTTTCCATTCCGGTCTAGGGTTAGGGTTAGGGAACGGCAAGGCTTAGGGCACAGGTGAGGGTACGGAAACGTGGGAGGGTCAGGCTATGTGCTGATGCACGTGTCACTGCCAGCGTACAGGCCAGGAGTAGGCTAGAGCGTAGGGAGATGTGTTGGGCTGGTGGTGGGTTTTCGTTCCAAGCTAGGGTTAGGGTTAGGGAACGGCAAGTCGTAGGGCACAGGTGAGTGTACAGAAACGTGGGAGGGTCAGGCTACATGCTGACGCATGTGTCAGTGCCAGCGTACGGGCCAGGAGTACGCTAAGGTGTAGGGTAAGGGGTAGGGCTGGTGTTGGGTTTGCGTTCCGGGCTAGGGTTAGGGTTAGGGAACGGCAAGGCTTAGGGCACAGGTGAGGGTACGGAAATGTGGGAGGGTCAGGCTACGTGCTGACGCACGTGTGAGTGCCAGCGTACGGGTCAGGAGTAGGCTACGGCGTAGGGAAATATGTTTGGCTGGTGGTGGATTTCCGTTCCGAGCTAGGGTTAGGGTTAGGGAACGGCAAGGCTTAGGGCACAGGTGATGGTACGGAAACGTGGGAGGGTCAGGCTACGTGCTGACGCACGGGTCAGTTCCAGCGTATGGGCCAGGAGTAGGCTACAGCGTACGGTAAGGTGTAAGGCTGGTGGTGGGTTTTCGTTCTGGGCTAGGGTTAGGGTTAGGGAACGGCAAGGCTTAGGGCACAGGTGAGGGTACAGAAATGTGGGAGGGTCAGGCTACGTGCTGACGCACGTGTCAGTGTCAGCGTACGGGCCAGGAGTACGCTAAGGCGTAGGGTAAGGGGTAGGGCTGGTGGTGGATTTCCATTCCGGTCTAGGGTTAGGGTTAGGGAGCGGCAAGGCTTAGGGCACAGGTGAGGGTACGGAAACGTGGGAGGGTCAGGCTTCATGCTGACGCACGGGTCAGTGCCAGCATACGGGCCAGGAGTAGGCTACGGCTTGGGGGTAAGGTGTAGGGCTGGTGGTGTGTTTCCGCTCCGGGCTAGGGTTAGGGTTAGGGAACGGCAAGTCTTATGGCACAGGTGAGGGTACGGAAATGTGGGAGGGTCAGGTTACGTGCTGACGCACGGGTCAGTGCCAGCGTACGGGTCAGGAATAGGCTACGGCGTAGGAACATGTGTTTGTCTGGTGGTGGATTTCCGTTCCGAGCTAGGGTTAGGGTTAGGGAACGGCAAGGCTTAGGGCACAGGTGAGGGTACGGAAACGTGGGAGGGTCAGGCTACGTGCTGACACACGGGTCAGTGCCAGCGTATGGGCCAGGAGTAGGCTACGGCGTACGGTAAGGTGTAGGGCTGGTGGTGGGTTTCCGTTCTGGGCTAGGGTTAGGGTTAGGTAACGGCAAGGCTTAGGGCACAGGTGAGGGTAGAGAAACGTGGGAGGGTCAGGCTACGTGCTGACGCACGGGTCAGTGCCAGCGTACGGGCCAGGAGTAGGCTACGGCTTGGGGCTAAGGTGTAGGGCTGGTGGTGGGTTTCCGTTCCGAGCTAGGGTTAGGGTTAGGGAACGGCAAGGCTTAGGGTACAGGTGAGGGTACGGAAACGTTGGAGGGTCAGGCTAAGTGCTGACGCACGGGTCAGTGCCAGCGTACGGGCCAGGAGTATGCTACGGCTTGGGCATAAGTTGTAGGGCTGGTGGTGGGTTTCCATTCCGGGCTAGGGTTAGGGTTAGGGAACGGCAAGGCTTGGGGCACAGGTGAGTGTTTGGAAACGTGGGAGGGTCAGGCTACGTGCTGACGCACAGGTCAGTGCCATGGTACGGGACAGGAGGAGGCTACGGCGTAGGGTAAGGTGTAGGCCTGGTGGTGGGTTTCCGTTCCGGGCTAGGGTTAGGGTTAGGGAACGGCAAGGATTAGGGCACAGGTGAGGGTACGGAAACGTGGGAGGGTCAGGCTACGTGCTGACGCATGGGTCAGTTCCAGCGTACGGGCCAGGAGTAGGCTACGGTGTAGGGTAAGGTGTAGGGCTGGTGGTGGATTTCTGTTCCGGGCTAGGGTTAGGGTTACGTAACGGCAAGGCTTAGGGCACAGGTGATTGTATGGAAACGTGGGAGGGTCAGGCTACGTGCTGACGCACGGGTCAGTGCCAGCGTACGGGCCAGGAGTAGGCTACGGCTTGGGGGTAAGGTGTAGGGCTGGTGGTGTTTTCCCGTTCCGGGCTAGGGTTAGGGTTAGGGAACGGCAAGGCTTAGGGCACAGGTGAGGGTATGGAAATGTGGGAGGGTCAGGCTACGTGCTGACGCACGGGTCAGTGCCAGCATACGGGCCAGGAGTAGGCTACGGCTTGGGGTTAAGGTGTATGGCTGGTGGTGGGTTTCTGCTCCGGGCTAGGGTTAGGGTTAGGGAACGGCAAGTCTTATGGCACAGGTGAGGGTACAGAAACGTGGGAGGGTCAGGCTATGTGCTGATGCACGTGTCACTGCCAGCGTACAGGCCAGGAGTAGGCTACAGCGTAGGGAGATGTGTTGGGCTGGTGGTGGGTTTTCGTTCCGAGCTAGGGTTAGGGTTAGGGAACGGCAAGTCGTAGGGCACAGGTGAGTGTACAGAAACGTGGGAGGGTCAGGCTACATGCTGACGCATGTGTCAGTGCCAGCGTACGGGCCAGGAGTACGCTAAGGTGTAGGGTAAGGGGTAGGGCTGGTGTTGGGTTTGCGTTCCGGGCTAGGGTTAGGGTTAGGGAACGGCAAGGCTTAGGGCACAGGTGAGGGTACGGAAACGTGGGAGGGTCAGGCTACGTGCTGACGCACGAGTCAGTGCCAGCGTATGGGCCAGGAGTAGGCTACGGCGTACGGTAAGGTGTAAGGCTGGTGGTGGGTTTTCGTTCTGGGCTAGGGTTAGGGTTAGAGAACGGCAAGGCTTAGGGCACAGGTGAGGGTACGGAAACGTGGGAGGGTCAGGCTATGTGCTGATGCACGTGTCACTGCCAGCGTACAGGCCAGGAGTAGGCTACAGCGTAGGGAGATGTGTTGGGCTGGTGGTGGGTTTTCGTTCCGAGCTAGGGTTAGGGTTAGGGAACGGCAAGTCGTAGGGCACAGGTGAGTGTACAGAAACGTGGGAGGGTCAGGCTACATGCTGACGCATGTGTCAGTGCCAGCGTACGGGCCAGGAGTACGCTAAGGTGTAGGGTAAGGGGTAGGGCTGGTGTTGGGTTTGCGTTCCGGGCTAGGGTTAGGGTTAGGGAATGGCAAGGCTTAGGGCACAGGTGAGGGTACGGAAATGTGGGAGGGTCAGGCTACGTGCTGACGCACGTGTGAGTGCCAGCGTACGGGTCAGGAGTAGGCTACGGCGTAGGGAAATATGTTTGGCTGGTGGTGGATTTCCGTTCCGAGCTAGGGTTAGGGTTAGGGAACGGCAAGGCTTAGGGCACAGGTGATGGTACGGAAACGTGGGAGGGTCAGGCTACGTGCTGACGCACGGGTCAGTTCCAGCGTATGGGCCAGGAGTAGGCTACGGCGTACGGTAAGGTGTAAGGCTGGTGGTGGGTTTTCGTTCTGGGCTAGGGTTAGGGTTAGGGAACGGCAAAGCTTAGGGCACAGGTGAGGGTACAGAAATGTGGGAGGGTCAGGCTACGTGCTGACGCACGTGTCAGTGCCAGCGTACGGGCCAGGAGTATGCTAAGGCGTAGGGTAAGGGGTAGGGCTGGTGGTGGATTTCCATTCCGGTCTAGGGTTAGGGTTAGGGAGCGGCAAGGCTTAGGGCACAGGTGAGGGTACGGAAACGTGGGAGGGTCAGGCTTCATGCTGACGCACGGGTCAGTGCCAGCATACGGGCCAGGAGTAGGCTACGGCTTGGGGTTAAGGTGTATGGCTGGTGGTGGGTTTCTGCTCCGGGCTAGGGTTAGGGTTAGGGAACGGCAAGGCTTAGGGCACAGGTGAGGGTACGGAAACGTGGGAGGGTCAGGCTACGTGCTGACGCACGGGTCAGTGCCAGCGTACGGGTCAGGAATAGGCTACGGCGTAGGAACATGTGTTTGTCTGGTGGTGGATTTCCGTTCCGAGCTAGGGTTAGGGTTAGGGAACGGCAAGGCTTAGGGCACAGGTGAGGGTACGGAAACGTGGGAGGGTCAGGCTACGTGCTGACACACGGGTCAGTGCCAGCGTATGGGCCAGGAGTAGGCTACGGCTTACGGTAAGGTGTAGGGCTGGTGGTGGGTTTCCGTTCTGGGCTAGGGTTAGGGTTAGGTAACGGCAAGGCTTAGGGCACAGGTGAGGGTAGAGAAACGTGGGAGGGTCAGGCTACGTGCTGACGCACGGGTCAGTGCCAGCGTACGGGCCAGGAGTAGGCTACGGCTTGGGGGTAAGGTGTAGGGCTGGTGGTGGGTTTCCGTTCCGAGCTAGGGTTAGGGTTAGGGAACGGCAAGGCTTAGGGTACAGGTGACGGTACGGAAACGTTGGAGGGTCAGGCTAAGTGCTGACGCACGGGTCAGTGCCAGCGTACGGGCCAGGAGTATGCTACGGCTTGGGCATAAGTTGTAGGGCTGGTGGTGGGTTTCCATTCCGGGCTAGGGTTAGGGTTAGGGAACGGCAAGGCTTGGGGCACAGGTGAGTGTTTGGAAACGTGGGAGGGTCAGGCTACGTGCTGACGCACAGGTCAGTGCCATGGTACGGGACAGGAGGAGGCTACGGCGTAGGGTAAGGTGTAGGCCTGGTGGTGGGTTTCCGTTCCGGGCTAGGGTTAGGGTTAGGGAACGGCAAGGATTAGGGCACAGGTGAGGGTACGGAAACGTGGGAGGGTCAGGCTACGTGCTGACGCATGGGTCAGTTCCAGCGTACGGGCCAGGAGTAGGCTACGGTGTAGGGTAAGGTGTAGGGCTGGTGGTGGATTTCTGTTCCGGGCTAGGGTTAGGGTTACGTAACGGCAAGGCTTAGGGCACAGGTGATTGTATGGAAACGTGGGAGGGTCAGGCTACGTGCTGACGCACGGGTCAGTGCCAGCGTACGGGCCAGGAGTAGGCTACGGCTTGGGGGTAAGGTGTAGGGCTGGTGGTGTTTTCCCGTTCCGGGCTAGGGTTAGGGTTAGGGAACGGCAAGGCTTAGGGCACAGGTGAGGGTATGGAAATGTGGGAGGGTCAGGCTACGTGCTGACGCACGGGTCAGTGCCAGCATACGGGCCAGGAGTAGGCTACGGCTTGGGGTTAAGGTGTATGGCTGGTGGTGGGTTTCTGCTCCGGGCTAGGGTTAGGGTTAGGGAACGGCAAGTCTTATGGCACAGGTGAGGGTACAGAAATGGGGGAGGGTCAGGCTACGTGCTGACGCACGGGTCAGTGCCAGCGTACGGGTCAGGAATAGGCTACGGCGTAGGGAAATGTGTTTGTCTGGTGGTGGATTTCCGTTCCGAGCTAGGGTTAGGGTTAGGGTACGGCAAGGCTTAGGGCACAGGTGAGGGTACGGAAACGTGGGAGGGTCAGGCTACGTGCTGACGCACGAGTCAGTGCCAGCGTATGGGCCAGGAGTAGGCTACGGCGTACGGTAAGGTGTAAGGCTGGTGGTGGGTTTTCGTTCTGGGCTAGGGTTAGGGTTAGAGAACGGCAAGGCTTAGGGCACAGGTGAGGGTACGGAAACGTGGGAGGGTCAGGCTATGTGCTGATGCACGTGTCACTGCCAGCGTACAGGCCAGGAGTAGGCTACAGCGTAGGGAGATGTGTTGGGCTGGTGGTGGGTTTTCGTTCCGAGCTAGGGTTAGGGTTAGGGAACGGCAAGTCGTAGGGCACAGGTGAGTGTACAGAAACGTGGGAGGGTCAGGCTACATGCTGACGCATGTGTCAGTGCCAGCGTACGGGCCAGGAGTACGCTAAGGTGTAGGGTAAGGGGTAGGGCTGGTGTTGGGTTTGCGTTCCGGGCTAGGGTTAGGGTTAGGGAACGGCAAGGCTTAGGGCACAGGTGAGGGTACGGAAACGTGGGAGGGTCAGGCTACGTGCTGACGCACGAGTCAGTGCCAGCGTATGGGCCAGGAGTAGGCTACGGCGTACGGTAAGGTGTAAGGCTGGTGGTGGGTTTTCGTTCTGGGCTAGGGTTAGGGTTAGAGAACGGCAAGGCTTAGGGCACAGGTGAGGGTACGGAAACGTGGGAGGGTCAGGCTATGTGCTGATGCACGTGTCACTGCCAGCGTACAGGCCAGGAGTAGGCTACAGCGTAGGGAGATGTGTTGGGCTGGTGGTGGGTTTTCGTTCCGAGCTAGGGTTAGGGTTAGGGAACGGCAAGTCGTAGGGCATAGGTGAGTGTACAGAAACGTGGGAGGGTCAGGCTACATGCTGACGCATGTGTCAGTGCCAGCGTACGGGCCAGGAGTACGCTAAGGTGTAGGGTAAGGGGTAGGGCTGGTGTTGGGTTTGCGTTCCGGGCTAGGGTTAGGGTTAGGGAATGGCAAGGCTTAGGGCACAGGTGAGGGTACGGAAATGTGGGAGGGTCAGGCTACGTGCTGACGCACGTGTGAGTGCCAGCGTACGGGTCAGGAGTAGGCTACGGCGTAGGGAAATATGTTTGGCTGGTGGTGGATTTCCGTTCCGAGCTAGGGTTAGGGTTAGGGAACGGCAAGGCTTAGGGCACAGGTGATGGTACGGAAACGTGGGAGGGTCAGGCTACGTGCTGACGCACGGGTCAGTTCCAGCGTATGGGCCAGGAGTAGGCTACGGCGTACGGTAAGGTGTAAGGCTGGTGGTGGGTTTTCGTTCTGGGCTAGGGTTAGGGTTAGGGAACGGCAAGGCTTAGGGCACAGGTGAGGGTACAGAAATGTGGGAGGGTCAGGCTACGTGCTGACGCACGTGTCAGTGCCAGCGTACGGGCCAGGAGTATGCTAAGGCGTAGGGTAAGGGGTAGGGCTGGTGGTGGATTTCCATTCCGGTCTAGGGTTAGGGTTAGGGAGCGGCAAGGCTTAGGGCACAGGTGAGGGTACGGAAACGTGGGAGGGTCAGGCTTCATGCTGACGCACGGGTCAGTGCCAGCATACGGGCCAGGAGTAGGCTACGGCTTGGGGTTAAGGTGTATGGCTGGTGGTGGGTTTCTGCTCCGGGCTAGGGTTAGGGTTAGGGAACGGCAAGGCTTAGGGCACAGGTGAGGGTACGGAAACGTGGGAGGGTCAGGCTACGTGCTGACGCACAAGTCAGTGCCAGCGTATGGGCCAGGAGTAGGCTACGGCGTACGGTAAGGTTTAAGGCTGGTGGTGGGTTTTCGTTCTGGGCTAGGGTTAGGGTTAGAGAACGGCAAGGCTTAGGGCACAGGTGAGGGTACGGAAACGTGGGAGGGTCAGGCTATGTGCTGATGCACGTGTCACTGCCAGCGTACAGGCCAGGAGTAGGCTACAGCGTAGGGAGATGTGTTGGGCTGGTGGTGGGTTTTCGTTCCGAGCTAGGGTTAGGGTTAGGGAACGGCAAGTCGTAGGGCACAGGTGAGTGTACAGAAACGTGGGAGGGTCAGGCTACATGCTGACGCATGTGTCAGTGCCAGCGTACGGGCCAGGAGTACGCTAAGGTGTAGGGTAAGGGGTAGGGCTGGTGTTGGGTTTGCGTTCCGGGCTAGGGTTAGGGTTAGGGAACGGCAAGGCTTAGGGCACAGGTGAGGGTACGGAAATGTGGGAGGGTCAGGCTACGTGTTGACGCACGTGTGAGTGCCAGCGTACGGGTCAGGAGTAGGCTACGGCGTAGGGAAATATGTTTGGCTGGTGGTGGATTTCCGTTCCGAGCTAGGGTTAGGGTTAGGGAACGGCAAGGCTTAGGGCACAGGTGATGGTACGGAAACGTGGGAGGGTCAGGCTACGTGCTGACGCACGGGTCAGTTCCAGCGTATGGGCCAGGAGTAGGCTACGGCGTACGGTAAGGTGTAAGGCTGGTGGTGGGTTTTCGTTCTGGGCTAGGGTTAGGGTTAGGTAACGGCAAGGCTTAGGGCACAGGTGAGGGTAGAGAAACGTGGGAGGGTCAGGCTACGTGCTGACGCACGGGTCAGTGCCAGCGTACGGGCCAGGAGTAGGCTACGGCTTGGGGGTAAGTTGTAGGGCTGGTGGTGGGTTTCCGTTCCGAGCTAGGGTTAGGGTTAGGGAACGGCAAGGCTTAGGGTACAGGTGAGGGTACGGAAACGTGGGAGGGTCAGGCTACGTGCTGACACACGGGTCAGTGCCAGCGTACGGGCCAGGAGTAGGCTACAGCTTGGGCATAAGTTGTAGGGCTGGTGGTGGGTTTCCATTCCGGGCTAGTGTTAGGGTTAGGGAACAGCAAGGCTTAGGGCGCAGGTGAGTGTATGGAAACGTGGGAGGGTCAGGCTACGTGCTGAGGCACAGGTCAGTGCCATGGTACGGGACAGGAGGAGGCTACGGCGTAGGGTAAGGTGTAGGGCTGGTGGTGGGTTTCCTTTCTGGGCTAGGGTTAGGGTTAGGTAACGGCAAGGCTTAGGGCACAGGTGAGGGTAGAGAAACGTGGGAGGGTCAGGCTACGTGCTGACGCATGGGTCAGTGCCAGCGTACGGGCCAGGAGTAGGCTACGGTGTAGGGTAAGGTGTAGGGCTGGTGGTGGGTTTCCGTTCCGGGCTAGGGTTAGGGTTAGGGAACGGCAAGGCTTAGGGCACAGGTGAGGGTACGGAAACGTGGGAGGGTCAGGCTACGTGCTGACACACGGGTCAGTGCCAGCGTACGGGCCAGGATTAGGCTACGGCTTGGGGGTAAGATGTAGGGCTGGTGGTGGGTTTCCGTTCAGAGCTAGGGTTAGGGTTAGGGAACGGCAAGGCTTAGGGTACAGGTGAGGGTACGGAAACGTTGGAGGGTCAGGCTAAGTGCTGACGCACGGGTCAGTGCCAGCGTACGGGCCAGGAGTAGGCTACGGCTTGGGCATAAGTTGTAGGGCTGGTGGTGGGTTTCCATTCCGGGCTAGGGTTAGGGTTAGGGAACGGCAAGGCTTGGGGCACAGGTGAGTGTTTGGAAACGTGGGAGGGTCAGGCTACGTGCTGACGCACAGGTCAGTGCCATGGTACGGGACAGGAGGAGGCTACGGCGTAGGGTAAGGTGTAGGCCTGGTGGTGGGTTTCCGTTCCGGGCTAGGGTTAGGGTTAGGGAACGGCAAGGATTAGGGCACAGGTGAGGGTACGGAAACGTGGGAGGGTCAGGCTACGTGCTGACGCATGGGTCAGTTCCAGCGTACGGGCCAGGAGTAGGCTACGGTGTAGGGTAAGGTGTAGGGCTGGTGGTGGATTTCTGTTCCGGGCTAGGGTTAGGGTTACGTAACGGCAAGGCTTAGGGCACAGGTGATTGTATGGAAACGTGGGAGGGTCAGGCTACGTGCTGACGCACGGGTCAGTGCCAGCGTACGGGCCAGGAGTAGGCTACGGCTTGGGGGTAAGGTGTAGGGCTGGTGGTGTTTTCCCGTTCCGGGCTAGGGTTAGGGTTAGGGAACGGCAAGGCTTAGGGCACAGGTGAGGGTATGGAAATGTGGGAGGGTCAGGCTACGTGCTGACGCACGGGTCAGTGCCAGCATACGGGCCAGGAGTAGGCTACGGCTTGGGGTTAAGGTGTATGGCTGGTGGTGGGTTTCTGCTCCGGGCTAGGGTTAGGGTTAGGGAACGGCAAGTCTTATGGCACAGGTGAGGGTACGGAAATGGGGGAGGGTCAGGCTACGTGCTGACGCACGGGTCAGTGCCAGCGTACGGGTCAGGAATAGGCTACGGCGTAGGGAAATGTGTTTGTCTGGTGGTGGATTTCCGTTCCGAGCTAGGGTTAGGGTTAGGGAACGGCAAGGCTTAGGGCACAGGTGAGGGTACGGAAACGTGGGAGGGTCAGGCTACGTGCTGACGCACGTGTCAGTGCCAGCGTACGGGCCAGGAGTACGCTAAGGCGTAGGGTAAGGGGTAGGGCTGGTGGTGGTTTTCCATTTCGGTCTAGGGTTAGGGTTAGGGAACGGCAAGGCTTAGGGCACAGGTGAGGGTACGGAAACGTGGGAGGGTCAGGCTATGTGCTGATGCACGTGTCACTGCCAGCGTACAGGCCAGGAGTAGGCTAGAGCGTAGGGAGATGTGTTGGGCTGGTGGTGGGTTTTCGTTCCAAGCTAGGGTTAGGGTTAGGGAACGGCAAGTCGTAGGGCACAGGTGAGTGTACAGAAACGTGGGAGGGTCAGGCTACATGCTGACGCATGTGTCAGTGCCAGCGTACGGGCCAGGAGTACGCTAAGGTGTAGGGTAAGGGGTAGGGCTGGTGTTGGGTTTGCGTTCCGGGCTAGGGTTAGGGTTAGGGAACGGCAAGGCTTAGGGCACAGGTGAGGGTACGGAAATGTGGGAGGGTCAGGCTACGTGCTGACGCACGTGTGAGTGCCAGCGTACGGGTCAGGAGTAGGCTACGGCGTAGGGAAATATGTTTGGCTGGTGGTGGATTTCCGTTCCGAGCTAGGGTTAGGGTTAGGGAACGGCAAGGCTTAGGGCACAGGTGATGGTACGGAAACGTGGGAGGGTCAGGCTACGTGCTGACGCACGGGTCAGTTCCAGCGTATGGGCCAGGAGTAGGCTACAGCGTACGGTAAGGTGTAAGGCTGGTGGTGGGTTTTCGTTCTGGGCTAGGGTTAGGGTTAGGGAACGGCAAGGCTTAGGGCACAGGTGAGGGTACAGAAATGTGGGAGGGTCAGGCTACGTGCTGACGCACGTGTCAGTGCCAGCGTACGGGCCAGGAGTACGCTAAGGCGTAGGGTAAGGGGTAGGGCTGGTGGTGGATTTCCATTCCGGTCTAGGGTTAGGGTTAGGGAGCGGCAAGGCTTAGGGCACAGGTGAGGGTACGGAAACGTGGGAGGGTCAGGCTTCATGCTGACGCACGGGTCAGTGCCAGCATACGGGCCAGGAGTAGGCTACGGCTTGGGGGTAAGGTGTAGGGCTGGTGGTGTGTTTCCGCTCCGGGCTAGGGTTAGGGTTAGGGAACGGCAAGTCTTATGGCACAGGTCAGGGTACGGAAATGTGGGAGGGTCAGGTTACGTGCTGACGCACGGGTCAGTGCCAGCGTACGGGTCAGGAATAGGCTACGGCGTAGGAACATGTGTTTGTCTGGTGGTGGATTTCCGTTCCGAGCTAGGGTTAGGGTTAGGGAACGGCAAGGCTTAGGGCACAGGTGAGGGTACGGAAACGTGGGAGGGTCAGGCTACGTGCTGACACACGGGTCAGTGCCAGCGTATGGGCCAGGAGTAGGCTACGGCGTACGGTAAGGTGTAGGGCTGGTGGTGGGTTTCCGTTCTGGGCTAGGGTTAGGGTTAGGTAACGGCAAGGCTTAGGGCACAGGTGAGGGTAGAGAAACGTGGGAGGGTCAGGCTACGTGCTGACGCACGGGTCAGTGCCAGCGTACGGGCCAGGAGTAGGCTACGGCTTGGGGGTAAGGTGTAGGGCTGGTGGTGGGTTTCCGTTCCGAGCTAGGGTTAGGGTTAGGGAACGGCAAGGCTTAGGGTACAGGTGAGGGTACGGAAACGTTGGAGGGTCAGGCTAAGTGCTGACGCACGGGTCAGTGCCAGCGTACGGGCCAGGAGTATGCTACGGCTTGGGCATAAGTTGTAGGGCTGGTGGTGGGTTTCCATTCCGGGCTAGGGTTAGGGTTAGGGAACGGCAAGGCTTGGGGCACAGGTGAGTGTTTGGAAACGTGGGAGGGTCAGGCTACGTGCTGACGCACAGGTCAGTGCCATGGTACGGGACAGGAGGAGGCTACGGCGTAGGGTAAGGTGTAGGCCTGGTGGTGGGTTTCCGTTCCGGGCTAGGGTTAGGGTTAGGGAACGGCAAGGATTAGGGCACAGGTGAGGGTACGGAAACGTGGGAGGGTCAGGCTACGTGCTGACGCATGGGTCAGTTCCAGCGTACGGGCCAGGAGTAGGCTACGGTGTAGGGTAAGGTGTAGGGCTGGTGGTGGATTTCTGTTCCGGGCTAGGGTTAGGGTTACGTAACGGCAAGGCTTAGGGCACAGGTGATTGTATGGAAACGTGGGAGGGTCAGGCTACGTGCTGACGCACGGGTCAGTGCCAGCGTACGGGCCAGGAGTAGGCTACGGCTTGGGGGTAAGGTGTAGGGCTGGTGGTGTTTTCCCGTTCCGGGCTAGGGTTAGGGTTAGGGAACGGCAAGGCTTAGGGCACAGGTGAGGGTATGGAAATGTGGGAGGGTCAGGCTACGTGCTGACGCACGGGTCAGTGCCAGCATACGGGCCAGGAGTAGGCTACGGCTTGGGGTTAAGGTGTATGGCTGGTGGTGGGTTTCTGCTCCGGGCTAGGGTTAGGGTTAGGGAACGGCAAGTCTTATGGCACAGGTGAGGGTACAGAAATGGGGGAGGGTCAGGCTACGTGCTGACGCACGGGTCAGTGCCAGCGTACGGGTCAGGAATAGGCTACGGCGTAGGGAAATGTGTTTGTCTGGTGGTGGATTTCCGTTCCGAGCTAGGGTTAGGGTTAGGGAACGGCAAGGCTTAGGGCACAGGTGAGGGTACGGAAACGTGGGAGGGTCAGGCTACGTGCTGACGCACGAGTCAGTGCCAGCGTATGGGCCAGGAGTAGGCTACGGCGTACGGTAAGGTGTAAGGCTGGTGGTGGGTTTTCGTTCTGGGCTAGGGTTAGGGTTAGAGAACGGCAAGGCTTAGGGCACAGGTGAGGGTACGGAAACGTGGGAGGGTCAGGCTATGTGCTGATGCACGTGTCACTGCCAGCGTACAGGCCAGGAGTAGGCTACAGCGTAGGGAGATGTGTTGGGCTGGTGGTGGGTTTTCGTTCCGAGCTAGGGTTAGGGTTAGGGAACGGCAAGTCGTAGGGCACAGGTGAGTGTACAGAAACGTGGGAGGGTCAGGCTACATGCTGACGCATGTGTCAGTGCCAGCGTACGGGCCAGGAGTACGCTAAGGTGTAGGGTAAGGGGTAGGGCTGGTGTTGGGTTTGCGTTCCGGGCTAGGGTTAGGGTTAGGGAACGGCAAGGCTTAGGGCACAGGTGAGGGTACGGAAACGTGGGAGGGTCAGGCTACGTGCTGACGCACGAGTCAGTGCCAGCGTATGGGCCAGGAGTAGGCTACGGCGTACGGTAAGGTGTAAGGCTGGTGGTGGGTTTTCGTTCTGGGCTAGGGTTAGGGTTAGAGAACGGCAAGGCTTAGGGCACAGGTGAGGGTACGGAAACGTGGGAGGGTCAGGCTATGTGCTGATGCACGTGTCACTGCCAGCGTACAGGCCAGGAGTAGGCTACAGCGTAGGGAGATGTGTTGGGCTGGTGGTGGGTTTTCGTTCCGAGCTAGGGTTAGGGTTAGGGAACGGCAAGTCGTAGGGCACAGGTGAGTGTACAGAAACGTGGGAGGGTCAGGCTACATGCTGACGCATGTGTCAGTGCCAGCGTACGGGCCAGGAGTACGCTAAGGTGTAGGGTAAGGGGTAGGGCTGGTGTTGGGTTTGCGTTCCGGGCTAGGGTTAGGGTTAGGGAATGGCAAGGCTTAGGGCACAGGTGAGGGTACGGAAATGTGGGAGGGTCAGGCTACGTGCTGACGCACGTGTGAGTGCCAGCGTACGGGTCAGGAGTAGGCTACGGCGTAGGGAAATATGTTTGGCTGGTGGTGGATTTCCGTTCCGAGCTAGGGTTAGGGTTAGGGAACGGCAAGGCTTAGGGCACAGGTGATGGTACGGAAACGTGGGAGGGTCAGGCTACGTGCTGACGCACGGGTCAGTTCCAGCGTATGGGCCAGGAGTAGGCTACGGCGTACGGTAAGGTGTAAGGCTGGTGGTGGGTTTTCGTTCTGGGCTAGGGTTAGGGTTAGGGAACGGCAAGGCTTAGGGCACAGGTGAGGGTACAGAAATGTGGGAGGGTCAGGCTACGTGCTGACGCACGGGTCAGTGCCAGCGTACGGGCCAGGAGTATGCTAAGGCGTAGGGTAAGGGGTAGGGCTGGTGGTGGATTTCCATTCCGGTCTAGGGTTAGGGTTAGGGAGCGGCAAGGCTTAGGGCACAGGTGAGGGTACGGAAACGTGGGAGGGTCAGGCTTCATGCTGACGCACGGGTCAGTGCCAGCATACGGGCCAGGAGTAGGCTACGGCTTGGGGTTAAGGTGTATGGCTGGTGGTGGGTTTCTGCTCCGGGCTAGGGTTAGGGTTAGGGAACGGCAAGGCTTAGGGCACAGGTGAGGGTACGGAAACGTGGGAGGGTCAGGCTACGTGCTGACGCACGGGTCAGTGCCAGCGTACGGGTCAGGAATAGGCTACGGCGTAGGAACATGTGTTTGTCTGGTGGTGGATTTCCGTTCCGAGCTAGGGTTAGGGTTAGGGAACGGCAAGGCTTAGGGCACAGGTGAGGGTACGGAAACGTGGGAGGGTCAGGCTACGTGCTGACACACGGGTCAGTGCCAGCGTATGGGCCAGGAGTAGGCTACGGCGTACGGTAAGGTGTAGGGCTGGTGGTGGGTTTCCGTTCTGGGCTAGGGTTAGGGTTAGGTAACGGCAAGGCTTAGGGCACAGGTGAGGGTAGAGAAACGTGGGAGGGTCAGGCTACGTGCTGACGCACGGGTCAGTGCCAGCGTACGGGCCAGGAGTAGGCTACGGCTTGGGGGTAAGGTGTAGGGCTGGTGGTGGGTTTCCGTTCTGAGCTAGGGTTAGGGTTAGGGAACGGCAAGGCTTAGGGTACAGGTGACGGTACGGAAACGTTGGAGGGTCAGGCTAAGTGCTGACGCACGGGTCAGTGCCAGCGTACGGGCCAGGAGTATGCTACGGCTTGGGCATAAGTTGTAGGGCTGGTGGTGGGTTTCCATTCCGGGCTAGGGTTAGGGTTAGGGAACGGCAAGGCTTGGGGCACAGGTGAGTGTTTGGAAACGTGGGAGGGTCAGGCTACGTGCTGACGCACAGGTCAGTGCCATGGTACGGGACAGGAGGAGGCTACGGCGTAGGGTAAGGTGTAGGCCTGGTGGTGGGTTTCCGTTCCGGGCTAGGGTTAGGGTTAGGGAACGGCAAGGATTAGGGCACAGGTGAGGGTACGGAAACGTGGGAGGGTCAGGCTACGTGCTGACGCATGGGTCAGTTCCAGCGTACGGGCCAGGAGTAGGCTACGGTGTAGGGTAAGGTGTAGGGCTGGTGGTGGATTTCTGTTCCGGGCTAGGGTTAGGGTTACGTAACGGCAAGGCTTAGGGCACAGGTGATTGTATGGAAACGTGGGAGGGTCAGGCTACGTGCTGACGCACGGGTCAGTGCCAGCGTACGGGCCAGGAGTAGGCTACGGCTTGGGGGTAAGGTGTAGGGCTGGTGGTGTTTTCCCGTTCCGGGCTAGGGTTAGGGTTAGGGAACGGCAAGGCTTAGGGCACAGGTGAGGGTATGGAAATGTGGGAGGGTCAGGCTACGTGCTGACGCACGGGTCAGTGCCAGCATACGGGCCAGGAGTAGGCTACGGCTTGGGGTTAAGGTGTATGGCTGGTGGTGGGTTTCTGCTCCGGGCTAGGGTTAGGGTTAGGGAACGGCAAGTCTTATGGCACAGGTGAGGGTACAGAAATGGGGGAGGGTCAGGCTACGTGCTGACGCACGGGTCAGTGCCAGCGTACGGGTCAGGAATAGGCTACGGCGTAGGGAAATGTGTTTGTCTGGTGGTGGATTTCCGTTCCGAGCTAGGGTTAGGGTTAGGGTACGGCAAGGCTTAGGGCACAGGTGAGGGTACGGAAACGTGGGAGGGTCAGGCTACGTGCTGACGCACGAGTCAGTGCCAGCGTATGGGCCAGGAGTAGGCTACGGCGTACGGTAAGGTGTAAGGCTGGTGGTGGGTTTTCGTTCTGGGCTAGGGTTAGGGTTAGAGAACGGCAAGGCTTAGGGCACAGGTGAGGGTACGGAAACGTGGGAGGGTCAGGCTATGTGCTGATGCACGTGTCACTGCCAGCGTACAGGCCAGGAGTAGGCTACAGCGTAGGGAGATGTGTTGGGCTGGTGGTGGGTTTTCGTTCCGAGCTAGGGTTAGGGTTAGGGAACGGCAAGTCGTAGGGCACAGGTGAGTGTACAGAAACGTGGGAGGGTCAGGCTACATGCTGACGCATGTGTCAGTGCCAGCGTACGGGCCAGGAGTACGCTAAGGTGTAGGGTAAGGGGTAGGGCTGGTGTTGGGTTTGCGTTCCGGGCTAGGGTTAGGGTTAGGGAACGGCAAGGCTTAGGGCACAGGTGAGGGTACGGAAACGTGGGAGGGTCAGGCTACGTGCTGACGCACGAGTCAGTGCCAGCGTATGGGCCAGGAGTAGGCTACGGCGTACGGTAAGGTGTAAGGCTGGTGGTGGGTTTTCGTTCTGGGCTAGGGTTAGGGTTAGAGAACGGCAAGGCTTAGGGCACAGGTGAGGGTACGGAAACGTGGGAGGGTCAGGCTATGTGCTGATGCACGTGTCACTGCCAGCGTACAGGCCAGGAGTAGGCTACAGCGTAGGGAGATGTGTTGGGCTGGTGGTGGGTTTTCGTTCCGAGCTAGGGTTAGGGTTAGGGAACGGCAAGTCGTAGGGCACAGGTGAGTGTACAGAAACGTGGGAGGGTCAGGCTACATGCTGACGCATGTGTCAGTGCCAGCGTACGGGCCAGGAGTACGCTAAGGTGTAGGGTAAGGGGTAGGGCTGGTGTTGGGTTTGCGTTCCGGGCTAGGGTTAGGGTTAGGGAATGGCAAGGCTTAGGGCACAGGTGAGGGTACGGAAATGTGGGAGGGTCAGGCTACGTGCTGACGCACGTGTGAGTGCCAGCGTACGGGTCAGGAGTAGGCTACGGCGTAGGGTAATATGTTTGGCTGGTGGTGGATTTCCGTTCCGAGCTAGGGTTAGGGTTAGGGAACGGCAAGGCTTAGGGCACAGGTGATGGTACGGAAACGTGGGAGGGTCAGGCTACGTGCTGACGCACGGGTCAGTTCCAGCGTATGGGCCAGGAGTAGGCTACGGCGTACGGTAAGGTGTAAGGCTGGTGTTGGGTTTTCGTTCTGGGCTAGGGTTAGGGTTAGGGAACGGCAAGGCTTAGGGCACAGGTGAGGGTACAGAAATGTGGGAGGGTCAGGCTACGTGCTGACGCACGTGTCAGTGCCAGCGTACGGGCCAGGAGTATGCTAAGGCGTAGGGTAAGGGGTAGGGCTGGTGGTGGATTTCCATTCCGGTCTAGGGTTAGGGTTAGGGAGCGGCAAGGCTTAGGGCACAGGTGAGGGTACGGAAACGTGGGAGGGTCAGGCTTCATGCTGACGCACGGGTCAGTGCCAGCATACGGGCCAGGAGTAGGCTACGGCTTGGGGTTAAGGTGTATGGCTGGTGGTGGGTTTCTGCTCCGGGCTAGGGTTAGGGTTAGGGAACGGCAAGGCTTAGGGCACAGGTGAGGGTACGGAAACGTGGGAGGGTCAGGCTACGTGCTGACGCACAAGTCAGTGCCAGCGTATGGGCCAGGAGTAGGCTACGGCGTACGGTAAGGTTTAAGGCTGGTGGTGGGTTTTCGTTCTGGGCTAGGGTTAGGGTTAGAGAACGGCAAGGCTTAGGGCACAGGTGAGGGTACGGAAACGTGGGAGGGTCAGGCTATGTGCTGATGCACGTGTCACTGCCAGCGTACAGGCCAGGAGTAGGCTACAGCGTAGGGAGATGTGTTGGGCTGGTGGTGGGTTTTCGTTCCGAGCTAGGGTTAGGGTTAGGGAACGGCAAGTCGTAGGGCACAGGTGAGTGTACAGAAACGTGGGAGGGTCAGGCTACATGCTGACGCATGTGTCAGTGCCAGCGTACGGGCCAGGAGTACGCTCAGGTGTAGGGTAAGGGGTAGGGCTGGTGTTGGGTTTGCGTTCCGGGCTAGGGTTAGGGTTAGGGAACGGCAAGGCTTAGGGCACAGGTGAGGGTACGGAAATGTGGGAGGGTCAGGCTACGTGCTGACGCACGTGTGAGTGCCAGCGTACGGGTCAGGAGTAGGCTACGGCGTAGGGAAATATGTTTGGCTGGTGGTGGATTTCCGTTCCGAGCTAGGGTTAGGGTTAGGGAACGGCAAGGCTTAGGGCACAGGTGAGGGTACGGAAATGTGGGAGGGTCAGGCTACGTGCTGACGCACGTGTGAGTGCCAGCGTACGGGTCAGGAGTAGGCTACGGCGTAGGGAAATATGTTTGGCTGGTGGTGGATTTCCGTTCCGAGCTAGGGTTAGGGTTAGGGAACGGCAAGGCTTAGGGCACAGGTGATGGTACGGAAACGTGGGAGGGTCAGGCTACGTGCTGACGCACGGGTCAGTTCCAGCGTATGGGCCAGGAGTAGGCTACGGCGTACGGTAAGGTGTAAGGCTGGTGGTGGGTTTTCGTTCTGGGCTAGGGTTAGGGTTAGGTAACGGCAAGGCTTAGGGCACAGGTGAGGGTAGAGAAACGTGGGAGGGTCAGGCTACGTGCTGACGCACGGGTCAGTGCCAGCGTACGGGCCAGGAGTAGGCTACGGCTTGGGGGTAAGTTGTAGGGCTGGTGGTGGGTTTCCGTTCCGAGCTAGGGTTAGGGTTAGGGAACGGCAAGGCTTAGGGTACAGGTGAGGGTACGGAAACGTTGGAGGGTCAGGCTAAGTGCTGACGCACGGGTCAGTGCCAGCGTACGGGCCAGGAGTAGGCTACGGCTTGGGCATAAGTTGTAGGGCTGGTGGTGGGTTTCCATTCCGGGCTAGGGTTAGGGTTAGGGAACGGCAAGGCTTGGGGCACAGGTGAGTGTTTGGAAACGTGGGAGGGTCAGGCTACGTGCTGACGCACAGGTCAGTGCCATGGTACGGGACAGGAGGAGGCTACGGCGTAGGGTAAGGTGTAGGCCTGGTGGTGGGTTTCCGTTCCGGGCTAGGGTTAGGGTTAGGGAACGGCAAGGATTAGGGCACAGGTGAGGGTACGGAAACGTGGGAGGGTCAGGCTACGTGCTGACGCATGGGTCAGTTCCAGCGTACGGGCCAGGAGTAGGCTACGGTGTAGGGTAAGGTGTAGGGCTGGTGGTGGATTTCTGTTCCGGGCTAGGGTTAGGGTTACGTAACGGCAAGGCTTAGGGCACAGGTGATTGTATGGAAACGTGGGAGGGTCAGGCTACGTGCTGACGCACGGGTCAGTGCCAGCGTACGGGCCAGGAGTAGGCTACGGCTTGGGGGTAAGGTGTAGGGCTGGTGGTGTTTTCCCGTTCCGGGCTAGGGTTAGGGTTAGGGAACGGCAAGGCTTAGGGCACAGGTGAGGGTATGGAAATGTGGGAGGGTCAGGCTACGTGCTGACGCACGGGTCAGTGCCAGCATACGGGCCAGGAGTAGGCTACGGCTTGGGGTTAAGGTGTATGGCTGGTGGTGGGTTTCTGCTCCGGGCTAGGGTTAGGGTTAGGGAACGGCAAGTCTTATGGCACAGGTGAGGGTACAGAAATGGGGGAGGGTCAGGCTACGTGCTGACGCACGGGTCAGTGCCAGCGTACGGGTCAGGAATAGGCTACGGCGTAGGGAAATGTGTTTGTCTGGTGGTGGATTTCCGTTCCGAGCTAGGGTTAGGGTTAGGGAACGGCAAGGCTTAGGGCACAGGTGAGGGTACGGAAACGTGGGAGGGTCAGGCTACGTGCTGACGCACGAGTCAGTGCCAGCGTATGGGCCAGGAGTAGGCTACGGTGTACGGTAAGGTGTAAGGCTGGTGGTGGGTTTTCGTTCTGGGCTAGGGTTAGGGTTAGAGAACGGCAAGGCTTAGGGCACAGGTGAGGGTACGGAAACGTGGGAGGGTCAGGCTATGTGCTGATGCACGTGTCACTGCCAGCGTACAGGCCAGGAGTAGGCTACAGCGTAGGGAGATGTGTTGGGCTGGTGGTGGGTTTTCGTTCCGAGCTAGGGTTAGGGTTAGGGAACGGCAAGTCGTAGGGCACAGGTGAGTGTACAGAAACGTGGGAGGGTCAGGCTACATGCTGACGCATGTGTCAGTGCCAGCGTACGGGCCAGGAGTACGCTAAGGTGTAGGGTAAGGGGTAGGGCTGGTGTTGGGTTTGCGTTCCGGGCTAGGGTTAGGGTTAGGGAACGGCAAGGCTTAGGGCACAGGTGAGGGTACGGAAAAGTGGGAGGGTCAGGCTACGTGCTGACGCACGTGTGAGTGCCAGCGTACGGGTCAGGAGTAGGCTACGGCGTAGGGAAATATGTTTGGCTGGTGGTGGATTTCCGTTCCGAGCTAGGGTTAGGGTTAGGGAACGGCAAGGCTTAGGGCACAGGTGATGGTACGGAAACGTGGGAGGGTCAGGCTACGTGCTGACGCACGGGTCAGTTCCAGCGTATGGGCCAGGAGTAGGCTACGGCGTACGGTAAGGTGTAAGGCTGGTGGTGGGTTTTCGTTCTGGGCTAGGGTTAGGGTTAGGGAACGGCAAGGCTTAGGGCACAGGTGAGGGTACAGAAATGTGGGAGGGTTAGGCTACGTGCTGACGCACGTGTCAGTGCCAGCGTACGGGCCAGGAGTACGCTAAGGCGTAGGGTAAGGGGTAGGGCTGGTGGTGGATTTCCATTCCGGTCTAGGGTTAGGGTTAGGGAGCGGCAAGGCTTAGGGCACAGGTGAGGGTACGGAAACGTGGGAGGGTCAGGCTTCATGCTGACGCACGGGTCAGTGCCAGCATACGGGCCAGGAGTAGGCTACGGCTTGGGGGTAAGTTGTAGGGCTGGTGGTGTGTTTCCGCTCCGGGCTAGGGTTAGGGTTAGGGAACGGCAAGTCTTATGGCACAGGTGAGGGTACGGAAATGTGGGAGGGTCAGGTTACGTGCTGACGCACGGGTCAGTGCCAGCGTACGGGTCAGGAATATGCTACGGCGTAGGAACATGTGTTTGTCTGGTGGTGGATTTCCGTTCCGAGCTAGGGTTAGGGTTAGGGAACGGCAAGGCTTAGGGCACAGGTGAGGGTACGGAAACGTGGGAGGGTCAGGCTACGTGCTGACACACGGGTCAGTGCCAGCGTATGGGCCAGGAGTAGGCTACGGCGTACGGTAAGGTGTAGGGCTGGTGGTGGGTTTCCGTTCTGGGCTAGGGTTAGGGTTAGGTAACGGCAAGGCTTAGGGCACAGGTGAGGGTAGAGAAACGTGGGAGGGTCAGGCTACGTGCTGACGCACGGGTCAGTGCCAGCGTACGGGCCAGGAGTAGGCTACGGCTTGGGGGTAAGGTGTAGGGCTGGTGGTGGGTTTCCGTTCCGAGCTAGGGTTAGGGTTAGGGAACGGCAAGGCTTAGGGTACAGGTGAGGGTACGGAAACGTTGGAGGGTCAGGCTAAGTGCTGACGCACGGGTAAGTGCCAGCGTACGGGCCAGGAGTAGGCTACGGCTTGGGCATAAGTTGTAGGGCTGGTGGTGGGTTTCCATTCCGGGCTAGGGTTAGGGTTAGGGAACGGCAAGGCTTGGGGCACAGGTGAGTGTTTGGAAACGTGGGAGGGTCAGGCTACGTGCTGACGCACAGGTCAGTGCCATGGTACGGGACAGGAGGAGGCTACGGCGTAGGGTAAGGTGTAGGCCTGGTGGTGGGTTTCCGTTCCGGGCTAGGGTTAGGGTTAGGGAACGGCAAGGATTAGGGCACAGGTGAGGGTACGGAAACGTGGGAGGGTCAGGCTACGTGCTGACGCATGGGTCAGTTCCAGCGTACGGGCCAGGAGTAGGCTACGGTGTAGGGTAAGGTGTAGGGCTGGTGGTGGATTTCTGTTCCGGGCTAGGGTTAGGGTTACGTAACGGCAAGGCTTAGGGCACAGGTGATTGTATGGAAACGTGGGAGGGTCAGGCTACGTGCTGACGCACGGGTCAGTGCCAGCGTACGGGCCAGGAGTAGGCTACGGCTTGGGGGTAAGGTGTAGGGCTGGTGGTGTTTTCCCGTTCCGGGCTAGGGTTAGGGTTAGGGAACGGCAAGGCTTAGGGCACAGGTGAGGGTATGGAAATGTGGGAGGGTCAGGCTACGTGCTGACGCACGGGTCAGTGCCAGCATACGGGCCAGGAGTAGGCTACGGCTTGGGGTTAAGGTGTATGGCTGGTGGTGGGTTTCTGCTCCGGGCTAGGGTTAGGGTTAGGGAACGGCAAGTCTTATGGCACAGGTGAGGGTACAGAAATGGGGGAGGGTCAGGCTACGTGCTGACGCACGGGTCAGTGCCAGCGTACGGGTCAGGAATAGGCTACGGCGTAGGGAAATGTGTTTGTCTGGTGGTGGATTTCCGTTCCGAGCTAGGGTTAGGGTTAGGGAACGGCAAGGCTTAGGGCACAGGTGAGGGTACGGAAACGTGGGAGGGTCAGGCTACGTGCTGACGCACGAGTCAGTGCCAGCGTATGGGCCAGAAGTAGGCTACGGCGTACGGTAAGGTGTAAGGCTGGTGGTGGGTTTTCGTTCTGGGCTAGGGTTAGGGTTAGAGAACGGCAAGGCTTAGGGCACAGGTGAGGGTACGGAAACGTGGGAGGGTCAGGCTATGTGCTGATGCACGTGTCACTGCCAGCGTACAGGCCAGGAGTAGGCTACAGCGTAGGGAGATGTGTTGGGCTGGTGGTGGGTTTTCGTTCCGAGCTAGGGTTAGGGTTAGGGAACGGCAAGTCGTAGGGCACAGGTGAGTGTACAGAAACGTGGGAGGGTCAGGCTACATGCTGACGCATGTGTCAGTGCCAGCGTACGGGCCAGGAGTACGCTAAGGTGTAGGGTAAGGGGTAGGGCTGGTGTTGGGTTTGCGTTCCGGGCTAGGGTTAGGGTTAGGGAACGGCAAGGCTTAGGGCACAGGTGAGGGTACGGAAACGTGGGAGGGTCAGGCTACGTGCTGACGCACTAGTCAGTGCCAGCGTATGGGCCAGGAGTAGGCTACGGCGTATGGTAAGGTGTAAGGCTGGTGGTGGGTTTTCGTTCTGGGCTAGGGTTAGGGTTAGAGAACGGCAAGGCTTAGGGCACAGGTGAGGGTACGGAAACGTGGGAGGGTCAGGCTATGTGCTGATGCACGTGTCACTGCCAGCGTACAGGCCAGGAGTAGGCTACAGCGTAGGGAGATGTGTTGGGCTGGTGGTGGGTTTTCGTTCCGAGCTAGGGTTAGGGTTAGGGAACGGCAAGTCGTAGGGCACAGGTGAGTGTACAGAAACGTGGGAGGGTCAGGCTACATGCTGACGCATGTGTCAGTGCCAGCGTACGGGCCAGGAGTACGCTAAGGTGTAGGGTAAGGGGTAGGGCTGGTGTTGGGTTTGCGTTCCGGGCTAGGGTTAGGGTTAGGGAACGGCAAGGCTTAGGGCACAGGTGAGGGTACGGAAATGTGGGAGGGTCAGGCTACGTGCTGACGCACGTGTGAGTGCCAGCGTACGGGTCAGGAGTAGGCTACGGCGTAGGGAAATATGTTTGGCTGGTGGTGGATTTCCGTTCCGAGCTAGGGTTAGGGTTAGGGAACGGCAAGGCTTAGGGCACAGGTGATGGTACGGAAACGTGGGAGGGTCAGGCTACGTGCTGACGCACGGGTCAGTTCCAGCGTATGGGCCAGGAGTAGGCTACGGCGTACGGTAAGGTGTAAGGCTGGTGGTGGGTTTTCGTTCTGGGCTAGGGTTAGGGTTAGGGAACGGCAAGGCTTAGGGCACAGGTGAGGGTACAGAAATGTGGGAGGGTCAGGCTACGTGCTGACGCACGTGTCAGTGCCAGCGTACGGGCCAGGAGTATGCTAAGGCGTAGGGTAAGGGGTAGGGCTGGTGGTGGATTTCCATTCCGGTCTAGGGTTAGGGTTAGGGAGCGGCAAGGCTTAGGGCACAGGTGAGGGTACGGAAACGTGGGAGGGTCAGGCTTCATGCTGACGCACGGGTCAGTGCCAGCATACGGGCCAGGAGTAGGCTACGGCTTGGGGGTAAGTTGTAGGGCTGGTGGTGTGTTTCCGCTCCGGGCTAGGTTTAGGGTTAGGGAACGGCAAGTCTTATGGCACAGGTGAGGGTACGGAAATGTGGGAGGGTCAGGCTACGTGCTGACGCACGGGTCAGTGCCAGCGTACGGGTCAGGAATAGGCTACGGCGTAGGAACATGTGTGTGTCTGGTGGTGGATTTCCGTTCCGAGCTAGGGTTAGGGTTAGGGAACGGCAAGGCTTAGGGCACAGGTGAGGGTACGGAAACGTGGGAGGGTCAGGCTACGTGCTGACACACGGGTCAGTGCCAGCGTATGGGCCAGGAGTAGGCTACGGCGTACGGTAAGGTGTAGGGCTGGTGGTGGGTTTCCGTTCTGGGCTAGGGTTAGGGTTAGGTAACGGCAAGGCTTAGGGCACAGGTGAGGGTAGAGAAACGTGGGAGGGTCAGGCTACGTGCTGACGCACGGGTCAGTGCCAGCCTACGGGCCAGGAGTAGGCTACGGCTTGGGGGTAAGGTGTAGGGCTGGTGGTGGGTTTCCGTTCTGAGCTAGGGTTAGGGTTAGGGAACGTCAAGGCTTAGGGTACAGGTGAGGGTACGGAAACGTTGGAGGGTCAGGCTAAGTGCTGACGCACGGGTCAGTGCCAGCGTACGGGCCAGGAGTAGGCTACGGCTTGGGCATAAGTTGTAGGGCTGGTGGTGGGTTTCCATTCCGGGCTAGGGTTAGGGTTAGGGAACGGCAAGGCTTGGGGCACAGGTGAGTGTTTGGAAACGTGGGAGGGTCAGGCTACGTGCTGACGCACGGGTCAGTGCCAGCCTACGGGCCAGGAGTAGGCTACGGCGTAGGGTAAGGTGTAGGCCTGGTGGTGGGTTTCCGTTCCGGGCTAGGGTTAGGGTTAGGGAACGGCAAGGATTAGGGCACAGGTGAGGGTACGGAAACGTGGGAGGGTCAGGCTACGTGCTGACGCATGGGTCAGTTCCAGCGTACGGGCCAGGAGTAGGCTACGGTGTAGGGTAAGGTGTAGGGCTGGTGGTGGATTTCTGTTCCGGGCTAGGGTTAGGGTTACGTAACGGCAAGGCTTAGGGCACAGGTGATTGTATGGAAACGTGGGAGGGTCAGGCTACGTGCTGACGCACGGGTCAGTGCCAGCGTACGGGCCAGGAGTAGGCTACGGCTTGGGGGTAAGGTGTAGGGCTGGTGGTGTTTTCCCGTTTCGGGCTAGGGTTAGGGTTAGGGAACGGCAAGGCTTAGGGCACAGGTGAGGGTATGGAAATGTGGGAGGGTCAGGCTACGTGCTGACGCACGGGTCAGTGCCAGCATACGGGCCAGGAGTAGGCTACGGCTTGGGGTTAAGGTGTATGGCTGGTGGTGGGTTTCTGCTCCGGGCTAGGGTTAGGGTTAGGGAACGGCAAGTCTTATGGCACAGGTGAGGGTAGAGAAATGGGGGAGGGTCAGGCTACGTGCTGACGCACGGGTCAGTGCCAGCGTACGGGTCAGGAATAGGCTACGGCGTAGGGAAATGTGTTTGTCTGGTGGTGGATTTCCGTTCCGAGCTAGGGTTAGGGTTAGGGAACGGCAAGGCTTAGGGCACAGGTGAGGGTACGGAAACGTGGGAGGGTCAGGCTACGTGCTGACGCACAAGTCAGTGCCAGCGTATGGGCCAGGAGTAGGCTACGGCGTACGGTAAGGTGTAAGGCTGGTGGTGGGTTTTCGTTCTGGGCTAGGGTTAGGGTTAGAGAACGGCAAGGCTTAGGGCACAGGTGAGGGTACGGAAACGTGGGAGGGTCAGGCTATGTGCTGATGCACGTGTCACTGCCAGCGTACAGGCCAGGAGTAGGCTACAGCGTAGGGAGATGTGTTGGGCTGGTGGTGGGTTTTCGTTCCGAGCTAGGGTTAGGGTTAGGGAACGGCAAGTCGTAGGGCACAGGTGAGTGTACAGAAACGTGGGAGGGTCAGGCTACATGCTGACGCATGTGTCAGTGCCAGCGTACGGGCCAGGAGTACGCTAAGGTGTAGGGTAAGGGGTAGGGCTGGTGTTGGGTTTGCGTTCCGGGCTAGGGTTAGGGTTAGGGAACGGCAAGGCTTAGGGCACAGGTGAGGGTACGGAAATGTGGGAGGGTCAGGCTACGTGCTGACGCACGTGTGAGTGCCAGCGTACGGGTCAGGAGTAGGCTACGGCGTAGGGAAATATGTTTGGCTGGTGGTGGATTTCCGTTCCGAGCTAGGGTTAGGGTTAGGGAACGGCAAGGCTTAGGGCACAGGTGATGGTACGGAAACGTGGGAGGGTCAGGCTACGTGCTGACGCACGGGTCAGTTCCAGCGTATGGGCCAGGAGTAGGCTACGGCGTACGGTAAGGTGTAAGGCTGGTGGTGGGTTTTCGTTCTGGGCTAGGGTTAGGGTTAGGGAACGGCAAGGCTTAGGGCACAGGTGAGGGTACAGAAATGTGGGAGGGTCAGGCTACGTGCTGACGCACGTGTCAGTGCCAGCGTACGGGCCAGGAGTACGCTAAGGCGTAGGGTAAGGGGTAGGGCTGGTGGTGGATTTCCATTCCGGTCTAGGGTTAGGGTTAGGGAGCGGCAAGGCTTAGGGCACAGGTGAGGGTACGGAAACGTGGGAGGGTCAGGCTTCATGCTGACGCACGGGTCAGTGCCAGCATACGGGCCAGGAGTAGGCTACGGGTTGGGGGTAAGGTGTAGGGCTGGTGGTGTGTTTCCGCTCCGGGCTAGGGTTAGGGTTAGGGAACGGCAAGTCTTATGGCACAGGTGAGGGTACAGAAATGTGGGAGGGTCAGGTTACGTGCTGACGCACGGGTCAGTGCCAGCGTACGGGTCAGGAATAGGCTACGGCGTAGGAACATGTGTTTGTCTGGTGGTGGATTTCCGTTCCGAGCTAGGGTTAGGGTTAGGGAACGGCAAGGCTTAGGGCACAGGTGAGGGTACGGAAACGTGGGAGGGTCAGGCTACGTGCTGACACACGGGTCAGTGCCAGCGTATGGGCCAGGAGTAGGCTACGGCGTACGGTAAGGTGTAGGGCTGGTGGTGGGTTTCCGTTCTGGGCTAGGGTTAGGGTTAGGTAACGGCAAGGCTTAGGGCACAGGTGAGGGTAGAGAAACGTGGGAGGGTCAGGCTACGTGCTGACGCACGGGTCAGTGCCAGCGTACGGGCCAGGAGTAGGCTACGGCTTGGGGGTAAGGTGTAGGGCTGGTGGTGGGTTTCCGTTCCGAGCTAGGGTTAGGGTTAGGGAACGGCAAGGCTTAGGGTACAGGTGAGGGTACGGAAACGTTGGAGGGTCAGGCTAAGTGCTGACGCACGGGTCAGTGCCAGCGTACGGGCCAGGAGTAGGCTACGGCTTGGGCATAAGTTGTAGGGCTGGTGGTGGGTTTCCATTCCGGGCTAGGGTTAGGGTTAGGGAACGGCAAGGCTTGGGGCACAGGTGAGTGTTTGGAAACGTGGGAGGGTCAGGCTACGTGCTGACGCACAGGTCAGTGCCATGGTACGGGACAGGAGGAGGCTACGGCGTAGGGTAAGGTGTAGGCCTGGTGGTGGGTTTCCGTTCCGGGCTAGGGTTAGGGTTAGGGAACGGCAAGGATTAGGGCACAGGTGAGGGTACGGAAACGTGGGAGGGTCAGGCTACGTGCTGACGCATGGGTCAGTTCCAGCGTACGGGCCAGGAGTAGGCTACGGTGTAGGGTAAGGTGTAGGGCTGGTGGTGGATTTCTGTTCCGGGCTAGGGTTAGGGTTACGTAACGGCAAGGCTTAGGGCACAGGTGATTGTATGGAAACGTGGGAGGGTCAGGCTACGTGCTGACGCACGGGTCAGTGCCAGCGTACGGGCCAGGAGTAGGCTACGGCTTGGGGGTAAGGTGTAGGGCTGGTGGTGTTTTCCCGTTCCGGGCTAGGGTTAGGGTTAGGGAACGGCAAGGCTTAGGGCACAGGTGAGGGTATGGAAATGTGGGAGGGTCAGGCTACGTGCTGACGCACGGGTCAGTGCCAGCATACGGGCCAGGAGTAGGCTACGGCTTGGGGTTAAGGTGTATGGCTGGTGGTGGGTTTCTGCTCCGGGCTAGGGTTAGGGTTAGGGAACGGCAAGTCTTATGGCACAGGTGAGGGTACAGAAATGGGGGAGGGTCAGGCTACGTGCTGACGCACGGGTCAGTGCCAGCGTACGGGTCAGGAATAGGCTATGGCGTAGGGAAATGTGTTTGTCTGGTGGTGGATTTCCGTTCCGAGCTAGGGTTAGGGTTAGGGAACGGCAAGGCTTAGGGCACAGGTGAGGGTACGGAAACGTGGGAGGGTCAGGCTACGTGCTGACGCACGAGTCAGTGCCAGCGTATGGGCCAGGAGTAGGCTACGGCGTACGGTAAGGTGTAAGGCTGGTGGTGGGTTTTCGTTCTGGGCTAGGGTTAGGGTTAGAGAACGGCAAGGCTTAGGGCACAGGTGAGGGTACGGAAACGTGGGAGGGTCAGGCTATGTGCTGATGCACGTGTCACTGCCAGCGTACAGGCCAGGAGTAGGCTACAGCGTAGGGAGATGTGTTGGGCTGGTGGTGGGTTTTCGTTCCGAGCTAGGGTTAGGGTTAGGGAACGGCAAGTCGTAGGGCACAGGTGAGTGTACAGAAACGTGGGAGGGTCAGGCTACATGCTGACGCATGTGTCAGTGCCAGCGTACGGGCCAGGAGTACGCTAAGGTGTAGGGTAAGGGGTAGGGCTGGTGTTGGGTTTGCGTTCCGGGCTAGGGTTAGGGTTAGGGAACGGCAAGGCTTAGGGCACAGGTGAGGGTACGGAAACGTGGGAGGGTCAGGCTACGTGCTGACGCACGAGTCAGTGCCAGCGTATGGGCCAGGAGTAGGCTACGGCGTACGGTAAGGTGTAAGGCTGGTGGTGGGTTTTCGTTCTGGGCTAGGGTTAGGGTTAGAGAACGGCAAGGCTTAGGGCACAGGTGAGGGTACGGAAACGTGGGAGGGTCAGGCTATGTGCTGATGCACGTGTCACTGCCAGCGTACAGGCCAGGAGTAGGCTACAGCGTAGGGAGATGTGTTGGGCTGGTGGTGGGTTTTCGTTCCGAGCTAGGGTTAGGGTTAGGGAACGGCAAGTCGTAGGGCACAGGTGAGTGTACAGAAACGTGGGAGGGTCAGGCTACATGCTGACGCATGTGTCAGTGCCAGCGTACGGGCCAGGAGTACGCTAAGGTGTAGGGTAAGGGGTAGGGCTGGTGTTGGGTTTGCGTTCCGGGCTAGGGTTAGGGTTAGGGAATGGCAAGGCTTAGGGCACAGGTGAGGGTACGGAAATGTGGGAGGGTCAGGCTACGTGCTGACGCACGTGTGAGTGCCAGCGTACGGGTCAGGAGTAGGCTACGGCGTAGGGAAATATGTTTGGCTGGTGGTGGATTTCCGTTCCGAGCTAGGGTTAGGGTTAGGGAACGGCAAGGCTTAGGGCACAGGTGATGGTACGGAAACGTGGGAGGGTCAGGCTACGTGCTGACGCACGGGTCAGTTCCAGCGTATGGGCCAGGAGTAGGCTACGGCGTACGGTAAGGTGTAAGGCTGGTGGTGGGTTTTCGTTCTGGGCTAGGGTTAGGGTTAGGGAACGGCAAGTCTTAGGGCACAGGTGAGGGTACAGAAATGTGGGAGGGTCAGGCTACGTGCTGACGCACGTGTCAGTGCCAGCGTACGGGCCAGGAGTATGCTAAGGCGTAGGGTAAGGGGTAGGGCTGGTGGTGGATTTCCATTCCGGTCTAGGGTTAGGGTTAGGGAGCGGCAAGGCTTAGGGCACAGGTGAGGGTACGGAAACGTGGGAGGGTCAGGCTTCATGCTGACGCACGGGTCAGTGCCAGCATACGGGCCAGGAGTAGGCTACGGCTTGGGGGTAAGTTGTAGGGCTGGTGGTGTGTTTCCGCTCCGGGCTAGGTTTAGGGTTAGGGAACGGCAAGTCTTATGGCACAGGTGAGAGTACGGAAATGTGGGAGCGTCAGGCTACGTGCTGACGCACGGGTCAGTGCCAGCGTACGGGTCAGGAATAGGCTACGGCGTAGGAACATGTGTGTGTCTGGTGGTGGATTTCCGTTCCGAGCTAGGGTTAGGGTTAGGGAACGGCAAGGCTTAGGGCACAGGTGAGGGTACGGAAACGTGGGAGGGTCAGGCTACGTGCTGACACACGGGTCAGTGCCAGCGTATGGGCCAGGAGTAGGCTACGGCGTACGGTAAGGTGTAGGGCTGGTGGTGGGTTTCCGTTCTGGGCTAGGGTTAGGGTTAGGTAACGGCAAGGCTTAGGGCACAGGTGAGGGTAGAGAAACGTGGGAGGGTCAGGCTACGTGCTGACGCACGGGTCAGTGCCAGCGTACGGGCCAGGAGTAGGCTACGGCTTGGGCATAAGTTGTAGGGCTGGTGGTGGGTTTCCATTCCGGGCTAGGGTTAGGGTTAGGGAACGGCAAGGCTTGGGGCACAGGTGAGTGTTTGGAAACGTGGGAGGGTCAGGCTACGTGCTGACGCACAGGTCAGTGCCATGGTACGGGACAGGAGGAGGCTACGGCGTAGGGTAAGGTGTAGGCCTGGTGGTGGGTTTCCGTTCCGGGCTAGGGTTAGGGTTAGGGAACGGCAAGGATTAGGGCACAGGTGAGGGTACGGAAACGTGGGAGGGTCAGGCTACGTGCTGACGCATGGGTCAGTTCCAGCGTACGGACCAGGAGTAGGCTACAGTGTAGGGTAAGGTGTAGGGCTGGTGGTGGATTTCTGTTCCGGGCTAGGGTTAGGGTTACGTAACGGCAAGGCTTAGGGCACAGGTGATTGTATGGAAACGTGGGAGGGTCAGGCTACGTGCTGACGCACGGGTCAGTGCCAGCGTACGGGCCAGGAGTAGGCTACGGCTTGGGGGTAAGGTGTAGGGCTGGTGGTGTTTTCCCGTTTCGGGCTAGGGTTAGGGTTAGGGAACGGCAAGGCTTAGGGCACAGGTGAGGGTATGGAAATGTGGGAGGGTCAGGCTACGTGCTGACGCACGGGTCAGTGCCAGCATATGGGCCAGGAGTAGGCTACGGCTTGGGGTTAAGGTGTATGGCTGGTGGTGGGTTTCTGCTCCGGGCTAGGGTTAGGGTTAGGGAACGGCAAGTCTTATGGCACAGGTGAGGGTACAGAAATGGGGGAGGGTCAGGCTACGTGCTGACGCACGGGTCAGTGCCAGCGTACGGGTCAGGAATAGGCTACGGCGTAGGGAAATGTGTTTGTCTGGTGGTGGATTTCCGTTCCGAGCTAGGGTTAGGGTTAGGGAACGGCAAGGCTTAGGGCACAGGTGAGGGTACGGAAACGTGGGAGGGTCAGGCTACGTGCTGACGCACAAGTCAGTGCCAGCGTATGGGCCAGGAGTAGGCTACGGCGTACGGTAAGGTGTAAGGCTGGTGGTGGGTTTTCGTTCTGGGCTAGGGTTAGGGTTAGAGAACGGCAAGGCTTAGGGCACAGGTGAGGGTACGGAAACGTGGGAGGGTCAGGCTATGTGCTGATGCACGTGTCACTGCCAGCGTACAGGCCAGGAGTAGGCTACAGCGTAGGGAGATGTGTTGGGCTGGTGGTGGGTTTTCGTTCCGAGCTAGGGTTAGGGTTAGGGAACGGCAAGTCGTAGGGCACAGGTGAGTGTACAGAAACGTGGGAGGGTCAGGCTACATGCTGACGCATGTGTCAGTGCCAGCGTACGGGCCAGGAGTACGCTAAGGTGTAGGGTAAGGGGTAGGGCTGGTGTTGGGTTTGCGTTCCGGGCTAGGGTTAGGGTTAGGGAACGGCAAGGCTTAGGGCACAGGTGAGGGTACGGAAATGTGGGAGGGTCAGGCTACGTGCTGACGCACGTGTGAGTGCCAGCGTACGGGTCAGGAGTAGGCTACGGCGTAGGGAAATATGTTTGGCTGGTGGTGGATTTCCGTTCCGAGCTAGGGTTAGGGTTAGGGAACGGCAAGGCTTAGGGCACAGGTGATGGTACGGAAACGTGGGAGGGTCAGGCTACGTGCTGACGCACGGGTCAGTTCCAGCGTATGGGCCAGGAGTAGGCTACGGCGTACGGTAAGGTGTAAGGCTGGTGGTGGGTTTTCGTTCTGGGCTAGGGTTAGGGTTAGGGAACGGCAAGGCTTAGGGCACAGGTGAGGGTACAGAAATGTGGGAGGGTCAGGCTACGTGCTGACGCACGTGTCAGTGCCAGCGTACGGGCCAGGAGTACGCTAAGGCGTAGGGTAAGGGGTAGGGCTGGTGGTGGATTTCCATTCCGGTCTAGGGTTAGGGTTAGGGAGCGGCAAGGCTTAGGGCACAGGTGAGGGTACGGAAACGTGGGAGGGTCAGGCTTCATGATGACGCACGGGTCAGTGCCAGCATACGGGCCAGGAGTAGGCTACGGCTTGGGGGTAAGGTGTAGGGCTGGTGGTGTGTTTCCGCTCCGGGCTAGGGTTAGGGTTAGGGAACGGCAAGTCTTATGGCACAGGTGAGGGTACGGAAATGTGGGAGGGTCAGGCTACGTGCTGACGCACGGGTCAGTGCCAGCGTACGGGTCAGGAATAGGCTACGGCGTAGGAACATGTGTGTGTCTGGTGGTGGATTTCCGTTCCGAGCTAGGGTTAGGGTTAGGGAACGGCAAGGCTTAGGGCACAGGTGAGGGTACGGAAACGTGGGAGGGTCAGGCTACGTGCTGACACACGGGTCAGTGCCAGCGTATGGGCCAGGAGTAGGCTACGGCGTACGGTAAGGTGTAGGGCTGGTGGTGGGTTTCCGTTCTGGGCTAGGGTTAGGGTTAGGTAACGGCAAGGCTTAGGGCACAGGTGAGGGTAGAGAAACGTGGGAGGGTCAGGCTACGTGCTGACGCACGGGTCAGTGCCAGCGTACGGGCCAGGAGTAGGCTACGGCTTGGGGGTAAGGTGTAGGGCTGGTGGTGGGTTTCCGTTCCGAGCTAGGGTTAGGGTTAGGGAACGGCAAGGCTTAGGGTACAGGTGAGGGTACGGAAACGTTGGAGGGTCAGGCTAAGTGCTGACGCACGGGTCAGTGCCAGCGTACGGGCCAGGAGTAGGCTACGGCTTGGGCATAAGTTGTAGGGCTGGTGGTGGGTTTCCATTCCGGGCTAGGGTTAGGGTTAGGGAACGGCAAGTCTTGGGGCACAGGTGAGTGTTTGGAAACGTGGGAGGGTCAGGCTACGTGCTGACGCACAGGTCAGTGCCATGGTACGGGACAGGAGGAGGCTACGGCGTAGGGTAAGGTGTAGGCCTGGTGGTGGGTTTCCGTTCCGGGCTAGGGTTAGGGTTAGGGAACGGCAAGGATTAGGGCACAGGTGAGGGTACGGAAACGTGGGAGGGTCAGGCTACGTGCTGACGCATGGGTCAGTTCCAGCGTACGGGCCAGGAGTAGGCTACGGTGTAGGGTAAGGTGTAGGGCTGGTGGTGGATTTCTGTTCCGGGCTAGGGTTAGGGTTACGTAACGGCAAGGCTTAGGGCACAGGTGATTGTATGGAAACGTGGGAGGGTCAGGCTACGTGCTGACGCACGGGTCAGTGCCAGCGTACGGGCCAGGAGTAGGCTACGGCTTGGGGGTAAGGTGTAGGGCTGGTGGTGTTTTCCCGTTTCGGGCTAGGGTTAGGGTTAGGGAACGGCAAGGCTTAGGGCACAGGTGAGGGTATGGAAATGTGGGAGGGTCAGGCTACGTGCTGACGCACGGGTCAGTGCCAGCATACGGGCCAGGAGTAGGCTACGGCTTGGGGTTAAGGTGTATGGCTGGTGGTGGGTTTCTGCTCCGGGCTAGGGTTAGGGTTAGGGAACGGCAAGTCTTATGGCACAGGTGAGGGTACAGAAATGGGGGAGGGTCAGGCTACGTGCTGACGCACGGGTCAGTGCCAGCGTACGGGTCAGGAATAGGCTACAGCGTAGGGAAATGTGTTTGTCTGGTGGTGGATTTCCGTTCCGAGCTAGGGTTAGGGTTAGGGAACGGCAAGGCTTAGGGCACAGGTGAGGGTACGGAAACGTGGGAGGGTCAGGCTACGTGCTGACGCACAAGTCAGTGCCAGCGTATGGGCCAGGAGTAGGCTACGGCGTACGGTAAGGTGTAAGGCTGGTGGTGGGTTTTCGTTCTGGGCTAGGGTTAGGGTTAGAGAACGGCAAGGCTTAGGGCACAGGTGAGGGTACGGAAACGTGGGAGGGTCTGGCTATGTGCTGATGCACGTGTCACTGCCAGCGTACAGGCCAGGAGTAGGCTACAGCGTAGGGAGATGTGTTGGGCTGGTGGTCGGTTTTCGTTCCGAGCTAGGGTTAGGGTTAGGGAACGGCAAGTCGTAGGGCACAGGTGAGTGTACAGAAAGGTGGGAGGGTCAGGCTACATGCTGACGCATGTGTCAGTGCCAGCGTACGGGCCAGGAGTACGCTAAGGTGTAGGGTAAGGGGTAGGGCTGGTGTTGGGTTTGCGTTCCGGGCTAGGGTTAGGGTTAGGGAACGGCAAGGCTTAGGGCACAGGTGAGGGTACGGAAATGTGGGAGGGTCAGGCTACGTGCTGACGCACGTGTGAGTGCCAGCGTACGGGTCAGGAGTAGGCTACGGCGTAGGGAAATATGTTTGGCTGGTGGTGGATTTCCGTTCCGAGCTAGGGTTAGGGTTAGGGAACGGCAAGGCTTAGGGCACAGGTGATGGTACGGAAACGTGGGAGGGTCAGGCTACGTGCTGACGCACGGGTCAGTTCCAGCGTATGGGCCAGGAGTAGGCTACGGCGTACGGTAAGGTGTAAGGCTGGTGGTGGGTTTTCGTTCTGGGCTAGGGTTAGGGTTAGGGAACGGCAAGGCTTAGGGCACAGGTGAGGGTACAGAAATGTGGGAGGGTCAGGCTACGTGCTGACGCACGTGTCAGTGCCAGCGTACGGGCCAGGAGTACGCTAAGGCGTAGGGTAAGGGGTAGGGCTGGTGGTGGATTTCCATTCCGGTCTAGGGTTAGGGTTAGGGAGCGGCAAGGCTTAGGGCACAGGTGAGGGTACGGAAACGTGGGAGGGTCAGGCTTCATGCTGACGCACGGGTCAGTGCCAGCATACGGGCCAGGAGTAGGCTACGGCTTGGGGGTAAGGTGTAGGGCTGGTGGTGTGTTTCCGCTCCGGGCTAGGGTTAGGGTTAGGGAACGGCAAGTCTTATGGCACAGGTGAGGGTACGGAAATGTGGGAGGGTCAGGTTACGTGCTGACGCACCGGTCAGTGCCAGCGTACGGGTCAGGAATAGGCTACGGCGTAGGAACATGTGTTTGTCTGGTGGTGGATTTCCGTTCCGAGCTAGGGTTAGGGTTAGGGAACGGCAAGGCTTAGGGCACAGGTGAGGGTACGGAAACGTGGGAGGGTCAGGCTACGTGCTGACACACGGGTCAGTGCCAGCGTATGGGCCAGGAGTAGGCTACGGCGTACGGTAAGGTGTAGGGCTGGTGGTGGGTTTCCGTTCTGGGCTAGGGTTAGGGTTAGGTAACGGCAAGGCTTAGGGCACAGGTGAGGGTACGGAAACGTGGGAGGGTCAGGCTACGTGCTGACACACGGGTCAGTGCCAGCGTATGGGCCAGGAGTAGGCTACGGCGTACGGTAAGGTGTAGGGCTGGTGGTGGGTTTCCGTTCTGGGCTAGGGTTAGGGTTAGGTAACGGCAAGGCTTAGGGCACAGGTGAGGGTAGAGAAACGTGGGAGGGTCAGGCTACGTGCTGACGCACGGGTCAGTGCCAGCGTACGGGCCAGGAGTAGGCTACGGCTTGGGGGTAAGGTTTAGGGCTGGTGGTGGGTTTCCGTTCCGAGCTAGGGTTAGGGTTAGGGAACGGCAAGGCTTAGGGTACAGGTGAGGGTACGGAAACGTTGGAGGGTCAGGCTAAGTGCTGACGCACGGGTCAGTGCCAGCGTACGGGCCAGGAGTAGGCAACGGCTTGGGCATAAGTTGTAGGGCTTGTGGTGGGTTTCCATTCCGGGCTAGGGTTAGGGTTAGGGAACGGCAAGGCTTAGGTCACAGGTGAGTGTATGGAAACGTGGGAGGGTCAGGCTACGTGCTGGCGCACATGTCAGTGCCATGGTACGGGACAGGAGGAGGCTACGGCGTAGGGTAAGGTGTAGGCCTGGTGGTGGGTTTCCGTTCCGGGCTAGGGTTAGGGTTAGGGAACGGCAAGGCTTAGGGCACAGGTGAGGGTACGGAAACGTCGGAGGGTCAGGCTACGTGCTGACGCACGGGTCAGTTCCACCGTATGGTCCAGGAGTAGGCTACGGCGTACGGTAAGGTGTAAGGCTGGTGGTGGGTTTTCGTTCTGGGCTAGGGTTAGGGTTAGGTAACGGCAAGGCTTAGGGCACAGGTGACGGTACAGAAATGTGGGAGGGTCAGGCTACGTGCTGACGCACGTGTCAGTGCCAGCGTACGGGCCAGGAGTACGCTAAGGCGTAGGGTAAGGGGTAGGGCTGGTGGTGGTTTTCCTTTCCGGTCTATGGTTAGGGTTAGGGAGCGGCAAGGTTTAGGGCACAGGTGAGGGTACGGAAACGTGGGAGGTTCAGGCTACATGCTGACGCACGGGTCAGTGCCAGCATACGGGCCAGGAGTAGGCTACGGCTTGGGGGTAAGGTGTAGACCTGGTGGTGTGTTTCCGCTCCGGGCTAGGGTTAGGGTTAGGGAACGGCAAGTCTTACGGCACAGGTGAGGGTACCGAAATGTGGGAGGGTCAGGCTACGTGCTGACGCACGGGTCAGTGCCAGCGTACGGGTCAGGAATAGGCTACGGCGTAGGAAAATGTGTTTGGCTGGTGGTGGATTTCCGTTCCGAGCTAGGGTTAGGGTTAGGGAACGGCAAGGCTTAGGGCACAGGTGAGGGTACGGAAACGTGGGAGGGTCAGGCTACGTGCAGACCCACGCATCAGTGCCAGCGTATGGGCCAGGAGTAGGCTACGGTGTACGATAATGTGTAGGGCTGGTGGTGGGTTTCCGTTCAGGGCTAGGGTTAGGGTTAGGTAACGGCAAGGCTTAGTGCACAGGTGAGGGTAGAGAAACGTGGGAGGGTCAGGCTACGTGCTGACGCATGGGTCAGTGCCAGCGTACGGGCCAGGAGTAGGCTACGGCGTAGGGTAAGGTGTAGGGCTGGTGGTGGGTTTCCGTTCGGGGCTAGGGTTAGGGTTAGGGAACGGCAAGGCTTAGGGCACAGGTGAGGGTACGGAAACGTGGGAGGGTCAGGCTACGTGCTGACACACGGGTCAGTGCCAGCGTACCAGCCAGGATTAGGCTACGGCTTGGGGGTAAGGTGTAGGGCTGGTGGTGGGTTTCCGTTCAGAGCTAGGGTTAGGGTTAGGGAACGGCAAGGCTTAGGGTACAGGTGAGGGTACGGAAACGTTGGAGGGTCAGGCTAAGTGCTGACGCACGGGTCAGGGCCAGCGTACGGGCCAGGAGTAGGCTACGGCTTGGGCATAAGTTGTAGGGCTGGTGGTGGGTTTCCATTCCGGGCTAGGGTTAGGGTTAGGGAACGGCAAGGCTTGGGGCACAGGTGAGTGTTTGGAAACGTGGGAGGGTCAGGCTACGTGCTGATGCACAGGTCAGTGCCATGGTACGGGACAGGAGGAGGCTACGGCGTAGGGTAAGGTGTAGGCCTGGTGGTGGGTTTCCGTTCCGGGCTAGGGTTAGGGTTAGGGAACGGCAAGGATTAGGGCACAGGTGAGGGTACGGAAACGTGGGAGGGTCAGGCTACGTGCTGACGCATGGGTCAGTTCCAGCGTACGGGCCAGGAGTAGGCTACGGTGTAGGGTAAGGTGTAGGGCTGGTGGTGGATTTCTGTTCCGGGCTAGGGTTAGGGTTACGTAACGGCAAGGCTTAGGGCACAGGTGATTGTATGGAAACGTGGGAGGGTCAGGCTACGTGCTGACGCACGGGTCAGTGCCAGCGTACGGGCCAGGAGTAGGCTACGGCTTGGGGGTAAGGTGTAGGGCTGGTGGTGTTTTCCCGTTCCGGGCTAGGGTTAGGGTTAGGGAACGGCAAGGCTTAGGGCACAGGTGAGGGTATGGAAATGTGGGAGGGTCAGGCTACGTGCTGACGCACGGGTCAGTGCCAGCATACGGGCCAGGAGTAGGCTACGGCTTGGGGTTAACGTGTATGGCTGGTGGTGGGTTTCTGCTCCGGGCTAGGGTTAGGGTTAGGGAACGGGAAGTCTTATGGCACAGGTGAGGGTACGGAAATGTGGGAGGGTCAGGCTACGTGCTGACGCACGGGTCAGTGCCAGCGTACGGGTCAGGAATAGGCTACGGCGTAGGGAAATGTGTTTGGCTGGTGGTGGATTTCCGTTCCGAGCTAGGGTTAGGGTTAGGGAACGGCAAGGCTTAGGGCACAGGTGAGGGTACGGAAACGTGAGAGGGTCAGGCTACGTGCTGACGCACGAGTCAGTGCCAGCGTATGGGCCAGGAGTAGGCTACGGCGTACGGTAAGGTGTAGGGCTGGTGGTGGGTTTCCGTTCTGGGCTAGGGTTAGGGTTAGGGAACGGCAAGGCTTAGGGCACAGGTGAGGGTAGAGAAACGTGGGAGGGTCAGGCTACGTGCTGACGCACGGGTCAGTGCCAGCGTACGGGCCAGGAGTAGGCTACGGCATAGGGTAAGGTGTAGGGCTGGTGGTGGGTTTCCATTCGGGGCTAGGGTTAGGGTTAGGGAACGGCAAGGCTTAGGGCACAGGTGAGGGTACGGAAACTTGGGAGGGTCAGGCTACGTGCTGACACACGGGTCAGTGCCAGCGTACGGGCCAGGAGTAGGCTACGGCTTGGGCATAAGTTGTAGGGCTGGTGGTGGGTTTCCATTCCGGGCTAGTGTTAGGGTTAGGGAACAGCAAGGCTTAGGGCACAGGTGAGTGTATGGAAACGTGGGAGGGTCAGGCTACGTGCTGAGGCACAGGGCAGTGCCATGGTACGGGACAGGAGGAGGCTACGGCGTAGGGTAAGGTGTAGGGCTGGTGGTGGGTTTCCGTTCTGGGCTAGGGTTAGGGTTAGGTAACGGCAAGGCTTAGGGCACAGGTGAGGGTAGAGAAACGTGGGAGGGTCAGGCTACGTGCTGACGCATGGGTCAGTGCCAGCGTACGGGCCTGGAGTAGGCTACGGCGTAGGGTAAGGTGTAGGGCTGGTGGTGGGTTTCCGTTCCGGGCTAGGGTTAGGGTTAGGGAACGGCAAGGCTTAGGGCACAGGTGAGGGTACGGAAACGTGGGAGGGTCAGGCTACGTGCTGACACACGGGTCAGTGCCAGCGTACGGGCCAGGGTTAGGCTACGGCTTGGGGGTAAGATGTAGGGCTGGTGGTGGGTTTCCGTTCAGAGCTAGGGTTAGGGTTAGGGAACGGCAAGGCTTAGGGTACAGGTGAGGGTACGGAAACGTTGGAGGGTCAGGCTAAGTGCTGACGCACGGGTCAGGGCCAGCGTACGGGCCAGGAGTAGGCTACGGCTTGGGCATAAGTTGTAGGGCTGGAGGTGGGTTTCCATTCCGGGCTAGGGTTAGGGTTAGGGAACGGCAAGGCTTGGGGCACAGGTGAGTGTTTGGAAACGTGGGAGGGTCAGGCTACGTGCTGATGCACAGGTCAGTGCCATGGTACGGGACAGGAGGAGGCTACGGCGTAGGGTAAGGTGTAGGCCTGGTGGTGGGTTTCCGTTCCGGGCTAGGGTTAGGGTTAGGGAACGGCAAGGATTAGGGCACAGGTGAGGGTACGGAAACGTGGGAGGGTCAGGCTACGTGCTGACGCATGGGTCAGTTCCAGCGTACGGGCCAGGAGTAGGCTACGGTGTAGGGTAAGGTGTAGGGCTGGTGGTGGATTTCTGTTCCGGGCTAGGGTTAGGGTTACGTAACGGCAAGGCTTAGGGCACAGGTGATTGTATGGAAACGTGGGAGGGTCAGGCTACGTGCTGACGCACGGGTCAGTGCCAGCGTACGGGCCAGGAGTAGGCTACGGTTTGGGGGTAAGGTGTAGGGCTGGTGGTGTTTTCCCGTTCCGGGCTAGGGTTAGGGTTAGGGAACGGCAAGGCTTAGGGCACAGGTGAGGGTATGGAAATGTGGGAGGGTCAGGCTACGTGCTGACGCACGGGTCAGTGCCAGCATACGGGCCAGGAGTAGGCTACGGCTTGGGGTTAAGGTGTATGGCTGGTGGTGGGTTTCTGCTCCGGGCTAGGGTTAGGGTTAGGGAACGGCAAGTCTTATGGCACAGGTGAGGGTACGGAAATGGGGGAGGGTCAGGCTACGTGCTGACGCACGGGTCAGTGCCAGCGTACGGGTCAGGAATAGGCTACGGCGTAGGGAAATGTGTTTGTCTGGTGGTGGATTTCCGTTCCGAGCTAGGGTTAGGGTTAGGGAACGGCAAGGCTTAGGGCACAGGTGAGGGTACGGAAACGTGGGAGGGTCAGGCTACGTGCTGACGCACGAGTCAGTGCCAGCGTATGGGCCAGGAGTAGGCTACGGCGTACGGTAAGGTGTAAGGCTGGTGGTGGGTTTTCGTTCTGGGCTAGGGTTAGGGTTAGAGAACGGCAAGGCTTAGGGCACAGGTGAGGGTACGGAAACGTGGGAGGGTAAGGCTATGTGCTGATGCACGTGTCACTGCCAGCGTACAGGCCAGGAGTAGGCTACAGCGTAGGGAGATGTGTTGGGCTGGTGGTGGGTTTTCGTTCCGAGCTAGGGTTAGGGTTAGGGAACGGCAAGTCGTAGGGCACAGGTGAGTGTACAGAAACGTGGGAGGGTCAGGCTACATGCTGACGCATGTGTCAGTGCCAGCGTACGGGCCAGGAGTACGCTAAGGTGTAGGGTAAGGGGTAGGGCTGGTGTTGGGTTTGCGTTCCGGGCTAGGGTTAGGGTTAGGGAACGGCAAGGCTTAGGGCACAGGTGAGGGTACGGAAATGTGGGAGGGTCAGGCTACGTGCTGACGCACGTGTGAGTGCCAGCGTACGGGTCAGGAGTAGTCTACGGCGTAGGGAAATATGTTTGGCTGGTGGTGGATTTCCGTTCCGAGCTAGGGTTAGGGTTAGGGAACGGCAAGGCTTAGGGCACAGGTGATGGTACGGAAACGTGGGAGGGTCAGGCTACGTGCTGACGCACGGGTCAGTTCCAGCGTATGGGCCAGGAGTAGGCTACGGCGTACGGTAAGGTGTAAGGCTGGTGGTGGGTTTTCGTTCTGGGCTAGGGTTAGGGTTAGGGAACGGCAAGGCTTAGGGCACAGGTGAGGGTACAGAAATGTGGGAGGGTCAGGCTACGTGCTGACGCACGTGTCAGTGCCAGCGTACGGGCCAGGAGTACGCTAAGGCGTAGGGTAAGGGGTAGGGCTGGTGGTGGATTTCCATTCCGGTCTAGGGTTAGGGTTAGGGAGCGGCAAGGCTTAGGGCACAGGTGAGGGTACGGAAACGTGGGAGGGTCAGGCTTCATGCTGACGCACGGGTCAGTGCCAGCATACGGGCCAGGAGTAGGCTACGGCTTGGGGGTAAGGTGTAGGGCTGGTGGTGTGTATCCGCTCCGGGCTAGGGTTAGGGTTAGGGAACGGCAAGTCTTATGGCACAGGTGAGGGTACGGAAATGTGGGAGGGTCAGGCTACGTGCTGACGCACGGGTCAGTGCCAGCGTACGGGTCAGGAATAGGCTACGGCGTAGGAACATGTGTTTGTCTCGTGGTGGATTTCCGTTCCGAGCTAGGGTTAGGGTTAGGGAACGGCAAGGCTTAGGGCACAGGTGAGGGTACGGAAACGTGGGAGGGTCAGGCTACGTGCTGACACACGGGTCAGTGCCAGCGTATGGGCCAGGAGTAGGCTACGGCGTACGGTAAGGTGTAGGGCTGGTGGTGGGTTTCCGTTCTGGGCTAGGGTTAGGGTTAGGTAACGGCAAGGCTTAGGGCACAGGTGAGGGTAGAGAAACGTGGGAGGGTCAGGCTACGTGCTGACGCACGGGTCAGTGCCAGCGTACGGGCCAGGAGTAGGCTACGGCTTGGGGGTAAGGTGTAGGGCTGGTGGTGGGTTTCCGTTCCGAGCTAGGGTTAGGGTTAGGGAACGGCAAGGCTTAGGGTACAGGTGAGGGTACGGAAACGTTGGAGGGTCAGGCTAAGTGCTGACGCACGGGTCAGTGCCAGCGTACGGGCCAGGAGTAGGCTACGGCTTGGGCATAAGTTGTAGGGCTGGTGGTGGGTTTCCATTCCGGGCTAGGGTTAGGGTTAGGGAACGGCAAGGCTTGGGGCACAGGTGAGTGTTTGGAAACGTGGGAGGGTCAGGCTACGTGCTGACGCACAGGTCAGTGCCATGGTACGGGACAGGAGGAGGCTACGGCGTAGGGTAAGGTGTAGGCCTGGTGGTGGGTTTCCGTTCCGGGCTAGGGTTAGGGTTAGGGAACGGCAAGGATTAGGGCACAGGTGAGGGTACGGAAACGTGGGAGGGTCAGGCTACGTGCTGACGCATGGGTCAGTTCCAGCGTACGGGCCAGGAGTAGGCTACGGTGTAGGGTAAGGTGTAGGGCTGGTGGTGGATTTCTGTTCCGGGCTAGGGTTAGGGTTACGTAACGGCAAGGCTTAGGGCACAGGTGATTGTATGGAAACGTGGGAGGGTCAGGCTACGTGCTGACGCACGGGTCAGTGCCAGCGTACGGGCCAGGAGTAGGCTACGGCTTGGGGGTAAGGTGTAGGGCTGGTGGTGTTTTCCCGTTTCGGGCTAGGGTTAGGGTTAGGGAACGGCAAGGCTTAGGGCACAGGTGAGGGTATGGAAATGTGGGAGGGTCAGGCTACGTGCTGACGCACGGGTCAGTGCCAGCATACGGGCCAGGAGTAGGCTACGGCTTGGGGTTAAGGTGTATGGCTGGTGGTGGGTTTCTGCTCCGGGCTAGGGTTAGGGTTAGGGAACGGCAAGTCTTATGGCACAGGTGAGGGTACAGAAATGGGGGAGGGTCAGGCTACGTGCTGACGCACGGGTCAGTGCCAGCGTACGGGTCAGGAATAGGCTACAGCGTAGGGAAATGTGTTTGTCTGGTGGTGGATTTCCGTTCCGAGCTAGGGTTAGGGTTAGGGAACGGCAAGACTTAGGGCACAGGTGAGGGTACGGAAACGTGGGAGGGTCAGGCTACGTGCTGACGCACAAGTCAGTGCCAGCGTATGGGCCAGGAGTAGGCTACGGCGTACGGTAAGGTGTAAGGCTGGTGGTGGGTTTTCGTTCTGGGCTAGGGTTAGGGTTAGAGAACGGCAAGGCTTAGGGCACAGGTGAGGGTACGGAAACGTGGGAGGGTCAGGCTATGTGCTGATGCACGTGTCACTGCCAGCGTACAGGCCAGGAGTAGGCTACAGCGTAGGGAGATGTGTTGGGCTGGTGGTGGGTTTTCGTTCCGAGCTAGGGTTAGGGTTAGGGAACGGCAAGTCGTAGGGCACAGGTGAGTGTACAGAAAGGTGGGAGGGTCAGGCTACATGCTGACGCATGTGTCAGTGCCAGCGTACGGGCCAGGAGTACGCTAAGGTGTAGGGTAAGGGGTAGGGCTGGTGTTGGGTTTGCGTTCCGGGCTAGGGTTAGGGTTAGGGAACGGCAAGGCTTAGGGCACAGGTGAGGGTACGGAAATGTGGGAGGGTCAGGCTACGTGCTGACGCACGTGTGAGTGCCAGCGTACGGGTCAGGAGTAGGCTACGGCGTAGGGAAATATGTTTGGCTGGTGGTGGATTTCCGTTCCGAGCTAGGGTTAGGGTTAGGGAACGGCAAGGCTTAGGGCACAGGTGATGGTACGGAAACGTGGGAGGGTCAGGCTACGTGCTGACGCACGGGTCAGTTCCAGCGTATGGGCCAGGAGTAGGCTACGGCGTACGGTAAGGTGTAAGGCTGGTGGTGGGTTTTCGTTCTGGGCTAGGGTTAGGGTTAGGGAACGGCAAGGCTTAGGGCACAGGTGAGGGTACAGAAATGTGGGAGGGTCAGGCTACGTGCTGACGCACGTGTCAGTGCCAGCGTACGGGCCAGGAGTACGCTAAGGCGTAGGGTAAGGGGTAGGGCTGGTGGTGGATTTCCATTCCGGTCTAGGGTTAGGGTTAGGGAGCGGCAAGGCTTAGGGCACAGGTGAGGGTACGGAAACGTGGGAGGGTCAGGCTTCATGCTGACGCACGGGTCAGTGCCAGCATACGGGCCAGGAGTAGGCTACGGCTTGGGGGTAAGGTGTAGGGCTGGTGGTGTGTTTCCGCTCCGGGCTAGGGTTAGGGTTAGGGAACGGCAAGTCTTATGGCACAGGTGAGGGTACGGAAATGTGGGAGGGTCAGGTTACGTGCTGACGCACGGGTCAGTGCCAGCGTACGGGTCAGGAATAGGCTACGGCGTAGGAACATGTGTTTGTCTGGTGGTGGATTTCCGTTCCGAGCTAGGGTTAGGGTTAGGGAACGGCAAGGCTTAGGGCACAGGTGAGGGTACGGAAACGTGGGAGGGTCAGGCTACGTGCTGACACACGGGTCAGTGCCAGCGTATGGGCCAGGAGTAGGCTACGGCGTACGGTAAGGTGTAGGGCTGGTGGTGGGTTTCCGTTCTGGGCTAGGGTTAGGGTTAGGTAACGGCAAGGCTTAGGGCACAGGTGAGGGTAGAGAAACGTGGGAGGGTCAGGCTACGTGCTGACGCACGGGTCAGTGCCAGCGTACGGGCCAGGAGTAGGCTACGGCTTGGGGGTAAGGTTTAGGGCTGGTGGTGGGTTTCCGTTCCGAGCTAGGGTTAGGGTTAGGGAACGGCAAGGCTTAGGGTACAGGTGAGGGTACGGAAACGTTGGAGGGTCAGGCTAAGTGCTGACGCACGGGTCAGTGCCAGCGTACGGGCCAGGAGTAGGCAACGGCTTGGGCATAAGTTGTAGGGCTTGTGGTGGGTTTCCATTCCGGGCTAGGGTTAGGGTTAGGGAACGGCAAGGCTTAGGGCACAGGTGAGTGTATGGAAACGTGGGAGGGTCAGGCTACGTGCTGGCGCACATGTCAGTGCCATGGTACGGGACAGGAGGAGGCTACGGCGTAGGGTAAGGTGTAGGCCTGGTGGTGGGTTTCCGTTCCGGGCTAGGGTTAGGGTTAGGGAACGGCAAGGCTTAGGGCACAGGTGAGGGTACAGAAACGTCGGAGGGTCAGGCTACGTGCTGACGCACGGGTCAGTTCCACCGTATGGGCCAGGAGTAGGCTACGGCGTACGGTAAGGTGTAAGGCTGGTGGTGGGTTTTCGTTCTGGGCTAGGGTTAGGGTTAGGTAACGGCAAGGCTTAGGGCACAGGTGACGGTACAGAAATGTGGGAGGGTCAGGCTACGTGCTGACGCACGTGTCAGTGCCAGCGTACGGGCCAGGAGTACGCTAAGGCGTAGGGTAAGGGGTAGGGCTGGTGGTGGTTTTCCTTTCCGGTCTATGGTTAGGGTTAGGGAGCGGCAAGGTTTAGGGCACAGGTGAGGGTACGGAAACGTGGGAGGTTCAGGCTACATGCTGACGCACGGGTCAGTGCCAGCATACGGGCCAGGAGTAGGCTACGGCTTGGGGGTAAGGTGTAGACCTGGTGGTGTGTTTCCGCTCCGGGCTAGGGTTAGGGTTAGGGAACGGCAAGTCTTACGGCACAGGTGAGGGTACGGAAATGTGGGAGGGTCAGGCTACGTGCTGACGCACGGGTCAGTGCCAGCGTACGGGTCAGGAATAGGCTACGGCGTAGGAAAATGTGTTTGGCTGGTGGTGGATTTCCGTTCCGAGCTAGGGTTAGGGTTAGGGAACGGCAAGGCTTAGGGCACAGGTGAGGGTACGGAAACGTGGGAGGGTCAGGCTACGTGCTGACCCACGCATCAGTGCCAGCGTATGGGCCAGGAGTAGGCTACGGTGTACGATAATGTGTAGGGCTGGTGGTGGGTTTCCGTTCAGGGCTAGGGTTAGGGTTAGGTCACGGCAAGGCTTAGTGCACAGGTGAGGGTAGAGAAACGTGGGAGGGTCAGGCTACGTGCTGACGCATGGGTCAGTGCCAGCGTACGGGCCAGGAGTAGGCTACGGCGTAGGGTAAGGTGTAGGGCTGGTGGTGGGTTTCCGTTCGGGGCTAGGGTTAGGGTTAGGGAACGGCAAGGCTTAGGGCACAGGTGAGGGTACGGAAACGTGGGAGGGTCAGGCTACGTGCTGACACACGGGTCAGTGCCAGCGTACCAGCCAGGATTAGGCTACGGCTTGGGGGTAAGGTGTAGGGCTGGTGGTGGGTTTCCGTTCAGAGCTAGGGTTAGGGTTAGGGAACGGCAAGGCTTAGGGTACAGGTGAGGGTACGGAAACGTTGGAGGGTCAGGCTAAGTGCTGACGCACGGGTCAGTGCCAGCGTACGGGCCAGGAGTAGGCTACGGCTTGGGCATAAGTTGTAGGGCTGGTGGTGGGTTTCCATTCCGGGCTAGGGTTAGGGTTAGGGAACGGCAAGGCTTGGGGCACAGGTGAGTGTTTGGAAACGTGGGAGGGTCAGGCTACGTGCTGACGCACAGGTCAGTGCAATGGTACGGGACAGGAGGAGGCTACGGCGTAGGGTAAGGTGTAGGCCTGGTGGTGGGTTTCCGTTCCGGGCTAGGGTTAGGGTTAGGGAACGGCAAGGATTAGGGCACAGGTGAGGGTACGGAAACGTGGGAGGGTCAGGCTACGTGCTGACGCATGGGTCAGTTCCAGCGTACGGGCCAGGAGTAGGCTACGGTGTAGGGTAAGGTGTAGGGCTGGTGGTGGATTTCTGTTCCGGGCTAGGGTTAGGGTTACGTAACGGCAAGGCTTAGGGCACAGGTGATTGTATGGAAACGTGGGAGGGTCAGGCTACGTGCTGACGCACGGGTCAGTGCCAGCGTACGGGCCAGGAGTAGGCTACGGCTTGGGGGTAAGGTGTAGGGCTGGTGGTGTTTTCCCGTTCCGGGCTAGGGTTAGGGTTAGGGAACGGCAAGGCTTAGGGCACAGGTGAGGGTATGGAAATGTGGGAGGGTCAGGCTACGTGCTGACGCACGGGTCAGTGCCAGCATACGGGCCAGGAGTAGGCTACGGCTTGGGGTTAAGGTGTATGGCTGGTGGTGGGTTTCTGCTCCGGGCTAGGGTTAGGGTTAGGGAACGGGAAGTCTTATGGCACAGGTGAGGGTACGGAAATGTGGGAGGGTCAGGCTACGTGCTGACGCACGGGTCAGTGCCAGCGTACGGGTCAGGAATAGGCTACGGCGTAGGGAAATGTGTTTGGCTGGTGGTGGATTTCCGTTCCGAGCTAGGGTTAGGGTTAGGGAACGGCAAGGCTTAGGGCACAGGTGAGGGTACGGAAACGTGAGAGGGTCAGGCTACGTGCTGACGCACGAGTCAGTGCCAGCGTATGGGCCAGGAGTAGGCTACGGCGTACGGTAAGGTGTAGGGCTGGTGGTGGGTTTCCGTTCTGGGCTAGGGTTAGGGTTAGGGAACGGCAAGGCTTAGGGCACAGGTGAGGGTAGAGAAACGTGGGAGGGTCAGGCTACGTGCTGACGCACGGGTCAGTGCCAGCGTACGGGCCAGGAGTAGGCTACGGCATAGGGTAAGGTGTAGGGCTGGTGGTGGGTTTCCATTCGGGGCTAGGGTTAGGGTTAGGGAACGGCAAGGCTTAGGGCACAGGTGAGGGTACGGAAACTTGGGAGGGTCAGGCTACGTGCTGACACACGGGTCAGTGCCAGCGTACGGGCCAGGAGTAGGCTACGGCTTGGGCATAAGTTGTAGGGCTGGTGGTGGGTTTCCATTCCGGGCTAGTGTTAGGGTTAGGGAACAGCAAGGCTTAGGGCACAGGTGAGTGTATGGAAACGTGGGAGGGTCAGGCTACGTGCTGAGGCACAGGGCAGTGCCATGGTACGGGACAGGAGGAGGCTACGGCGTAGGGTAAGGTGTAGGGCTGGTGGTGGGTTTCCGTTCTGGGCTAGGGTTAGGGTTAGGTAACGGCAAGGCTTAGGGCACAGGTGAGGGTAGAGAAACGTGGGAGGGTCAGGCTACGTGCTGACGCATGGGTCAGTGCCAGCGTACGGGCCAGGAGTAGGCTACGGCGTAGGGTAAGGTGTAGGGCTGGTGGTGGGTTTCCGTTCCGGGCTAGGGTTAGGGTTAGGGAACGGCAAGGCTTAGGGCACAGGTGAGGGTACGGAAACGTGGGAGGGTCAGGCTACGTGCTGACACACGGGTCAGTGCCAGCGTACGGGCCAGGGTTAGGCTACGGCTTGGGGGTAAGATGTAGGGCTGGTGGTGGGTTTCCGTTCAGAGCTAGGGTTAGGGTTAGGGAACGGCAAGGCTTAGGGTACAGGTGAGGGTACGGAAACGTTGGAGGGTCAGGCTAAGTGCTGACGCACGGGTCAGGGCCAGCGTACGGGCCAGGAGTAGGCTACGGCTTGGGCATAAGTTGTAGGGCTGGTGGTGGGTTTCCATTCCGGGCTAGGGTTAGGGTTAGGGAACGGCAAGGCTTGGGGCACAGGTGAGTGTTTGGAAACGTGGGAGGGTCAGGCTACGTGCTGATGCACAGGTCAGTGCCATGGTACGGGACAGGAGGAGGCTACGGCGTAGGGTAAGGTGTAGGCCTGGTGGTGGGTTTCCGTTCCGGGCTAGGGTTAGGGTTAGGGAACGGCAAGGATTAGGGCACAGGTGAGGGTACGGAAACGTGGGAGGGTCAGGCTACGTGCTGACGCATGGGTCAGTTCCAGCGTACGGGCCAGGAGTAGGCTACGGTGTAGGGTAAGGTGTAGGGCTGGTGGTGGATTTCTGTTCCGGGCTAGGGTTAGGGTTACGTAACGGCAAGGCTTAGGGCACAGGTGATTGTATGGAAACGTGGGAGGGTCAGGCTACGTGCTGACGCACGGGTCAGTGCCAGCGTACGGGCCAGGAGTAGGCTACGGCTTGGGGGTAAGGTGTAGGGCTGGTGGTGTTTTCCCGTTCCGGGCTAGGGTTAGGGTTAGGGAACGGCAAGGCTTAGGGCACAGGTGAGGGTATGGAAATGTGGGAGGGTCAGGCTACGTGCTGACGCACGGGTCAGTGCCAGCATACGGGCCAGGAGTAGGCTACGGCTTGGGGTTAAGGTGTATGGCTGGTGGTGGGTTTCTGCTCCGGGCTAGGGTTAGGGTTAGGGAACGGCAAGTCTTATGGCACAGGTGAGGGTACGGAAATGGGGGAGGGTCAGGCTACGTGCTGACGCACGGGTCAGTGCCAGCGTACGGGTCAGGAATAGGCTACGGCGTAGGGAAATGTGTTTGTCTGGTGGTGGATTTCCGTTCCGAGCTAGGGTTAGGGTTAGGGAACGGCAAGGCTTAGGGCACAGGTGAGGGTACGGAAACGTGGGAGGGTCAGGCTACGTGCTGACGCACGAGTCAGTGCCAGCGTATGGGCCAGGAGTAGGCTACGGCGTACGGTAAGGTGTAAGGCTGGTGGTGGGTTTTCGTTCTGGGCTAGGGTTAGGGTTAGAGAACGGCAAGGCTTAGGGCACAGGTGAGGGTACGGAAACGTGGGAGGGTCAGGCTATGTGCTGATGCACGTGTCACTGCCAGCGTACAGGCCAGGAGTAGGCTACAGCGTAGGGAGATGTGTTGGGCTGGTGGTGGGTTTTCGTTCCGAGCTAGGGTTAGGGTTAGGGAACGGCAAGTCGTAGGGCACAGGTGAGTGTACAGAAAGGTGGGAGGGTCAGGCTACATGCTGACGCATGTGTCAGTGCCAGCGTACGGGCCAGGAGTACGCTAAGGTGTAGGGTAAGGGGTAGGGCTGGTGTTGGGTTTGCGTTCCGGGCTAGGGTTAGGGTTAGGGAACGGCAAGGCTTAGGGCACAGGTGAGGGTACGGAAATGTGGGAGGGTCAGGCTACGTGCTGACGCACGTGTGAGTGCCAGCGTACGGGTCAGGAGTAGTCTACGGCGTAGGGAAATATGTTTGGCTGGTGGTGGATTTCCGTTCCGAGCTAGGGTTAGGGTTAGGGAACGGCAAGGCTTAGGGCACAGGTCATGATACGGAAACGTGGGAGGGTCAGGCTACGTGCTGACGCACGGGTCAGTTCCAGCGTATGGGCCAGGAGTAGGCTACGGCGTACGGTAAGGTGTAAGGCTGGTGGTGGGTTTTCGTTCTGGGCTAGGGTTAGGGTTAGGGAACGGCAAGGCTTAGGGCACAGGTGAGGGTACAGAAATGTGGGAGGGTCAGGCTACGTGCTGACGCACGTGTCAGTGCCAGCGTACGGGCCAGGAGTACGCTAAGGCGTAGGGTAAGGGGTAGGGCTGGTGGTGGATTTCCATTCCGGTCTAGGGTTAGGGTTAGGGAGCGGCAAGGCTTAGGGCACAGGTGAGGGTACGGAAACGTGGGAGGGTCAGGCTTCATGCTGACGCACGGGTCAGTGCCAGCATACGGGCCAGGAGTAGGCTACGGCTTGGGGGTAAGGTGTAGGGCTGGTGGTGTGTTTCCGCTCCGGGCTAGGGTTAGGGTTAGGGAACGGCAAGTCTTATGGCACAGGTGAGGGTATGGAAATGTGGGAGGGTCAGGCTACGTGCTGACGCACGGGTCAGTGCCAGCGTACGGGTCAGGAATAGGCTACGGCGTAGGAACATGTGTTTGTCTGGTGGTGGATTTCCGTTCCGAGCTAGGGTTAGGGTTAGGGAACGGCAAGGCTTAGGGCACAGGTGAGGGTACGGAAACGTGGGAGGGTCAGGCTACGTGCTGACACACGGGTCAGTGCCAGCGTATGGGCCAGGAGTAGGCTACGGCGTACGGTAAGGTGTAGGGCTGGTGGTGGGTTTCCGTTCTGGGCTAGGGTTAGGGTTAGGTAACGGCAAGGCTTAGGGCACAGGTGAGGGTAGAGAAACGTGGGAGGGTCAGGCTACGTGCTGACGCACGGGTCAGTGCCAGCGTACGGGCCAGGAGTAGGCTACGGCTTGGGGGTAAGGTGTAGGGCTGGTGGTGGGTTTCCGTTCCGAGCTAGGGTTAGGGTTAGGGAACGGCAAGGCTTAGGGTACAGGTGAGGGTACGGAAACGTTGGAGGGTCAGGCTAAGTGCTGACGCACGGGTCAGTGCCAGCGTACGGGCCAGGAGTAGGCTACGGCTTGGGCATAAGTTGTAGGGCTGGTGTTGGGTTTCCATTCCGGGCTAGGGTTAGGGTTAGGGAACGGCAAGGCTTGGGGCACAGGTGAGTGTTTGGAAACGTGGGAGGGTCAGGCTACGTGCTGACGCACAGGTCAGTGCCATGGTACGGGACAGGAGGAGGCTACGGCGTAGGGTAAGGTGTAGGCCTGGTGGTGGGTTTCCGTTCCGGGCTAGGGTTAGGGTTAGGGAACGGCAAGGATTAGGGCACAGGTGAGGGTACGGAAACGTGGGAGGGTCAGGCTACGTGCTGACGCATGGGTCAGTTCCAGCGTACGGGCCAGGAGTAGGCTACGGTGTAGGGTAAGGTGTATGGCTGGTGGTGGATTTCTGTTCCGGGCTAGGGTTAGGGTTACGTAACGGCAAGGCTTAGGGCACAGGTGATTGTATGGAAACGTGGGAGGGTCAGGCTACGTGCTGACGCACGGGTCAGTGCCAGCGTACGGGCCAGGAGTAGGCTACGGCTTGGGGGTAAGGTGTAGGGCTGGTGGTGTTTTCCCGTTCCGGGCTAGGGTTAGGGTTAGGGAACGGCAAGGCTTAGGGCACAGGTGAGGGTATGGAAATGTGGGAGGGTCAGGCTACGTGCTGACGCACGGGTCAGTGCCAGCATACGGGCCAGGAGTAGGCTATGGCTTGGGGTTAAGGTGTATGGCTGGTGGTGGGTTTCTGCTCCGGGCTAGGGTTAGGGTTAGGGAACGGCAAGTCTTATGGCACAGGTGAGGGTACAGAAATGGGGGAGGGTCAGGCTACGTGCTGACGCACGGGTCAGTGCCAGCGTACGGGTCAGGAATAGGCTACGGCGTAGGGAAATGTGTTTGTCTGGTGGTGGATTTCCGTTCCGAGCTAGGGTTAGGGTTAGGGAACGGCAAGGCTTAGGGCACAGGTGAGGGTACGGAAACGTGGGAGGGTCAGGCTACGTGCTGACGCACGAGTCAGTGCCAGCGTATGGGCCAGAAGTAGGCTACGGCGTACGGTAAGGTGTAAGGCTGGTGGTGGGTTTTCGTTCTGGGCTAGGGTTAGGGTTAGAGAACGGCAAGGCTTAGGGCACAGGTGAGGGTACGGAAACGTGGGAGGGTCAGGCTATGTGCTGATGCACGTGTCACTGCCAGCGTACAGGCCAGGAGTAGGCTACAGCGTAGGGAGATGTGTTGGGCTGGTGGTGGGTTTTCGTTCCGAGCTAGGGTTAGGGTTAGGGAACGGCAAGTCGTAGGGCACAGGTGAGTGTACAGAAACGTGGGAGGGTCAGGCTACATGCTGACGCATGTGTCAGTGCCAGCGTACGGGCCAGGAGTACGCTAAGGTGTAGGGTAAGGGTAGGGCTGGTGTTGGGTTTGCGTTCCGGGCTAGGGTTAGGGTTAGGGAACGGCAAGGCTTAGGGCACAGGTGAGGGTACGGAAACGTGGGAGGGTCAGGCTACGTGCTGACGCACGAGTCAGTGCCAGCGTATGGGCCAGGAGTAGGCTACGGCGTACGGTAAGGTGTAAGGCTGGTGGTGGGTTTTCGTTCTGGGCTAGGGTTAGGGTTAGAGAACGGCAAGGCTTAGGGCACAGGTGAGGGTACGGAAACGTGGGAGGGTCAGGCTATGTGCTGATGCACGTGTCACTGCCAGCGTACAGGCCAGGAGTAGGCTACAGCGTAGGGAGATGTGTTGGGCTGGTGGTGGGTTTTCGTTCCGAGCTAGGGTTAGGGTTAGGGAACGGCAAGTCGTAGGGCACAGGTGAGTGTACAGAAAGGTGGGAGGGTCAGGCTACATGCTGACGCATGTGTCAGTGCCAGCGTACGGGCCAGGAGTACGCTAAGGTGTAGGGTAAGGGGTAGGGCTGGTGTTGGGTTTGCGTTCCGGGCTAGGGTTAGGGTTAGGGAACGGCAAGGCTTAGGGCACAGGTGAGGGTACGGAAATGTGGGAGGGTCAGGCTACGTGCTGACGCACGTGTGAGTGCCAGCGTACGGGTCAGGAGTAGGCTACGGCGTAGGGAAATATGTTTGGCTGGTGGTGGATTTCCGTTCCGAGCTAGGGTTAGGGTTAGGGAACGGCAAGGCTTAGGGCACAGGTCATGGTACGGAAACGTGGGAGGGTCAGGCTACGTGCTGACGCACGGGTCAGTTCCAGCGTATGGGCCAGGAGTAGGCTACGGCGTACGGTAAGGTGTAAGGCTGGTGGTGGGTTTTCGTTCTGGGCTAGGGTTAGGGTTAGGGAACGGCAAGGCTTAGGGCACAGGTGAGGGTACAGAAATGTGGGAGGGTCAGGCTACGTGCTGACGCACGTGTCAGTGCCAGCGTACGGGCCAGGAGTATGCTAAGGCGTAGGGTAAGGGGTAGGGCTGGTGGTGGATTTCCATTCCGGTCTAGGGTTAGGGTTAGGGAGCAGCAAGGCTTAGGGCACAGGTGAGGGTACGGAAACGTGGGAGGGTCAGGCTTCATGCTGACGCACGGGTCAGTGCCAGCATACGGGCCAGGAGTAGGCTACGGCTTGGGGGTAAGGTGTAGGGCTGGTGGTGTGTTTCCGCTCCGGGCTAGGGTTAGGGTTAGGGAACGGCAAGTCTTATGGCACAGGTGAGGGTACGGAAATGTGGGAGGGTCAGGCTACGTGCTGACGCACGGGTCAGTGCCAGCGTACGGGTCAGGAATAGGCTACGGCGTAGGAACATGTGTGTGTCTGGTGGTGGATTTCCGTTCCGAGCTAGGGTTACGGTTAGGGAACGGCAAGGCTTAGGGCACAGGTGAGGGTACGGAAACGTGGGAGGGTCAGGCTACGTGCTGACACACGGGTCAGTGCCAGCGTATGGGCCAGGAGTAGGCTACGGCGTACGGTAAGGTGTAGGGCTGGTGGTGGGTTTCCGTTCTGGGCTAGGGTTAGGGTTAGGTAACGGCAAGGCTTAGGGCACAGGTGAGGGTAGAGAAACGTGGGAGGGTCAGGCTACGTGCTGACGCACGGGTCAGTGCCAGCGTACGGGCCAGGAGTAGGCTACGGCTTGAGGGTAAGGTGTAGGGCTGGTGGTGGGTTTCCGTTCCGAGCTAGGGTTAGGGTTAGGGAACGGCAAGGCTTAGGGTACAGGTGAGGGTACGGAAACGTTGGAGGGTCAGGCTAAGTGCTGACGCACGGGTCAGTGCCAGCGTACGGGCCAGGAGTAGGCTACGGCTTGGGCATAAGTTGTAGGGCTGGTGGTGGGTTTCCATTCCGGGCTAGGGTTAGGGTTAGGGAACGGCAAGGCTTGGGGCACAGGTGAGTGTTTGGAAACGTGGGAGGGTCAGGCTACGTGCTGACGCACAGGTCAGTGCCATGGTACGGGACAGGAGGAGGCTACGGCGTAGGGTAAGGTGTAGGCCTGGTGGTGGGTTTCCGTTCCGGGCTAGGGTTAGGGTTAGGGAACGGCAAGGATTAGGGCACAGGTGAGGGTACGGAAACGTGGGAGGGTCAGGCTACGTGCTGACGCATGGGTCAGTTCCAGCGTACGGGCCAGGAGTAGGCTACGGTGTAGGGTAAGGTGTAGGGCTGGTGGTGGATTTCTGTTCCGGGCTAGGGTTAGGGTTACGTAACGGCAAGGCTTAGGGCACAGGTGATTGTATGGAAACGTGGGAGGGTCAGGCTACGTGCTGACGCACGGGTCAGTGCCAGCGTACGGGCCAGGAGTAGGCTACGGCTTGGGGGTAAGGTGTAGGGCTGGTGGTGTTTTCCCGTTCCGGGCTAGGGTTAGGGTTAGGGAACGGCAAGGCTTAGGGCACAGGTGAGGGTATGGAAATGTGGGAGGGTCAGGCTACGTGCTGACGCACGGGTCAGTGCCAGCATACGGGCCAGGAGTAGGCTACGGCTTGGGGTTAAGGTGTATGGCTGGTGGTGGGTTTCTGCTCCGGGCTAGGGTTAGGGTTAGGGAACGGCAAGTCTTATGGCACAGGTGAGGGTACAGAAATGGGGGAGGGTCAGGCTACGTGCTGACGCACGGGTCAGTGCCAGCGTACGGGTCAGGAATAGGCTACGGCGTAGGGAAATGTGTTTGTCTGGTGGTGGATTTCCGTTCCGAGCTAGGGTTAGGGTTAGGGAACGGCAAGGCTTAGGGCACAGGTGAGGGTACGGAAACGTGGGAGGGTCAGGCTACGTGCTGACGCACGAGTCAGTGCCAGCGTATGGGCCAGAAGTAGGCTACGGCGTACGGTAAGGTGTAAGGCTGGTGGTGGGTTTTCGTTCTGGGCTAGGGTTAGGGTTAGAGAACGGCAAGGCTTAGGGCACAGGTGAGGGTACGGAAACGTGGGAGGGTCAGGCTATGTGCTGATGCACGTGTCACTGCCAGCGTACAGGCCAGGAGTAGGCTACAGCGTAGGGAGATGTGTTGGGCTGGTGGTGGGTTTTCGTTCCGAGCTAGGGTTAGGGTTAGGGAACGGCAAGTCGTAGGGCACAGGTGAGTGTACAGAAACGTGGGAGGGTCAGGCTACATGCTGACGCATGTGTCAGTGCCAGCGTACGGGCCAGGAGTACGCTAAGGTGTAGGGTAAGGGGTAGGGCTGGTGTTGGGTTTGCGTTCCGGGCTAGGGTTAGGGTTAGGGAACGGCAAGGCTTAGGGCACAGGTGAGGGTACGGAAACGTGGGAGGGTCAGGCTACGTGCTGACGCACGAGTCAGTGCCAGCGTATGGGCCAGGAGTAGGCTACGGCGTACGGTAAGGTGTAAGGCTGGTGGTGGGTTTTCGTTCTGGGCTAGGGTTAGGGTTAGAGAACGGCAAGGCTTAGGGCACAGGTGAGGGTACGGAAACGTGGGAGGGTCAGGCTATGTGCTGATGCACGTGTCACTGCCAGCGTACAGGCCAGGAGTAGGCTACAGCGTAGGGAGATGTGTTGGGCTGGTGGTGGGTTTTCGTTCCGAGCTAGGGTTAGGGTTAGGGAACGGCAAGTCGTAGGGCACAGGTGAGTGTACAGAAAGGTGGGAGGGTCAGGCTACATGCTGACGCATGTGTCAGTGCCAGCGTACGGGCCAGGAGTACGCTAAGGTGTAGGGTAAGGGGTAGGGCTGGTGTTGGGTTTGCGTTCCGGGCTAGGGTTAGGGTTAGGGAACGGCAAGGCTTAGGGCACAGGTGAGGGTACGGAAATGTGGGAGGGTCAGGCTACGTGCTGACGCACGTGTGAGTGCCAGCGTACGGGTCAGGAGTAGGCTACGGCGTAGGGAAATATGTTTGGCTGGTGGTGGATTTCCGTTCCGAGCTAGGGTTAGGGTTAGGGAACGGCAAGGCTTAGGGCACAGGTCATGGTACGGAAACGTGGGAGGGTCAGGCTACGTGCTGACGCACGGGTCAGTTCCAGCGTATGGGCCAGGAGTAGGCTACGGCGTACGGTAAGGTGTAAGGCTGGTGGTGGGTTTTCGTTCTGGGCTAGGGTTAGGGTTAGGGAACGGCAAGGCTTAGGGCACAGGTGAGGGTACAGAAATGTGGGAGGGTCAGGCTACGTGCTGACGCACGTGTCAGTGCCAGCGTACGGGCCAGGAGTATGCTAAGGCGTAGGGTAAGGGGTAGGGCTGGTGGTGGATTTCCATTCCGGTCTAGGGTTAGGGTTAGGGAGCGGCAAGGCTTAGGGCACAGGTGAGGGTACGGAAACGTGGGAGGGTCAGGCTTCATGCTGACGCACGGGTCAGTGCCAGCATACGGGCCAGGAGTAGGCTACGGCTTGGGGGTAAGGTGTAGGGCTGGTGGTGTGTTTCCGCTCCGGGCTAGGGTTAGGGTTAGGGAACGGCAAGTCTTATGGCACAGGTGAGGGTACGGAAATGTGGGAGGGTCAGGCTACGTGCTGACGCACGGGTCAGTGCCAGCGTACGGGTCAGGAATAGGCTACGGCGTAGGAACATGTGTGTGTCTGGTGGTGGATTTCCGTTCCGAGCTAGGGTTACGGTTAGGGAACGGCAAGGCTTAGGGCACAGGTGAGGGTACGGAAACGTGGGAGGGTCAGGCTACGTGCTGACACACGGGTCAGTGCCAGCGTATGGGCCAGGAGTAGGCTACGGCGTACGGTAAGGTGTAGGGCTGGTGGTGGGTTTCCGTTCTGGGCTAGGGTTAGGGTTAGGTAACGGCAAGGCTTAGGGCACAGGTGAGGGTAGAGAAACGTGGGAGGGTCAGGCTACGTGCTGACGCACGGGTCAGTGCCAGCGTACGGGCCAGGAGTAGGCTACGGCTTGAGGGTAAGGTGTAGGGCTGGTGGTGGGTTTCCGTTCCGAGCTAGGGTTAGGGTTAGGGAACGGCAAGGCTTAGGGTACAGGTGAGGGTACGGAAACGTTGGAGGGTCAGGCTAAGTGCTGACGCACGGGTCAGTGCCAGCGTACGGGCCAGGAGTAGGCTACGGCTTGGGCATAAGTTGTAGGGCTGGTGGTGGGTTTCCATTCCGGGCTAGGGTTAGGGTTAGGGAACGGCAAGGCTTGGGGCACAGGTGAGTGTTTGGAAACGTGGGAGGGTCAGGCTACGTGCTGACGCACAGGTCAGTGCCATGGTACGGGACAGGAGGAGGCTACGGCGTAGGGTAAGGTGTAGGCCTGGTGGTGGGTTTCCGTTCCGGGCTAGGGTTAGGGTTAGGGAACGGCAAGGATTAGGGCACAGGTGAGGGTACGGAAACGTGGGAGGGTCAGGCTACGTGCTGACGCATGGGTCAGTTCCAGCGTACGGGCCAGGAGTAGGCTACGGTGTAGGGTAAGGTGTAGGGCTGGTGGTGGATTTCTGTTCCGGGCTAGGGTTAGGGTTACGTAACGGCAAGGCTTAGGGCACAGGTGATTGTATGGAAACGTGGGAGGGTCAGGCTACGTGCTGACGCACGGGTCAGTGCCAGCGTACGGGCCAGGAGTAGGCTACGGCTTGGGGGTAAGGTGTAGGGCTGGTGGTGTTTTCCCGTTCCGGGCTAGGGTTAGGGTTAGGGAACGGCAAGGCTTAGGGCACAGGTGAGGGTATGGAAATGTGGGAGGGTCAGGCTACGTGCTGACGCACGGGTCAGTGCCAGCATACGGGCCAGGAGTAGGCTACGGCTTGGGGTTAAGGTGTATGGCTGGTGGTGGGTTTCTGCTCCGGGCTAGGGTTAGGGTTAGGGAACGGCAAGTCTTATGGCACAGGTGAGGGTACAGAAATGGGGGAGGGTCAGGCTACGTGCTGACGCACGGGTCAGTGCCAGCGTACGGGTCAGGAATAGGCTACGGCGTAGGGAAATGTGTTTGTCTGGTGGTGGATTTCCGTTCCGAGCTAGGGTTAGGGTTAGGGAACGGCAAGGCTTAGGGCACAGGTGAGGGTACGGAAACGTGGGAGGGTCAGGCTACGTGCTGACGCACGAGTCAGTGCCAGCGTATGGGCCAGAAGTAGGCTACGGCGTACGGTAAGGTGTAAGGCTGGTGGTGGGTTTTCGTTCTGGGCTAGGGTTAGGGTTAGAGAACGGCAAGGCTTAGGGCACAGGTGAGGGTACGGAAACGTGGGAGGGTCAGGCTATGTGCTGATGCACGTGTCACTGCCAGCGTACAGGCCAGGAGTAGGCTACAGCGTAGGGAGATGTGTTGGGCTGGTGGTGGGTTTTCGTTCCGAGCTAGGGTTAGGGTTAGGGAACGGCAAGTCGTAGGGCACAGGTGAGTGTACAGAAACGTGGGAGGGTCAGGCTACATGCTGACGCATGTGTCAGTGCCAGCGTACGGGCCAGGAGTACGCTAAGGTGTAGGGTAAGGGGTAGGGCTGGTGTTGGGTTTGCGTTCCGGGCTAGGGTTAGGGTTAGGGAACGGCAAGGCTTAGGGCACAGGTGAGGGTACGGAAACGTGGGAGGGTCAGGCTACGTGCTGACGCACGAGTCAGTGCCAGCGTATGGGCCAGGAGTAGGCTACGGCGTACGGTAAGGTGTAAGGCTGGTGGTGGGTTTTCGTTCTGGGCTAGGGTTAGGGTTAGAGAACGGCAAGGCTTAGGGCACAGGTGAGGGTACGGAAACGTGGGAGGGTCAGGCTATGTGCTGATGCACGTGTCACTGCCAGCGTACAGGCCAGGAGTAGGCTACAGCGTAGGGAGATGTGTTGGGCTGGTGGTGGGTTTTCGTTCCGAGCTAGGGTTAGGGTTAGGGAACGGCAAGTCGTAGGGCACAGGTGAGTGTACAGAAAGGTGGGAGGGTCAGGCTACATGCTGACGCATGTGTCAGTGCCAGCGTACGGGCCAGGAGTACGCTAAGGTGTAGGGTAAGGGGTAGGGCTGGTGTTGGGTTTGCGTTCCGGGCTAGGGTTAGGGTTAGGGAACGGCAAGGCTTAGGGCACAGGTGAGGGTACGGAAATGTGGGAGGGTCAGGCTACGTGCTGACGCACGTGTGAGTGCCAGCGTACGGGTCAGGAGTAGGCTACGGCGTAGGGAAATATGTTTGGCTGGTGGTGGATTTCCGTTCCGAGCTAGGGTTAGGGTTAGGGAACGGCAAGGCTTAGGGCACAGGTCATGGTACGGAAACGTGGGAGGGTCAGGCTACGTGCTGACGCACGGGTCAGTTCCAGCGTATGGGCCAGGAGTAGGCTACGGCGTACGGTAAGGTGTAAGGCTGGTGGTGGGTTTTCGTTCTGGGCTAGGGTTAGGGTTAGGGAACGGCAAGGCTTAGGGCACAGGTGAGGGTACAGAAATGTGGGAGGGTCAGGCTACGTGCTGACGCACGTGTCAGTGCCAGCGTACGGGCCAGGAGTATGCTAAGGCGTAGGGTAAGGGGTAGGGCTGGTGGTGGATTTCCATTCCGGTCTAGGGTTAGGGTTAGGGAGCGGCAAGGCTTAGGGCACAGGTGAGGGTACGGAAACGTGGGAGGGTCAGGCTTCATGCTGACGCACGGGTCAGTGCCAGCATACGGGCCAGGAGTAGGCTACGGCTTGGGGGTAAGGTGTAGGGCTGGTGGTGTGTTTCCGCTCCGGGCTAGGGTTAGGGTTAGGGAACGGCAAGTCTTATGGCACAGGTGAGGGTACGGAAATGTGGGAGGGTCAGGCTACGTGCAGACGCACGGGTCAGTGCCAGCGTACGGGTCAGGAATAGGCTACGGCGTAGGAACATGTGTGTGTCTGGTGGTGGATTTCCGTTCCGACCTAGGGTTAGGGTTAGGGAACGGCAAGGCTTAGGGCACAGGTGAGGGTACGGAAACGTGGGAGGGTCAGGCTACGTGCTGACACACGGGTCAGTGCCAGCGTATGGGCCAGGAGTAGGCTACGGCGTACGGTAAGGTGTAGGGCTGGTGGTGGGTTTCCGTTCTGGGCTAGGGTTAGGGTTAGGTAACGGCAAGGCTTAGGGCACAGGTGAGGGTAGAGAAACGTGGGAGGGTCAGGCTACGTGCTGACGCACGGGTCAGTGCCAGCGTACGGGCCAGGAGTAGGCTACGGCTTGGGGGTAAGGTGTAGGGCTGGTGGTGGGTTTCCGTTCCGAGCTAGGGTTAGGGTTAGGGAACGGCAAGGCTTAGGGTACAGGTGAGGGTACGGAAACGTTGGAGGGTCAGGCTAAGTGCTGACGCACGGGTCAGTGCCAGCGTACGGGCCAGGAGTAGGCTACGGCTTGGGCATAAGTTGTAGGGCTGGTGGTGGGTTTCCATTCCGGGCTAGAGTTAGGGTTAGGGAACGGCAAGGCTTGGGGCACAGGTGAGTGTTTGGAAACGTGGGAGGGTCAGGCTACGTGCTGACGCACAGGTCAGTGCCATGGTACGGGACAGGAGGAGGCTACGGCGTAGGGTAAGGTGTAGGCCTGGTGGTGGGTTTCCGTTCCGGGCTAGGGTTAGGGTTAGGGAACGGCAAGGATTAGGGCACAGGTGAGGGTACGGAAACGTGGGAGGGTCAGGCTACGTGCTGACGCATGGGTCAGTTCCAGCGTACGGGCCAGGAGTAGGCTACGGTGTAGGGTAAGGTGTAGGGCTGGTGGTGGATTTCTGTTCCGGGCTAGGGTTAGGGTTACGTAACGGCAAGGCTTAGGGCACAGGTGATTGTATGGAAACGTGGGAGGGTCAGGCTACGTGCTGACGCACGGGTCAGTGCCAGCGTACGGGCCAGGAGTAGGCTACGGCTTGGGGGTAAGGTGTAGGGCTGGTGGTGTTTTCCCGTTCCGGGCTAGGGTTAGGGTTAGGGAACGGCAAGGCTTAGGGCACAGGTGAGGGTATGGAAATGTGGGAGGGTCAGGCTACGTGCTGACGCACGGGTCAGTGCCAGCATACGGGCCAGGAGTAGGCTACGGCTTGGGGTTAAGGTGTATGGCTGGTGGTGGGTTTCTGCTCCGGGCTAGGGTTAGGGTTAGGGAACGGCAAGTCTTATGGTACAGGTGAGGGTACAGAAATGGGGGAGGGTCAGGCTACGTGCTGACGCACGGGTCAGTGCCAGCGTACGGGTCAGGAATAGGCTACGGCGTAGGGAAATGTGTTTGTCTGGTGGTGGATTTCCGTTCCGAGCTAGGGTTAGGGTTAGGGAACGGCAAGGCTTAGGGCACAGGTGAGGGTACGGAAACGTGGGAGGGTCAGGCTACGTGCTGACGCACGAGTCAGTGCCAGCGTATGGGCCAGGAGTAGGCTACGGCGTACGGTAAGGTGTAAGGCTGGTGGTGGGTTTTCGTTCTGTGCTAGGGTTAGGGTTAGAGAACGGCAAGGCTTAGGGCACAGGTGAGGGTACGGAAACGTGGGAGGGTCAGGCTATGTGCTGATGCACGTGTCACTGCCAGCGTACAGGCCAGGAGTAGGCTACAGCGTAGGGAGATGTGTTGGGCTGGTGGTGGGTTTTCGTTCCGAGCTAGGGTTAGGGTTAGGGAACGGCAAGTCGTAGGGCACAGGTGAGTGTACAGAAACGTGGGAGGGTCAGGCTACATGCTGACGCATGTGTCAGTGCCAGCGTACGGGCCAGGAGTACGCTAAGGTGTAGGGTAAGGGGTAGGGCTGGTGTTGGGTTTGCGTTCCGGGCTAGGGTTAGGGTTAGGGAACGGCAAGGCTTAGGGCACAGGTGAGGGTACGGAAACGTGGGAGGGTCAGGCTACGTGCTGACGCACGAGTCAGTGCCAGCGTATGGGCCAGGAGTAGGCTACGGCGTACGGTAAGGTGTAAGGCTGGTGGTGGGTTTTCGTTCTGGGCTAGGGTTAGGGTTAGAGAACGGCAAGGCTTAGGGCACAGGTGAGGGTACGGAAACGTGGGAGGGTCAGGCTATGTGCTGATGCACGTGTCACTGCCAGCGTACCGGCCAGGAGTAGGCTACAGCGTAGGGAGATGTGTTGGGCTGGTGGTGGGTTTTCGTTCCGAGCTAGGGTTAGGGTTAGGGAACGGCAAGTCGTAGGGCACAGGTGAGTGTACAGAAACGTGGGAGGGTCAGGCTACATGCTGACGCATGTGTCAGTGCCAGCGTACGGGCCAGGAGTACGCTAAGGTGTAGGGTAAGGGGTAGGGCTGGTGTTGGGTTTGCGTTCCGGGCTAGGGTTAGGGTTAGGGAACGGCAAGGCTTAGGGCACAGGTGAGGGTACGGAAATGTGGGAGGGTCAGGCTACGTGCTGACGCACGTGTGAGTGCCAGCGTACGGGTCAGGAGTAGGCTACGGCGTAGGGAAATATGTTTGGCTGGTGGTGGATTTCCGTTCCGAGCTAGGGTTAGGGTTAGGGAACGGCAAGGCTTAGGGCACAGGTGATGGTACGGAAACGTGGGAGGGTCAGGCTACGTGCTGACGCACGGGTCAGTTCCAGCGTATGGGCCAGGAGTAGGCTACGGCGTACGGTAAGGTGTAAGGCTGGTGGTGGGTTTTCGTTCTGGGCTAGGGTTAGGGTTAGGGAACGGCAAGGCTTAGGGCACAGGTGAGGGTACAGAAATGTGGGAGGGTCAGGCTACGTGCTGACGCACGTGTCAGTGCCAGCGTACGGGCCAGGAGTATGCTAAGGCGTAGGGTAAGGGGTAGGGCTGGTGGTGGATTTCCATTCCGGTCTAGGGTTAGGGTTAGGGAGCGGCAAGGCTTAGGGCACAGGTGAGGGTACGGAAACGTGGGAGGGTCAGGCTTCATGCTGACGCACGGGTCAGTGCCAGCATACGGGCCAGGAGTAGGCTACGGCTTGGGGGTAAGGTGTAGGGCTGGTGGTGTGTTTCCGCTCCGGGCTAGGGTTAGGGTTAGGGAACGGCAAGTCTTATGGCACAGGTGAGGGTACGGAAATGTGGGAGGGTCAGGCTACGTGCTGACGCACGGGTCAGTGCCAGCGTACGGGTCAGGAATAGGCTACGGCGTAGGAACATGTGTGTGTCTGGTGGTGGATTTCCGTTCCGAGCTAGGGTTAGGGTTAGGGAACGGCAAGTCTTAGGGCACAGGTGAGGGTACGGAAACGTGGGAGGGTCAGGCTACGTGCTGACACACGGGTCAGTGCCAGCGTATGGGCCAGGAGTAGGCTACGGCGTACGGTAAGGTGTAGGGCTGGTGGTGGGTTTCCGTTCTGGGCTAGGGTTAGGGTTAGGTAACGGCAAGGCTTAGGGCACAGGTGAGGGTAGAGAAACGTGGGAGGGTCAGGCTACGTGCTGACGCACGGGTCAGTGCCAGCGTACGGGCCAGGAGTAGGCTACGGCTTGGGGGTAAGGTGTAGGGCTGGTGGTGGGTTTCCGTTCCGAGCTAGGGTTAGGGTTAGGGAACGGCAAGGCTTAGGGTACAGGTGAGGGTACGGAAACGTTGGAGGGTCAGGCTAAGTGCTGACGCACGGGTCAGTGCCAGCTTACGGGCCAGGAGTAGGCTACGGCTTGGGCATAAGTTGTAGGGCTGGTGGTGGGTTTCCATTCCGGGCTAGGGTTAGGGTTAGGGAACGGCAAGGCTTGGGGCACAGGTGAGTGTTTGGAAACGTGGGAGGGTCAGGCTACGTGCTGACGCACAGGTCAGTGCCATGGTACGGGACAGGAGGAGGCTACGGCGTAGGGTAAGGTGTAGGCCTGGTGGTGGGTTTCCGTTCCGGGCTAGGGTTAGGGTTAGGGAACGGCAAGGATTAGGGCACAGGTGAGGGTACGGAAACGTGGGAGGGTCAGGCTACGTGCTGACGCATGGGTCAGTTCCAGCGTACGGGCCAGGAGTAGGCTACGGTGTAGGGTAAGGTGTAGGGCTGGTGGTGGATTTCTGTTCCGGGCTAGGGTTAGGGTTACGTAACGGCAAGGCTTAGGGCACAGGTGATTGTATGGAAACGTGGGAGGGTCAGGCTACGTGCTGACGCACGGGTCAGTGCCAGCGTACGGGCCAGGAGTAGGCTACGGCTTGGGGGTAAGGTGTAGGGCTGGTGGTGTTTTCCCGTTCCGGGCTAGGGTTAGGGTTAGGGAACGGCAAGGCTTAGGGCACAGGTGAGGGTATGGAAATGTGGGAGGGTCAGGCTACGTGCTGACGCACGGGTCAGTGCCAGCATACGGGCCAGGAGTAGGCTACGGCTTGGGGTTAAGGTGTATGGCTGGTGGTGGGTTTCTGCTCCGGGCTAGGGTTAGGGTTAGGGAACGGCAAGTCTTATGGCACAGGTGAGGGTACAGAAATGGGGGAGGGTCAGGCTACGTGCTGACGCACGGGTCAGTGCCAGCGTACGGGTCAGGAATAGGCTACGGCGTAGGGAAATGTGTTTGTCTGGTGGTGGATTTCCGTTCCGAGCTAGGGTTAGGGTTAGGGAACGGCAAGGCTTAGGGCACAGGTGAGGGTACGGAAACGTGGGAGGGTCAGGCTACGTGCTGACGCACGAGTCAGTGCCAGCGTATGGGCCAGGAGTAGGCTACGGCGTACGGTAAGGTGTAAGGCTGGTGGTGGGTTTTCGTTCTGGGCTAGGGTTAGGGTTAGAGAACGGCAAGGCTTAGGGCACAGGTGAGGGTACGGAAACGTGGGAGGGTCAGGCTATGTGCTGATGCACGTGTCACTGCCAGCGTACAGGCCAGGAGTAGGCTACAGCGTAGGGAGATGTGTTGGGCTGGTGGTGGGTTTTCGTTCCGAGCTAGGGTTAGGGTTAGGGAACGGCAAGTCGTAGGGCACAGGTGAGTGTACAGAAACGTGGGAGGGTCAGGCTACATGCTGACGCATGTGTCAGTGCCAGCGTACGGGCCAGGAGTACGCTAAGGTGTAGGGTAAGGGGTAGGGCTGGTGTTGGGTTTGCGTTCCGGGCTAGGGTTAGGGTTAGGGAACGGCAAGGCTTAGGGCACAGGTGAGGGTACGGAAATGTGGGAGGGTCAGGCTACGTGCTGACGCACGTGTGAGTGCCAGCGTACGGGTCAGGAGTAGGCTACGGCGTAGGGAAATATGTTTGGCTGGTGGTGGATTTCCGTTCCGAGCTAGGGTTAGGGTTAGGGAACGGCAAGGCTTAGGGCACAGGTGATGGTACGGAAACGTGGGAGGGTCAGGCTACGTGCTGACGCACGGGTCAGTTCCAGCGTATGGGCCAGGAGTAGGCTACGGCGTACGGTAAGGTGTAAGGCTGGTGGTGGGTTTTCGTTCTGGGCTAGGGTTAGGGTTAGGGAACGGCAAGGCTTAGGGCACAGGTGAGGGTACAGAAATGTGGGAGGGTCAGGCTACGTGCTGACGCACGTGTCAGTGCCAGCGTACGGGCCAGGAGTATGCTAAGGCGTAGGGTAAGGGGTAGGGCTGGTGGTGGATTTCCATTCCGGTCTAGGGTTAGGGTTAGGGAGCGGCAAGGCTTAGGGCACAGGTGAGGGTACGGAAACGTGGGAGGGTCAGGCTTCATGCTTACGCACGGGTCAGTGCCAGCATACGGGCCAGGAGTAGGCTACGGCTTGGGGGTAAGTTGTAGGGCTGGTGGTGTGTTTCCGCTCCGGGCTAGGTTTAGGTTTAGGGAACGGCAAGTCTTATGGCACAGGTGAGGGTACGGAAATGTGGGAGGGTCAGGCTACGTGCTGACGCACGGGTCAGTGCCAGCGTACGGGTCAGGAATAGGCTACGGCGTAGGAACATGTGTGTGTCTGGTGGTGGATTTCCGTTCCGAGCTAGGGTTAGGGTTAGGGAACGGCAAGGCTTAGGGCACAGGTGAGGGTACGGAAACGTGGGAGGGTCAGGCTACGTGCTGACACACGGGTCAGTGCCAGCGTATGGGCCAGGAGTAGGCTACGGCGTACGGTAAGGTGTAGGGCTGGTGGTGGGTTTCCGTTCTGGGCTAGGGTTAGGGTTAGGTAACGGCAAGGCTTAGGGCACAGGTGAGGGTAGAGAAACGTGGGAGGGTCAGGCTACGTGCTGACGCACGGGTCAGTGCCAGCGTACGGGCCAGGATTAGGCTACGGCTTGGGGGTCAGGTCTAGGGCTGGTGGTGGGTTTCCGTTCCGAGCTAGGGTTAGGGTTAGGGAACGGCAAGGCTTAGGGTACAGGTGAGGGTACGGAAACGTTGGAGGGTCAGGCTAAGTGCTGACGCACGGGTCAGTGCCAGCGTACGGGCCAGGAGTAGGCTACGGCTTGTGCATAAGTTGTAGGGCTGGTGGTGGGTTTCCATTCCGGGCTAGGGTTAGGGTTAGGGAACGGCAAGGCTTGGGGCACAGGTGAGTGTTTGGAAACGTGGGAGGGTCAGGCTACGTGCTGACGCACAGGTCAGTGCCATGGTACGGGACAGGAGGAGGCTACGGCGTACGGTAAGGTGTAGGCCTGGTGGTGGGTTTCCGTTCCGGGCTAGGGTTAGGGTTAGGGAACGGCAAGGATTAGGGCACAGGTGAGGGTACGGAAACGTGGGAGGGTCAGGCTACGTGCTGACGCATGGGTCAGTTCCAGCGTACGGGCCAGGAGTAGGCTACGGTGTAGGGTAAGGTGTAGGGCTGGTGGTGGATTTCTGTTCCGGGCTAGGGTTAGGGTTACGTAACGGCAAGGCTTAGGGCACAGGTGATTGTATGGAAACGTGGGAGGGTCAGGCTACGTGCTGACGCACGGGTCAGTGCCAGCGTACGGGCCAGGAGTAGGCTACGGCTTGGGGGTAAGGTGTAGGGCTGGTGGTGTTTTCCCGTTCCGGGCTAGGGTTAGGGTTAGGGAACGGCAAGGCTTAGGGCACAGGTGAGGGTATGGAAATGTGGGAGGGTCAGGCTACGTGCTGACGCACGGGTCAGTGCCAGCATACGGGCCAGGAGTAGGCTACGGCTTGGGGTTAAGGTGTATGGCTGGTGGTGGGTTTCTGCTCCGGGCTAGGGTTAGGGTTAGGGAACGGCAAGTCTTATGGCACAGGTGAGGGTACGGAAATGGGGGAGGGTCAGGCTACGTGCTGACGCACGGGTCAGTGCCAGCGTACGGGTCAGGAATAGGCTACGGCGTAGGGAAATGTGTTTGTCTGGTGGTGGATTTCCGTTCCGAGCTAGGGTTAGGGTTAGGGAACGGCAAGGCTTAGGGCACAGGTGAGGGTACGGAAACGTGGGAGGGTCAGGCTACGTGCTGACGCACGAGTCAGTGCCAGCGTATGGGCCAGGAGTAGGCTACGGCGTACGGTAAGGTGTAAGGCTGGTGGTGGGTTTTCGTTCTGGGCTAGGGTTAGGGTTAGAGAACGGCAAGGCTTAGGGCACAGGTGAGGGTACGGAAACGTGGGAGGGTCAGGCTATGTGCTGATGCACGTGTCACTGCCAGCGTACAGGCCAGGAGTAGGCTACAGCGTAGGGAGATGTGTTGGGCTGGTGGTGGGTTTTCGTTCCGAGCTAGGGTTAGGGTTAGGGAACGGCAAGTCGTAGGGCACAGGTGAGTGTACAGAAACGTGGGAGGGTCAGGCTACATGCTGACGCATGTGTCAGTGCCAGCGTACGGGCCAGGAGTACGCTAAGGTGTAGGGTAAGGGGTAGGGCTGGTGTTGGGTTTGCGTTCCGGGCTAGGGTTAGGGTTAGGGAACGGCAAGGCTTAGGGCACAGGTGAGGGTACGGAAATGTGGGAGGGTCAGGCTACGTGCTGACGCACGTGTGAGTGCCAGCGTACGGGTCAGGAGTAGGCTACGGCGTAGGGAAATATGTTTGGCTGGTGGTGGATTTCCGTTCCGAGCTAGGGTTAGGGTTAGGGAACGGCAAGGCTTAGGGCACAGGTGATGGTACGGAAACGTGGGAGGGTCAGGCTACGTGCTGACGCACGGGTCAGTTCCAGCGTATGGGCCAGGAGTAGGCTACGGCGTACGGTAAGGTGTAAGGCTGGTGGTGGGTTTTCGTTCTGGGCTAGGGTTAGGGTTAGGGAACGGCAAGGCTTAGGGCACAGGTGAGGGTACAGAAATGTGGGAGGGTCAGGCTACGTGCTGACGCACGTGTCAGTGCCAGCGTACGGGCCAGGAGTACGCTAAGGCGTAGGGTAAGGGGTAGGGCTGGTGGTGGATTTCCATTCCGGTCTAGGGTTAGGGTTAGGGAGCGGCAAGGCTTAGGGCACAGGTGAGGGTACGGAAACGTGGGAGGGTCAGGCTTCATGCTGACGCACGGGTCAGTGCCAGCATACGGGCCAGGAGTAGGCTACGGCTTGGGGGTAAGGTGTAGGGCTGGTGGTGTGTTTCCGCTCCGGGCTAGGGTTAGGGTTAGGGAACGGCAAGTCTTATGGCACAGGTGAGGGTACGGAAATGTGGGAGGGTCAGGTTACGTGCTGACGCACGGGTCAGTGCCAGCGTACGGGTCAGGAATAGGCTACGGCGTAGGAACATGTGTTTGTCTGGTGGTGGATTTCCGTTCCGAGCTAGGGTTAGGGTTAGGGAACGGCAAGGCTTAGGGCACAGGTGAGGGTACGGAAACGTGGGAGGGTCAGGCTACGTGCTGACACACGGGTCAGTGCCAGCGTATGGGCCAGGAGTAGGCTACGGCGTACGGTAAGGTGTAGGGCTGCTGGTGGGTTTCCGTTCTGGGCTAGGGTTAGGGTTAGGTAACGGCAAGGCTTAGGGCACAGGTGAGGGTAGAGAAACGTGGGAGGGTCAGGCTACGTGCTGACGCACGGGTCAGTGCCAGCGTACGGGCCAGGAGTAGGCTACGGCTTGGGGGTAAGGTGTAGGGCTGGTGGTGGGTTTCCGTTCCGAGCTAGGGTTAGGGTTAGGGAACGGCAAGGCTTAGGGTACAGGTGAGGGTACGGAAACGTTGGAGGGTCAGGCTAAGTGCTGACGCACGGGTCAGTGCCAGCGTACGGGCCAGGAGTAGGCAACGGCTTGGGCATAAGTTGTAGGGCTTGTGGTGGGTTTCCATTCCGGGCTAGGGTTAGGGTTAGGAAACGGCAAGGCTTAGGGCACAGGTGAGTGTATGGAAACGTGGGAGGGTCAGGCTACGTGCTGGCGCACATGTCAGTGCCATGGTACGGGACAGGAGGAGGCTACGGCGTAGGGTAAGGTGTAGGCCTGGTGGTGGGTTTCCGTTCCGGGCTAGGGTTAGGGTTAGGGAACGGCAAGGCTTAGGGCACAGGTGAGGGTACGGAAACGTCGGAGGGTCAGGCTACGTGCTGACGCACGGGTCAGTTCCACCGTATGGGCCAGGAGTAGGCTACGGCGTACGGTAAGGTGTAAGGCTGGTGGTGGGTTTTCGTTCTGGGCTAGGGTTAGGGTTAGGTAACGGCAAGGCTTAGGGCACAGGTGACGGTACAGAAATGTGGGAGGGTCAGGCTACGTGCTGACGCACGTGTCAGTGCCAGCGTACGGGCCAGGAGTACGCTAAGGCGTAGGGTAAGGGGTAGGGCTGGTGGTGGTTTTCCTTTCCGGTCTATGGTTAGGGTTAGGGAGCGGCAAGGTTTAGGGCACAGGTGAGGGTACGGAAACGTGGGAGGTTCAGGCTACATGCTGACGCACGGGTCAGTGCCAGCATACGGGCCAGGAGTAGGCTACGGCTTGGGGGTAAGGTGTAGACCTGGTGGTGTGTTTCCGCTCCGGGCTAGGGTTAGGGTTAGGGAACGGCAAGTCTTACGGCACAGGTGAGGGTACGGAAATGTGGGAGGGTCAGGCTACGTGCTGACGCACGGGTCAGTGCCAGCGTACGGGTCAGGAATAGGCTACGGCGTAGGAAAATGTGTTTGGCTGGTGGTGGATTTCCGTTCCGAGCTAGGGTTAGGATTAGGGAACGGCAAGGCTTAGGGCACAGGTGAGGGTACGGAAACGTGGGAGGGTCAGGCTACGTGCTGACCCACGCATCAGTGCCAGCGTATGGGCCAGGAGTAGGCTACGGCGTACGATAAGGTGTAGGGCTGGTGGTGGGTTTCCGTTCAGGGCTAGGGTTAGGGTTAGGTAACGGCAAGGCTTAGTGCACAGGTGAGGGTAGAGAAACGTGGGAGGGTCAGGCTACGTGCTGACGCATGGGTCAGTGCCAGCGTACGGGCCAGGAGTAGGCTACGGCGTAGGGTAAGGTGTAGGGCTGGTGGTGGGTTTCCGTTCGGGGCTAGGGTTAGGGTTAGGGAACGGCAAGGCTTAGGGCACAGGTGAGGGTACGGAAACGTGGGAGGGTCAGGCTACGTGCTGACACACGGGTCAGTGCCAGCGTACCAGCCAGGATTAGGCTACGGCTTGGGGGTAAGGTGTAGGGCTGGTGGTGGGTTTCCGTTCAGAGCTAGGGTTAGGGTTAGGGAACGGCAAGGCTTAGGGTACAGGTGAGGGTACGGAAACGTTGGAGGGTCAGGCTAAGTGCTGACGCACGGGTCAGTGCCAGCGTACGGGCCAGGAGTAGACTACGGCTTGGGCATAAGTTGTAGGGCTGGTGGTGGGTTTCCATTCCGGGCTAGGGTTAGGGTTAGGGAACGGCAAGTCTTGGGGCACAGGTGAGTGTTTGGAAACGTGGGAGGGTCAGGCTACGTGCTGACGCACAGGTCAGTGCCATGGTACGGGACAGGAGGAGGCTACGGCGTAGGGTAGGATGTAGGCCTTGTGGTGGGTTTCCGTTCCGGGCTAGGGTTAGGGTTAGGGAACGGCAAGGATTAGGGCACAGGTGAGGGTACGGAAACGTGGGAGGGTCAGGCTACGTGCTGACGCATGGGTCAGTTCCAGCGTACGGGCCAGGAGTAGGCTACGGTGTAGGATAAGGTGTAGGGCTGGTGGTGGATTTCTGTTCCGGGCTAGGGTTAGGGTTACGTAACGGCAAGGCTTAGGGCACAGGTGATTGTATGGAAACGTGGGAGGGTCAGGCTACGTGCTGACGCACGGGTCAGTGCCAGCGTACGGGCCAGGAGTAGGCTACGGCTTGGGGGTAAGGTGTAGGGCTGGTGGTGTTTTCCCGTTCCGGGCTAGGGTTAGGGTTAGGGAACGGCAAGGCTTAGGGCACAGGTGAGGGTATGGAAATGTGGGAGGGTCAGGCTACGTGCTGACGCACGGGTCAGTGCCAGCATACGGGCCAGGAGTAGGCTACGGCTTGGGGTTAAGGTGTATGGCTGGTGGTGGGTTTCTGCTCCGGGCTAGGGTTAGGGTTAGGGAACGGGAAGTCTTATGGCACAGGTGAGGGTACGGAAATGTGGGAGGGTCAGGCTACGTGCTGACGCACGGGTCAGTGCCAGCGTACGGGTCAGGAATAGGCTACGGCGTAGGGAAATGTGTTTGGCTGGTGTTGGATTTCCGTTCCGAGCTAGGGTTAGGGTTAGGGAACGGCAAGGCTTAGGGCACAGGTGAGGGTACGGAAACGTGAGAGGGTCAGGCTACGTGCTGACGCACGAGTCAGTGCCAGCGTATGGGCCAGGAGTAGGCTACGGCGTACGGTAAGGTGTAGGGCTGGTGGTGGGTTTCCGTTCTGGGCTAGGGTTAGGGTTAGGGAACGGCAAGGCTTAGGGCACAGGTGAGGGTAGAGAAACGTGGGAGGGTCAGGCTACGTGCTGACGCACGGGTCAGTGCCAGCGTACGGGCCAGGAGTAGGCTACGGCATAGGGTAAGGTGTAGGGCTGGTGGTGGGTTTCCATTCGGGGCTAGGGTTAGGGTTAGGGAACGGCAAGGCTTAGGGCACAGGTGAGGGTACGGAAACTTGGGAGGGTCAGGCTACGTGCTGACACACGGGTCAGTGCCAGCGTACGGGCCAGGAGTAGGCTACGGCTTGGGCATAAGTTGTAGGGCTGGTGGTGGGTTTCCATTCCGGGCTAGTGTTAGGGTTAGGGAACAGCAAGGCTTAGGGCACAGGTGAGTGTATGGAAACGTGGGAGGGTCAGGCTACGTGCTGAGGCACAGGTCAGTGCCATGGTACGGGACAGGAGGAGGCTACGGCGTAGGGTAAGGTGTAGGGCTGGTGGTGGGTTTCCGTTCTGGGCTAGGATTAGGGTTAGGTAACGGCAAGGCTTAGGGCACAGGTGAGGGTAGAGAAACGTGGGAGGGTCAGGCTACGTGCTGACGCATGGGTCAGTGCCAGCGTACGGGCCAGGAGTAGGCTACGGCGTAGGGTAAGGTGTAGGGCTGGTGGTGGGTTTCCGTTCCGAGCTAGGGTTAGGGTTAGGGAACGGCAAGGCTTAGGGCACAGGTGAGGGTACGGAAACGTGGGAGGGTCAGGCTACGTGCTGACACACGGGTCAGTGCCAGCGTACGGGCCAGGGTTAGGCTACGGCTTGGGGGTAAGATGTAGGGCTGGTGGTGGGTTTCCGTTCAGAGCTAGGGTTAGGGTTAGGGAACGGCAAGGCTTAGGGTACAGGTGAGGGTACGGAAACGTTGGAGGGTCAGGCTAAGTGCTGACGCACGGGTCAGTGCCAGCGTACGGGCCAGGAGTAGGCTACGGCTTGGGCATAAGTTGTAGGGCTGGTGGTGGGTTTCCATTCCGGGCTAGGGTTAGGGTTAGGGAACGGCAAGGCTTGGGGCACAGGTGAGTGTTTGGAAACGTGGGAGGGTCAGGCTACGTGCTGATGCACAGGTCAGTGCCATGGTACGGGACAGGAGGAGGCTACGGCGTAGGGTAAGATGTAGGCCTGGTGGTGGGTTTCCGTTCCGGGCTAGGGTTAGGGTTAGGGAACGGCAAGGATTAGGGCACAGGTGAGGGTACGGAAACGTGGGAGGGTCAGGCTACGTGCTGACGCATGGGTCAGTTCCAGCGTACGGGCCAGGAGTAGGCTACGGTGTAGGGTAAGGTGTAGGGCTGGTGGTGGATTTCTGTTCCGGGCTAGGGTTAGGGTTACGTAACGGCAAGGCTTAGGGCACAGGTGATTGTATGGAAACGTGGGAGGGTCAGGCTACGTGCTGACACACGGGTCAGTGCCAGCGTACGGGCCAGGAGTAGGCTACGGCTTGGGGGTAAGGTGTAGGGCTGGTGGTGTTTTCCCGTTCCGGGCTAGGGTTAGGGTTAGGGAACGGCAAGGCTTAGGGCACAGGTGAGGGTATGGAAATGTGGGAGGGTCAGGCTACGTGCTGACGCACGGGTCAGTGCCAGCATACGGGCCAGGAGTAGGCTACGGCTTGGGGTTAAGGTGTATGGCTGGTGGTGGGTTTCTGCTCCGGGCTAGGGTTAGGGTTAGGGAACGGCAAGTCTTATGGCACAGGTGAGGGTACGGAAATGGGGGAGGGTCAGGCTACGTGCTGACGCACGGGTCAGTGCCAGCGTACGGGTCAGGAATAGGCTACGGCGTAGGGAAATGTGTTTGTCTGGTGGTGGATTTCCGTTCCGAGCTAGGGTTAGGGTTAGGGAACGGCAAGGCTTAGGGCACAGGTGAGGGTACGGAAACGTGGGAGGGTCAGGCTACGTGCTGACGCACGAGTCAGTGCCAGCGTATGGGCCAGGAGTAGGCTACGGCGTACGGTAAGGTGTAAGGCTGGTGGTGGGTTTTCGTTCTGGGCTAGGGTTAGGGTTAGAGAACGGCAAGGCTTAGGGCACAGGTGAGGGTACGGAAACGTGGGAGGGTCAGGCTATGTGCTTATGCACGTGTCACTGCCAGCGTACAGGCCAGGAGTAGGCTACAGCGTAGGGAGATGTGTTGGGCTGGTGGTGGGTTTTCGTTCCGAGCTAGGGTTAGGGTTAGGGAACGGCAAGTCGTAGGGCACAGGTGAGTGTACAGAAACGTGGGAGGGTCAGGCTACATGCTGACGCATGTGTCAGTGCCAGCGTACGGGCCAGGAGTACGCTAAGGTGTAGGGTAAGGGGTAGGGCTGGTGTTGGGTTTGCGTTCCGGGCTAGGGTTAGGGTTAGGGAACGGCAAGGCTTAGGGCACAGGTGAGGGTACGGAAATGTGGGAGGGTCAGGCTACGTGCTGACGCACGTGTGAGTGCCAGCGTACGGGTCAGGAGTAGGCTACGGCGTAGGGAAATATGTTTGGCTGGTGGTGGATTTCCGTTCCGAGCTAGGGTTAGGGTTAGGGAACGGCAAGGCTTAGGGCACAGGTGATGGTACGGAAACGTGGGAGGGTCAGGCTACGTGCTGACGCACGGGTCAGTTCCAGCGTATGGGCCAGGAGTAGGCTACGGCGTACGGTAAGGTGTAAGGCTGGTGGTGGGTTTTCGTTCTGGGCTAGGGTTAGGGTTAGAGAACGGCAAGGCTTAGGGCACAGGTGAGGGTACAGAAATGTGGGAGGGTCAGGCTACGTGCTGACGCACGTGTCAGTGCCAGCGTACGGGCCAGGAGTACGCTAAGGCGTAGGGTAAGGTGTAGGGCTGGTGGTGGATTTCCATTCCGGTCTAGGGTTAGGGTTAGGGAGCGGCAAGGCTTAGGGCACAGGTGAGGGTACGGAAACGTGGGAGGGTCAGGCTTCATGCTGACGCACGGGTCAGTGCCAGCATACGGGCCAGGAGTAGGCTACGGCTTGGGGGTAAGGTGTAGGGCTGGTGGTGTGTTTCCGCTCCGGGCTAGGGTTAGGGTTAGGGAACGGCAAGTCTTATGGCACAGGTGAGGGTACGGAAATGTGGGAGGGTCAGGCTACGTGCTGACGCACGGGTCAGTGCCAGCGTACGGGTCAGGAATAGGCTACGGCGTAGGAACATGTGTTTGTCTGGTGGTGGATTTCCGTTCCGAGCTAGGGTTAGGGTTAGGGAACGGCAAGGCTTAGGGCACAGGTGAGGGTACGGAAACGTGGGAGGGTCAGGCTACATGCTGACACACGGGTCAGTGCCAGCGTATGGGCCAGGAGTAGGCTACGGCGTACGGTAAGGTGTAGGGCTGGTGGTGGGTTTCCGTTCTGGGCTAGGGTTAGGGTTAGGTAACGGCAAGGCTTAGGGCACAGGTGAGGGTAGAGAAACGTGGGAGGGTCAGGCTACGTGCTGACGCACGGGTCAGTGCCAGCGTACGGGCCAGGAGTAGGCTACGGCTTGGGGGTAAGGTGTAGGGCTGGTGGTGGGTTTCCGTTCCGAGCTAGGGTTAGGGTTAGGGAACGGCAAGGCTTAGGGTACAGGTGAGGGTACGGAAACGTTGGAGGGTCAGGCTAAGTGCTGACGCACGGGTCAGTGCCAGCGTACGGGCCAGGAGTAGGCAACGGCTTGGGCATAAGTTGTAGGGCTTGTGGTGGGTTTCCATTCCGGGCTAGGGTTAGGGTTAGGGAACGGCAAGGCTTAGGGCACAGGTGAGTGTATGGAAACGTGGGAGGGTCAGGCTACGTGCTGGCGCACATGTCAGTGCCATGGTACGGGACAGGAGGAGGCTACGGCGTAGGGTAAGGTGTAGGCCTGGTGGTGGGTTTCCGTTCCGGGCTAGGGTTAGGGTAAGGGAACGGCAAGGCTTAGGGCACAGGTGAGGGTACGGAAACGTCGGAGGGTCAGGCTACGTGCTGACGCACGGGTCAGTTCCACCGTATGGGCCAGGAGTAGGCTACGGCGTACGGTAAGGTGTAAGGCTGGTGGTGGGTTTTCGTTCTGGGCTAGGGTTAGGGTTAGGTAACGGCAAGGCTTAGGGCACAGGTGACGGTACAGAAATGTGGGAGGGTCAGGCTACGTGCTGACGCACGTGTCAGTGCCAGCGTACGGGCCAGGAGTACGCTAAGGCGTAGGGTAAGGGGTAGGGCTGGTGGTGGTTTTCCTTTCCGGTCTAGGGTTAGGGATAGGGAGCGGCAAGGTTTAGGGCACAGGTGAGGGTACGGAAACGTGGGAGGTTCAGGCTACATGCTGACGCACGGGTCAGTGCCAGCATACGGGCCAGGAGTAGGCTACGGCTTGGGGGTAACGTGTAGACCTGGTGGTGTGTTTCCGCTCCGGGCTAGGGTTAGGGTTAGGGAACGGCAAGTCTTACGGCACAGGTGAGGGTACGGAAATGTGGGAGGGTCAGGCTACGTGCTGACGCACGGGTCAGTGCCAGCGTACGGGTGAGGAATAGGCTACGGCGTAGGAAAATGTGTTTGGCTGGTGGTGGATTTCCGTTCCGAGCTAGGGTTAGGGTTAGGGAACGGCAAGGCTTAGGGCACAGGTGAGGGTACGGAAACGTGGGAGGGTCAGGCTACGTGCTGACGCACGGATCAGTGCCAGCGTATGGGCCAGGAGTAGGCTACGGCGTACGGTAAGGTGTAGGGCTGGTGGTGGGTTTCCGTTCAGGGCTAGGGTTAGGGTTAGGTAACGGCAAGGCTTAGGGCACAGGTGAGGGTAGAGAAACGTGGGAGGGTCAGGCTACGTGCTGACGCATGGGTCAGTGCCAGCGTACGGGCCAGGAGTAGGCTACGGCGTAGGGTAAGGTGTAGGGCTGGTGGTGGATTTCCGTTCAGAGCTAGGGTTAGGGTTAGGGAACGGCAAGGCTTAGGGCACAGGTGAGGGTACGGAAACGTGGGAGGGTCAGGCTAAGTGCTGACGCACGGGTCAGTGCCAGCGTACGGGCCAGGAGTAGGCTACGGCTTGGGCGTAAGTTGTAGGGCTGGTGGTGGGTTTCCATTCCGGGCTAGGGTTAGGGTTAGGGAACGGCAAGGCTTGGGGCACAGGTGAGTATTTGGAAACGTGGGAGGGTCAGGCTACGTGCTGACGCACAGGTCAGTGCCATGGTACGGGACAGGAGGAGGCTACAGCGTAGGGTAAGATGTAGGCCTGGTGGTGGGTTTCCGTTCCGGGCTAGGGTTAGGGTTAGGGAACTGCAAGGATTAGGGCACAGGTGAGGGTACGGAAACGTGGGAGGGTCAGGCTACGTGCTGACGCATGGGTCAGTTCCAGCGTACGGGCCAGGAGTAGGCTACAGTGTAGGGTAAGGTGTAGGGCTGGTGGTGGATTTCTGTTCCGGGCTAGGGTTAGGGTTACGTAACGGCAAGGCTTAGGGCACAGGGGATTGTATGGAAACGTGGGAGGGTCAGGCTACGTGCTGACGCACGGGTCAGTGCCAGCGTACGGGCCAGGAGTAGGCTACGGCTTGGGGGTAAGGTGTAGGGCTGGTGGTGTTTTCCCGTTCCGGGCTAGGGTTAGGGTTAGGGAACGGCAAGGCTTAGGGCACAGGTGAGGGTATGGAAATGTTGGAGGGTCAGGCTACGTGCTGACGCACGGTTCAGTGCCAGCATACGGGCCAGGAGTAGGCTACGGCTTGGGGTTAAGGTGTATGGCTGGTGGTGGGTTTCTGCTCCGGGCTAGGGTTAGGGTTAGGGAACGGGAAGTCTTATTGCACAGGTGTGGGTACGGAAATGTGGGAGGGTCAGGCTACGTGCTGACGCACGGGTCAGTGCCAGCGTTCGGGTCAGGAATAGGCTACGGCGTAGGGAAATGTGTTTGGCTGGTGGTGGATTTCCGTTCCGAGCTAGGGTTAGTGTTAGGGAACGGCAAGGCTTAGGGCACAGGTGAGGGTACGGAAACGTGGGAGGGTCAGGCTACGTGCTGACGCACGAGTCAGTGCCAGCGTATGGGCCAGGAGTAGGCTACGGCGTACGGTAAGGTGTAGGGCTGGTGGTGGGTTTCCGTTCTGGGCTAGGGTTAGGGTTAGGGAACGGCAAGGCTTAGGGCACAGGTGAGGGTACGGAAACGTGGGAGGGTCAGGCTACGTGCTGACACACGGGTCAGTGCCAGCGTACGGGCCAGGAGTAGGCTACGGCTTGGGCATAAGTTGTAGGGCTGGTGGTGGGTTTCCATTCCGGGTTAGGGTTAGGGTTAGGGAACGGCAAGGCTTGGGGCACAGGTGAGTGTTTGGAAACGTGGGAGGGTCAGGCTACGTGCTGACGCACAGGTCAGTGCCATGGTACGGGACAGGAGGAGGCTACGGCGTAGGGTAAGGTGTAGGCCTGGTGGTGGGTTTCCGTTCCGGGCTAGGGTTAGGGTTAGGGAACGGCAAGGATTAGGGCACAGGTGAGGGTACGGAAACGTGGGAGGGTCAGGCTACGTGCTGACGCATGGGTCAGTTCCAGCGTACGGGCCAGGAGTAGGCTACGGTGTAGGGTAAGGTGTAGGGCTGGTGGTGGATTTCTGTTCCGGGCTAGGGTTAGGGTTACGTAACGGCAAGGCTTAGGGCACAGGTGATTGTATGGAAACGTGGGAGGGTCAGGCTACGTGCTGACGCACGGGTCAGTGCCAGCGTACGGGCCAGGAGTAGGCTACGGCTTGGGGGTAAGGTGTAGGGCTGGTGGTGTTTTCCCGTTCCGGGCTAGGGTTAGGGTTAGGGAACGGCAAGGCTTAGGGCACAGGTGAGGGTATGGAAATGTGGGAGGGTCAGGCTACGTGCTGACGCACGGGTCAGTGCCAGCATACGGGCCAGGAGTAGGCTACGGCTTGGGGTTAAGGTGTATGGCTGGTGGTGGGTTTCTGCTCCGGGCTAGGGTTAGGGTTAGGGAACGGCAAGTCTTATGGCACAGGTGAGGGTACGGAAATGGGGGAGGGTCAGGCTACGTGCTGACGCACGGGTCAGTGCCAGCGTACGGGTCAGGAATAGGCTACGGCGTAGGGAAATGTGTTTGTCTGGTGGTGGATTTCCGTTCCGAGCTAGGGTTAGGGTTAGGGAACGGCAAGGCTTAGGGCACAGGTGAGGGTACGGAAACGTGGGAGGGTCAGGCTACGTGCTGACGCACGAGTCAGTGCCAGCGTATGGGCCAGGAGTAGGCTACGGCGTACGGTAAGGTGTAAGGCTGGTGGTGGGTTTTCGTTCTGGGCTAGGGTTAGGGTTAGAGAACGGCAAGGCTTAGGGCACAGGTGAGGGTACGGAAACGTGGGAGGGTCAGGCTATGTGCTGATGCACGTGTCACTGCCAGCGTACAGGCCAGGAGTAGGCTACAGCGTAGGGAGATGTGTTGGGCTGGTGGTGGGTTTTCGTTCCGAGCTAGGGTTAGGGTTAGGGAACGGCAAGTCGTAGGGCACAGGTGAGTGTACAGAAACGTGGGAGGGTCAGGCTACATGCTGACGCATGTGTCAGTGCCAGTGTACGGGCCAGGAGTACGCTAAGGTGTAGGGTAAGGGGTAGGGCTGGTGTTGGGTTTGCGTTCCGGGCTAGGGTTAGGGTTAGGGAACGGCAAGGCTTAGGGCACAGGTGAGGGTACGGAAATGTGGGAGGGTCAGGCTACGTGCTGACGCACGTGTGAGTGCCAGCGTACGGGTCAGGAGTAGGCTACGGCGTAGGGAAATATGTTTGGCTGGTGGTGGATTTCCGTTCCGAGCTAGGGTTAGGGTTAGGGAACGGCAAGGCTTAGGGCACAGGTGATGGTACGGAAACGTGGGAGGGTCAGGCTACGTGCTGACGCACGGGTCAGTTCCAGCGTATGGGCCAGGAGTAGGCTACGGCGTACGGTAAGGTGTAAGGCTGGTGGTGGGTTTTCGTTCTGGGCTAGGGTTAGGGTTAGGGAACGGCAAGGCTTAGGGCACAGGTGAGGGTACAGAAATGTGGGAGGGTCAGGCTACGTGCTGACGCACGTGTCAGTGCCAGCGTACGGGCCAGGAGTACGCTAAGGCGTAGGGTAAGGGGTAGGGCTGGTGGTGGATTTCCATTCCGGTCTAGGGTTAGGGTTAGGGAGCGGCAAGGCTTAGGGCACAGGTGAGGGTACGGAAACGTGGGAGGGTCAGGCTTCATGCTGATGCACGGGTCAGTGCCAGCATACGGGCCAGGAGTAGGCTACGGCTTGGGGGTAAGGTGTAGGGCTGGTGGTGTGTTTCCGCTCCGGGCTAGGGTTAGGGTTAGGGAACGGCAAGTCTTATGGCACAGGTGAGGGTACGGAAATGTGGGAGGGTCAGGTTACGTGCTGACGCACGGGTCAGTGCCAGCGTACGAGTCAGGAATAGGCTACGGCGTAGGAACATGTGTTTGTCTGGTGGTGGATTTCCGTTCTGAGCTAGGGTTAGGGTTAGGGAACGGCAAGGCTTAGGGCACAGGTGAGGGTACGGAAACGTGGGAGGGTCAGGCTACGTGCTGACACACGGGTCAGTGCCAGCGTATGGGCCAGGAGTAGGCTACGGCGTACGGTAAGGTGTAGGGCTGGTGGTGGGTTTCCGTTCTGGGCTAGGGTTAGGGTTAGGTAACGGCAAGGCTTAGGGCACAGGTGAGGGTAGAGAAACGTGGGAGGGTCAGGCTACGTGCTGACGCACGGGTCAGTGCCAGCGTACGGGCCAGGAGTAGGCTACGGCTTGGGGGTAAGGTGTAGGGCTGGTGGTGGGTTTCCGTTCCGAGCTAGGGTTAGGGTTAGGGAACGGCAAGGCTTAGGGTACAGGTGAGGGTACGGAAACGTTGGAGGGTCAGGCTAAGTGCTGACGCACGGGTCAGTGCCAGCGTACGGGCCAGGAGTAGGCAACGGCTTGGGCATAAGTTGTAGGGCTTGTGGTGGGTTTCCATTCCGGGCTAGGGTTAGGGTTAGGGAACGGCAAGGCTTAGGGCACAGGTGAGTGTATGGAAACGTGGGAGGGTCAGGCTACGTGCTGGCGCACATGTCAGTGCCATGGTACGGGACAGGAGGAGGCTACGGCGTAGGATAAGGTGTAGGCCTGGTGGTGGGTTTCCGTTCCGGGCTAGGGTTAGGGTTAGGGAACGGCAAGGCTTAGGGCACAGGTGAGGGTACGGAAACGTCGGAGGGTCAGGCTACGTGCTGACGCACGGGTCAGTTCCACCGTATGGGCCAGGAGTAGGCTACGGCGTACGGTAAGGTGTAAGGCTGGTGGTGGGTTTTCGTTCTGGGCTAGGGTTAGGGTTAGGTAACGGCAAGGCTTAGGGCACAGGTGACGGTACAGAAATGTGGGAGGGTCAGGCTACGTGCTGACGCACGTGTCAGTGCCAGCGTACGGGCCAGGAGTACGCTAAGGCGTAGGGTAAGGGGTAGGGCTGGTGGTGGTTTTCCTTTCCGGTCTATGGTTAGGGTTAGGGAGCGGCAAAGTTTAGGGCACAGGTGAGGGTACGGAAACGTGGGAGGTTCAGGCTACATGCTGACGCACGGGTCAGTGCCAGCATACGGGCCAGGAGTAGGCTACGGCTTGGGGGTAAGGTGTAGACCTGGTGGGGTGTTTCCGCTCCGGGCTAGGGTTAGGGTTAGGGAACGGCAAGTCTTACGGCACAGGTGAGGGTACGGAAATGTGGGAGGGTCATGCTACGTGCTGACGCACGGGTCAGTGCCAGCGTACGGGTCAGGAATAGGCTACGGCGTAGGAAAAAGTGTTTGGCTGGTGGTGGATTTCCGTTCCGAGCTAGGGTTAGGGTTAGGGAACGGCAAGGCTTAGGGCACAGGTGAGGGTACGGAAACGTGGGAGGGTCAGGCTACGTGCTGACGCACGGATCAGTGCCACCGTATGGGCCAGGAGTAGGCTACGGCGTACGGTAAGGTGTAGGGCTGGTGGTGGGTTTCCGTTCAGGGCTAGGGTTAGGGTTAGGTAACGGCAAGGCTTAGGGCACAGGTGAGGGTAGAGAAACGTGGGAGGGTCAGGCTACGTGCTGACGCATGGGTCAGTGCCAGCGTACGGGCCAGGAGTAGGCTACGGCGTAGGGTAAGGTGTAGGGCTGGTGGTGGGTTTCCGTTCGGGGCTAGGGTTAGGGTTAGGGAACGGCAAGGCTTAGGGCACAGGTGAGGGTACGGAAACGTTGGAGGGTCAGGCTACGTGCTGACACACGGGTCAGTGCCAGCGTACCAGCCAGGATTAGGCTACGGCTTGGGGGTAAGGTGTAGGGCTGGTGGTGGGTTTCCGTTCAGAGCTAGGGTTAGGGTTAGGGAACGGCAAGGCTTAGGGTACAGGTGAGGGTACGGAAACGTTGGAGGGTCAGGCTAAGTGCTGACGCACGGGTCAGTGCCAGCGTACGGGCCAGGAGTAGGCTACGGCTTGGGCATAAGTTGTAGGGCTGGTGGTGGGTTTCCATTCCGGGCTAGGGTTAGGGTTAGGGAACGGCAAGTCTTGGGGCACAGGTGAGTGTTTGGAAACGTGGGAGGGTCAGGCTACGTGCTGACGCACAGGTCAGTGCCATGGTACGGGACAGGAGGAGGCTACGGCGTAGGGTAAGATGTAGGCCTGGTGGTGGGTTTCCGTTCCGGGCTAGGGTTAGGGTTAGGGAACGGCAAGGATTAGGGCACAGGTGAGGGTACGGAAACGTGGGAGGGTCAGGCTACGTGCTGACGCATGGGTCAGTTCCAGCGTACGGGCCAGGAGTAGGCTACGGTGTAGGGTAAGGGGTAGGGCTGGTGGTGGATTTCTGTTCCGGGCTAGGGTTAGGGTTACGTAACGGCAAGGCTTAGGGCACAGGTGATTGTATGGAAACGTGGGAGGGTCAGGCTACGTGCTGACGCACGGGTCAGTGCCAGCGTACGGGCCAGGAGTAGGCTACGGCTTGGGGGTAAGGTGTAGGGCTGGTGGTGTTTTCCCGTTCCGGGCTAGGGTTAGGGTTAGGGAACAGCAAGGCTTAGGGCACAGGTGAGGGTATGGAAATGTGGGAGGGTCAGGCTACGTGCTGACGCACGGGTCAGTGCCAGCATACGGGCCAGGAGTAGGCTACGGCTTGGGGTTAAGGTGTATGGCTGGTGGTGGGTTTCTGCTCCGGGCTAGGGTTAGGGTTAGGGAACGGCAAGTCTTATGGCACCGGTGAGGGTACGGAAATGGGGGAGGGTCAGGCTACGTGCTGACGCACGGGTCAGTGCCAGCGTACGGGTCAGGAATAGGCTACGGCGTAGGGAAATGTGTTTGTCTGGTGGTGGATTTCCGTTCCGAGCTAGGGTTAGGGTTAGGGAACGGCAAGGCTTAGGGCACAGGTGAGGGTACGGAAACGTGGGAGGGTCAGGCTACGTGCTGACGCACGAGTCAGTGCCAGCGTATGGGCCAGGAGTAGGCTACGGCGTACGGTAAGGTGTAAGGCTGGTGGTGGGTTTTCGTTCTGGGCTAGGGTTAGGGTTAGAGAACGGCAAGGCTTAGGGCACAGGTGAGGGTACGGAAACGTGGGAGGGTCAGGCTATGTGCTGATGCACGTGTCACTGCCAGCGTACAGGCCAGGAGTAGGCTACAGCGTAGGGAGATGTGTTGGGCTGGTGGTGGGTTTTCGTTCCGAGCTAGGGTTAGGGTTAGGGAACGGCAAGTCGTAGGGCACAGGTGAGTGTACAGAAACGTGGGAGGGTCAGGCTACATGCTGACGCATGTGTCAGTGCCAGCGTACGGGCCAGGAGTACGCTAAGGTGTAGGGTAAGGGGTAGGGCTGGTGTTGGGTTTGCGTTCCGGGCTAGGGTTAGGGTTAGGGAACGGCAAGGCTTAGGGCACAGGTGAGGGTACGGAAATGTGGGAGGGTCAGGCTACGTGCTGACGCACGTGTGAGTGCCAGCGTACGGGTCAGGAGTAGGCTACGGCGTAGGGAAATATGTTTGGCTGGTGGTGGATTTCCGTTCCGAGCTAGGGTTAGGGTTAGGGAACGGCAAGGCTTAGGGCACAGGTGATGGTACGGAAACGTGGGAGGGTCAGGCTACGTGCTGAGGCACGGGTCAGTTCCAGCGTATGGGCCAGGAGTAGGCTACGGCGTACGGTAAGGTGTAAGGCTGGTGGTGGGTTTTCGTTCTGGGCTAGGGTTAGGGTTAGGGAACGGCAAGGCTTAGGGCACAGGTGAGGGTACAGAAATGTGGGAGGGTCAGGCTACGTGCTGACGCACGTGTCAGTGCCAGCGTACGGGCCAGGAGTACGCTAAGGCGTTGGGTAAGGGGTAGGGCTGGTGGTGGATTTCCATTCCGGTCTAGGGTTAGGGTTAGGGAGCGGCAAGGCTTAGGGCACAGGTGAGGGTACGGAAACGTGGGAGGGTCAGGCTTCATGCTGACGCACGGGTCAGTGCCAGCATACGGGCCAGGAGTAGGCTACGGCTTGGGGGTAAGGTGTAGGGCTGGTGGTGTGTTTCCGCTCCAGGCTAGGGTTAGGGTTAGGGAACGGCAAGTCTTATGGCACAGGTGAGGGTACGGAAATGTGGGAGGGTCAGGCTACGTGCTGACGCACGGGTCAGTGCCTGCGTACAGGTCAGGAATAGGCTACGGCGTAGGAACATGTGTTTGTCTGGTGGTGGATTTCCGTTCCGAGCTAGGGTTAGGGTTAGGGAACGGCAAGGCTTAGGGCACAGGTGAGGGTACGGAAACGTGGGAGGGTCAGGCTACGTGCTGACACACGGGTCAGTGCCAGCGTATGGGCCAGGAGTAGGCTACGGCGTACGGTAAGGTGTAGGGCTGGTGGTGGGTTTCCGTTCTGGGCTAGGGTTAGGGTTAGGTAACGGCAAGGATTAGGGCACAGGTGAGGGTAGAGAAACGTGGGAGGGTCAGGCTACGTGCTGACGCACGGGTCAGTGCCAGCGTACGGGCCAGGAGTAGGCTACGGCTTGGGGGTAAGTTGTAGGGCTGGTGGTGGGTTTCCGTTCCGGGCTAGGGTTAGGGTTAGGGAACGGCAAGGCTTAGGGCACAGGTGAGGGTACGGAAACGTCGGAGGGTCAGGCTACGTGCTGACGCACGGGTCAGTTCCACCGTATGGGCCAGGAGTAGGCTACGGCGTACGGTAAGGTGTAAGGCTGGTGGTGGGTTTTCGTTCTGGGCTAGGGTTAGGGTTAGGTAACGGCAAGGCTTAGGGCACAGGTGACGGTACAGAAATGTGGGAGGGTCAGGCTACGTGCTGACGCACGTGTCAGTGCCAGCGTACGGGCCAGGAGTACGCTAAGGCGTAGGGTAAGGGGTAGGGCTGGTGGTGGTTTTCCTTTCCGGTCTATGGTTAGGGTTAGGGAGCGGCAAGGTTTAGGGCACAGGTGAGGGTACGGAAACGTGGGAGGTTCAGGCTACATGCTGACGCACGGGTCAGTGCCAGCATACGGGCCAGGAGTAGGCTACGGCTTGGGGGTAACGTGTAGACCTGGTGGTGTGTTTCCGCTCCGGGGTAGGGTTAGGGTTAGGGAACGGCAAGTCTTACGGCACAGGTGAGGGTACGGAAATGTGGGAGGGTCAGGCTACGTGCTGACGCACGGGTCAGTGCCAGCGTACGGGTGAGGAATAGGCTACGGCGTAGGAAAATGTGTTTGGCTGGTGGTGGATTTCCGTTCCGAGCTAGGGTTAGGGTTAGGGAACGGCAAGGCTTAGGGCACAGGTGAGGGTACGGAAACGTGGGAGGGTCAGGCTACGTGCTGACGCACGGATCAGTGCCAGCGTATGGGCCAGGAGTAGGCTACGGCGTACGGTAAGGTGTAGGGCTGGTGGTGGGTTTCCGTTCAGGGCTAGGGTTAGGGTTAGGTAACGGCAAGGCTTAGGGCACAGGTGAGGGTAGAGAAACGTGGGAGGGTCAGGCTACGTGCTGACGCATGGGTCAGTGCCAGCGTACGGGCCAGGAGTAGGCTACGGCGTAGGGTAAGGTGTAGGGCTGGTGGTGGATTTCCGTTCAGAGCTAGGGTTAGGGTTAGGGAACGGCAAGGCTTAGGGCACAGGTGAGGGTACGGAAACGTGGGAGGGTCAGGCTAAGTGCTGACGCACGGGTCAGTGCCAGCGTACGGGCCAGGAGTAGGCTACGGCTTGGGCGTAAGTTGTAGGGCTGGTGGTGGGTTTCCATTCCGGGCTAGGGTTAGGGTTAGGGAACGGCAAGGCTTGGGGCACAGGTGAGTATTTGGAAACGTGGGAGGGTCAGGCTACGTGCTGACGCACAGGTCAGTGCCATGGTACGGGACAGGAGGAGGCTACAGCGTAGGGTAAGATGTAGGCCTGGTGGTGGGTTTCCGTTCCGGGCTAGGGTTAGGGTTAGGGAACTGCAAGGATTAGGGCACAGGTGAGGGTACGGAAACGTGGGAGGGTCAGGCTACGTGCTGACGCATGGGTCAGTTCCAGCGTACGGGCCAGGAGTAGGCTACAGTGTAGGGTAAGGTGTAGGGCTGGTGGTGGATTTCTGTTCCGGGCTAGGGTTAGGGTTACGTAACGGCAAGGCTTAGGGCACAGGGGATTGTATGGAAACGTGGGAGGGTCAGGCTACGTGCTGACGCACGGGTCAGTGCCAGCGTACGGGCCAGGAGTAGGCTACGGCTTGGGGGTAAGGTGTAGGGCTGGTGGTGTTTTCCCGTTCCGGGCTAGGGTTAGGGTTAGGGAACGGCAAGGCTTAGGGCACAGGTGAGGGTATGGAAATGTTGGAGGGTCAGGCTACGTGCTGACGCACGGTTCAGTGCCAGCATACGGGCCAGGAGTAGGCTACGGCTTGGGGTTAAGGTGTATGGCTGGTGGTGGGTTTCTGCTCCGGGCTAGGGTTAGGGTTAGGGAACGGGAAGTCTTATTGCACAGGTGTGGGTACGGAAATGTGGGAGGGTCAGGCTACGTGCTGACGCACGGGTCAGTGCCAGCGTACGGGTCAGGAATAGGCTACGGCGTAGGGAAATGTGTTTGGCTGGTGGTGGATTTCCGTTCCGAGCTAGGGTTAGTGTTAGGGAACGGCAAGGCTTAGGGCACAGGTGAGGGTACGGAAACGTGGGAGGGTCAGGCTACGTGCTGACGCACGAGTCAGTGCCAGCGTATGGGCCAGGAGTAGGCTACGGCGTACGGTAAGGTGTAGGGCTGGTGGTGGGTTTCCGTTCTGGGCTAGGGTTAGGGTTAGGGAACGGCAAGGCTTAGGGCACAGGTGAGGGTACGGAAACGTGGGAGGGTCAGGCTACGTGCTGACACACGGGTCAGTGCCAGCGTACGGGCCAGGAGTAGGCTACGGCTTGGGCATAAGTTGTAGGGCTGGTGGTGGGTTTCCATTCCGGGTTAGGGTTAGGGTTAGGGAACGGCAAGGCTTGGGGCACAGGTGAGTGTTTGGAAACGTGGGAGGGTCAGGCTACGTGCTGACGCACAGGTCAGTGCCATGGTACGGGACAGGAGGAGGCTACGGCGTAGGGTAAGGTGTAGGCCTGGTGGTGGGTTTCCGTTCCGGGCTAGGGTTAGGGTTAGGGAACGGCAAGGATTAGGGCACAGGTGAGGGTACGGAAACGTGGGAGGGTCAGGCTACGTGCTGACGCATGGGTCAGTTCCAGCGTACGGGCCAGGAGTAGGCTACGGTGTAGGGTAAGGTGTAGGGCTGGTGGTGGATTTCTGTTCCGGGCTAGGGTTAGGGTTACGTAACGGCAAGGCTTAGGGCACAGGTGATTGTATGGAAACGTGGGAGGGTCAGGCTACGTGCTGACGCACGGGTCAGTGCCAGCGTACGGGCCAGGAGTAGGCTACGGCTTGGGGGTAAGGTGTAGGGCTGGTGGTGTTTTCCCGTTCCGGGCTAGGGTTAGGGTTAGGGAACGGCAAGGCTTAGGGCACAGGTGAGGGTATGGAAATGTGGGAGGGTCAGGCTACGTGCTGACGCACGGGTCAGTGCCAGCATACGGGCCAGGAGTAGGCTACGGCTTGGGGTTAAGGTGTATGGCTGGTGGTGGGTTTCTGCTCCGGGCTAGGGTTAGGGTTAGGGAACGGCAAGTCTTATGGCACAGGTGAGGGTACGGAAATGGGGGAGGGTCAGGCTACGTGCTGACGCACGGGTCAGTGCCAGCGTACGGGTCAGGAATAGGCTACGGCGTAGGGAAATGTGTTTGTCTGGTGGTGGATTTCCGTTCCGAGCTAGGGTTAGGGTTAGGGAACGGCAAGGCTTAGGGCACAGGTGAGGGTACGGAAACGTGGGAGGGTCAGGCTACGTGCTGACGCATGAGTCAGTGCCAGCGTATGGGCCAGGAGTAGGCTACGGCGTACGGTAAGGTGTAAGGCTGGTGGTGGGTTTTCGTTCTGGGCTAGGGTTAGGGTTAGAGAACGGCAAGGCTTAGGGCACAGGTGAGGGTACGGAAACGTGGGAGGGTCAGGCTATGTGCTGATGCACGTGTCACTGCCAGCGTACAGGCCAGGAGTAGGCTACAGCGTAGGGAGATGTGTTGGGCTGGTGGTGGGTTTTCGTTCCGAGCTAGGGTTAGGGTTAGGGAACGGCAAGTCGTAGGGCACAGGTGAGTGTACAGAAACGTGGGAGGGTCAGGCTACATGCTGACGCATGTGTCAGTGCCAGTGTACGGGCCAGGAGTACGCTAAGGTGTAGGGTAAGGGGTAGGGCTGGTGTTGGGTTTGCGTTCCGGGCTAGGGTTAGGGTTAGGGAACGGCAAGGCTTAGGGCACAGGTGAGGGTACGGAAATGTGGGAGGGTCAGGCTACGTGCTGACGCACGTGTGAGTGCCAGCGTACGGGTCAGGAGTAGGCTACGGCGTAGGGAAATATGTTTGGCTGGTGGTGGATTTCCGTTCCGAGCTAGGGTTAGGGTTAGGGAACGGCAAGGCTTAGGGCACAGGTGATGGTACGGAAACGTGGGAGGGTCAGGCTACGTGCTGACGCACGGGTCAGTTCCAGCGTATGGGCCAGGAGTAGGCTACGGCGTACGGTAAGGTGTAAGGCTGGTGGTGGGTTTTCGTTCTGGGCTAGGGTTAGGGTTAGGGAACGGCAAGGCTTAGGGCACAGGTGAGGGTACAGAAATGTGGGAGGGTCAGGCTACGTGCTGACGCACGTGTCAGTGCCAGCGTACGGGCCAGGAGTACGCTAAGGCGTAGGGTAAGGGGTAGGGCTGGTGGTGGATTTCCATTCCGGTCTAGGGTTAGGGTTAGGGAGCGGCAAGGCTTAGGGCACAGGTGAGGGTACGGAAACGTGGGAGGGTCAGGCTTCATGCTGACGCACGGGTCAGTGCCAGCATACGGGCCAGGAGTAGGCTACGGCTTGGGGGTAAGGTGTAGGGCTGGTGGTGTGTTTCCGCTCCGGGCTAGGGTTAGGGTTAGGGAACGGCAAGTCTTATGGCACAGGTGAGGGTACGGAAATGTGGGAGGGTCAGGTTACGTGCTGACGCACGGGTCAGTGCCAGCGTACGAGTCAGGAATAGGCTACGGCGTAGGAACATGTGTTTGTCTGGTGGTGGATTTCCGTTCTGAGCTAGGGTTAGGGTTAGGGAACGGCAAGGCTTAGGGCACAGGTGAGGGTACGGAAACGTGGGAGGGTCAGGCTACGTGCTGACACACGGGTCAGTGCCAGCGTATGGGCCAGGAGTAGGCTACGGCGTACGGTAAGGTGTAGGGCTGGTGGTGGGTTTCCGTTCTGGGCTAGGGTTAGGGTTAGGTAACGGCAAGGCTTAGGGCACAGGTGAGGGTAGAGAAACGTGGGAGGGTCAGGCTACGTGCTGACGCACGGGTCAGTGCCAGCGTACGGGCCAGGAGTAGGCTACGGCTTGGGGGTAAGGTGTAGGGCTGGTGGTGGGTTTCCGTTCCGAGCTAGGGTTAGGGTTAGGGAACGGCAAGGCTTAGGGTACAGGTGAGGGTACGGAAACGTTGGAGGGTCAGGCTAAGTGCTGACGCACGGGTCAGTGCCAGCGTACGGGCCAGGAGTAGGCAACGGCTTGGGCATAAGTTGTAGGGCTTGTGGTGGGTTTCCATTCCGGGCTAGGGTTAGGGTTAGGGAACGGCAAGGCTTAGGGCACAGGTGAGTGTATGGAAACGTGGGAGGGTCAGGCTACGTGCTGGCGCACATGTCAGTGCCATGGTACGGGACAGGAGGAGGCTACGGCGTAGGATAAGGTGTAGGCCTGGTGGTGGGTTTCCGTTCCGGGCTAGGGTTAGGGTTAGGGAACGGCAAGGCTTAGGGCACAGGTGAGGGTACGGAAACGTCGGAGGGTCAGGCTACGTGCTGACGCACGGGTCAGTTCCACCGTATGGGCCAGGAGTAGGCTACGGCGTACGGTAAGGTGTAAGGCTGGTGGTGGGTTTTCGTTCTGGGCTAGGGTTAGGGTTAGGTAACGGCAAGGCTTAGGGCACAGGTGACGGTACAGAAATGTGGGAGGGTCAGGCTACGTGCTGACGCACGTGTCAGTGCCAGCGTACGGGCCAGGAGTACGCTAAGGCGTAGGGTAAGGGGTAGGGCTGGTGGTGGTTTTCCTTTCCGGTCTATGGTTAGGGTTAGGGAGCGGCAAGGTTTAGGGCACAGGTGAGGGTACGGAAACGTGGGAGGTTCAGGCTACATGCTGACGCACGGGTCAGTGCCAGCATACGGGCCAGGAGTAGGCTACGGCTTGGGGGTAAGGTGTAGACCTGGTGGGGTGTTTCCGCTCCGGGCTAGGGTTAGGGTTAGGGAACGGCAAGTCTTACGGCACAGGTGAGGGTACGGAAATGTGGGAGGGTCATGCTACGTGCTGACGCACGGGTCAGTGCCAGCGTACGGGTCAGGAATAGGCTACGGCGTAGGAAAAAGTGTTTGGCTGGTGGTGGATTTCCGTTCCGAGCTAGGGTTAGGGTTAGGGAACGGCAAGGCTTAGGGCACAGGTGAGGGTACGGAAACGTGGGAGGGTCAGGCTACGTGCTGACGCACGGATCAGTGCCACCGTATGGGCCAGGAGTAGGCTACGGCGTACGGTAAGGTGTAGGGCTGGTGGTGGGTTTCCGTTCAGGGCTAGGGTTAGGGTTAGGTAACGGCAAGGCTTAGGGCACAGGTGAGGGTAGAGAAACGTGGGAGGGTCAGGCTACGTGCTGACGCATGGGTCAGTGCCAGCGTACGGGCCAGGAGTAGGCTACGGCGTAGGGTAAGGTGTAGGGCTGGTGGTGGGTTTCCGTTCGGGGCTAGGGTTAGGGTTAGGGAACGGCAAGGCTTAGGGCACAGGTGAGGGTACGGAAACGTTGGAGGGTCAGGCTACGTGCTGACACACGGGTCAGTGCCAGCGTACCAGCCAGGATTAGGCTACGGCTTGGGGGTAAGGTGTAGGGCTGGTGGTGGGTTTCCGTTCAGAGCTAGGGTTAGGGTTAGGGAACGGCAAGGCTTAGGGTACAGGTGAGGGTACGGAAACGTTGGAGGGTCAGGCTAAGTGCTGACGCACGGGTCAGTGCCAGCGTACGGGCCAGGAGTAGGCTACGGCTTGGGCATAAGTTGTAGGGCTGGTGGTGGGTTTCCATTCCGGGCTAGGGTTAGGGTTAGGGAACGGCAAGTCTTGGGGCACAGGTGAGTGTTTGGAAACGTGGGAGGGTCAGGCTACGTGCTGACGCACAGGTCAGTGCCATGGTACGGGACAGGAGGAGGCTACGGCGTAGGGTAAGATGTAGGCCTGGTGGTGGGTTTCCGTTCTGGGCTAGGGTTAGGGTTAGGGAACGGCAAGGATTAGGGCACAGGTGAGGGTACGGAAACGTGGGAGGGTCAGGCTACGTGCTGACGCATGGGTCAGTTCCAGCGTACGGGCCAGGAGTAGGCTACGGTGTAGGGTAAGGGGTAGGGCTGGTGGTGGATTTCTGTTCCGGGCTAGGGTTAGGGTTACGTAACGGCAAGGCTTAGGGCACAGGTGATTGTATGGAAACGTGGGAGGGTCAGGCTACGTGCTGACGCACGGGTCAGTGCCAGCGTACGGGCCAGGAGTAGGCTACGGCTTGGGGGTAAGGTGTAGGGCTGGTGGTGTTTTCCCGTTCCGGGCTAGGGTTAGGGTTAGGGAACAGCAAGGCTTAGGGCACAGGTGAGGGTATGGAAATGTGGGAGGGTCAGGCTACGTGCTGACGCACGGGTCAGTGCCAGCATACGGGCCAGGAGTAGGCTACGGCTTGGGGTTAAGGTGTATGGCTGGTGGTAGGTTTCTGCTCCGGGCTAGGGTTAGGGTTAGGGAACGGCAAGTCTTATGGCACAGGTGAGGGTACGGAAATGGGGGAGGGTCAGGCTACGTGCTGACGCACGGGTCAGTGCCAGCGTACGGGTCAGGAATAGGCTACGGCGTAGGGAAATGTGTTTGTCTGGTGGTGGATTTCCGTTCCGAGCTAGGGTTAGGGTTAGGGAACGGCAAGGCTTAGGGCACAGGTGAGGGTACGGAAACGTGGGAGGGTCAGGCTACGTGCTGACGCACGAGTCAGTGCCAGCGTATGGGCCAGGAGTAGGCTACGGCGTACGGTAAGGTGTAAGGCTGGTGGTGGGTTTTCGTTCTGGGCTAGGGTTAGGGTTAGAGAACGGCAAGGCTTAGGGCACAGGTGAGGGTACGGAAACGTGGGAGGGTCAGGCTATGTGCTGATGCACGTGTCACTGCCAGCGTACAGGCCAGGAGTAGGCTACAGCGTAGGGAGATGTGTTGGGCTGGTGGTGGGTTTTCGTTCCGAGCTAGGGTTAGGGTTAGGGAACGGCAAGTCGTAGGGCACAGGTGAGTGTACAGAAACGTGGGAGGGTCAGGCTACATGCTGACGCATGTGTCAGTGCCAGCGTACGGGCCAGGAGTACGCTAAGGTGTAGGGTAAGGGGTAGGGCTGGTGTTGGGTTTGCGTTCCGGGCTAGGGTTAGGGTTAGGGAACGGCAAGGCTTAGGGCACAGGTGAGGGTACGGAAATGTGGGAGGGTCAGGCTACGTGCTGACGCACGTGTGAGTGCCAGCGTACGGGTCAGGAGTAGGCTACGGCGTAGGGAAATATGTTTGGCTGGTGGTGGATTTCCGTTCCGAGCTAGGGTTAGGGTTAGGGAACGGCAAGGCTTAGGGCACAGGTGATGGTACGGAAACGTGGGAGGGTCAGGCTACGTGCTGAGGCACGGGTCAGTTCCAGCGTATGGGCCAGGAGTAGGCTACGGCGTACGGTAAGGTGTAAGGCTGGTGGTGGGTTTTCGTTCTGGGCTAGGGTTAGGGTTAGGGAACGGCAAGGCTTAGGGCACAGGTGAGGGTACAGAAATGTGGGAGGGTCAGGCTACGTGCTGACGCACGTGTCAGTGCCAGCGTACGGGCCAGGAGTACGCTAAGGCGTTGGGTAAGGGGTAGGGCTGGTGGTGGATTTCCATTCCGGTCTAGGGTTAGGGTTAGGGAGCGGCAAGGCTTAGGGCACAGGTGAGGGTACGGAAACGTGGGAGGGTCAGGCTTCATGCTGACGCACGGGTCAGTGCCAGCATACGGGCCAGGAGTAGGCTACGGCTTGGGGGTAAGGTGTAGGGCTGGTGGTGTGTTTCCGCTCCAGGCTAGGGTTAGGGTTAGGGAACGGCAAGTCTTATGGCACAGGTGAGGGTACGGAAATGTGGGAGGGTCAGGCTACGTGCTGACGCACGGGTCAGTGCCTGCGTACAGGTCAGGAATAGGCTACGGCGTAGGAACATGTGTTTGTCTGGTGGTGGATTTCCGTTCCGAGCTAGGGTTAGGGTTAGGGAACGGCAAGGCTTAGGGCACAGGTGAGGGTACGGAAACGTGGGAGGGTCAGGCTACGTGCTGACACACGGGTCAGTGCCAGCGTATGGGCCAGGAGTAGGCTACGGCGTACGGTAAGGTGTAGGGCTGGTGGTGGGTTTCCGTTCTGGGCTAGGGTTAGGGTTAGGTAACGGCAAGGCTTAGGGCACAGGTGAGGGTAGAGAAACGTGGGAGGGTCAGGCTACGTGCTGACGCACGGGTCAGTGCCAGCGTACGGGCCAGGAGTAGGCTACGGCTTGGGGGTAAGTTGTAGGGCTGGTGGTGGGTTTCCGTTCCGGGCTAGGGTTAGGGTTAGGGAACGGCAAGGCTTAGGGCACAGGTGAGGGTACGGAAACGTCGGAGGGTCAGGCTACGTGCTGACGCACGGGTCAGTTCCACCGTATGGGCCAGGAGTAGGCTACGGCGTACGGTAAGGTGTAAGGCTGGTGGTGGGTTTTCGTTCTGGGCTAGGGTTAGGGTTAGGTAACGGCAAGGCTTAGGGCACAGGTGACGGTACAGAAATGTGGGAGGGTCAGGCTACGTGCTGACGCACGTGTCAGTGCCAGCGTACGGGCCAGGAGTACGCTAAGGCGTAGGGTAAGGGGTAGGGCTGGTGGTGGTTTTCCTTTCCGGTCTATGGTTAGGGTTAGGGAGCGGCAAGGTTTAGGGCACAGGTGAGGGTACGGAAACGTGGGAGGTTCAGGCTACATGCTGACGCACGGGTCAGTGCCAGCATACGGGCCAGGAGTAGGCTACGGCTTGGGGGTAAGGTGTAGACCTGGTGGGGTGTTTCCGCTCTGGGCTAGGGTTAGGGTTAGGGAACGGCAAGTCTTACGGCACAGGTGAGGGTACGGAAATGTGGGAGGGTCAGGCTACGTGCTGACGCACGGGTCAGTGCCAGCGTACGGGTCAGGAATAGGCTACGGCGTAGGAAAATGTGTTTGGCTGGTGGTGGATTTCCGTTCCGAGCTAGGGTTAGGGTTAGGGAACGGCAAGGCTTAGGGCACAGGTGAGGGTACGGAAACGTGGGAGGGTCAGGCTACGTGCTGACGCACGGATCAGTGCCAGCGTATGGGCCAGGAGTAGGCTACGGCGTACGGTAAGGTGTAGGGCTGGTGGTGGGTTTCCGTTCAGGGCTAGGGTTAGGGTTAGGTAACGGCAAGGCTTAGGGCACAGGTGAGGGTAGAGAAACGTGGGAGGGTCAGGCTACGTGCTGACGCATGGGTCAGTGCCAGCGTACGGGCCAGGAGTAGGCTACGGCGTAGGGTAAGGTGTAGGGCTGGTGGTGGGTTTCCGTTCGGGGCTAGGGTTAGGGTTAGGGAACAGCAAGGCTTAGGGCACAGGTGAGGGTACGGAAACGTGGGAGGGTCAGGCTACGTGCTGACACACGGGTCAGTGCCAGCGTACCAGCCAGGATTAGGCTACGGCTTGGGGGTAAGGTGTAGGGCTGGTGGTGGGTTTCCGTTCAGAGCTAGGGTTAGGGTTAGGGAACGGCAAGGCTTAGGGTACAGGTGAGGGTACGGAAACGTTGGAGGGTCAGGCTAAGTGCTGACGCACGGGTCAGTGCCAGCGTACGGGCCAGGAGTAGGCTACGGCTTGGGCATAAATTGTAGGGCTGGTGGTGGGTTTCCATTCCGGGCTAGGGTTAGGGTTAGGGAACGGCAAGGCTTGGGGCACAGGTGAGTGTTTGGAAACGTGGGAGGGTCAGGCTACGTGCTGACGCACAGGTCAGTGCCATGGTACGGGACAGGAGGAGGCTACGGCGTAGGGTAAGATGTAGGCCTGGTGGTGGGTTTCCGTTCCGGGCTAGGGTTAGGGTTAGGGAACGGCAAGGATTAGGGCACAGGTGAGGGTACGGAAACGTGGGAGGGTCAGGCTACGTGCTGACGCATGGGTCAGTTCCAGCGTACGGGCCAGGAGTAGGCTACGGTGTAGGGTAAGGTGTAGGGCTGGTGGTGGATTTCTGTTCCGGGCTAGGGTTAGGGTTACGTAACGGCAAGGCTTAGGGCACAGGTGATTGTATGGAAACGTGGGAGGGTCAGGCTACGTGCTGACGCACGGGTCAGTGCCAGCGTACGGGCCAGGAGTAGGCTACGGCTTGGGGGTAAGGTGTAGGGCTGGTGGTGTTTTCCCGTTCCGGGCTAGGGTTAGGGTTAGGGAACGGCAAGGCTTAGGGCACAGGTGAGGGTATGGAAATGTGGGAGGGTCAGGCTACGTGCTGACGCACGGGTCAGTGCCAGCGTACGGGTCAGGAATAGGCTACGGCGTAGGGAAATGTGTTTGGCTGGTGGTGGATTTCCGTTCCGAGCTAGGGTTAGGGTTAGGGAACGGCAAAGCTTAGGGCACAGGTGAGGGTACGGAAACGTGGGAGGGTCAGGCTACGTGCTGACGCACGAGTCAGTGCCAGCGTATGGGCCAGGAGTAGGCTACGGCGTACGGTAAGGTGTAGGGCTGGTGGTGGGTTTCCGTTCTGGGCTAGGGTTAGGGTTAGGGAACGGCAAGGCTTAGGGCACAGGTGAGGGTAGAGAAACGTGGGAGGGTCAGGCTACGTGCTGACGCACGGGTCAGTGCCAGCGTACGGGCCAGGAGTAGGCTACGGCATAGGGTAAGGTGTAGGGCTGGTGGTGGGTTTCCATTCGGGGCTAGGGTTAGGGTTAGGGAGCGGCAAGGCTTAGGGCACAGGTGAGGGTACGGAAACGTGGGAGGGTCAGGCTTCATGCTGACGCACGGGTCAGTGCCAGCATACGGGCCAGGAGTAGGCTACGGCTTGGGGGTAAGGTGTAGGGCTGGTGGTGTGTTTCCGCTCCGGGCTAGGGTTAGGGTTAGGGAACGGCAAGTCTTATGGCACAGGTGAGGGTACGGAAATGTGGGAGGGTCAGGCTACGTGCTGACGCACGGGACAGTGCCAGCGTACAGGTCAGGAATAGGCTACGGCGTAGGAACATGTGTTTTTCTGGTGGTGGATTTCCGTTCCGAGCTAGGGTTAGGGTTAGGGAACGGCAAGGCTTAGGGCACAGGTGAGGGTACGGAAACGTGGGAGGGTCAGGCTACGTGCTGACACACGGGTCAGTGCCAGCGTATGGGCCAGGAGTAGGCTACGGCGTACGGTAAGGTGTAGGGCTGGTGGTGGGTTTCCGTTCTGGGCTAGGGTTAGGGTTAGGTAACGGCAAGGCTTAGGGCACAGGTGAGGGTAGAGAAACGTGGGAGGGTCAGGCTAGGTGCTGACGCACGGGTCAGTGCCAGCGTACGGGCCAGGAGTAGGCTACGGCTTGGGGGTAAGGTGTAGGGCTGGTGGTGGGTTTCCGTTCCGAGCTAGGGTTAGGGTTAGGGAACGGCAAGGCTTAGGGTACAGGTGAGGGTACGGAAACGTTGGAGGGTCAGGCTAAGTGCTGACGCACGGGTCAGTGCCAGCGTACGGGCCAGGAGTAGGCAACGGCTTGGGCATAAGTTGTAGGGCTTGTGGTGGGTTTCCATTCCGGGCTAGGGTTAGGGTTAGGGAACGGCAAGGCTTAGGGCACAGGTGAGTGTATGGAAACGTGGGAGGGTCAGGCTACGTGCTGGCGCACATGTCAGTGCCATGGTACGGGACAGGAGGAGGCTACGGCGTAGGGTAAGGTGTAGGCCTGGTGGTGGGTTTCCGTTCCGGGCTAGGGTTAGGGTTAGGGAACGGCAAGGCTTAGGGCACAGGTGAGGGTACGGAAACGTCGGAGGGTCAGGCTACGTGCTGACGCACGGGTCAGTTCCACCGTATGGGCCAGGAGTAGGCTACGGCGTACGGTAAGGTGTAAGGCTGGTGGTGGGTTTTCGTTCTGGGCTAGGGTTAGGGTTAGGTAACGGCAAGGCTTAGGGCACAGGTGACGGTACAGAAATGTGGGAGGGTCAGGCTACGTGCTGACGCACGTGTCAGTGCCAGCGTACGGGCCAGGAGTACGCTAAGGCGTAGGGTAAGGGGTAGGGCTGGTGGTGGTTTTCCTTTCCGGTCTATGGTTAGGGTTAGGGAGCGGCAAGGTTTAGGGCACAGGTGAGGGTACGGAAACGTGGGAGGTTCAGGCTACATGCTGACGCACGGGTCAGTGCCAGCATACGGGCCAGGAGTAGGCTACGGCTTGGGGGTAAGGTGTAGACCTGGTGGGGTGTTTCCGCTCCGGGCTAGGGTTAGGGTTAGGGAACGGCAAGTCTTACGGCACAGGTGAGGGTACGGAAATGTGGGAGGGTCAGGCTACGTGCTGACGCACGGGTCAGTGCCAGCGTACGGGTCAGGAATAGGCTACGGCGTAGGAAAATGTGTTTGGCTGGTGGTGGATTTCCGTTCCGAGCTAGGGTTAGGGTTAGGGAACGGCAAGGCTTAGGGCACAGGTGAGGGTACGGAAACGTGGGAGGGTCAGGCTACGTGCTGACGCACGGATCAGTGCCAGCGTATGGGCCAGGAGTAGGCTACGGCGTACGGTAAGGTGTAGGGCTGGTGGTGGGTTTCCGTTCAGGGCTAGGGTTAGGGTTAGGTAACGGCAAGGCTTAGGGCACAGGTGAGGGTAGAGAAACGTGGGAGGGTCAGGCTACGTGCTGACGCATGGGTCAGTGCCAGCGTACGGGCCAGGAGTAGGCTACGGCGTAGGGTAAGGTGTAGGGCTGGTGGTGGGTTTCCGTTCGGGGCTAGGGTTAGGGTTAGGGAACGGCAAGGCTTAGGGCACAGGTGAGGGTACGGAAACGTGGGAGGGTCAGGCTACGTGCTGACACACGGGTCACTGCCAGCGTACCAGCCAGGATTAGGCTACGGCTTGGGGGTAAGGTGTAGGGCTGGTGGTGGGTTTCCGTTCAGAGCTAGGGTTAGGGTTAGGGAACGGCAAGGCTTAGGGTACAGGTGAGGGTACGGAAAAGTTGGAGGGTCAGGCTAAGTGCTGACGCACGGGTCAGTGCCAGCGTACGGGCCAGGAGTAGGCTACGGCTTGGGCATAAATTGTAGGGCTGGTGGTGGGTTTCCATTCCGGGCTAGGGTTAGGGTTAGGGAACGGCAAGGCTTGGGGCACAGGTGAGTGTTTGGAAACGTGGGAGGGTCAGGCTACGTGCTGACGCACAGGTCAGTGCCATGGTACGGGACAGGAGGAGGCTACGGCGTAGGGTAAGATGTAGGCCTGGTGGTGGGTTTCCGTTCCGGGCTAGGGTTAGGGTTAGGGAACGGCAAGGATTAGGGCACAGGTGAGGGTACGGAAACGTGGGAGGGTCAGGCTACGTGCTGACGCATGGGTCAGTTCCAGCGTACGGGCCAGGAGTAGGCTACGGTGTAGGGTAAGGTGTAGGGCTGGTGGTGGATTTCTGTTCCGGGCTAGGGTTAGGGTTACGTAACGGCAAGGCTTAGGGCACAGGTGATTGAATGGAAACGTGGGAGGGTCAGGCTACGTGCTGACGCACGGGTCAGTGCCAGCGTACGGGCCAGGAGTAGGCTACGGCTTGGGGGTAAGGTGTAGGGCTGGTGGTGTTTTCCCGTTCCGGGCTAGGGTTAGGGTTAGGGAACAGCAAGGCTTAGGGCACAGGTGAGGGTATGGAAATGTGGGAGGGTCAGGCTACGTGCTGACGCACGGGTCAGTGCCAGCATACGGGCCAGGAGTAGGCTACGGCTTGGGGTTAAGGTGTATGGGTGGTGGTGGGTTTCTGCTCCGGGCTAGGGTTAGGGTTAGGGAACGGGAAGTCTTATGGCACAGGTGAGGGTACGGAAATGTGGGAGGGTCAGGCTACGTGCTGACGCACGGGTCAGTGCCAGCGTACGGGTCAGGAATAGGCTACGGCGTAGGGAAATGTGTTTGGCTGGTGGTGGATTTCCGTTCCGAGCTAGGGTTAGGGTTAGGGAACGGCAAGGCTTAGGGCACAGGTGAGGGTACGGAAACGTGGGAGGGTCAGGCTACGTGCTGACGCACGGGTCAGTTCCAGCGTAAGGGCCAGGAGTAGGCTACGGCGTACGGTAAGGTGTAAGGCTGGTGGTGGGTTTTCGTTCTGGGCTATGGTTAGGGTTAGGGAACGGCAAGGCTTAGGGCACAGGTGAGGGTACAGAAATGTGGGAGGGTCAGGCTACGTGCTGACGCACGTGTCAGTGCCAGCGTACGGGCCAGGAGTACGCTAAGGCGTAGGGTAAGGGGTAGGGCTGGTGGTGGTTTTCCTTTCCGGTCTAGGGTTAGGGTTAGGGAGCGGCAAGTCTTAGGGCACAGGTGAGGGTACGGAAACGTGGGAGGGTCAGGCTACATGCTGACGAAGGGGTCAGTGCCAGCATACGGGCCAGGAGTAGGCTACGGCTTGGGGGTAAGGTGTAGGACTGGTGGTGTGTTTCCGCTCCGGGCTAGGGTTAGGGTTAGGGAATGGCAAGTCTTATGGCACAGGTGAGGATACGGAAATGTGGGAGGGTCAGGCTACGTGCTGACGCACAGGTCAGTGCCAGCGTACGGGTCAGGAATAGGCTACGGTGTAGGAAAATGTGTTTGTCTGGTGGTGGATATCCGTTCCGAGCTAGGGTTAGGGTTAGGGAACGGCAAGGCTTAGGGCACAGGTGAGGGTACGGAAACGTGGGAGGGTCAGGCTACGTGCTGACGCACGGGTCAGTGCCAGCGTATGGGCCAGGAGTAGGCTACGGCGTACGGTAAGGTGTAGGGCTGGTGGTGGGTTTCCGTTCTGGGCTAGGGTTAGGGTTAGGTAACGGCAAGGCTTAGGGCACAGGTGAGGGTAGAGAAACGTGGGAGGGTCAGGCTACGTGCTGACGCACGGGTCAGTGCCAGCGTACGGGCCAGGAGTAGGCTACGGCGTAGGGTAAGGTGTAGGGCTGGTGGTGGGTTTCCGTTCGGGGCTAGGGTTAGGGTTAGGGAACGGCAAGGCTTAGGGCACAGGTGAGGGTACGGAAACGTGGGAGGGTCAGGCTACGTGCTGACACACGGGTCAGTGCCAGCGTACGGGCCAGGAGTAGGCTACGGCTTGGGGGTAAGGCGTAGGGCTGGTGGTGGGTTTCCGTTCGGGGCTAGGGTTAGGGTTAGGGAACGGCAAGGCTTAGGGTACAGGTGAGGGTACGGAAACGTTGGAGGGTCAGGCTAAGTGCTGACACACGGGTCAGTGCCAGCGTACGGGCCAGGAGTAGGCTACGGCTTGGGCATAAGTTGTAGGGCTGGTGGTGGGTTTCCATTCCGGGCTAGGGTTAGGGTTAGGGAACGGCAAGCCTTAGGGCACAGGTGAGTGTATGGAAACGTGGGAGGGTCAGGCTACGTGCTGACGCACAGGTCAGTGCCATGGTACGGGACAGGAGTAGGCTACGGCGTAGGGTAAGGTGTAGGCCTGGTGGTGGGTTTCCGTTCCGGGCTAGGGTTAGGGTTAGGGAACGGCTAGGATTAGGGCACAGGTGAGGGTACGGAAACGTGGGAGGGTCAGGCTACGTGCTGACGCATGGGTCAGTTCCAGCGTACGGGCCAGGATTAGGCTACCGCGTAGGGTAAGGTGTAGGGCTTGTGGTGGATTTCTGTTCCGAGCTAGGGTTAGGGTTACATAACGGCAAGGCTTAGGGCACAGGTGATTGTATGGAAACGTGGGAGGGTTAGGCTACGTGCTGACGCACGGGTCAGTGCCAGCGTACGGGCCAGGTGTAGGCTACGGCTTCGGGGTAAGGTTTAGGGCTGGTGGTGTTTTCCCGTTCCGTGCTAGGGTTAGGGTTAGGGAACGGCAAGGCTTAGGGCACAGGTGATTGTATGGAAACGTGGGAGGGTCAGGCTACGTGCTGACGCACGGGTCAGTGCCAGCGTACGGGCCAGGAGTAGGCTACGGCGTAGGGAAATGTGTTTGGCTGGTGGTGGATTTCCGTTCCGAGCTAGGGTTAGGGTTAGGGAACGGCAAGGCTTAGGGCACAGGTGAGGGTACGGAAACGTGGGAGGGTCTGGCTACGTGCTGACGCACGGGTCAGTTCCACCGTATAGGCCAGGAGTAGGATACGGCGTACGGTAAGGTTTAAGGCTGGTGGTGGGTTTTCGTTCTGGGCTAGGGTTAGGGTTAGGGAACGGCAAGGCTTAGGGCACAGGTGAGGGTACAGAAATGTGGGAGGGTCAGGCTACGTGCTGACGCACGTGTCAGTGCCAGCGTACGGGCCAGGAGTACGCTAAGGCGTAGGGTAAGGTGTAGGGCTGGTGGTGGTTTTCCTTTCCGGTCTAGGGTTAGGGTTAGGGAGCGGCAAGGCTTAGGGCACAGGTGAGGGTACGGAAACGTGGGAGGTTCAGGCTACATGCTGACGCACGGGTCAGTGCCAGCATACGGGCCAGGAGTAGGCTACGGCTTGGGGGTAAGGTGTAGACCTGGTGGTGTGTTTCCGCTCTGGGCTAGGGTTAGGGTTAGGGAACGGCAAGTCTTACGGCACAGGTGAGGGTACGGAAATGTGGGAGGGTGACGCTACGTGCTGACGCACAGGTCAGTGCCATGGTACGGGAGAGGAGGAGGCTACGGCGTAGGGTAAAGTGTAGGGCTGGTGGTGGGTTTCCGTTCAGGGCTAGGGTTACGTTTAGGGAATAACAAGGCTTAGGGCACAGGTGAGGGTACAGAAACGTGGGAGGGTGAGAGTATGTGCTGATGCATGTGTCAGTTCCAGCGTACGGGCCAGGAGTAGGCTACGGCGTAGGGTAAGGTGTAGGCCTGGTGGTGGGTTTCCGTTCCGGGCTAGGGTTAGGGTTAGGGAACGGCAAGGATTAGGGCACAGGTGAGGGTACGGAAACGTGGGAGGGTCAGGCTACGTGCTGACGCATGGGTCAGTTCCAGCGTACGGGCCAGGAGTAGGCTACGGCGTAGGATAAGGTGTAGGGCTGGTGGTGGATTTCTGTTCTGGGCTAGGGTTAGGGTTAGGTAACGGCAAGGCTTAGGGCACAGGTGATTGTATGGAAACGTGGGAGGGTCAGGCTACGTGCTGACGCATGGGTCAGTGCCAGCGTACGGTCCAGGAGTAGGCTACGGCTTGGGGGTAAGTTGTAGGGCTGGTGGTGTTTTCCCGTTCCGGGCTAGTGTTAGGGTGAGGGAACGGCAAGGCTTAGGGCACAGGTCAGGGTACGGAAATGTGGGAGGGTCAGGCTACGTGCTGACGCACGGGTCAGTGCCAGTGTACGGGCCAGGAGTAGACTACGGTGTAGGGTAAGGTGTAGGGCTGCTGGTGGGTTTCCGTTCGGGGCTACGGTTAGGGTTGGGGAACGGCAATGCTTAGGGCACAGGTGAGGGTACGGAAAAGTGGGAGGGTCAGGGTACGTGCTGACGCACGGGTCAGTGCCAGCGTACGGGCCAGGAGTAGGCTACGGCGTAGGGTAAGGGGTAGGGCTGGGGGTGGGTTTCCGTTCTGGGCTAGTGTTAGGGTTAGGGAACGGCAAAGCTTAGGGCACAGGTGAGGGTACGGAAACGTGGGAGGGTCAGGCTACGTGCTGACGCACGTGTCGTTGCCAGCCTACGGGCCAGTTGTAGGCTACAGTGTAGGGTAAGGTGTAGGGCTGGTGGTGGGTTTCCTTTCCGGGCTAGGGTTAGGGTTAGAGAACGGCAAGGCTTAGGGCACAGGTGATGGTACGGAAACTTGGGAGGGTCAGGCTATGTCCTTATGCACGTGTTATTGCCAGCGTACAGGCCAGGAGTAGGCTACAGCGTAGGGAGATGTGTTGGGCTGGTGGTGGGTTTTCGTTCCGAGCTAGGGTTAGGGTTAGGGAACGGCAAGTCGTAGGGCACATGTGAGTGTACAGAAACGTGGGAGGGTCAGGCTACATGCTGACGCACAGGTCAGTGCCAGCGTACGGGCCAGGAGTAGGCTACGGCGTAGGGTAAGGGGTAGGGATGGTGGTGGGTTTCCGTTCCGGGCTAGGGTTAGGGTTAGGGAACGGCAAGGCTTAGGGCACAGGTGAGGGTACGGAAACGTGGGAGGGTCAGGCTACGTGCTGACACACGGGTCAGTGACAGCGTACGGGCCAGGAGTAGGCTACGGCGTAGGGTAAGGGGTAGGGATGGTGGTGGGTTTCCGTTCCGGGCTAGGGTTAGGGTTAGGGAACGGCAAGGCTTAGGGCACAGGTGAGGGTACGGAAACGTGGGAGGGTCAGGCTACGTGCTGACGCACGGGTCAGTGCCAGCGTACGGGCCAGGAGTAGGCTACGGCGCAAGGTAAGGTGTAGGGCTGGTAGAGGGTTTCTTTTCCGGGGTAGGGATAGGGTTAGGGAACGGCAAGGCTTAGGGCACAGGTGAGGGTACGGAAACGTGGGAGGGTCAGGCTATGTGCTGATGCACGTGTCACTGCCAGCATACAGGCCAAGAGTAGGCTACAGCGTAGGGAGATGTGTTGGGCTGGTGGTGGGTTTTCGTTCCGAGCTAGGGTTAGGGTTAGGGAATGGCAAGTCTTAGGGCACAGGTGAGTGTACGGAAATGTGGGAGGCTCAGGCTACGTGCTGACGCACGTGTCAGTGCCAGCGTACGGGCCATGATTACGCTAAGGCGTAGGGTAAGGGGTAGGGCTGGTGTTGGGTTTCCGTTTCGGGCTAGGGTTAGGGTTAGGGAACGGCAAGTCTTATGGCACAGGTGATGGTACGGAAATGTGGGAGGGTCAGGCTACGTGCTGATGCACGTGTGAGTGCCAGCGTACGGGTCAGGAGTAGGCTACGGCGTAGGGAAATGTGTTTGGCTGGTGGTGGATTTCCGTTCCGAGCTAGGGTTAGGGTTAGGGAACGGCAAGGCTTAGGGCACAGGTGAGGGTACGGAAACGTGGGAGGGTCAGGCTACGTGCTGACGCACGGGTCAGTTCCAGCGTAAGGGCCAGGAGTAGGCTACGGCGTACGGTAAGGTGTAAGGCTGGTGGTGGGTTTTCGTTCTGGGCTAGGGTTAGGGTTAGGGAACGGCAAGGCTTAGGGCACAGGTGAGGGTACAGAAATGTGGGAGGGTCAGGCTACGTTCTGACGCACGTGTCAGTGCCAGCGTACGGGCCAGGAGTACGCTAAGGCGTAGGGTAAGGGGTAGGGCTGGTGGTGGTTTTCCTTTCCGGTCTAGGGTTAGGATTAAGGAGCGGCAAGTCTTAGGGCACAGGTGAGGGTACGGAAACGTGGGAGGGTCAGGCTACATGCTGACGAAGGGGTCAGTGCCAGCATACGGGCCAGGAGTAGGCTACGGCTTGGGGGTAAGGTGTAGGGCTGGTGGTGTGTTTCCGCTCAGGGCTAGGGTTAGGGTTAGGGAAAGGCAAGTCTTATGGCACAGGTGAGGATACGGAAATGTGGGAGGGTCAGGCTACGTGCTGACGCACGGGTCAGTGCCAGCGTACGGGTCAGGAATAGGCTACGGCGTAGGAAAATGTGTTTGTCTGGTGGTGGATTTCCGTTCCGAGCTAGGGTTAGGGTTAGGGAACGGCAAGGCTTAGGGCACAGGTGAGGGTACGGAAACGTGGGAGGGTCAGGCTACGTGCTGACGCACGGGTCAGTGCCAGCGTATGGGCCAGGAGTAGGCTACGGCGTACGGTAAGGTGTAGGGCTGGTGGTGGGTTTCCGTTCAGGGCTAGGGTTAGGGTTAGGTAACGGCAAGGCTTAGGGCACAGGTGAGGGTAGAGAAACGTGGGAGGGTCAGGCTACGTGCTGACGCACGGGTCAGTGCCAGCGTACGGGCCAGGAGTAGGCTACGGCGTAGGGTAAGGTGTAGGGCTGGTGGTGGGTTTCCGTTCGGGGCTAGGGTTAGGGTTAGGGAACGGCAAGGCTTAGGGCACAGGTGAGGGTACGGAAACGTGGGAGGGTCAGGCTACGTGCTGACACACGGGTCAGTGCCAGCGTACGGGCCAGGAGTAGGCTATGGCTTGGGGGTAAGGCGTAGGGCTGGTGGTGGGTTTCCGTTCCGAGCTAGGGTTAGGGTTAGGGAACGGCAAGGCTTAGGGTACAGGTGAGGGTACGGAAACGTTGGAGGGTCAGGCTAAGTGCTGACGCACGGGTCAGTGCCAGCGTACGGGCCAGGAGAAGGCTACGGCTTGGGCATAAGTTGTAGGGCTGGTGGTGGGTTTCCATTCCGGGCTAGGGTTAGGGTTAGGGAACGGCAAGCCTTAGGGCACAGGTGAGTGTATGGAAACGTGGGAGGGTCAGGCTACGTGCTGACGCACAGGTCAGTGCCATGGTACGGGACAGGAGTAGGCTACGGCGTAGGGTAAGGTGTAGGCCTGGTGGTGGGTTTCCGTTCCGGGCTAGGGTTAGGGTTAGGGAACGGCTAGGATTAGGGCACAGGAGAGGGTACGGAAACGTGGGAGGGTCAGGCTACGTGCTGACGCATGGGTCAGTTCCAGCGTACGGGCCAGGATTAGGCTACGGCGTAGGGTAAGGTGTAGGGCTTGTGGTGGATTTCTGTTCCGAGTTAGGGTTAGGGTTACGTAACGGCAAGGCTTAGGGCACAGGTGATTGTATGGAAACGTGGGAGGGTTAGGCTATGTGCTGACGCACGGGTCAGTGCCAGCGTACGGGCCAGGTGTAGGCTACGGCTTCGGGGTAAGGTGTAGGGCTGGTGGTGTTTTCCCGTTCCGTGCTAGGGTTAGGGTTAGGGAACGGCAAGGCTTAGGGCACAGGTGAGGGTACGGAAATGTGGGAGGGTCAGGCTACGTGCTGACGCACGGGTCAGTGCTCGCATACGGGCCAGGAGTAGGCTACGGCTTGGGGTTAAGGTGTAGGGCTGGTGGTGGGTTTCCGCTCCGGGCTAGGGTTAGGGTTAGGGAACGGCAAGTCTTATGGCACAGGTCAGGGTACGGAAATGTGGGAGGGTCAGGCTATGTGCTGACGCACGGGTCAGTGCCAGCGTACGGGCCAGGAGTAGACTACGGTGTAGGGTAAGGTGTAGGGCTGGTGGTGGGTTTCCGTTTCGGGCTAGGGTTAGGGTTGGGGAACGGCAATGCTTAGGGCACAGGTGAGGGTACGGAAAAGTGGGAGGGTCAGGCTACGTGCTGATGCACGGGTCAGTGCCAGCGTACGGGCCAGGAGTAGGCTACGGTGTAGGGTAAGGGTTAGGGCTGGTGGTGGGTTTCCGTTCTGGGCTAGGGTTAGGGTTAGGGAACGGCAAAGCTTAGGGCACAGGTGAGGGTACGGAAACGTGGGAGGGTCAGGCTACGTGCTGACGCACGTGTGAGGGTCAGCGTACGGGTCAGGAGTAGGCTACGGCGTAGGGAAATATGTTTGGCTGGTGGTGGATTTCCGTTCCGAGCTAGGGTTAGGGTTAGGGAACGGCAAGGCTTAGGGCACAGGTGATGGTACGGAAACGTGGGAGGGTCAGGCTACGTGCTGACGCAAGGGTCAGTTCCAGCGTATGGGCCAGGAGTAGGCTACGGCGTACGGTAAGGTGTAAGGCTGGTGGTGGGTTTTCGTTCTGGGCTAGGGTTAGGGTTAGGCAACGGCAAGGCTTAGGGCACAGGTGAGGGTACAGAAATGTGGGAGGGTCAGGCTACGTGCTGACGCACGTGTCAGTGCCAGCGTACGGGCCAGGAGTACGCTAAGGCGTAGGGTAAGGGGTAGGGCTGGTGGTGGATTTCCATTCCGGTCTAGGGTTAGGGTTAGGGAGCGGCAAGGCTTAGGGCACAGGTGAGGTTACGGAAACGTGGGAGGGTCAGGCTACATGCTGACGCACGGGTCAGTGCCAGCATACGGGCCAGGAGTAGGCTACGGCTTGGGGGTAAGGTGTAGGGCTGGTGGTGTGTTTCCGCTCCGGGCTAGGGTTAGGGTTAGGGAACGGCAAGTCTTATGGCACAGGTGAGGGTACGGAAATGTGGGAGGGTCAGGCTACGTGCTGACGCACGGGTCAGTGCCAGCGTACGGGTCAGGAATAGGCTACGGCGTAGGAACATGTGTTTGTCTGGTGGTGGATTTCCGTTCCGAGCTAGGGTTAGGGTTAGGGAACGGCAAGGCTTAGGGCACAGGTGAGGGTACGGAAACGTGGGAGGGTCAGGCTACGTGCTGACACACGGGTCAGTGCCAGCGTATGGGCCAGGAGTAGGCTACGGCGTACGGTAAGGTGTAGGGCTGGTGGTGGGTTTCCATTCGGGGCTAGGGTTAGGGTTAGGGAACGGCAAGGCTTAGGGCACAGGTGAGGGTACGGAAACGTGGGAGGGTCAGGCTACGTGCTGACACACGGGTCAGTGCCAGCGTACGGGCCAGGAGTAGGCTACGGCTTGGGGGTAAGGTGTAGGGCTGGTGGTGGGTTTCCGTTCCGAGCTAGGGTTAGGGTTAGGGAACGGCAAGGCTTATGGTACAGGTGACGGTACGGAAACGTTGGAGGGTCAGGCTAAGTGCTGACGCATGGGTCAGTGCCAGCGTACGGGCCAGGAGTAGGCAACGGCTTGGGCATAAGTTGTAGGGCTTGTGGTGTGTTTCCATTCCGGGCTAGGGTTAGGGTTAGGGAACGGCAAGGCTTAGGGCACAGGTGAGTGTATGGAAACGTGGGAGGGTCAGGCTACGTGCTGGCGCACATGTCAGTGCCATGGTACGGGACAGGAGGAGGCTACGGCGTAGGGTAAGGTGTAGGCCTGGTGGTGGGTTTCCGTTCCGGGCTAGGGTTAGGGTTAGGGAACGGCAAGGCTTAGGGCACAGGTGAGGGTACGGAAACGTGGGAGGGTCAGGCTACGTGCTGACGCACGGGTCAGTGCCAGCGTACGGGCCAGGAGTAGGCTACGGAGTAGGGTAAGGGG